>NC_081174.1:16425939-17115522 GCF_012432095.1 Onychostoma macrolepis
GCCACGTTAGCCAAGCCCGAACGTCACATCACAGAAACTGCAAACTAAATGGGAAGCAGCACACCCAAATAGCGAGCAGTAGTAACTTATACAGCACAACAGACAGAGCGAGCGGTAACTCACCCAGCCGATGAACCAGACACCGTGGAAAACGTAACAGGGCAGAGAGCTCGCAGCGGCCGGGTGGCAGAACTTAAAAGTACCAAAGTTCATTAGTATCACTTGCCAAGTCCAAAGACAGGTCCAAAAGCGCCAACAATAAGAGGTGGAGTAGACGAAACAAAAACAAAAAAACAAAACAAAATTAGTCCAGCAGAGGGGTGAAAACATACAAAAAAAGCAGTCCAGGTACAGAGCGGCAGCCAAACGCGCACAGCGTTCCCGACCCGGAAGTAACATTTCGCGTAGTTACGTTTCACAGTGCAGAATAAAGGAGATAAACGCGTGAAAATGGTCTTGGAGAACATTTTGTTGTCTTTATCCTCAGTGCAGTGGACAGATGCAGGGACTGTTTGTCTGTTGTTCGTCATCTTTCTGCTGATCTCGTACCAGCTGAGAAACAGAAAGCCTAGAAAGTATCCCCCTGGACCCACACCTCTCCCCTTAATTGGGAATGTTTACAACCTGGATACTACACAACCACATATTTATTTAACTAAGGTAATTCACAGCCTATTGTTGTTGTGATTTTTAAGTCTGAATGAGGTCTGAAATCTTAAGCCCTGTAACCCTGATTATGTTAAACATTTTTACAGTTTTTCTCCATATTAACTCTTTTCTTGCAGTTGTCAGACCACTATGGCAACATTTTCAGCTTGCGTCTGGGAAGCTTAAACACTGTTGTTGTGAATACCTACAGCATGGTCAAGAAAGCCCTTATTGATCAAGCAAACATTTTCACAGGCCGTCCAACCAATGATGTGCTCAAAAGAATAATCAAGTGCCAAGGTACACATTAATGTTGGGAAAATACCATTAAAATACATTCTAACTCTCATCTATCATATTCTGTAATGTCTGGCAGCAGGTGTAACCTTCAATAATGGCTACAGCTGGAAGCAACAGAGGCGTTTCACTCTAAGTACTCTTAAATACTTTGGTGTGGGAAAGAGGAGCCTGGAAGTCATCATCATGGAAGAATACAAATTCCTGCACCAGACCATCATGGATACCAATGGTAAGTACAGTAGCAGCATTATTGTGATGCTAAGAATCAGAACCTGACTTATATTTAGGTTTATCATGCTTTTTGGTTTGTTATTGTCAGAATTCTGCATTATATTTTTGCAGGTTTTAGTTATATGAACACTGATAAGCATTTCTAACCCCTTGTGGTATTACTGTTGTAAACCCCTAAACTTGAGTATTACAGTTAAAAGGATAGTTTGCACAAAAATGAATGTTTGTGTGGAATATATGTATATGTGTGTGTATATAACCCCTTACATTTTTCACTCTTAGTTATATTGCAGCCATTTGCTAAAATCATTTAAGTTTTAAAAATTCCCATTTTTTTCCTCAATGTACACACAGCACCCCATATTGACAGAAAAACACAGAATTGTTGACATTTTTGCAGATTTATTAAAAAAGAAAAACTGAAATATCACATGGTCCTAAGTATTCAGACCCTTTTCTCAGTATTTAGTAGAAGCACCCTTTTGATCTAATACAGCCATGAGTCTTTTTGGGAAAGATGCAAGTTTTTCACACCTGGATTTGGGGATCCTCTGCCATTCCTCCTTGCAGATCCTCTCCAGTTTTAGGTCTCTCCAGAGATGCTCAATTGGGTTTAAGTCAGGGCTCTGGCTGGGCCATTCAAGAACAGTCACGGAGTTGTTGTGAAGCCACTCCTTCGTTATTTTAGCTGTGTGCTTAGGGTCATTGTCTTGTTGGAAGGAAAACCTTCGGCCCAGTCTGAGGTCCTGAGCACTCTGGAGAAGGTTTTCGTCCAGGATATCCCTGTACTTGGCCGCTTTCATCTTTCCCTCGATTGCAACCAGTCGTCCTGTCCCTGCAGCTGAAAAACACCCCCACAGCATGATGCTGCCACCACCATGCTTCACTGTTGGGACTGTATTGGACAGGTGATGAGCAGTGCCTGGTTTTCTCCATACATACCGCTTAGAATTAAGGCCAAAGAGTTATATCTTGGTCTCATCAGACCAGAGAATCTTATTTCTCACCATCTTGGAGTCCTTCAGGTGTTTTTTAGCAAACTCCATGCGGGCTTTCATGTGTCTTGCACTGAGGAGAGGCTTCCGTCGGGCCACTCTGCCATAAAGCCCCGACTGGTGGAGGGCTGCAGTGATGGTTGACTTTCTACAACTTTCTCCCATCTCCCGACTGCATCTCTGGAGCTCAGCCACAGTGATCTTTGGGCTCTTCTCCCCGATAGCTCAGTTTGGCGGACGGCCAGCTCTAGGAAGGGTTCTGGTCGTCCCAAACGCCTTCCATTTAAGGATTATGGAGGCCACTGTGCTCTTAGGAACCTTAAGTGCAGCAGAAATTTTTTTTTAACCTTGGCCAGATCTGTGCCTTGCCACAATTCGGTCTCTGAGCTCTTCAGGCAGTTCCTTTGACCTCAAGATTCTCATTTGCTCTGACATGCACTGTGAGCTGTAAGGTCTTATATAGACAGGTGTGTGGCTTTCCTAATCAAGTCCAATCAGTATAATCAAACACAGCTGGACTCAAATGAAGGTGTAGAACCATCTCAAGGATGATCAGAAGAAATGGACAGCACCTGAGTTAAATATATGAGTGTCACAGCAAAGGGTCTGAATACTTAGGGCCATGTGATATTTCAGTTTTTCTTTTTTAATAAATCTGCAAAAAAAATTCTGTCAATATGGTGCTGTGTGTACATTAATGACGAAAAAAAATGAACTTAAATATTTGATCAAATGGCTGCAATATAACAAAGAGTGAAAAATTTAAGGGGGTCTGAATACTTTCCGTACCCACTGTGTATATATATATATATATATATATATATATGTGTATATATATTAGTTCTTCCACCAGATGGCACCAGTCTGTCTTCCATGCATTATAAATGTAAAATTTAAACACTGATTGATACATTTTTAACTTAAATATTGATGTTTTTTTCTAATGCTTGTGTCATTTTATATAGAAAAAATGTTGCATAATTTAGTGCTGAATATTGCCTAGCACCATGAAATCCCCTCAAAATATAAAGGAATACATATTATTGACAATATATAGTATTCATTTTTTTTTTTTTTTAAATGTCTTCTTGTTTACCATGTTTAATCCCTAAGTAAAGAGTACTAGAGAGGTAAGAACACAAGCCATATGTAGGGACAAAAATATCATAAGAGACTTGCAGATGGACTCTTTTGATATGGTCTATTAAGCAACCACCTAGCAACACCCTAGTAGTTGCAAAGCAATGCACTTAAAACTACTCAGGGGCCAGTGGCATAAACATAGCCACATTTTAAGACTGTTTTTTAAGAACTAGTTTGATCAGCTAGCAGTTAACCAAGTGGTAATCAGTCTTACATTTTGGATTCAAATTAGACCAATCTACCTTTTTATGTAACTGACATGACGAAGAAAAAAATTTGATGAGTAACCTCAGTTTATGCAACCAGCACTAGGACTCAGAACTCCTTAAGCAGCTGCATTGCAACACATGGACAACCTCTGTTAACATGCAAAAAAAAAAAGTAAAAATGTACTTTGAAACTGAAACTAGCTTCACCTGCCTTGTATTTTATTAGGGCTGCCATTCGACCCTCATTACTTTATTAACAATGCTGTCTCCAACATCATCTGCTCCATGGTATTTGGCAAGAGGTTTGAATACACTGACCAAAGGTTTCTGAACATGCTCGGTCTAATATCTAAAGCCCTTAAACTACAAACGTCTGTGTGGATACAGGTACTAATATGTTCATTCTGAAGATGAGATGAAAAGATATAGTAAACTAAACAAAGTGCATTATTTGAAAACTTAACTAAAAAAATAAAGGTGCCCACCCAAGCTGACCTGCTACTTGTCCATTATAGCTTTACAGTGTTTTCCCTTGGGTTATGGACCTCCTCCCGGGACCTCATAAAGACCTGTTTTCCTGCTTCCATCAAGTTCGTGCTTTTATTAAGGAAGAGGTGGACAAGCATTATGCAGACTGGGACCCCTCCTCACCCAGAGATTTTATAGACTGCTATCTTACTGAGATTCAGAAGGTACTATCATTCTCTGTCACAGCATATGAAAATATAAAAAAATAAAGATTTTTTATAAACACATGATGCTTTTGTTAGCAAACAACATATTTGTTAAACATGTAGAAATATTCCACTCATTTACTAACCTACATATGCTGATTGTAATGTCTGTGCTTTATAGAGGAAAGATGATCTGGAAGCAGGGTTTCATGAAGAGGGTCTGCAGTACGCTGTACTTGATTTGTTTGTGGCAGGAACTGAGACCACATCTACCACTCTACTGTGGGCCTTTGTATACATGATGAAATACCAAGAAATCCAAGGTAAAAACGGTCCAGATTACAAGTCAACTGTAAATTTAAATTTTGTCCATGCAAAAGTGCAAATTAAAGACACATCCTAAACTGATATGGATCATAAGCCAATTAGACTGCATACTTCCCCTATGTAGTTACATTTGTTAGATGAATATTATGGAATTTTGACATTGAATGTCATATTAACACATTCAGAAAAGGTTCAAGAAGAAATAGACAAAGTAGTTGGACGGTCACGTCGACCCATCATGGATGACAGATCCAGCATGCCGTACACCGATGCCGTTATCCATGAGGTCCAGAGAATGGGCAATGTTGTGCCCCTTAGTGTGCCAAGAATGACCAATGAAGACACAATATTGGAAGGATATTTCATTCCAAAGGTGAGATGAATGCCAAAACTCGGTAAAGCTTCATAACTATGACACAGCTGACTTTGCATCAACATACCAAATACTTACCATATCAGAGCCTTGTGTAATTTTAATGTATTTATTGGTATTATTAACACAGATCTTGTCATGAGAATATCCTCAGCTGCTGACATGCCATTCCAGTTCGAGCTTAACTAACTACCTACCAACCAAATCAGACTTCTATATTATTTTAAATGTGTTCAAATTAAGTTTAAAAGTACATTATATGCAACATGGAATCTTTTATGTTAATCCCTAATTGATGTCAGTATTTCATCATCTGAAATGTTTTTATTCTACATTAAGGGTACACAGATCATTCCTAACCTGACATCAGTACTGTTTGAGCAGACCAAGTGGAAGACTCCACATTCATTTGACCCACACAATTTTCTTAACACTCAAGGCGAGTTTGAAAAACCTGAAGCTTTTATTCCTTTCTCGGCAGGTGAGCTGGTTTTTTTTCAGGTAAACATTTTATTAGACATATGTTAAATCATGAGATAATCTTGAGGTTTGTTTTGAGATTTTATTTTGTCCTCCCAAGGAAAACGCTCTTGTCCAGGAGAATCGCTTGCCCGTATGGAGCTCTTTCTCTTCTTCACATCATTTCTACAATCCTACACTCTGTCTCCTCCAGAGGGAACGCAAACAAGCTTGGAATTCAAATTTGGAATGACACTCTCCCCAAAGCCATTTAGAATATGCTTCACTCCTCGTTGATTGATTTATACATTTTTAGTGCTGTCAAACGATTAATCGTGATTAATCGCATCCAAAATAAAAGTTTTTGTTTACATGATATATGTATGTGTACTGTGTATATTTATTATGTATATATAAATACACACACACGCATTTATATATTTCAGAAATGTTATTTTTATATATGAAATATATTTATTTATAATATAAATTATGAATAAATAAATAAATATAGACAGACATGTAAATATTTTCAAAATATATACTATGTGTGTATTTATATATACATAATAAATATACACAGAACACATATTATGCAAACAAAAAAATATTTTAGATGTAATTAATCATTTGACAGCACTATAGATTTTACATCAGTGCACTGTATTAACATTGTGGAATATCACTGTTTCTTCATCTGAGATTGTTCAAAATGATCTATAATAACTAAGTAAAACTGCAGCTTCTAGTCGACAAATGAACCTGAGGTGTATTCCAGAAAGCACGGTTAACTTGCCTTCAGTTAAACCCTGAACTTTCGGTTGATTAACCCCAAACCTTGCTTACTCAAGGTATGTGGTTCCAAAAACACGTCCGGGAGTAAGTTCATTTAACTCAGAGTATGTTCCTGGTTAAAACTCAAGACATTCTCAACAGAGCGACGAATCGACGAGTCACTATGGAAATGGACGCTAAGAAAAAATGTTTCTTTCTTCTTCTTTTGTTCAATGGTCATTTACATGCTTAGTCCATATCGCCAACTAATAGATGGTTGTGAAATAATTTTTCTTTTTTTTTCCCATTTAATCTTTAATCCTTGAAAATAAGAATTATATTGTTTGTTTGATGCTAATTATAAATTAAGTCATATCAGATAAGTATTTTTATTATAGAAAAACATTATAAAAAATGCAGATCCATGTGTGAGATGATTATATAAAATGTAATAAATATTTTTAATATAATAAATTAAACATTACCTTGTCTTATGTTTTATAATTTATATATGCAACTGTTATATATGCCAATAAAATAAATATAATAACCATTCTAGAATATTACCTTATTTATTACTTATATTAACGCTTTATAATTAACATATCATATATATATATATATATATGTATAATAGGCAATATTACAGTCTCGTCAGTAGATCGCGTGTGCACCGATAGCGCTGAAGTGAACTTGAAGCATCTCCTCCATTGACTTCTATTCGATCAGAACGCCATCGCATCTCTCTCTCTCTCTCTCTCTCTCTCTCTCTTTCAGGGGTGCTGCGTTTTTGAGATATATCTTAAGCATTCGAATTCTCGGACCAAGAATTGTTGTCCTGATCGGGTACAAAACAGTGCAAGAGGTCTATCTAGCAGAAGGCGACACCCTGGCTGATCGACCCAAGTTACCCATATTTTATGACCTCTTTGGAGACAAAGGTCAGTCAATCATGATAAAAAATTAGTGGTTAACTTTTCACCATAATTTGTCAGCTCACTGATTCTTGGGGCAAAGTGGGACAAAACAGGCAAAAGAAACTACATTTATGTAGCCTATGTACTAAGCTACTGAGCTATGCTTTGATGCAACCTCCTACCTTTTCAATATATATATTTTTTTTAATCAAAATGTGCTTTTTACCTTGGACTGTGTAATATAACTTTATCTAAGTTTTTAACATTTCAAAACACATTCTCGTGTTAGCAGACAGATTACACTTTCACACATGACCAACAATTCCACAACAAATATTAAGAATCATAATGAAATATTATCAAAATATTCATCTGACGGAGGTGACAGACCTGACAGAGTTGACACATCTGACGATGGTGACGAAAACCTGAATTTGTAGTCATTTTAACTATCAAATACTTTGAATCAATCAATTACTGTATTAAAACAAACAGTGAGTATGTTATTGTTTATAAACCTTTTATTCAAGATTCACATTTAAGTATTTTGATATATCACTGGAACACAAATGATCTATTTTCTCTCATCTCAGAACAGTATGTCTGCTGTGCATCTGCTATGGTACCAGGGTAACTTAAAAACAGTTAAATTAAGAAATAAAGCAATTGTTACTTCTGTCCATTTACATTCACCAGGATCTTAATATTTGAATTTAAACATCTTAACAAATGATCCAAATATTATCAGAACACACATGATCAGAATACAATCAAACTGTATTGTGTATAGATATGTTTTATCCATTTACATTTATGCATTTAGCAGACGCTTTTATCCAAAGCGACTTACATTGCATTCAAGTTACAGTTTTTACATTTTATCAGCTCATTTTATCGATCCCTGGGAATCGAACCCATGATCTTGGCGTTGCTAGCGCCATGCTCTACTACCATGCTCTGTTTTACTTTCTTTAGCTTTATAACATGTTCCCATGGCTCATGCGGCGAGTGCCTGGGCCTCACCAGAAAATGATTACTCTGTGGCGGGAACTTTATTCAAGGGAAGGTGAATGCACACAGAGTGGATTTTGATCCATCAAATCCTCGAGACTACATTGACTGCTTCCTTGCTGAAATGGAAAAAGTAAGACCCTTTCTTGTGGGGTGTTAATAAGCATGCTGGTATAGAAATGCTCCGGTATGCACTCAAAAAGAGATTACATTACAGTTGTTCTCATTCATCATGTTTAGCCAAAAGATGACACAAATGCTGGGTTTGATGAGGAGACTTTGTGCTTCAGCACTTTGGATCTGTTTATTGGGGGAACTGAGACCGCCTCCACCACGCTGTGCTGGGGTCTTCTCTACATGATTAAATATCCTGAGATACAAGGTGAACCTTATTATAAGAAATGAGGTATGCACATAAAAATGAATGTATACTCACTATATGTACATTATACTCAAAATATATATGCTCATATACTCTATCTTTGCTTTGTATCTTCAGCCAAAGTTCAGGAGGAGATTGATCGTGTTGTGGGAGGGTCACGACAGCCATCTTTATCAGACAAGGACAACATGCCCTACACCAATGCTGTCATTCATGAGATACAGAGGATTGGAAATACAGTCCCACTAAATTTGGTCCGGGCTACTGTGAAAGAAACCCAGGTAGGAAAATACTTTATTCCCAAGGTTGGCCTAGCCATTTTGAATGACTGTATCTGTTTGACAGATAGACTGAAATTGTTTATCCATAGGGCCTGTAGATAGTCTTAATTTTTGAGAGTTTGTGTTTAGGGTGTTTAACCCTCTGGTGGTCTTTGATCACAACAATAATACACAGCCTTTTATTTATTTTTATATATATATATATATATATATATATATATATATATATATAAATAAGCCAAAAGATGACACATCTTTTGGCTTATATATATGTGTGTATGTATGTATCCAGTGGTTACACCGTGGCATTACATATGATTTTCTTTATTTCTTTTAAAAATAAATATTTGATATTTTTTAAATATTAAAGAAATGTTATTGAAACAACATATATTACATTTTGTTTCAAAAATTTAGTAAGCATATTATTGTCTTAGTGTGACCCTTAAGTGAAGACAGATAGTCTAATCTCTTTTGTTTCTTTAGAGCACAGCTGTGATCTGCAGTTTGACATCGGTGCTTTTTGATGAGTCTGAGTGGGAGACGCCTCACTCTTTCAACCCGGGTCATTTCCTGGATGCTGAGGGCAAATTCAGGAGAAGAGATGCCTTTTTACCTTTTTCTCTAGTTACAGGGGTAATCTAATTTCTTGCCATCCACATTAATACATTGATGATTGTGTATTATATTGTAAAAAGCAAAGTTTAATTTCTTGTTCCTATAAAATAGATCCATATTTTGAGTTAACAATCTAGTGATTCAGACTCGTAGAATATAGGTTGTTTCTTATAGGAGAAAGTTTGTTTGTATTTGATTTTCAGGAAAGAGAGTGTGTCTTGGGGAGCAACTGGCACGGATGGAGCTGTTCCTCTTTTTCTCCTCTCTGCTGCAGCGCTTCACTTTTTCTTCACCAGCAGGTGTGGAGCCCAGCTTGGATTACAAAGTGGGGACCACTCGATGTCCCTTACCATATAAATTATGTGCAATGTCACGTTAAGACAAGCAATTCACACAAACGTGATTATGGGGTGTGGGTGTTTGTGAGACATGTACAGAGAGAATATGTATCCAGTTACTTTTGGAAATTTGTGGGAATGGTCATTGACGGTAATTAAGTGTAACTGTGAAGTGGCTCAGTGGGTAGAGATCAGGGCTGGCATCCCAGAGTTCTTGATTCAAAACCCGAGATGTGGGGATTCTAGAGCTACCAGTTTTCTGCCCATAAAATCAGGCTACTCCATGGGAATTGTCTGTTTACTAAAATGTGGTGTTAATGGGATAAGAAAGTATTTGAAAAAAATTATGATGCATGTTTTATTTGCAACGCAGTGTATAATTTGATATATGTCATTGTATCTGATTAGTTAAAAATATGAAAAGTGAGGAAAACCATACCTTTTTGAAGTGCTGCAATTTCTTTCTTTTTTGTCCTTTTTTTAATTTATTTTTTTTGCTGTTGACAAAGATAACGAAGAAACCATTTGTGATTCCTGGGATAAGGTCATAGGGTCTGTTAATTAATTTAATGACTCGTTTGCAGTTTTTCATATTAATATTTTCTACTTGTTTGGGTAGAAACATTTTTGGTTATATTTGCTAATTTTCTATTTGCCATGTTTTGATCTGTTTTTCTGTTGTAGTTTTCTCCTGTCTGGGAAATCGATTTATTTGTATAATTTTTGTTACGGTTTAGTTTTAAGGAGGTTACATCACATTGTTCTGGCAGTGAATGTTTGGGAGGGTTTGTCCTGGAGTGGGTGGGTTTTGGAGAAGTTAAGCTATCGTCGACCCAATCTCTCAATACGACCTGACCATGGATCTGCTGCGTGTTTACGAGTGGCTCGACATCAAGACCATTTTGTTATTTTCTTGTGTTTTTTTGTTGCTGGCTGATTATATAAAAAATAAAGCGCCGAAAAACTTTCCTCCTGGACCATGGTCTTTGCCGATTATTGGAGACCTTCATCATATTAATCACAACAAGATTCATCTTCAGGTGGCAAAGGTAAATAGCCTACAATCTGTAATTGTATTCTTGTCTGTGACGGTAATGCGGAGTATCATCTTTGCGAAAATGGAAGTGAATGGAAATTGAGCAGTATTTTTAAACGATTTCTGTATTAAATATGTTAATTTTTTTTAAACCATATTTTCAAGTTTGCAGAAAAATATGGAGACATTTTAAGCATTCGATTTCTCGGACCAAGAATTGTTATGTTGAACGGGTACAAAAGAGTTAAGGAGGTCTATCTACAACAAGGCGACAACCTCGCTGGTCGACCTGTGCTTCCTATGATTTATGACATGGCCGAAGACAAAGGTCAGTTTTGTAAATAAAGTTTAAAATACTGAATGATGATTTCAATATAAACTGGCAGCTGTGAATTCAAACTTGGATTGAGGCCATGAAACACACACACACAAAGTATATATATATATATACAGAGCTGGGTAGATTACTTACAAATTGTAATCCCTTACTGATTCCAGATTACATGACAAAAAATTGTAGTCAGTAACGTAATCCCTTACATTACACATTTTAGGTAATATAATCAGATTACTTTTAGATTACTTTTGATTTAACTCGTTTATCACATTGATTTAAATAACATTATCTTGTATGATGTAAGACAACTTGTTCCATTCATTGTAATTTATAACATGAAGTGCATTAAACATATTACATCAAGGTTTCCCAAACTAGGGTTCATACAGTTAACTGCAGGGTGGTTGTGAGTTTAATGAAAAGCTGACAATGAATTAAATAATAAAAAATGAAAATGAAAATAAATCATTTGAAAACAAACTCGCTTTCGAGGAAAGTCTCCTCACTCCGTGGCCATATTTGCAACGCCTCCGGGGAATCCTGAAATCTCAAAAACTGCTCGCTGAACTCACAATTAAATTACATATGTCAAATCAGCAACAAAAATCTGAAATTAATTGCCCCATGAATGTTGTTTCTTATGCTCAAATAGCGTTTAAAAAGCTTATTTTTCAGGCTAGACCAGCCAATGCACATGCGTAGTTCCAATGTGCTTATGACTTGCGCATGTGCATTGGCTGGTCTAGTCAGGTTTCTATGGGAAATTTGGCTCTTTCATTTAGATGGTGGGACTATTCCTCCATATTGTGCGTTGCAGTTTCTCCCATTCATAAGTATAGGAGTGAACCGTCTTTGTATTTCTATAGTCTTTGTTTTAAATAAAACACTTACTAAAAAAGATGAAACATTTTTAGTTACCTGCATGCCATGTGATCATTAATCAACATCAAAGAAACCTTGAACATGCAAATGCGATACTTAATTATTGAAATATTTATTTTAAAATCTCAGGGGTAACTATATATTTAGGGTGAATATAGGGTGAATAAAGTTTAGATGACAAAAAGTTTTGGAATGCCTGCATTACATGTAACTAATTAAAATGCACATATTCACGTTATTTCTTAGTTATAATTAATAATACATGGTTAAAAAACCTATAGAGTAATAATTCAAATAAAAATGAATGTGTTCATCAGTAATGTTGAAACCTTTCTTAAACCTGAAATGATTTTTGTAAATCCAGTGGTCAAATATTGTCGCCACCTGACTAATGACTAGTCTACAAAACTGCACTATATACATATATAATATGTATATAATCGGTAGACTATTTTATTTGCTATTGTGTGAATAATCATGTAATCCATAAAAAAGTAACTGTAATCTGATTACGAGTATTTTAAAATGTAACTTACTCTAATTACAATTACTTAATTTTTGGAATCTGATTACGTAATCCAGATTACATGTCATCAGTTACTACCCAGCTCTGTATATATATACAGGTGCATCTCAATAAATTAGAATGTCGTGGAAAAGTTCATTTATTTCAGTAATTCAACTCAAATTGTGAAACTCGTGTATTAAATAAATTCAATGCACACAGACTGAAGTAGTTTAAGTCTTTGGTTCTTTTAATTGTGATGATTTTGGCTCACATTTAACAAAAACCCATCAATTCACTATCTCAACAAATTAGAATACTTCATAAGACCAATAAAAAAAACATTTTTAGTGAATTGTTGGCCTTCTGGAAAGTATGTACATTTACTGTACATGTACTCAGTACTTGGTAGGGGCTCCTTTTGCTTTAATTACTGCCTCAACTCGGCGTGGCATGGAGGTGATCAGTTTATGGCACTGCTGAGGTGGTATGGAAACCCAGGTTTCTTTGACAGTGGCCTTCAGGTCATCTGCATTGTTGGGTCTGGTGTCTCTCATCTTCTTCTTGACAATACCCCATAGATTCTCTATGGGGTTAAGGTCAGGTGAGTTTGCCGGCCAATCAAGCACAGTAACACCATGGTCATTGAACCAGCTTTTGGTACCTTTGGCAGTGTGGGCAGGTGCCAAGTCCTGCTGGAAAATGAAATCAGCATCTCCATAAAGCTTGTCAGCAGAAGGAAGCATGAAGTGCTCTAAAATTTCCTGGTAGATGGCTGCGTTGACTGTGGACTTCAGAAAACAGTGGACCAACACCAGCAGATGACATGGCAGCTCAAATCATCACTGACTGTGGAAACTTCACACTGGACTTCAAGCAACATGGATTCTGGGTAGCCCTTTTCCTGAAGACGTCTGAGCGTGGTGACTCTTGATGCACTGACTCCAGCTTCAGTCCACTCCTTGTGAAGCTCTCCCAAGTGTTTTAATCAGCTTTGATTGACTGTATTCTCAAGCTTGAGGTCATCCCTGTTGCTTGTGCACCTTTTCCTACCCAAATTCTTCCTTCCAGTCAACTTTGCATTTAATATGCTTTGATACAGCACTCTGTAAACAGCCACACCTTTCAGTAATGACCCTCTGTGACTTACCCTCTTTATGGAGGGTGTCAATGTTCGTCTTCTGGATCATTGCCAAGTCAGCAGTCTTCCCCATTATTGTGGTTTCAAAGAAAAAGAGATACCCAGAATTTATACTGTATGGATGGTCATTTATTGAAACTCTTATAATATTATAAGATTTTGAGATACTGATTTTTGACTTTCATGAGCTGTAAGCTCTAATCATCAAAATTAAAACAAAAAAAAAACTTTTCAAATGTTTTACTTTACATGTAATGAATCTAAAATATATGAAAGTTTCACTTTTTGAAATAAGTTACCAGAAAAAATGAACTTTTTCACGACATTCTAATTTATTGAGATGCACCTGTATATATATATAATTGTTTTGAGGTCAGTACTTGTGGTTAAGAGTGAGAAATGGGAAAGTCTTATTTAAATGTGTTGTGATCAGGTTTAGTTGTTGCCAGTGGGTATAAATGGAAGCAACAGAGGAGATTTGCACTATCAACTCTTCGAAACTTTGGATTGGGAAAGAAAAGCCTGGAGCCATCCATTCATCTTGAATGTACATTTCTGAATGAGGCCATTTCAAATGAGCACGGTATGAACTGAAATTTGTGGAATGAAAAGAACTGAAACTAACCTTGTTATTCTATAAACATTTAGAATTGGAAGCACAATGTGATTTATTTTACAGTTATCATTATAACATTTCCAGGTCAACCCTTTAACCCTCAAATCCTGCTGAACAATGCTGTCTCAAATGTGATCTGTGTGCTTGTGTTTGGTCATCGATTTGAGTACAGTGACAATGACTTCCAGTCTCTGCTGAAGAATATCAATGAGGCTATGTTTCTGGATGGAAGAGTCTGGGCTCAAGTAAACATTTTCACATTTTAAAAAGTAAATTTTGCTCTCTTTAGCCTCTTTATTGCTCAGCTGAAGCCTATTGTTCTTCTTTCTATAGCTGTATAACATGTTCCCATGGCTCATGCGGCGAGTGCCTGGACCACACAAAAAATCATTTGTTCTGTGGCAGAAGGTGATTGACTTTGTTCGAGAGAAAGTGAATGCACACAGAGTAGATTATGATCAATCAAATCCTCGAGACTACATTGACTGCTTCCTTGCTGAAATGGAAAAAGTAAGACCCCTTCTTAAGCCGGTGTCAGTAAATTTAATGCTCTGGTTATAATAATGTATGGCTATTGAATGCCTTTCAATCATGTTGTTTAGCTTAAAGACGACACTGCCGCTGGGTTTGATGTGGAGAACTTGTGCATCTGTAGTCTGGATCTGTTTGTAGCGGGAACTGAGACCACCTCCACCACTCTCTACTGGGGTCTTCTCTACATGATGAAATATCCTGAGATACAGGGTGAGAGTTTGTTAGAAGAAATTGCATTTATATGCACATAAAAAGTAATAGTCTCACACTCAATTTTGTCTTGTACTATCTCTACTTTGTATCTTCAGCCAAAGTTCAGGAGGAGATTGATCGTGTTGTGGGAGGGTCACGGCAGCCATCTTTATCAGACAAGGACAACATGCCATACACCAATGCTGTCATTCATGAAATACAGAGAATTGGAAATATTGCCCCATTAAATTTGCCTCGGGCTACTGTGGAAGATACTCAGATAGGAACATACTCTATTCCAAAGGTACAGTAGGAATAGCAGATGTAGAACACTGTATATTTATGGACACTGGGACAATTTAGACTGCCTGGGATTGATTGATAGACTAAAATTGCTAAGTCATCTCTGGTCCAGGTAAACATTTTGATTCGTTTTGATTTAGGGCACAGCTGTGATCGGCAGTTTGACATCAGTGCTGTTTGATGAGTCTGAGTGGGAGACGCCTCACTCTTTTAACCCGGGTCATTTCCTGGATGCTGAGGGCAAATTGAGAAAGAGAGATGCCTTTTTACCTTTTTCTCTAGGTACAGAACTGTGTTTTATAGTAATCAGCTGATATATTTTGACAGTTTTCATTGTTGTGCTGTAAAGTTGAATTTCCCTTAGCCCCACAAAAAGTTACCCTTTTTGAGTAAAGTGAATTAAATGGAAGTCGTTCTCCATGTAAACAAAAAAATCAGACTTTAGTACAACTATTTAATATTATTGTAACAAATATTACCTTTTTTATTACATTTGTGACTATTTCTTGCAGTTCTCACAAAAAACTGTTCTCACTATACCCTTATGTTTTTTCGTGTTTTATGTTTACTTTAGTTTTTTTTACTTTGAAGCAGAAATGTATGAAGCACCAAAGGGGACATGTTAGAGGAATAATTATATTTCATTCATGCTGAGCTCGCAAAAATTTGTGTTCCCCCGAGAAACTTTGCGCTAGTTTGCTAAACTTTTGTGTTTGTTCACTAACAAAATCATTGAAATATATTGATTTATTGGGGAACACAAAAGTTCTGCGAGTGAATGCAAAGTTTCTTGGGAGAACACAAAAGCTTTGAAATATAATTTTTCCTCACACCTCACAAGGGCCCTTTTAGGGGCACCGTAGAAACATGCTTTCATGTGAGATTTGCATAATAAAATTTAACTTTTTTTTCTTCCATACCACAATATTTGATATTGGAATACAGTTATTTGCATATTTACTTTGCAGAAGTGCATGGCATATACGAGGTATTTTCTCTTTGTATCTAATTTCAGGAAAGAGAGTGTGTCCTGGAGAGCAACTGGCACGGATGGAGCTGTTCCTCTTTTTCTCCTCTCTGCTGCAGCGCTTCACTTTCTCTTCACCAGCAGGTGTGGAGCCCAGCTTGGATTACAGACTGGGGACCACTCGATGTCCCTTACCATATAAATTATGTGCAGTGCTACGCTAAGACAAGCAATTAACAAATATGTGACTATCGTTTGTGTGTGTTTATGAGCCATACAGAGAGAATATGTATCCATTTTTTTTTTGGAAAAGTTGTGGGAATGGGCAGAGTGGCTCAGTGGGTAAAAATCAGGGCTGGTAACCCAGAGGATTTTGATTCAAAACCCAAGATGTGTGAGCTATCAGCTTTCTGCCCTTAAAACCAGTCTACTCCAGGGGGATTGTCTGTTCACTGAAATGTAAATTTGATAAATTTTTGATACAAAGTATAATATTTTTTATTTTACTATAGACCTTTCCATACTTATTTGACCAATGAAATTACTGTATAAGGATTTTTAAAAATCATTCAATTTCAAACATCAAATCTAAATATAAAATAAAAAAATCAAACCTAAAAAAAAAAGCACAGGCTGTAATTTTATGTTTCTGGACAAAACTGTTAATTTTCCTGTTCCAACACACCAATGAAAGTTTCTAGTAGAGCAATGGTTCTGAAGGAGAGGATGAAGTGGATGCCGATCTGACCATATCCTTCCTTCTGATATTAATTATTTTATTAATATATATTGTGTGATTATTAATCAAGTTATTGATCAGTATTTAGCCTCCCAGATTGTTTGATGATTGACTTAAGAAGTAGAGCCATCTATATTCGTATAGACTGAAGTGTGCATATATCCTTTTTAGAAGTGGTCAGAGTAAAAGGTGTGAACACATGCTGAGTGTATTCTTTCCTTAGGGTTACAAGGCCATGCTAAGGGGCTCAGGATGACCTACCATCTACGTGAGCTACGAGTGACCAAGAGAACTGTGATATTTAGATGTTGAATAACAGATATTAAAAATCCTGTTGTATCCTGTATTTCTATTCTGCAAGATTAATGGCTGTATAGTATGTGTGTAACTAACCATACTGATAAGATGCTCGCTAGAAGCTAGAAAACCTTGAGATGCAGATAAGGTCTCTGTGTGTATGTATGTGTGTGTGTGTGTGTCGGCATCTATTCTCTGTGTTAGATGAGAAGACTGTCTCCTGCCGCCATCCTGATCCGAGCTGAGGTGTCTTCTTCTTCATTTGCTGATGCCTGCAATAATCATTTGGAGATATGCTTGAAATTTTACGTCCATATGTGAAAACTGTCTAAGTTTATCTAGGTTTTGGAACCAATCAGAATTTTGCTGACTTGTGCATTGATGCAATTAGCATCCTCTGTCAGGGTATAATTGTTGGTGATTTTGAATTGTACGCAGAGCGGCCGACGAACTCCATTGAGACTGTTAAAGCTGACTCCTGCCTGAAACCGCAAACTATTTCTTCAGTAAATTTCTTCAATTGAAACGAATCTCTTGACTCCTTGCCTTCATTCAACCACACGTGGTCCTTTGGGTTTTAACTGTTATTCCCCAACTGTTAAATGGTGGAGGATCCATGGGCAGTCGTTCTTTGGTGACATCCCTGATCAATCAACAAACCAAGGTAGGAAAGATTTTAGTAATTTATAAATAATAAAGTAAATTATGTAATATTATTATTTCTGGTTATGGACTGTCTGTGAGCGGAGGGGGTACGAGAGAGGGAAGAATGGTAAACTCGCTCAGACGTGAGTGGAGGACACCAGACTTCTATGTGAAGTTGTTTTGAGAAAACTGGTGTCACAATTACGGTACACCTGTTACGTTAAGTTACCTTGTGACTGTAAAGGTGTACGAGTGCACATCTATAGGTCTTAGAGATAGACTTGGATTTGAGATATTGAGAGGTGTGCACAGTCACTAGGCACTAAGAGCCGTAGAGGCAAAAGTGCATTTGTGGCATTGAGAGCCATAGAAAATGTAAGACGCTTTAGAAGGGGTTCTAGTCGAAAATCGCTCTTCCAACTCTCGACTCCCACCATTACAGACAGGGGCGCCCCAAGCTTTAGTGAATAGGTCAGGTCAGTGGTTAGGGAACAAAATACCCAAAATTACTGTTATAAATAAATAATGATCATTTATATGTGCACATATGACTATATAGATATATAGGCTAAGGGAAAGCATCGGGAATAACCCCGAAATTGCAAAAAAAATATTTTATCCTATTTGGACTGGACAGGTGTTGTCAGGAATACTTTGCAATTTCAGACGCAGAAGTTAAGCCATTGTTTAATAAGTCATTGCCTTGATACCTCGATTTTTGATTGCTGCTAGCATATCTCGAGGGCTTCAATTGTGACATAAAAATCACAAAAATAAATATGGCTGGCAAAAGTAACAAGCCGCCTACAAAAACAGATTTTGTTGAAACAGACCAGGGCAAGCTCTGTAAGCAGATCTGCTCTGAAACTTTGACTTCAAAGAAATTCTCTGAACTCATCAAACGAATGGTTAGTCAGGGGTTTGATTCTGACTGGAAAGCAGAAAAGCAGTTAGAATGGCTACAGTCTAAGAAAGAACCAGAGAAGCATAAATTCTTAGCTGTGTGTGCTTATTCATGGATTTGTAAACAGGGAGGAATTCCCTTAACAGAAGATGGCACAATTCCAGAGGTAGTTGAATGCTGGAAAGATTTGAGTGCTAATTGTGATAAAGTGGCTGAGATTTCTGGAATTGAAATGGGGAAGGATCTGAGTGGTTTTAGCAAAGGGTTATCTGTTGTCTTTAAAAAGGCAGAGAAAGCTGAAACATGTAATGTGATTCCAACTGTGTCTATCCCCACTGCTCCTGATCTCTCCTCTCTGACTGTGCAGGCCGCAGCCATGACAGGCTCCGCGCCACAGACACAGACTGAGAACCAGATTGATTCGCCTTACAGTATTGCTAGAAGGTTACTGGATGCAGCTATTGCTGGGGCGCCGCCCCCTTATCCAGACACCCCCGAGCTTTCTATGCCACATGCAAATGTTGACAAAAAGGCTGAGAACACAGAGGTCTCACTCTCTCCCCCAGGGTGGAGTGGAGCCCCTTCCAGAGGGAGGGCCTTCCCTGCGCCCATTAGAGGTGTTGCTGATGACCAGAGAAACACTAAAATGGGGACAGGATTTGAGAGAGGGGAGTGGACTAGACTTACAGCCGCTGAGAAAAACCATTTGGTTACTGGCATAGAACATTTCGAACTGTTTAGCCCAAACAAAGTTTTGTGGGATAAACTAGAGGCTGTGGCTAGACAGCAGAATTTAGGAATAGCAGATGTGCAGTATATGGTAGAAACGCTTGTGCCACACAGTAAATTAAGCAGAGTTCAGGCTATCAGAGTTGACCCCCTTGTTCCTGATGATTGGGCTGAGTATTGTCAGGCATATAGAGAATACAAAGAACAGGTGCAAGACCTGTTGGGGAGGGGATCTTTTCCTTGGACTAGTGTGACCCAAATTAAACAAAGGCCTAATGAAAGTCCCTTAGAGTATGTTGAACGTTTTCGTGCTGCTTATGAAAATGACTGTGCTGCAAATAATAACAATGAAGATTATGATTCCGCAATTATCATTGAATCCGCCATAAGCGGACTGTCTAAGCGATATAGGGATCTGCTCATTTCTGGTTCTGTTAACATTCCAAATTGGTACTCTCTGCTACAGTGGAGCGCAGTGATTTGGAGCCGTCTGCAGAGTGAACCAGGTGCAACCCCCGTAGCTGTTGCTGCCGTTGCTGAAGCGGAAACAAATCCACCCAAGGTTAAAGTGTGTCATAACTGCAGCCAAGCAGGCCACATCAGCCGTAATTGTACAAACGGCCCACTAAGATGTAGTAAATGTAACAGGATTGGCCATCTGTATAACCAGTGTAAAGCTATCTTGCCTCCATTTCAAGGGAAGAAAGGTAGAAGTGACAGACAGAAAAATCGGCCAATCCTTGTCTGACAGTGACATCATGAGGCTGAAGAAACTGTTGGGGGACTAGGGGTCAGCGGCCTCCGGTTCCTGTGATGTAACTGACCCTAGACCTTATATTCATGCGCCGTTAGGAGGCCGGCAATGTATAGCATTAATCAATACTGGGGCTCAAGTTAGCATCACAAATATTGCTTGAGAAACTACTTCTGATTTCATGTACATTGAAGGATTGAATGGCAAAGAAATGTATCATAAATCTGTTCCTGTCCCTCTTTCTCTTGCAGACTCTCATAAAGTATTTTGGGCTGAATTCTGGGTTGGGAAAAACACTGTGGGAACTATAATTGATGTTAACATTCTGAATTATCTGATTATCTGATGTTTTGCTTTCAACAGATAAGCTCGTGCTCGGCTGCAATGAAGTAATTTGCTTATCTCGTGCCAGGCCACACCATGGAGCTGGATGCGCGGTGGCTGAAACTGTAAGTGCTGTAAATATAACAGAAACTAGACCTGAATGGAAATACATTATTTCCAAATTTCCTGATGTTTGGGCTAAAGATAAATTTGATTGTGGTAATGCTAAAATTCAGCCACTCAGCATCCCAGGTCCCATGCATGATGCCAAATGCCAATATCCTTTGAAAAATTATGCTCGTTTAGGAGCTGAAAGATTGTTGACGAGCTACATAAACGGGGGATTGTTGTGCCTTGTTCATCTCCCACTAACTCGCCTATGTGGCCAGTCAAAAAGCCTGATGGGAGCTGGCGTTTGACAATTGACTATACAGCCTTGAATGCAGTTACTACGAAAGTGCACCCCCTGGTGGCCAACCCAGCCACAATTTTGAATGAGATTGGATCTGAGCATTGCTATTTTACTGCTTTGGACATTGCTAATGTCTAAAGGACTTTGTACACTGAACTTTCTAAGCCCCTCACAGAAGCGAATGGACAGAGGAGATGGAGGAGGCGTTTGTGAGTATCAAAGAGACTCTTTCTTCTTGTCCTGCACTTAGACATGCAGATGCCCGCAGGGCCTTCCATCTGTGAACCTGGGTGGGGGAGAAATCCTACTCGGCTGCCCTGGATCAGCGTGTTCCTGGAAGGACTTCGTACGGTAAGGTGGGGTACTACTTTACGCCGATCCCCGTTTCCATGACCGGACAGCATCCATGCTTGCTGATTTGTGACTGTGCTGAATGGGCCGTGAAAGCAACAGAGGAGATCGTCACGCACCAGAAAGTGGTACTGCACACAAGACACCAGATACTTAAGCTGCTCACAAACACACGCTTGGGCACGATTTCAAATCAATGACGAGCGATGTGATGGAGGAGATGGAGGAGGAGCTGCGACTACGGAAGTTGGCAAACAGTCTGCAGCAGCTGACGAAGGATGACATCAACACCCTGTTGTGAGTGGAAGGGTTGGGAGAGCCCTAAGCATGGTGATTGGATTAAATAGTATCCAGCATGTCCATGATAGGGTGAAGAGACAAATTGTGACCCGTCAAGGAAACATGCATCACTACTCCACCTTCCGTAGCGACCTCACTTGGTAGACCAGACGTGGAGTATTGGACTCCATACTCTAAAACGGGGGACAGAAGGAGAGGATGGAGTGGATGCCGATCTGACCATATCCTTCCTTCTGATATTAATTATTTTATTGATATATATTGTGTGATTATTAATCAAGTTATTAATCAATATTTAGCCTCCCAGATTGTTTGATGATTGACTTAAGAAGTAGAGCCGTCTATATTCGTATAGACTGAAGTGTGCATATATCCTTTTTAGAAGTGGTCAGAGTAAAAGGTGTGAACACATGCTGAGTGTATTCTTTCCTTAGGGTCACAAGGCCATGCTAAGGGGCTCAGGATGACCTACCATCTACGTGAGCTACGAGTGACCAAGAGAACTGTGATATTTAGATGTTGAATAACAGATATTAAAAATCCTGTTGTATCCTGTATTTCTATTCTCCAAGATCGATGGCTGCATAGTATGTGTGTAACTAACCATACTGATAAGATGCTCGCTAGAAGCTAGAAAACCTTGAGATGCAGATAAGGTCTCGGTGTGTATGTGTGTGTGTGTGTGTCGGCATCTATTCTCTGTGTTAGATGAGAAGACTGTCTCCTGCCGCCATCCTGATCCGAGCTGAGGTGTCTTCTTCTTCATTTGCTGATGCCTGCAATAATCATTTGGAGATATGCTTGAAACGTTTATGTCCATATGTGAAAACTGTCTAAGTTTATCTAGGTTTTGGAACCAATCAGAATTTTGCTGACTTGTGCATTGATGCAATTAGCATCCTCTGTCAGGGTATAATTGTTGGTGATTTTGAATTGTACACAGAGCGGCCGACAAACTCCATTGAGACTGTTAAAGCTGACTCCTGCCTGAAACCGCAAACTATTTCTTCAGTAAATTTCTTCAATTGTAACACATCTCTTGACTCCTTGCCTTCATTCAACCACACCTGGTCCTTTGGGTTTTAACTGTTATTCCCCAACAGTTCCCAGCCACATTCCTGGAACTAGCAAGACTTGGATTAGCTGGTTTATGTGTGTTTAATTACTGTTGAAGCTAAACTCTGCAGGACAGGAGCAGGAATGGACACCACTGATTTGAAACTAAAAGCTGGTACATTTTTACTAGTCCTTGATAAACATTTTGTTTCTTTAGGGCACAGCTGTGATTGGCAATTTGACATCAGTGCTGTTTGCTGAGTCAGAGTGGGAGACGCCTAAATCTTTCAACCCGGGTCATTTCCTGGATGCTGAGGGCAAATTCAGGAAGAGAGATGCCTTGTAGCTGCCGTCAGAGGCAACTCTCATATATTTCAGTTCATAATATGCACTTTATAGTTAAAAGGTCAATAAATAGTTCAAATGTTCAGAGTAATCATTAGAATAAATAAGTAATATATATATATATATATATATATATATATATATATATATTGTTAATACATGTCAATTCATTTCATATTATTCAACTAAAACTATAGAAAAAGGGGGGAACCTATTTCTCCTTTGTTTAGCTTGGGAATTATTTAATTGTTGCCATCAGGATATTTTTTCTGGTGCACTACAAGTAGAATAGCCACACGAGGTGCTGCACTAGTAACATGTCTGTAAGAGTTACGCCTGTAAGAAGTTATATTGGTTTTTGTTTAAGAAGAAGAAACTGTAACCCTCTAAGTTTATTCCTCTTGAGTTAGAGAGGCCAAAGAGGTATGTGTTTTATCGTGTTTATTGCTTTGCCGAATGTGAACATGTGTAAGGTGACCGTGTGTTAATGTATAATTAGCCAATTAAGTGTATTTTCTTATGTGTTGAATGTGCACCTTATTTATTCGTTTTTATGTATATTTCGTTCGTTATTATGTGTAAACACTACTTTTAGAGGGTTAATTTAAGTTTTATGTACCGGTATTTCCTTTCGTAGTTCTGACGGCATTGTTGGGACATAAAAGGGATGCAAGACTAGAATGTACAAGACACACTACAGACTCGTGTCCGAATAAATCTCTGTTAAAACCAAGAACGACCTGAGCCTTTGATTCAACTCGAGGGGAGTATCATGCCTTTTACCTTTTTCTCTAGGTATAGAAAACTTGCGTTACCCAAAATTTTTTGCATTTTTCCTCCCACCTCATATTTTTTTTCATCCCCATGTCTGTTTAGGGGCTCAGTAGAAACTTGTTTCATAGGAAATTAGCCTATTAAAATTGAATGATTTTTTCCCCATGCCACAATATTTGTTATTGGAATACAATTATTTCTCTATGTATTTTTCAGAAGTGCAAGACATATACAAGATATTTTCTCTTTGTTACTAATTTTAGGAAAGAGAGTGTGTCTTGGGGAGCAACTGGCACGGATGGAGCTGTTCCTCTTTTTCTCCTCTCTGCTGCAGCGCTTCACTTTCTCTTCACCAGCGGGTGTGGAGCCCAGCATCGATGTCCCTTACCATATAAATTATGTGCAATGCCACGTTAAGAGAAGCAATTAATTCAAATATGTGATCATTGATTGTTTATGTTTATGAGACACAAAGTAAGGAACTGAAGTATTTGATAAATTGTGATGCAATGTATATTTTTATATTTTACAATGGACCTAGTCAGGCTAGCACCATTAATTATTGACAGGAATGAAAACAAAGCTGTGAGAGATAGAAGTACATGCATTCAGTGGATTGTACAACATACCAATTGTTCAGCTGACAAAACATCTTTCCAAAAACTCCATAAAACAGTTTTAAAAGTCATAAGTTGTGAAAATTACAATATCTATACAATGCATACCATTGTAAAGACTGGAAGTCTATTCCTCACATCCAAGATTCCATCCATATTTAATTTAATATGGCATCTAACCTAATTAAGGTCTATGTATAATTTGATGTGATATATCTGATCTGATCTCTGTAGTGGGCTTACATAATGATTTGACCAATGAAATTCTGAACATTAAATTCTTGAAAAATCTAACAAAATTAAGTTATTTTATACTTAAATCAAGAAAGAATATGTCGATAGAACTTGTTTTCCTTTTGAATTACAATAATTTTTCTGAGCCCATTGACAGATATTTGTTTTTGGTTTTAATCATAAACTCATATAATTTTGATCAGTTCCACAAAAAAATATGTCATTCTGCTTTTCAAGTTAATATACACAGGGACATTAAGATCTTTGGAGATAGACTTGTAGCCTTGAGATTGTCCGTGTTTTTCCAAAAAAATTTCTCTCAAATCCACAGACAACTCTTTACATTTCTTTCTTTTCTCCATGCTCAGTGTGACACAACACAAAGGTTGAGTCAACTTTTCTCAATTTTAACTGGTTGCAAGTGTGATTACTATATTGCCCACACCTGTTACTTGCCACAGGTGTGTCTAAATACAAATTACAGGAGCATCACTTGCTTGAAAAGCAATTATTTCTTACAATTTTGACAAGGTGCCAATAATTTTGTCCAGTCCATTTTTTAGTTCTGTGTGAAATTTTATTAAGTTTGACTTTTCTTCTCTGTTTTTTTGTGTTGTTGCAGTGCAAACAAAAACAATAAGCATGTGAGTAGCAAAACATTTGCAATTGGAACAATTTTCTGAGAGAAGTGTTGCATTTTCTGACAGAATTGCAAGGGTGCCGATATTTTTGGCCATGACTGTATATAGTTTGGGTTGTTTAAATAAGATAGCCTATTTTATATATATATATATATATATATATATATATATATGTATATATTTATATATACAATTTTCATAATTTCGGCTCTGTATGCCACCACAACAGAATTAAAAATACAACAATTAAGATGAAATTGAAGAGCAGACTTTAAGATTTCATTCAAGGGGTTGAACAAAAATATAACATAAAATGCTTAGGAATTACAACCATTTTTATACAGTCCCCCCATTTTCAGGGGCTCAAATGTCATTGGACAAATAAATATAATCATAAATAAAATGTTCATTTTTAATATTTTGTTGAGAATCCTTTTTAGTCAACGACTGCCTTTAGTCTAGAACTCATGGACATCACCAGAGACTTCCTCCTTTGTGATGCTTTGTCAAGCTTTTACTGCAGCTTTCTGCTTGTGGGTCATCATCCATTCTAATCTGGCTTTGTTTGCACCTTGTGGTGAATCCTCTGTATTTGCTCTTGTGAAGTCTTCTCTTGATTGTAGACTTTGACAGTGACACGCCTACCTAATGGAGAGGATCTTCCGATCATCCACCACTGTTGTCCTCTGTGGACGTCCAGGCCTTTTTGTGTTGCTGAGCTCACCAGTGCATTCTTTTTTTCTCAGAATGTACCAAACTGTTAATTTGGCCAAATTTTGAAGGTTCCTGCTATCTCTCTAATGGATTTGTTTTATTTTTGAAGCTTAACAATTGTCTGTTTCACTTGTACCTTTGACTGCATAATGTGGGTTCACAGGAACAGCTTCCAAATGCAAATAGCACATTTAGAATCAACTCCAGACCTTTTACCTGCTTAATTTATGTAGAAATAATGAAAGAATAGCCCACGCCTGTCCATGAAACAGCTTTTGAGTCAATTGTCCAATTATGGTCCCTTGAAAAAGGGGGGAGGTACATATTAAAGATCTATAATTCCTTAACCTTTCCTCCAATTTTGATGAGAATACCCTCAAATGACAGCCCATATTCATTATATAACTGTAACTTGAATATGTTTTGGTCAGCAGCTAAAATAATACAAATTGTGCCTGTGTCCAAATACATATGGACCTATATATATATATATATATATATATATACATACATATAGAAAATAAATATATATACTCAGCATAAATACTTTGAACAAATTCAGTTTTTTTTTTAATGATCACTAATATAGTTTTTGTTGTTGTTTAAATGAAGGGTTACAGGAATGAGTTCTACTTAATTCAGTTAAGTACTTAATATGTCCTCCATAACTATAGTATAGGCCTACTGCTCTGACCCTTGAAACTGGCTGACTATATTTTACTAATATCGCTCCTTAGGCAATACTTCCAATATCTCCCTTACTGTCCACAAATATTGTCATGAAAAAATTACAGTAATTCACCAAAAGGGTTTTTCATATTCCAAACCTACTACAACGTTTTGAACATGAAAAAAATATACTGGTATATTACTGTAATTTTTATTTCATAAAGTATTTGTGTAATGTACATACAGTAATGGAGCTATTGGCAAAATCATGCCTGTAGTGAGTCTGTCTGGCCACTAGGAAAGTACTACAACCTTTGGAACATTAAAAACCCTTTCAGGTAAATTACAGTCATTTTTCATGAAACTATTTGTGTACTGCATGTACAGTAAGGGAGATTTCGCAAAATATCACCTGTAGTAACTTAGTCTTGTAAGAATGTACTACAATCTTTGGAACATTAAAAAAAAACCTTCTGGTGATTTACAATCAGTCTGGACACTAGGAAGGAATGTAGGCTTCAAGTCTATGAACAGCCTTTTCCAGTAGCCCCTCACTGCAGAACAAAGGTCCAGGGGGCGGGGTGGAATCCACATCTAGGGGGTGGAGATGGTAGGCTTAGGTGTGGAGATGGGTGTGTTTAGGGATCAGGGGGTGGAGACGGGTAGGTTTAGGTATATTTAAGATGGGAGGATTTGGATCTGGATCCAATCTCGCCCCCTGGATCTTGTGTTCTGCAGTGAGGACCATTTTGTCTTTTGGGTACTTACAGTAGTTTTTTTTTGTGAACATAATTGTGTACTGTATATATGAAGGAACATAAGTCTCACCTGTTAACAAGCTTTACAGTTTAAGCATGTGTTCTTATAAATGTTAAAAGTTACTTTAATTAAAATACACTGGACGTTTAACCCAGTCGGTGGAATTGTCAGACGGTCCCTTACGCATGAAGCGCTGCGATAGCGCGTCAAAGCTTTCTCTAGTAAGCTACATAAAATCAGATATTGAACCTGCCAACAATAATTTAAAAAAAATCCACTATGGACCTGCTGCGTGTTTACGAGTGGGTCGATATCAAGACTACTTTGATATTTTTGTTTGTGTTTCTATTGCTGAGTGATTATGTCAGAAATAAAGCTCCGAAGAACTTTCCTCCTGGACCATGGTCTTTACCGATTATTGGACACCTTCATCATATCGATCATACGAAGATTCATCTGCAGTTGGCAAAGGTAAATAGGCCTACAATTTGTATTCTTGTTTGGATGTGTAAGGGTGAAACACTTTGCGAAGATGAAAGTGTCCTGAAATTCAACAGTATTTAAACTATTTTAGTAGCACGTGTTCGTTTTCAAATTATATTTTCAGTTTGCAGAAAGATATGGAGACGTTTTAAGCATTCGATTTTTCGGACTAAGAATTGTTGTGTTGAACGGGTACAAAAGAGTGAAGGAAATGTATGTACAACAAGGCGAAATCCTCGTGGATCGACCCATGTTACCAATGATTTATGACATCTTTGGAGACAAAGGTCAGTTTTGGATAATCAAAATACTGCACTGGTGGTTTCGACATAAGAGAGAATAAGAACAACTTAAATGTTCTTTTCAAATATATTGTGAACAAAGTGAAGTGGGAAAATCTTGTTTAAATGTGTTGTAAACAGGTTTAGGTGGCTCCAGTGGGTATAAATGGAAGCAACAGAGGAGATTTGCACTCTCAACTCTTCGAAACTTTGGATTGGGAAAGAAAAGTCTGGAGCCGTCCATCCATCTTGAATGTACATTTCTGAATGAGGCCATTTCAAATGAGCACAGTATGTAGGCTACAGATGTTCTTGGAATGAAAAGAACTGAAACTAACCTTGTTATTCTACAAGCACAAGCATGGTTATGTCACAGTAATCATGGCAACATTTCCAGGTCGACCCTTTGATCCTCGCTTACTGCTGAACAACTCTGTCTCAAATGTGATCTGTGTGCTTGTGTTTGGTCATCGATTTGAGTACAGTGACAATGACTTCCAGTCTCTGCTGAAGAACATCAATGAGGCTATGTATTTGGAAGGAAGCTTCAGTGTTCAAGTAAACATTTTCAGCATTTTAGCTTAAATTTTTCTATATTTAGTATCTTCACTGCTCATCTGCTTCTTGTTCTTTTTTCTTTAGCTTTATAACATGTTCCCATCACTTATGCGGCGAGTGCCTGGACCGCACAAGAAAATGTTTACTCTGTGGCAGGAGGTGATTGACTTTGTTCAAGAGAAGGTGAATCTACACAGAGTGGATTATGATCAATCAAATCTTCGAGACTACATTGACTGCTTTCTTGCTGAGATGGAAAAAGTAAGACCCTTTCTTAATCCAGTGTCAGAAAATTGAATGCTCTGGTTATAATAACGAATGGCTTTGTGCACCTGTAACTGGCAACATGTAATATTTGTCATCTCTTAGGAAGTTTTTTTTTTTTTTTGGTTATTTACTGAGAAATTGGTTAATTGTATGTATCTATTTTATTTCACTTGGTATTAATTAATTAATTAAATTATTTATTTTTATTTATTTTTTATGAATGAGGGGATTGTGGAAGGGATTAATAATGGACAATATCTTATTGTTCACCTTGTTATCATTATTTCTCATAATATCATCTATATTGTCACACAAAAGACCAATAAAAAGATCTGAAGTATAATAATGAATGGCCATTGAATTGAAATCCTCTCAATCATGTTGTTTAGCTTAAAGACGACACAGCCGCTGGGTTTGATGTGGAGAACTTGTGCATCTGTAGTCTGGATCTGTTTGTAGCGGGAACTGAGACAACCTCCACCACTCTCTACTGGGGTCTTCTCTACATGATGAAATATCCTGAGATACAAAGTGAGGTTATTGTGAGAAAAAGTAATGTATGCGCACACACACAATTTCTCAGAATTTTGTCTTGTACTATCTCTACTTTGTATCTTCAGCCAAAGTTCAGGAGGAGATTGATCGTGTTGTGGGAGGGTCACGACAGCCATCTTTATCAGACAAGGACAACATGCCCTACACCAATGCTGTCATTCATGAAATACAGAGGATTGGAAATATTGTCCCTTTAAATTTGCCCCGGGCTACTGTGGAAGATACTCAGATAGGAACATACTTTATTCCAAAGGTAAAATAGGACTAGTAAATGTAGAGCACTGTTTGTCTGTGGACATTGGAACAATTTAGAGTTTAGCTTCAACCTGTTCCAACACACCTCCATAAAAGTTTCTAGTAGAGCAGTGGTTCCCAGCCACATTCCTGGAGCTACGCAAATCCTGGATTAGCTGGTTTCGGTGTGTTTAATTACTGTTGAAGCTAAACTCTGCAGGACAGGAGCAGGAATGGACACCACTGATTTAAACTCTCTGGGGTGATTTCACGGACAGATATTAAGCCTAGTCCTAGACTAAAATGGCCCTTTAAATCAGATTAACAGAAATCTGCTTTCTCTGTCATGGTTTTAAATAGTCTTAGATTTAGTCTAGTCTAGAATTGAATAGGCTGATTTCCTGAAGGAAGACCAGAGCTACTTAAGGACTAAATTGAGGCTTAAATTAAACCTACCAGGAGGCAGGTTTAACTTCAGATTAAGGTTGTGTTTCCAGTCTTTATATATCAAAATTATTGGCACCCTTGGTAGATATGAACAAATGTGAAAATAAATCTGCACTGTTAACCATTTTGATTTTTTTATAAAAAAAAAAAACAGAAACCTAACCTTTCATAGAAGTAAAATGGAAACGAAGGGAAATCTCATTTTAAAAGAAGTGTTTTTCTCTAATACACATCGGCCACAATTAATGGCACCCTTTTATTCAATACTTTTTGCAACCTCCTGTTGCCAGTTTAACAGCTATGAGTCTCTCCTATAATGCCTGATTTCATAATGTGATTTTATTGAAAAGTTAGATCTTTTTATTTATTTATTTATAATTGTTTTTATTTACTTTTTTTGAAAGATCAAAAGGTCACACATACAGGTTTATTTTCACAAACTTCGTTGATCATATTTTCTAAGGGTCCCAGTATAATTCTGACTATGACTCTCTCTCTCTCTCTGTCTCTTTCTCTATCTCTAAAACAGAGCTTTATGTATGACATAATAAATAATAATAATAATAATACAAATTTTTTAAAACTGACAACAACAGCTGATTGCAAGAATTTATGCAAGAATTCATTACAAAGAGATTTCTATGCATTCCTTTTCTTTTATTCAACACCTGATGTGTGCAGTTTGCTTTGCTTGCTTTAAAAAAGTTTTCTCATCTTCAGTAACATTTTTTGTTTGTTTGTTTTTTGATTGCAGTCTTTTTTTTTCCACTGCTGACTGTTATCTCGCTGCCTATTTCACTTCTCATTTCTCAACTTCTCAGTACTGGTGCTGTTCCTCTTCAATTAAAAACTGCTGCTGTCACACCAGTCTTCAAGAAACCCGGCCTTGACCCCTCTGATACGGCCAATTACAGACCAATCTCAAATCTTCCACTTCTTTCAGAGCTACTTGAAAAAGTTGTTGCTGCTCAACTTCAGTCGTATTTGTCATCTCATAACATCTATGAATGCTTTCAGTCCGGTTTTCTCACACTTCACAGCACTGAGAAAGCACTTCCTAAGGTTGTCAATGACCTCCTTATGGCCACTAACTCAGGCTCCATTAGCATTTTAATTCTGTTATATCTTTCCTCTGCTTTTGACATGATCTCTCACAGTATTCTAATCTAAAAATCAATTTCATTAATTCCATTTAAAAATCTGTGTATAATCTTTGACTCCTCTCTCTCCTTCCTACTTCACATTTCTTCTCTCACTAAATCTGCCTTCTTTCACCTCTCAATGATGCTGAGACACTGGTTCATGCCTTCATTACTTCTCGACTGGACTGTAATTCTCTTTTCTATGGTCTACCAAACACAACAATAAATAAGCTCCAACATATCCAGAATTCTGCAGCTAGGGTTCTCACTTTTTCAAAGAAATCTTCTCACATTACTCCCATTCTACACAGACTTCATTGGCTACCTGTCCGTTATCGTATTCATTACAAGATACTCCTCATCACCTACAAAGCACATCATGATCTTGCCCCTCTGTGTATTTCTGATCTTATTCACACTTACTCCCCAGTTCTTCTGATACTGATACTTCTGATACTTCTGATACTGGTCTACTGTTAATTCCACACCACAAATTAGCATTGTTTGGTGGACGAGCGTTTTGTGCCTCTGACCCCACACTCTGGAATTCTATTCACAAACACATTTGTGATCTTTCTTCATTACAAGATTTCAAAACCCACCTTAAAACATATATTTAAATTGATAGACTAAAGCTGGAACATTGCTACTATAGTCCTTGATAAACATTTTGTTTCTTTAGGGCACAGCTGTGATCGGCAGTTTGACATCAGTGCTGTTTGATGAGTCTGAGTGGGAGACGCCTCACTCTTTCAACCCGGGTCACTTCCTGGATGCCGAGGGCAAATTCAGGAGGAGAGATGCCTTTTTACCTTTTTCTCTAGGTATAAAAAACTCTGCTTTCTTGTAATAAGCTTGTCTATTTTGACAATTTCCATTGTTGTGCTGCAGATAGCCAAGCTTAATTTCCCAAAGCCCTACAAAAAAATTTAAAGTGTATGGAGCACCAAAGGAGACATGATAATGGAAAAAAATATGAGATGGGAGGAAAAATTATAATTAGGCCTATGCTGTTACCCTGAAAAACTTTGATCACTCACAAAAAAACTTTAGCAGTTTCTCACAAAAGTTTTGCAGTCCTGCCAAATTTTGCCTTTGCTTGCATAAGCATTTAAATATAGTTTTTCCTCCCATCATATTTTTTCAATCCCAGTGTCTGTTTAGGGGCTCAGTAGAAACTTCATGGGAAATTAGCATATTAAAATTGATTTTTTTTTTCCCCCCACACAACAATATTGATATCAGAATACGATTAATTCCCTATTTACTTTGCAGAATTGCAAGGCATATACGAGGTACTTTCTCTGCTTTCTAATTTCAGGAAAGAGAGTGTGTCTTGGGGAGCAACTGGCACGGATGGAGCTGTTCCTCTTTTTCTCCTCTCTGCTGCAGCGCTTCACTTTCTCTTCACCAGCGGGTGTGGAGCCCAGCTTAGATTACAAACTGGGGACCACTCGATGTCCCCAACCATATAAATTATGTGCAGTGTCACGTTAAGTCAGGGGTGCCCAAACTTGGTCCGGAGGGCCAGTGTCCTGGATAGTTTAGCTCCAACATTTACCTGAACACATCTGCCTGAAAGTTATACTTTATAGTATGAAAGACCTAAATTAGCTGGATCAGGTGCATTTAATCAAAGACTATAGAAATACAAAGACGGTTCACTCCTATACTTATGAATGGGAGAAACTGCAACCCGCAATATGGCGGGATAGTCCCGCCTTCTAAATGAAAGAATCAGTTGTTGATTGGTAAATCATTGCGTCACTGCAGCAGCCGTTAGAAGCTCCAGTTCCCATAGAAACCGGAGGCTAGCAGCCGATGCGCATGCGCAAATTGCGCAGTCATAAGCGCGTTGGAACTACGCATGTGCATTGGCTGGTCTAACCTGAAAAATAAGCTTTTTAAATGCTATTTGAGCATAAGAAACAACATTCCTGGGGCAGTTCATTTCAGATTTTGTTGCTGACTTGAAATATGTTATTTAATCGCAAGTTCAGTGAGCAGTTTTTGAGATTTCAGGATTCCCCCGTTAATTTAGATAGGACTTGGTCTATGTTTGAGCTGTCCGGAGGCATTGCAAATATGGCGGCCGAATGAACAGACTTTCCTTGAAAGGGACTTTGGTTTAATTAGGGTTGGGGCTAAACTCTGCAGGACAGTGGCCCTCCAGGACCGAGACTGGACACCTACGTATTTAGAAAAGCAATTCAAACAAATATGTGTTTATGTATTGCTTATGTATACACTGTATGTGTGTGTGTATATATATATATATATATATATACACATGTGGTCAGAATTGTTGGTACCTTTGGTAAATATGATCAAAGGTCAGGGAACTGAAATGGCCGTAGCAGAAGCTTGGTTTTGTGCCCAGTGACCCATTTTTGTGTTGTTTTTTAAGGTTTGTTTTTGGATTATTGTCCGGTTGGAAGATCCAAACATGGCCCATTATAAGATTTCAGGAGTCAGTCACTTATTGATTTTTTTATCTGTTGGTATTTGATAGAATCAGTGATGCCATGTGTCTGTATCCCTGTGTTCACCAAACCAATCTTGAGTGTTTGCTGCTAAAAAGCTAAATATTTAGTTACATCTGATCATAGAAGCCAGTCCCATTTGAAGTTCCAGTCGTGTCTGATAACTGAATATGCTGGAGATTGTTCTTTGGTGAAAGCATTTTCTTTTCTTGATTTTTTTTTTCTTGAAACCCTCCCAAACAACATGTGGTGATGTAGGTGATGTTTAATAATAATAATAATAATTCATTTTATTTGTGGGCGCCTTTCAAGACACTCAAGGACACCTTACAATAATAAAATACACAATTAAACAAAGGGAAAAAACAACAACACAAACAATAATACAAAAAAAATCAATACACAATAACCTAAATAAAATCACTCAGGATAGGCTAATCTAAAAAAATGAGTTTTAAGGCACGATTTAAAAATTGAAAGACTAAGACTATTACGTGTTTGATCCTTGGAGAGTCTTTAGCCACTCAAACTCTCCTTCTCACCGTGAATTAGGACGATATAGACACATGTCCTCTTCCAGGCAGATTCATAACATTTTCTGTTGATTGGAAATAGGAATTTTCACTGCTCTAGCTATTTTCTTAAAGCCACTTTTTAATTTGAGAAGCTCAATTATCTTTTGCTGCACATCAGAAATATATTCTTTGGTTTTTCTCATTGTGGAGTTGAACTCTGCAGGACTGCGGCTCTCTAGGACCAGAGTTTGCCCCGTTGTTATATTTCTTTAATTTCAATATACAGAATTGACAAAATTTCTCTACATTGTTCCTGAAGTAGCTTTAACACTGCACATTTTGGATGCACTTTGAAAACTCTTATCTGACATGCTTATTTTAGGTCTACTAACTAGCTGACGAGTTAAATCATGTGTGTTTGATTAGTTATTCACTTTGTGTGGTCAAAATCACTGTTACAAGCTATCCTATAAAATAAAAAGAATATTACTTAGAAACGCTGGCTTTCACATTATACTGATAATACAATAGGTCAGAATGAATTTGTGCCAGAATTGTGCAAGACAGCGACGATACTTGTACAACAACAGTACTTTGTTCATTTGCTTTACTAAGTGTCAGTCATGGATCTTCTGCACCTTTATGAGTGGCTCGATTTCAAGACTATTTTGAAATTTTCGTGTGTATTTTTATTGCTGAGTGATTGTATAGAAATAAAGTGCCGAAAAACTTCCCTCCTGGACCAGAGTCTTTACCGATTACACATTCATCATATCGATCACACAATAGATTCATCTTCAGTTTTTAAAGGTAAACATTCCGGCTACAATTCATTCTCGCTGTGAAACGCAAAGACGTACCGGTTATAGGAGCTTTAAACTGCATTAGGCTTATCGTAGAATCACGATAATGGACAAGACAAGTGATGTTGATACTCAATTCATGATTTTAATTAAACATGTTTACTAAAAACAATGCAGAATAAAAGTGCAACTAAAGCCTCAGATTGCATTGCTTGACCTCGAATTGAATTGCTTGGATTAGTCAGCTGTATACACAGCATGTTAATTATTTGAAACTATCTCTAACGTTTGTTAATTTTCAAACCAGTTTGCAGTTTGCTGAAAAATATGGCAAGGTTTTCAACATTAGGCTTTTTGGAACAAGAATTGTTGTGTTGGATGGATATAAACTTGTGAAGGAGGTGTATATATCAGGGTGACAACCTTGCTGATCGACCGATGTTACCTTTATTTTATGACATCACTGGGTACAAAGGTCAGTCTAACATAAGAATGTTTAACTGGTGGTTTAAATTTTTCACCATAAATGGTTAGCCATTGATTCATACTAAAAGTAAGCCTGACACTGGATGTGAATTAATAAATATGTTGTTAATCTGCTGCTTCAAAGGAACTTGCATTCTATGAAGGGATTGATCAGCATAGAATTTGCATTGCATACAAGTTGACTTTGAAAATGAAAACTGTGAAATAAACTTTACATTTTTATTTGAATTGTGTCACTATTATTGCGTGAGCATTAATAAAAAAAATTTGTATAAACTGGATTTGCATTTTCTTTTTCACATTTACCTTTTCATTTTAAGATTGACAGCTTTGCCTCGAGATTGCAGTGCAAATTAAATGTCCAATCACCAATTGCATTTTATTTTTCAGTTTGTCAGGGAAAATGCATTGTCACAGCGAAAATAAAAATGTTCAATTTTGGCACATTTTGCGTATAGTTTTCTTTAATGAAAATGTTAATCTGGTTTTCATTTTTATAATTAAATTGATTTATTTAAAATTGGCAGAAAATTCCTACCATAGTTACCTGTATAAAAGACAGCCTGTCCACAGAAGCAATCAATCAATCAGATTCCAAACTCTCCACCATGGCCAAGACCAAAGAGCTGTCCAAGGATGTCAGGGACAAGATTGTAGACCTACACAAGGCTGGAATGGGCTACAAGACCATCGCCAAGCAGCTTGGTGAGAAGGTGACAACAGTTGGTGCGATTATTCGCAAATGGTAGAAATACAAAATTACAGTCAATCTCCCTCGGTCTGGGGCTTCATGCAAGATCTCACCTCGTGGAGTTTCAATGATCATGAGAACGGTGAGGAATCAGCCCAGAACTACACGGGAGGATCTTGTCAATGATCTCAAGGCAGCTGGGACCATAGTCACCAAGAAAACAATTGGTAACACACTATGCAGTGAAGGACTGAAATCCTGCAGCACCCGCAAGGTCCCCCTGCTCAAGAAAGCACATGTACAGGCCCGTCTGAAGTTTGCCAATGATTCAGAGGAGAACTGGGTGAAAATGTTGTGGTCAGATGAGACCAAAATCAAGCTCTTTGGCATTAACTCAACTCGCTGTGTTTGGAGGAGGAGGAATGCTGCCTATGACCCCAAGAACACCATCCCCACCATCAAACAGAGGTGGAAACAGTATGCTTTGGGGGTGTTTTTCTGCAAAGGGGACAGGACAACTGAACTGCATCAAAGGGATGATGAATGGGGCCATGTACTGTCAGGACCAGGGCATTGAAAATGGGTCATGGATGGGTATTCCAGCATGACAATGACCCAAAACACATGGCCAAGGCAACAAAGGGGTGGCTCAAGAAGAAGCACATTAAGGTCCTGGAGTGGCCTAGCCAGTCTCCAGACCTTAATCCCATAGAAAATGTGTGGAGGGAGCTGAAGGTTTGAGTTGCCAAATGTCAGCCTCGAAACCTTAATGACTTGGAGAGGATCTGCAAAGAGGAGTGGGATAAAATCCCTCCTGAGATGTGTGCAAATCTGGTGGCCAACTACAAGAGACGTCTGACCTCTGTGATTGCCAACCAGGGTTTTGCCACCAAGTACTAAGTCATGTTTTGCGAAGGGGTCAAATACTTACAGTCATGCCCAAAAATATCGGCACCCTTTGTATATATGATCAAAGAAGGATGTGAAAATTTATCTGCATTGTTAATCCTTTTGATCTTTTATTTTTAAAATTCACAAAAATCTAACCTTTCATTAGATAATAAGAATTTAAAATGGGGGAATATCATTATGAAATAAATGTTTTCTCAAATACACGTTGGACACAATTATCGGCACCCCTAGAAATTCTTATGAGTAAAATATCTCTGAAGTATATTCCCATTCATATTCACAATTCTGAGCACTCCAGGGTGATTATGAACATGAAATTATCCAGCCATGGCTTCCTGTTTCACAGAAATATAAATATAAATTCATAAATAAATAAATATAAAAACAAAGCCCAAATTCCCTTAATCATCCATCACAATGAGAAAAACCAAAGAATATATTTCTGATGAGCAGCAAAAGATAATTGAGCTTCACAAATTAGTGAAGTAGCTTTAAGAAAAGAGCTAGAGCAGTGAAAATTCCCATTTCCACCATCAGGGTGATAATTAAGAATTTCCAATCAACATAAAATGTTACGAAACTGCCTGGAAGAGGATGCATGTCTGTATCGTCCTAATGCACAGTGAGAAGGAGAGTTTGAGTGGCTAAAGACTCTACAAGGACCACAGCTGGAGAATTACAGAAAATAGTTGAGTCTCGGGGTCAGAAAACCTTAAAAAAAAAATTGTCAAACAGTACCTACATCACCACATGTTGTTTGGGAGGGTTTCAAGAAACATTCTCCTACCTCATCTAAAATCAAACTCCAGCATATTCAGTTATCAGACACGACTGGAACTTCAAATGGGACTGGCTTCTATGGTTAGATGAAACTAAAAAATGAGCTTTTTAGCAGCAAACACTCTCACCAAACACTCATTGATTCTGGATGAGGGAATGGTCTCTGATCTCTTGTCAGGTGTTCTCTAACCTCATCAGGCATTATAGGAGAAAATGTAGAGCTGTTAAACTGGCAAATGGAGGTTTCAAAAAGTATTGAATAAAAGGGTGCCGTTAATTGTGGCCAATGTGTATTAGAGAAAAACATTTATTTCATAATGAAATTTCCCCCCATTTGAAATTGTTATTATCCAATGAAAGGTTAGATTTTTATGAATTTTAAAAATAAAAGATCAAAAGGATTAACAATGCAGATTAATTTTCACAGCCTCCTCTGATCATATTTACCAAGGGTGCCGATATTTTTGGTCATGACTGTATTTGACTCATTAAAATGCAAATCAATTTATAACTTTTTTGAAATGCGTTTTTCTGGATTTTTTTGTTGTTATTCTGTCTCTCACTGTTCAAATAAACCTACCATTAAAATTATAGACTGATCATTTCTTTGTCAGTGGGCAAACGTACAAAATCAGCACGGGATCAAATAATTATTTTTCCTCACCGTAAGCATAGTTAAACCTCAAATGTAAGAGGTCTGTTTTATGAACAGGTTTAATTGGTGCCAGTGGGTAATTTGAGGAGATTTGCACTTTCAACTCTTCGGACCTTCGGATTGAGAAAGAAAAGCCTGGAGCTGTCCATCTATCTTGAATGTGCCTTTCTGAATGATGCCTTTTTGAATGAACAAAGTATGTACTGAATGATGTGTGTCAACATAATATTTGAAATTTGGAAGCATAATATATGAACTTGTACTGTTCTAGGTCGACCATTTGACCCTCGCTTACTGCTGAACAACGCTGTCTCAAATGTGATCTGTGCCCTTGTGTTTGGTACTCAATTTGAGTACAGTGACAATGACTTCCAGTCTCTGTTAAAGAATTTCAATGAGACTTTATATCTAGAAGGAAGCATCTGGGCTCAAGTAAACGTTTTCACATTTTCATTGGGTAGTGCAAATAGACACATACTGTGTTTAAAATAATAAACTGTACTAAATGACATTTTGTATTTAGCCAGTTTTGCCTGTTGTCTACAACTCCTTCCCATGGCTCATGCGGCGAGTGCCTGGACCACACCACAAATTATTTCTTCTGTTGAACAAGGTGATTGACTTTGTTTGAGAGAAAATGAATGCACACAGAGTGGATTATGATCCATCAAATCCTTGAGACTACATTGACTGCTTCCTCGCTGAGATGGAAAAAGTAAGAACCTTTCTTACTAGGGGAGCGTCAGATAGTGTGCTGGTACAAGAATGCTCTGGTATGCTTGTAGAAGTTATGTTATAATTGCCCTCATTCATGTTGTTTAGCTTAAAGACGACACAGCTGCAGGGTTTGATGTGGAGAACTTGTGCATCTGTACTCTGGATCTGTTTGCAGCGTAAACTGCGACCACCTCCACCACTCTCTACAGGGTGAGAGCTTATTGTGAGGAAAAAGTTATCTATGCTCACACATATGCAATCTCTTAAAAATTTTGTCTTGGACAATCTCTATTTTGTATCTGAAGACAAAGTTCAGGAGGAGATTGATCGTGTTGTGGGAGGGTCACGGCAGCCATCTTTATCAGACAAGGACAGCATGCCCTACACCAATGCTGTCATTCATGAGATACAGAGAATTGGAAATATAGTCCCAATAAATGTGGTTCGAATTACTGTAGAAGATACTCAGCTAGAAGAATACTCTATTCCAAAGGTGGGCCTCGTGTTTAAAGCACTGTGTATTTATGGAAATTGCATCAGTTGCTGTGTACACCAGTGATTAGCAATTTGACATCGGTGCTTTTTGATGAGTCTGAGTGGGAGACGCCTCACTCTTTCAACCCGGGTCACTTCCTGGATGCTGAGGGCAAATTCAGGAGAGATGCCTTTTTACCTTTTTCTCTAGGTATAGAAAGACTGTGTTTCCACAATGTAATCTCCAGGTTTATATTTACAATTTGGATTTAATATAAACTGAATTAAAATATAAATATACTTTAACTGTTAAAGTATGAAATATATATCTTAAGGAGTGATCCATGCAAAATACAAAGTATTTTCTGTTATTTTTTTTAGGAGAGAGAGTAAGTCTTGGGGAGCAACTGTCACGGATGGAGCTGTTTCTTTTTTTCTCCTCTCTGCTGCAGCGCTTCACTTTCTCTTCACCAGCAGGTGTGGAGCCCAGCTTGGATTTTAAAATGGGGGGGAACTCACTGTCCCCAGCTATATGAATTGTGTACAGTGCCACGCTAAAACAAGCAAAAAACAAATATGTTGATGCAGTACTTTTGGCCCTATGTACAGATTATTGTAATGGTAATTTTCAGTCATTTAAATGGTTTTGTAAAAAGTAAATAAATAAATAAAGCTCTGAAAGGTTTGGTTTGGATTCTAATACAAGGATGTTTTGATCAGGACACAGCAGTCCTTTTTAGCTTTTGACTGGTTGCTTGGGTGTTGATTTGTAAATAACATATTGGATTTGTGTCATCAGAAATGAAAATAAATTAGTAGAAATAAACAAAACTTATGTTCTCCAAGTAAACAACAAATACTTTTCCTGTAACTACCCTGATTAATTATTTAACCTAATATAAATGTATGCTGTATGCCAATACTCTCAAAGTCTGTGGGGGACTACCATTCAGTTACCAACATTCTTCAAAATATTTTATGTTCCACAGAAGATAGAAACTACAGGTTTGAAACAACTTAAGGGTATAGGCCTATGTGATGATTTCATTTTTGGGTGGACTATCCCTTTTGGGGATAAACTTTTAAGTTTAAGTATTTAATAAACTTATGGGTTGGTGATGGAGTCATTCTTTCTTTATAACTATAAGCAAAAACTGCACTCTCGTTAAAGACAAAACTTGCTATTTCAAAATCTAAAGTCTCCATTTGATACTAATGATAATGATACTAATGAACTAATGATAAGGATGGATAAATAAAACTAAACTATAAGTGGTCGGTCATAATTTCTTAATCACACCCAAATGCTACAGAGAAGTAGACGACGAAGGAGACAGCAAAGAAATCATTGGGGGACAATGGAAGAACATTACTTGATAAATAGCTATGAAATGACTTGGAAAAAACATACAAGCCTACATAAAACATCTAAACCAGAATTTGTGGCGAAATTGAACACAGCAGTCAGAGGACATCTACTGGATGCACGACATAAAAGCACTGGACATTTGGGAGGGGCCTAGCTCCGAGTGGAATAGGCAACATCTCCAAGCCGTAACAGAAAGACACTGGAATGGTCTAAAAAACCTGCAAACAAGCCTGAACTGGCCCTTTACGGGCCTACTTAGGGCTGCCAGTGCAGGGCCCCTGAGAATTTGCTCATTGGCAAAACGTTGGCCCCTTAGCACTGGCAGGCTTGTTTGCAGGGTCTCTTCTGAGTGACAGAACAAACGTGTCTGATACTTTTTGTTTTATAGATCGACGCAAGATGCTCGACTTTTTCTTTTTATTTAACTTTGTCAAACTCTACCTTTCCTAAAATTGTTTAACAACACTTAAACGCTCGTCTCGACTTGTTTTACTGTTTTTGGCATATATGACACCGTGTAGGCCTACTTGTTGTTAACTTCTGTCACTGCCATGCAGAATTTTTTATAATATTTATTAGTCTTTCTGGTTGTTATTTGTGACATAATCTTAAAAACAGCAGAGGGGTTTGCAGAATGTGGCCCATTCCTTTAAGTCTGCTTTGGCCAGTTTTAGTGGTTGGCCTGGTTTGGCCTGGTTTAGCCTGTCAGCCGTTGCTGTATCTGTAACTTGCATTGAACCGGTTGTAGAGTAAAACTTTAGCTTTCTTGTAGTCCATCTGCTCTCATCTCTCTCTCTCTCTCTGTGGACTGTTTACCAAAGTTTGTAGAAATTTGGGGTGTTCATGAGGTATTGTGTAGGCCTACTTTATATGAGAACAATGAAATGGTGTTTATTTTTTAAACATGTAAAAAAGTGAATAATTGTGTAACATAAGAGAAAATTGTTATAATAAAGATACATTTAAACATGTCTATGGTTGCTCTGATGTTTATAATATTTAGTTTAGTTGTGAATGTTATGTTTGTGTTGTGGGATCTGTAGGTTGTGGCTAGGTGATACGTCTTAAAAGTGGAACATGGAAATATCATGGATGTACTGAAAAAACGTTTTATTTTTATTTATTTATTTAAACAGGCTAATGTATTTGAAAAAGCTGTACGTGAACACTCTTATCCAATGAAAGACTGTACAGTCCATTTGTACAACCCATTTGAACCCTGCCCACTAGAGCTTCCTGGTTCCGACCTCCTTATCTGTTCTCACCTGACCTATCCAAGAAGGGCCAGTCATGAACCTGTTGCACCTTTACGAGTGGGTCGATATCAAGAGTATTTTGATATTTTCGTGTGTGTTTTTACTGCTGAGTGATTACATCAGAAATAAAGCGCCAAAGAACTTTCCTCCTGGACCATGGTCTTTACCGATTATTGGAGACCTTCATCATATCGACATCAGGAGGATTCATCTTCAGTTCTCAGAGGTAAATACAATTCCAGCTAACTGTTTTAGCTAAACTAAATAAATCTGAAAATGCAAAATAGTGGTTACTGACTGCAAACAGCGTTTAATCGAGTCGAAAAGTATAGAGAATGAGGATTACGTCACAGTCTTTTCACTCCGCATTTCGGGAAGGCGCCGCCATATTAGCAGGATACGCTGTCCGTTCCCATGGTTACTTCTCATTCTCTATATGGATAACTGCTTATCTTTTTGCCTTTAAGTTAAGCAATAATTAATTCTTCGTTGTATCGTTTGCAGGGAAGAGAAGCTAATTTGTCGCGTTGCATGATAATTAGATTTTTTTTCTCTTAGGTTTTGTAGAATTTCATTTACAATGTTGATCTGATTACCGTGAAAACAGTGTCACCCGCTGGACGCTCGCTGCTGCTGCAGCCGTCATATTAAATTATCCAAATTAAGTGTTTGTTCAGCAAGCTGACAGACGTCGATCCATTTCTTTGTTGGAAACTTTTTTTTTAAATGATAAAGTATAATTGTTGTTATTATAAATATTCATTTTTCCACGCCACGGAGGAGAATCAGAGTTTGTGGGTCACATTCAGCGAACAGTCACAAACTCGCTGTACTTTTTATATTTATTTCAGCAAATGACAAGCAAAATCAAATCCTTAGGAGCTTGGGAACAGTTTTGTAGCATTTTTAAATGCTGGTTTAATGTACTAAGACAGTGATGCTAAAAGACATGCAGGTGAGCCAGAATATTAACGCGACATGTTTAAACGTTAAGCGTTTTCCTGCCTTTAGAAAATCGTAATGTAGAAAGCGCTTATGGATTAAGACAGTGATATTTAATGTTCATATTTTGGGGCTCATCTGTTTTTCTGCACATTATGATTATGATTAGTAAGGTGTGTACAGAATATTTTCTTTTACTATCACTGTCTCGGTGCATTTGTTCTTATGAGAGGAAAATGCTAAACGTAAATAAACCCGTTGCGTTCACATTTTGAGCTTATATGCGTATCTGCACATAGTATATGCTTTACAATTTTGTCTTTATCACTGTCTTGGTACATTAAGCCACTTTAAGCAGTTTAGAAAGTCCCCTGTTCAAGTTCTGCTAATTCACAAGCGAGTCATACTCGCAAAGAAGGTAACGTTAATTATTAAACCAACAAAATCAAATCTTTCAAAAACACTCAGAAATGTGATTCTTTTCTTGAGTGAGAGGCAGTGGGTTTAATCAGTGACATTAACAGATTTACTATTCGGCGTCTTCTCTGCGACCTGCTTCGTTTGATGTGTTTACACATAGAAAAAAGGCGAAAAAACATACTGTTTTATCCAGTTTTCTCTCAGAACGATGATCAGAGTTACTATTGCAATTCTCGATGCAGCATGAATGGCATACAATGGTGACATTTTTCACAATCACGACAAAAACATCAAATACTGCCCTAAACTCAATAGCGGAAAGGCAGCGCTATCCCACAAATATGGCGGATAAACAAAGCAGTTTCCCAGAATTCTACGCGGCGTTACGTCACATTCTCATTCACGGCATAAAGTTGGGACCGTCTCTAAAGTTTCATGCGATATTGGTATACACTTTTCTAACTTCAATAGCATTTGAACAGAATGACTTACAGTCACAAAAACAACTGTAAACAGTACATCTAGGTGTCAACTATAATGCACAGCTTTTACATTTTTGGTGTTTATTAAAATAAACTGTAAATCATTTATTAAATATTCTATTTTTTCACTAACGAATGGGCTCAAATGCAAAATATGCCATAGTTTAAAGCTCAATAGCATTTGAGGAGAATGACTTGGAGTCACAGTAGGGGTTCAGTGGCTGGCAGTATGTCTTAGCAAGTTTCAGCAACCATACATTTTTGCCAGATTTTGTGTTTTGTGCTTGATTTCTTATTGTGAACCTGTTCAGTTCTTTACTTTTACATGGTCGATGTTTTAGAGGATTTTAGCCGATTAAAGTGTTTAAATGGCCGTGATCCCAACTGGCAGCTGATTGTCGCTTCCACTGGCTGCTCAGTCAGACAGCTGCAAGAGCGCTCCGTGTTATAACGCGTTCCCTTATTCCAAGGAATTCTAATAATTTTATTACCCTAGCTACAGTGGAAGGAGAGCAAAACAAATAAATCTGCCATAAATCAATGGTTCCCGATAGTGTACTGCCAGCTGCCAGGCAGCCACTGGCAGGTCACGTGACCTATCAGTGGCAGCTCCTGCCAGCCACGCTCAACCACTCAGCCACTGTGGCGCTGCGAGTATAACGCGTTCACTCTTGCTTGCAAGGACATACATTAATTTGTTATTATGAATATATTCATATGACTCTATTCTTGGTTTTAGGTGGGTTTATCCCAATTAAAGTGCCCAAATGACATTGGTCACGACTTGGTTGCTTACTGACGTTGATTCTGATTCTCAGAAAGACAGAGGGGTTCCACAGATTCCAGCGGAAATGGCCTTTGTTGCTGGATACTGTGTGGAATAACAGTTTTAAGTGCTACAAGCAATATATATATTGAATATATATTGAACAGTGCCCTACAAAAGTATTGGAACAGTAAAGACAAAATTGCTCTGTTGGCTGTGGAGTCAAGACATTTACAAATATGATTAAAAGATGAATATGAGACAAAACTACAGAATGTCACATTTTATTATTGGGTGATTCAACACATAGATGTTTTACCAGCTAAGAAGTTCAGCACTTTTAGAGTTTCTTCCCCTTTCTGATGTGAGCATAAGTATTAGAACAGTTGCCTCACAGGTCTTTCTAAGTGATCAGCTGTGTCCTGTTGCATTAATTCTTCAGATATTAAAAGCAGGGAATGTGTCGTATCAGTTATATCCATTACTTCTGTATTCTGAATCTTACATTCGATGATGACACACACAAACCAGGATGAAGATGAAGGAGCTGACTTTGAGAGAAAATCAAGCAATTTGGATGCTAAAAGAAAAGAGGAAATCAATTAGAGCTACAGCAAAAACAAAGGGCATGGAGAAATCAAGAGTTTGGAAACCACCAGTGACACCAGCAACCAACAACTACCTGATCGGCTGAGAAAACAACAGTAGTTGATGACAGACAAATCATAAAAGCTGTGAAAATGAACCCTAAAAGATGTGTCTGTAAAATCACCAACAACTTCCAGAAAGCTGGGGTGATGCTCTGACAATCTACTGTCCTCGGGAGACTTTGACACAGAATAACAGATGCTACACAGCAAGATACAAACCTCTGACCAGCTCCAAAAATAGAAAGGCAAGATTAGAGTTTGCAAAAAAGCACCAAGGTGAGCCAGAAGAGTTTTGGAACTGTGTTTATGGACCGATGAGACAAAGATGAACCTTTATTGAAGTGATGGGAAAGCAAAAATGTGGAGAAAAAAAGGGAACTGCAATGATCCCAAGCATACAGCCTCATCTGTAAAGCATGGTGGAGGTGGTGTCATGGCATGGGCATGCATGTGTCTCTGGAACAGGCCCTCTCAACTTTACTGATGACTTAATGAATGATGACAGTAGCAGAATGAATTTGGAAGAGTACAAAACCATCTTGCCTACCAATATTCAAGAATATTCCACCAGATTCATTGGGAAGTGCTTCATATTGCATCAGGACAATGACCCAAAACACCCTGCAAGTTCAGTCAAGGAGTTTATCAGGGCAAAAAAATTTAAAGTCTTAGATTGCCCAAGTCAATCTCCAGATTTAAATCCGATTGAACATGAATTTCACCAGCTGAAGAGGAGAGTAAAGGCAGAAACTCCCCAAAACAAGCAACAATTGGAATTGGCTGCATTAAAGGCTGGGAAAAGCATTTCAAAGGATGAGACCAAGAGTCTGGTGATGTCTATGGGTCCCAGACTCACTGCTGTGATTGTGCGCAAGGGATCTGCAACTAAATAATAGCTTTTAATCTTTTATATCTGCCTTATGTTCAACTGTCCCAATACTTATGCTCACATCAAATGAGTGGGATGAACTCTGAAAGTGCTGTTCTTTTTATTTGGTAAAAAATGTATGTGTTGAAATGGCTAATAATAAAATGTGACATTCTGTAGTTTTGTCTCATATTCATCTTTTCATTTGCCAATGTCTTGACTCCACAGAACGGAACTATTTTGTCTTCACTGTTCCAATACTTTTGGAGGGCACTGTATATATATATATATATATGTATATGTGTGTGTGTTATAATTTATTTGTAAACTATTTTTTTTCCTTGATTTTATTTGTAAATAATCTTTATTTTTGTAAAACACTGATAATGTCTGTGCTCCGTGATTTTACAATTTTAAGTTGTCTTTCTTTTATTGAATTATTAAAAAGCATTGCAGTTTGTCCTGTTGTCGCTGAAATTACTTTATGAGAAAGATTAATGTTATTGGGATAATTCACTTTTTTTAATAGGTATTTTTTTATGCTTTACATTATTGCATAACAAGTCTTATTACATACATAAATCTAATATCCTCACAACTACTGTCACTATCCATACAAATCAGAATGACCAGCCACGATCACTTTAATTTCACTGCTTTAATTGGGGGAAAAAACCTAAAACGTCAATCATCCAAAAAAAAAAAAAAACAGTCATAAATTGTAAAGCGCTTTGGGTGTACGGCAATACACAATAAAGCGCTATATAAATGCATCATTCATTCATTCATTCATAAAAATATATTCATAACAAAATAGTGTATTTCCTTGCAGTGACAGTGATAGGATAGGCGTTATACTCGCAGATCTACAGCGACTGCCTGAAGCTGCCAGCCAGCCACTGGCAGGTCACGGAATCAGACTGGCTGCTGCCACCAACCAAGAGTGAACGCGTTATACTCGCAGCGCCACAGTGGCTGAGTGGTTGAGCGTGGCTGGCAGGAGCTGCCACTGATAGGTCACGTGACCTGCCAGTGGCTGCCTGGCAGCTGGCAGTACACTATCGGGAACCATTGATTTATGGCAGATTTATTTGTTTTGCTCTCCTTCCACTGTAGCTAGGGGAATAAAATTATTAGAATTCCTTGGAATAAGGGAACGCGTTATAACACGGAGCGCTCTTGCAGCTGTCTGACTGAGCAGCCAGTGGAAGCGACAATCAGCTGCCAGTTGGGATCACGGCCATTTAAACACTTTAATCGGCTAAAATCCTCTAAAACATCGACCATGTAAAAGTAAAGAACTGAACAGGTTCACAATAAGAAATCAAGCACAAAACACAAAATCTGGCAAAAATTTACGGTTGCTGAAACTTGCTAAGACATACTGCCAGCCACTGGCAGGTCAGTTGAAGATTGAACCCCCACTCTGGAGTCATTATAGTTGACACCTAGATGAACAGTTTACAGTTTGTGTTATGACTGTAATTCATTCTCCTCAAATGCTATTGAGCTTTAAATTATGGCATATTTTGCATTTGAGCCCATTCGTTAGATTTTTAAATATGATTTACAGTTTATTTTAATAAATATCAAAAATGTAAAAGGTGTGCAATACAGTTTACACTTAGATGAACAGTTTACAGTTGTTTTATGACTGTAAGTCATTCTGCTCAAATGCTATTGAGCTTTAAATTTGCGTTTGAGCGCATTTGGTACTGAAAAAAATAATTTTTTAACAAATGATTTACACTTTATTTTAATAAATATCAAAAATGTAAAAGGTGTGCATTATAGTTGACACCTAGACGAACAGTTTACAGTTTGTGTTATGACTGTAATCATTCTCCTCAAATGCTATTGAACTTTAAATTATGGCATATTTTTGTATTTGAGCCAATTCGGTAGTGAAAAATAGCAATTTTTACATATGATTTACAGTAGATTTTAATAAATATCAAAAATGTAAAAGATGTGCATTATAGTTGACACCTAGATGAACAGTTTACAGTTTGTTTTATGACTGTAAGTCATTCTCAAATGCTATTGAGCTTTAAATTATGGCATATTATGCATTTGAGCCCATTCGGTAGAGAAAAATAGCAGTTTTTACATATGATTTACAGTTTATTTTAATAAATGTAAAAAATGCAAAAGGTGTATATTACAGTTTACACCTAGACGAACAGTTTACAGTTGTTTTTATGACTGTAAGTCATTCTGCTCAAATGCTATTGAGCTTTAAATTATGGCATACTTTGCATTTGAGCCCATACGGTAGTGAAAAATAGAAATTTTTACAAATGATTTACAGTTTATTTTAATAAATATCTAAAATGTAAAAGGTGTGCATTATAGCTGACATGTAGACGAACAGTTTACAGTTTCTGTTGTGACCATTCTGTTGTAAGTCATTCTGCTCGTATGCTATTGAAGTTAGAAAAGTGTATACCAATATCGCATGTAACTTTAGAGACGTCCCTAAATATGCGAATATCGAATGTCCAATGTCAAACCAACTTTATGCCAGTAATTAGATTTCTTTAGGAGAGCTATCGGACTCCACAACATAATACAATTACGGTTGTAAAACTGATATAGACATAACTAACTCGGGTTGTGACTCAGTAACACCTGTTAATATTTCACGTTCCCACAGACTTATGTTTCTCATATTTATAATAATGAAAATTAGGGTTAGGCTATGTAATGCAATATCCTAAACATGTAATTGAGCAGTTAAGCATTAAGAATTAAGAATTAAGCGGTCTGAATAAAGCATAAAGAAGTTAATTTCTAAATTGTAGATATTAGTATGCTGAATCATTTCAGGAGCTCCGGTTCTGACAAATCATATTTTACAGTTTGCAGAAAAATATGGCAAGATTTTCAGCCTTAAAATTCTTGGACCAAGAATCGTTGTGTTGGATGGGTATAAACTCGTGAAGGAGGTGTATTTACAACAAGGTGACAACCTCGCTGATCGACCTATGTTACCTTTATTTTATGAAATCGTTGGAGACAAAGGTAAGTCATCTGAATGTTAAACTGGTCATTTAACATTTCACCATAAATGATCAGTAATCAATTAACTGTAAAGAGTCTGTTTTGTGATCAGGTTTAGTTGCTGCCAGTGGGTATAAATGGAAGCAACAGAGGAGATTTGCACTCTCAACTCTAAGGAACTTCGGGTTGGGAAAGAAAAGCCTGGAGCCGTCCATCACTCTTGAATGTACCTTTATGAATGAGGCTATTTCAAATGAACAAGGTATTTACTGAGGTTTGTTTATTGAAAACAATTGAAAATGACATTTAAAATCGGAAATTAACACCTTCTGCTCCAGGTCGACCATTTGGCCCCCGCTTACTGCTGAACAACGCTGTCGCAAATGTGATCTGTGTGCTTGTGTTTGGTCATCGATTTGAGTACAGTGACAATGACTTCCAGTCTCTGCTGAAGAACATCAATGAAGCTGTGTATCTGGAAGGAGGCATCTGGGCTCAAGTAAACATTTTTACATTTTAACATTTTTATATATTAACTTTCCCCCCTTTCACTGCTCAGCTGCTTCTTGTTCTTCTTTCTTTAGCTTTATAACATGTTCCCATGGCTCATGCGGCGAGTGCCTGGACCACACAAGAAAATTTTTACTCTGTGGCAAGAGGTGATTGACTTTGTTCGAGAGAAAGTGAATGCACACAGAGTAGATTATGATCCATCAAATCCTCGAGACTACATTGACTGCTTCCTCGCTGAGATGGAAAAAGTAAGACCCTTTTTTAGGGGGCCATCAGTAAGTGGAATGCTCTGGTAATATTAATGTAACTGAATTGAAATGCCTCTCAATCATGTTGTTTAGCTTAAAGACGACACAGCCGCTGGGTTTGATGTGGAGAACTTGTGCATCTGTAGTCTGGATCTGTTTGTAGCAGGAACTGAGACCACCTCCACCACTCTCTACTGGGGTCTTCTCTACATGATGAAATATCCTGAGATACAGGGTGAGAGCTGATTGTGAGCAACTGAATCATATGCACATACAATGTAAGATATGCTCACACATCTCTACTTTGTATCTTCAGCCAAAGTTCAGGAGGAGATTGATCGTGTTGTGGGAGGGTCACGACAGCCATCTTTATCAGACAAGGACAGCATGCCCTACACCAATGCTGTCATTCATGAGATACAGAGAATTGGAAATATTATCCCAATAAATGTGGTCCGGGCTACTGTGGAAGATACTCAGATAGGAACATACTCTATTCCTAAGGTTGGCCTAGTGATGTATCGTGCACTAAAAATGTGAATTTAAGCGATTACATTTTTGTAATTGATGTTTATGTTTAGAATCTATCAGTTTAAGCATAGTAAAAGTATCATTTTACTTTTGCAGGGCACAATAGTGACCGGCAATTTGACATCGGTGCTTTTTGATGAGTCTGAGTGGGAAACGCCTCACTCTTTCAACCCGGATCATTTCCTGGATGCTGACGGCAAATTCAGGAGAAGAGATGCCTTTTTACCTTTTTCTCTAGGTACAGGACAACTCTGCTTCCATGAAACTACTACAAACATATGTTTACAGTTCTTTACAAGCCCCTATAAAAAGAATACCATTATGATTACCCATCTTTTTTTCTAATTTCAGGAAAGAGAGTGTGTCTTGGGGAGCAACTGGCACGGATGGAGCTATTCCTCTTTTTCTCCTCTCTGCTGCAGCGCTTCACTTTCTCTTCACCAGCGGGTGTGGAGCCCAGCTTGGATTTTAAACTGGGGGCCACTCTATGTCCTCAACCATACGAATTATGTGCAGTGCCACGCTAAAACAAAAACCCAAAACATGTAGGTTTGGTTGCCAACATGATGCATTTTAGCTATTTATTGGTTGGTTGGATGTTTGGTCATATGGTGGTTTAAAAAGTATAATACAAAAAATATTTACGAATAACTTGTATTCATAAAAAAGATTATGAATACAAGTCATAAATGGTAAGAAAAATAAATCTATAAATCCTGTGTTACTTTTTGATTTGTTTGGACACCTACAATTTACTCAACTTTAGCATTTTAAATGCACACTTATACACTCAACAAATAAGATCAATAAAAGCTTTAAACAACTCTTATTCATTCAATTATAGTTCATTTCAGTTGAACTATCGACTTGGTCGGTGTGGTGTCATAGCTGTGTGGGCGGAGTCAGCGTGGGGGAAAACGAACGTTTCCCCCTCATTGGAAAAGCATGGTGTTGACCCAGAATGGTGTACATAAAATCGTTTCTGCTGCTCGACTGAGCACGGTACATCGAAAAACTGAGCCGTATTGTGTCGGACTGTCCGTACGGTATCTGTGACTGGACAAACGACCCAACGAAGAGGCCAGAGGTGTCGTTTCCCGATTCTTTTTTTTACCTGATTGAGTCTCCAGGCAAGAGACAGCTAACTGTTACAAGCCTATACGTGACGGCTTGTGAAAGTAAACATTAGTCGTTTTGTTTTTCTTAATCTTAATAAAGTGATAAAGACTAGAGTAAAAGCCTGTCATACTTTTTATTTATATATTAAAAATAATTTTAACATTGACAAAACAGGTAACATTAAAGGTCTACTGAAGTGCCTTGAAATGCACATTATGTGGTGTGTGCTAAACGTATAGCCTAATAATTTTCACAAATACATGCCATAAAAAAAAGATTTAAAATATCCCTTACGAAAATCAACCGTGGTTACAACCAAAAAAAAAAAAAATCATCAAACGTGTTTTGCTACACTAACCATAGTTATGGTATTTGTAGTAAAACTGTGGTTAGCTACAACTGGTAATAAAAACGCCCAAAAAACACGGTTAGCCTACTATAGCCTACATTTACTATAGTAATACCATTGTTAATTTTCGTAAGGGATTGTATATAATAATATGAAATAAATGTTTTAATATGACATTTAAATCACCAAATATCAGGGAGTGACATTTATTTGATGTGAAGGAGGGTTGCTGTAAGCCCCATCAGAACTGGACGGGACTAATGACAGGTCATTGAAGTGGTCTAGTCTATCTGGAGTGCATATAAATATGAATATTAAGCTTGATATGTTTCATACGTTGTATATCCATAATAACTGCTGTCGGAGTTCTGATGTTGTGTGCTACCCGCTCAGATGTGCTACCTCTGTCAGTTTATTCGGCAGTATATAAATCTTCAGATCGGGTTTTTATTTTTTACTTATTAGAGGTACAGAACGCCACACAGCAACTTTTCAGCATTGCACCAAGCAAAAATCAATCGAAATCATAACAAAAAGTAAAGATCAAGCGTCTAACATGGTCTCCGTACATTAATTCGAACGGTTCGTCTTCCCCCACGGCGCAACGGATAAGAGCACACCGAATGAATTCGAATCGAAGTCCAAATCATTGATCTTTTGACTACTTGAAGTTGAAACTGAATCAAATCTGGACCAGATAACGTTCAGTAGGCAAACCTGTAAATCTGCGGATATTGGAAAACCTATAATCATACGGATATGCTAATGAGTCAGTTTTTACTGTTAAACGCAACACCGACACAGATGTAATGTCGAAAGCTGAGACTTAGATGGCGCTGTTCACTAAGCGTTTAGTGTAGGTTTACTTTACAAGCAGAGGACACGTACATTTCATGGAGCTGTTGGAAGTCTTTGAGCTGTTCCGCGTTTCCCGCCTTTAAGTTGAGCAGTTATCTGTCAATCATACTTTTTTCAAAAGTAATCATAGTTTTTTTTTCCACAAGGGTTCACACTGTTTCATATAACAGGCACACTTTTTGTGAATTTTGGATATAGGATACAGTCACAAATTTGACCCTGGACCACAAAACCAGTAAATGTTTTGAAATTGAAATTTATGTCATCTGAAGCCTGAATAAATAAGCTTTCCATTGACCTATGATTTGTAACTGGAATCTAAGGGTGCAAAAAAAATCGAAATATTTAGAAAACTGCCTTTAAAGTTGTCCAAATTAAGTTCTTAGCAATGCATATTACTTATCAAAAATTAAGTTTTGATATATTTACAGTAGGAAATTGACAAAATACCTAAATGGAGCATGATCTTTACTTAATATCCTAATGATTTTTTTGCTACAAATATAGCCTATCCGTGCTATTTATGACTGATTTTGTGGTCCAGGGTCAAATTATTTAAGAGCGTTTATCACACCCTTGCCTTTTATTATGTTTTCATTTTTGCTGAGTACAACCACCACCAAGACAAATGTAACTGAGGAATGTTTATTGACGTAATGTACACCTGAAATGGTATTATTGCAAATAAGCTCCAAGTCAGCATTTCACATAGGCTTGATTAAAGGCAATGACAGGTGCATACAAAAATGTAAGCAGAAATGTACAAAGCGGTTGAATGGAATGAAAATGCTGGTTTATTACAGGCTGCACTCTTGCAGCTTCTTGTCAGCCTGCTTCAGGGAGACCCAGGTGTTCAACATGGATGCTCTAAGTCTGGCCCAAACCAAATGGTCATTAAGACCCAGGATCTGAGCTGCAAACTGAGCAGCAGCTTCTGGAGAAAGAACCGTGGTGCAACCCAGACCTAAAAGAGTAAGAATGACAGAATGTTTAGTTTTACTGCACTGTACACTATCACTCAAACGTTTGGGGTCAGTAAGATTTAACATAATAATAATACACATAAAAACACTTTTATTTGAAAAGGACCCATTAAATTGCTCAGAAGGGTCAGTTTGTTTGTTTTTAACACCATGAGAGGTTCTATGGCTATTTTCATGGCAAGAAAAATGACCAAATTATATCAGGTCTTTTACTATTTATTTTTGCTAAAACTGTATTTGGCATAACTTTGGTAAAATTCTCAAATGAGTTAACTGAATAAGAATAAAAAAAAAAGTTCTCTCACAGGATTCTCAGAAGGGTCAGTAAAGACATTTACAATATTACAAAGATTTCTATTTCAAATAATTACGGTTATTTTGAACTTTCTATTCATCAAAAACTTGTGAAAAAACGTATCACAGTTTCCACAAAATTAAGCAAATGTTTTCAATGATAATATTAAGGAAAAGTTTTACATTTTCTGTTAAAATAGAAAAGTTATTTTAAATTGTAATATTATTTCATAATATTACTGTTTTTACTGTATTTTTGACTGACTCCATTGTAATCTTATTACAAACAGATAATCACATCATGTTTAAAGAGATTTAATGACATTTAAATCGATCTGTACCGCTAGGCATGCGAAGAGATGACCAAATGTCCTGAGCACCCCAGTCGGGGGTAATAGGAGGACAGTTAATAACCGGATACGCAGTGTTTCCTGACATCACAGGACCCAAGCCATTACTTCTGCCTGCCACTGCAACAAAGATGGTGGGTACACCATCACCTGAGAAGAAAAAAAATTGATAGATGTAATTAGTTATTCAATTATGCAATAAACCTACTCTACACAAAGTGTTCTGGATTAAAATATTGATGTTTAAAACATTAACCACTGTAATTAACAGTATTATTTTATTTTATTTTTTTAAATCTGTAGAAAGGACATTCTGTTCTTAGTGTTAGTTGTGTTTGGTCATACCCTCGTATTCAGCTTTGATGCGGAGTGTCTCATCAGGGCCTTTATGGGCAGAGGTGACTCTAAGGTGGCAGGGAATGCCATAAGAGCCACAAGCCTTACGGATCTTCTCACAGTGTGCCACATCTGAAGTAGAGCCCATTAGAACTACAACCCTTCCTTTTGCCTGTGACTCCAGAAGCAGCTATACACACACAGATTCTCATCAGTCACCATTGTTTCAGATAGGATCCTCCACAAAAATAGCATTTTTGTGATATCAAGCATTGTGTCGTCACTGACAATAACAAAACAATCATCTCTTTAATCTATTAGGAATCCTATCTAAAGTAAAATTTTTAGTCAGGAAAGCTGATGGGATTCATTCAAACTGGGAAAAAAAATGCATTTAGATGTTGTGAAAGACTTTACTAGAGGAATAGAGATGGTGGGGTCATCACGGTGTTCAGAGGTTAATGGGGTGAAAGCCTGATAGCACAATGTCACAGAGCTCTATATTAATGTTCAAGCTTCTTGACGTGGGTTATGATAAGTGAAATTGACTGCAGTCAACTTTTAATAAGTGAGAATCTTGTTTAAAGTTGTGATGAAGCAGACTAGTGGCAGATATTTTCTTCCATACTGTAACATACATGCAAGTGTAATGAATTATCAAAAAAGACAGAAAAAAGGGCGGAGACTTGGTTATATGATTGGTTGCACAGGCAAATGAATGCAAGCTTTAAGGGGGTGACATTTAAGCGGACTAAATGAAGAAAACAAAAAAAAAAATTATATTTAACTGTTCATTTGTGCATATGTTTGTATATGTACAAATGAATCACTCAAAATAAGATCAACAAAATGCATTTAAAAATGAGAAAAGGTGAATTTTTGGTGAACGGCTGACTTCATGCCGTTTTAATACGAATGGAGAAAAACTGTGAACTATATCCCTAAACTACATCTATCCTTTTTGCATAAAGTGTAGAAATGTAACTAACAAACACAATAAAAACAATCATTTTGTAAAACATTGTACCTTGACTCGCTCTGCAACCCACTCAAAGTTCCTCTTCACCATCTGCATGGCCTCAGGAGTGACTTCTTTCAGGTCACGGTACACCTTCACAAAGAACACCATGAGTCAACAGCAGAGTCATGCTCGTATAGATCACACTAGAAGTTAGTTAATTCTCTGCAATCAGCATGTTCCTGGAAAGATCATGATAATAGCAGAAGGACATCGGTTTCCTCAGAATTAATACCAAACTCTCAGTGGCTGCTAGTTTTACTCCAGTAAAGAAGTTGTGTAAATCCTTTTCATGCCTGATATGCATTGGTGTTTGGTTATTTACCTGTTTGTCTTTCTGCTGGCTGCGATCCCCAGCAGGCCAGAGCCTCCAAGAGTCGTTGTCAATCACATCAGCCAACACTATCTCTTTAGTGGTCACATTCACACCAAATTCAATCTAAAATTAAAGTTTATGGACATTAAACGTACTGTAGGAGTCAATAGTAGCAAAATGTCACTACCACCAGTTACACGAACAAACTACCTTCAAAAGCGTTAGCCCAATACATTTAAGTTTCTTACTTTCATATCCACCAGCGTGCAGTCCTGTGTGGCCCAAGCCTTCTCCAGGACTTCAAAAATGGCCACCGTGCTTTTGCTCATGATGTCCACCTCACAGCGCCCAATAGTCAAACCTGCCAGCTCAAAACCAGCTGCCAAAAGCTGCTCCTCTGACCACTGAGGGTCATTATTGGCATCATCCTGAAGAAAGAACAATGGAAGAGAAAGTGAGGGCATCAATTTGGGAAATATGTGAAATGGCATGACATTACTTTGAAATGTCATGGATAACAAAACTTTCTCAACAACTTTATTTCTAAATAACAAAACCTCACCTTAAAGAACATCTCCATTTTTAGAGGAGAGAAGCGGTATCCCTCTTTGACCCCAGGGTTGCGTTTGAGGAAGGAGCCTGTGGCTATCCGTCTGCACACCCACTCAATGGGTATCATCTCACATCGAGACGCCACAAAAGCAGTCTCAGAATGCTGCCTGACAAATGCAGTCTTAAAACCTGAAAGACAGTGGTAGATTCGCATTACTGTGTGCGAAAATTATTGGCATTTAATGGCATTTTCCAGCAGAGTACAGTGATACACTGACTGTGCGGAGTATAAGTATGACAAAGACACATGCTTTCACACAGTGAAACTGGGACAGCACTCTTAATAGCCTGAACACAGCAAGCATGTGTGTAATATTCAGTTTAATTAAAGGAAGCGTGGCTGTCACAAGGCAGTCATTTCCCCAGAGTAAAACCTTCATCAGGAGTTGCACATGGTGTACACACCAACTTTAATTCAGTAAAATTGCTGAGGTTGTGGCAACTATTTTAAAAGTAAATGTCCTCTAGAGCAGTGATTTTCAATCCTGTTCCTCGGGACCCACTGCTCTGCACATTTTGCATGTCTCCCTTATCTGACACACTCATTTGAGTTCATGGAGCTCTTTCCTAATGAGCTGATGATCTGAATCAGGTGTGTAAATTAGGGAGACGTGCAAAATGTGCAGAGCTGTGGGTCCCCAGGAGCAAGTTTTTTTTCAAACCTGTCCTGGAGGCACCCCTGCCCTGCACATTTTGTATGTCTCCCTTAACAGACACACCCAATTCAGGTCTTGCAGTCTCTACTAACGAGCTGATGAGTTGAATCAGGTGTGTTAGATAAGGGAGACATACAAAATGTGCAGGGCAGGGGTGCCTCCAGGACAGGTTTGAAAACCACTGCTCCAGAGACCTCTTGCAACTTTGAATTTGAGCCTACCTCATGAATGTCTTCAACTAGATTTATTTCATTGCTGAATTTTTATTTAATAGACATCATGTTATTATGGACCAACACTACTTACTTGCCTGTTTACAGTACAGTCCATCATTTTGAATGAATATTATTTGTGCAAATAAATTAACCAGCTTGCCCAAAGATGAAATAAATATAAATCAACAGAAAGGAAATCTCACCAGCATCCTGTAGAAGTTTGAACACACAGCTGGTGGTCTTGTTGGCAATAGCTGCTTTGCCCTCCATCTGATCCTTCCGAACCGCATTGCCCGCTGTGATCTGATCTTTAGACTGGACCAGAACATGACCCGACTCATCCACAAGCTCAAAGATCTGCTTGGTCTTACCCTCGTTCAGTTTTTGACCTAGTTTCAATTCTACAAATAAAAACAAAGGCAGCAATACACATTAATTGATGCCAATGTATGTGACTTTGAGATGTAAATCACTGCAAATTATAGTGAACAAGTACATATGACATTATGCTGATTTGCTCTTAAAAAAAATGTAATCTCTCTGTCAAATGTCAATCTATTTAATATTATACTAATATAATTATATGTAATACTGATATTGGGGGAGGGGGGGGTACACCGAAACAAAATCAGTGTGGCATAACCAACACATGTAATTATTATTATTTTTTTTCAGAAACTTTTTTTATTTTTTATTTTAAATGTCACATATCTTATTATGAAAAGACATGTGTTGAGGACAAATAGACTAGGAAACTTCTATGATTTAAAAAGAGACTTACTTTGTAAAAAGTGTTTTTTAAAGGAAAGCATTTTATTTTAGTAATTTCTTCTCCACTCCTCCAGAGTCATTACATCCTTTTATTATTTTAAAAACAAAAACACCAACAGAAAATCTCTAAAAACTTCTCACGTGATTTAAACTAGATTATTTTTTTTTTTTATTTCTACAGACTTGACATTGACCCATATTCTGATTTAGCTTGGCTGAAAATACTTATACTACCATATCACCTCTAGTAATGTTACGGATTCTGTTTGACAAAAGAGCTGAAGTATTCATTCCCGCCGTATGGGTACATTTTTATTCACTGCGCAACTGCACAGCAGTAAAACATGGCGAGGAGAGAAATAAAAGTAACGCTAGACAAATGAAACCAAACTTACCTGTTGTGTTCGACATTTTTGTTGAGCTTCGTTTTTCCTGCAAAAATGAATAGAAACTTGATTATTCTGTGTCGCTGGATTTGAGGCAAACGTTTCAATAACTACTTGGACTTCAGAGAGAGGCTGATATAAAGCGCGTCCCGCAGGAGTGAGCCTCAACTCATTTATTTTCACAAGAGCAACGCGTTACGACACTCTGCCGATTCATAAACGCCAATCAGAGTAATGCCATCTTCACCACGTGGGCAAAATCTTAATCTGCATACTTTAAAAGACAAAAGACTTATCTATTGATATTATTTAGAAGAAGTCATCCTAAACTTTTGCGAACTAAAGTTACAGTGAAGTTAGGGCGCGTTGCGCAAGACATTGATCGCATTCGTCACAATTGACCTACCAGACTTTGTACGTTTTAAGTTATTGATTGGACAAAACTTGCTATTTTTTCCAAAACACTTTACTATTTTTTCATCTCCTGTAACTTTGACTTCAGAGCTGGAGTTTTTGTTCATGCGAGCTTTTGTGTTGCCAGATCCTCCGCCGCATGTTCCGAGGAACCACGTGGTGCTTCGAGTGACTCCAGCCAGCGTGGAAATACACGCTAACAATACAAACCCATTCTGCTCGCCTCAGAGAGGAGGACATGGAGTTTGAGGAGTCGGGCATTGGGGAGGAATGCGGGGTGTTCGGCTGTGTGGCAGCGGGAGAATGGACAACACAACTGGAGGTCGCGCAGATTTTGACACTTGGACTTGTTGCTTTGCAGCACAGGTAAGTGTGCTGCTGCTAATGTGCTGGTTCCTAGTGGTGACTTTTATTGTGGAGTTATTGTTTGAGACCATTACTATAGAATAAACATTTTAAGATCATCCTTCCTGAAAAATATAACTTTCTGGTTTCCCAACCTGGCTATGCAGTTCTGTTGGATTTTAAAGGGGGTGAGGTGGAAGAAGACCATCGTAAACCAACGAAGACTCGCAAAGCATATTAGATTGGTTTAAAATGTTTGGTTTTTTTTGTTTTGGTTTTTTTCAGCAGGGATCTATTTTAACTAATTTGCATCTCACCTAGAGACTACGCAAGTATATTGTGTTTAAATCAGGTTTTTTCAGCCTGGTCAGACACAAGGACCACCCACCCCTGACCCCAGTCAATCTGGGTAGCCCAATATTCAGAAAGCTTTATTTTAATCGTGACCTTCTACAAATCTTAATAGATTGTACGTTACTGTACCACATTTTCACTTTTTTTTTTTTTTGAATATATTTATTATTTTATGTTAATATTGTCTTTTTGGAATTTTAAAACATATATAGGATGCATTATGTCACATGATTTATATATCCTTACTGGGGATGTCTAAGCGTGCTTGTTTTAGCTGTTCTCCCAGTCTGGTCAGGCTGATTTTTGAGGGGTTTTGGGCAGTTTTCAGATGGTCAGACTGAAAGACCAGTTTACTCCAGTTAAGGCCAGCAGATAATCTCTAGGTTGGTTTAAGTTGTTTTTTTTCTGCATGGATCTCCTTGTGGTTGGAAATCTTCCCTGTTAGAAAACACTGACATTAAATGAAACCCTTGTTTCACATATGGTTTGCATGGAATGCAAGCTAATAATGTAGTGCTCTTTATCATGAACATGCATAATTCACTTAGGTGCAACTTTTACAATTGCCTGCTCTGTTCTCTTACTGTTACGTAGTACTACACATGCTGATATAGCTCATCGTTAAGAAGCACACATGCAATACCCTGCAGCTATGCAGTTGAATCACAGATCAATAGACTTCTATTGTACTGCCGTCTCACCGATTGTTCAGACGTGATTGCATTAGATGCCATTGAACACACAGAGGTGATCTCCATGATCGGAATGTATTGATCCTCCTCTTCTTTGCATTGGAAGTCTATATTCTCAGACCAGTCTGTGCTGCTTTCCCCATCATCGGTGCTCTGATGAAACTGTTTACAAAGCAAGCGATCCCCTAAACGCAAGATATAGTGTTATATGGGTGTTTGTTCACTGACAATTTCTTAATATGCTTCTTTTGTCAAAAAACTATAATAATAGAGACTGAATTTTATAATTAGCCTAATATATTTTCAGTAATCAATATATTTTATTTTATTATAGTGTAATGACTCTTAGTTCCATCCTTATTCCCTTTCTTTTGACATTCCGATGACAGAAAAGTTCAGGATTGTTCACCACTGTTGTATTGTATAAAAATTAAATCATTTTCATCTGTTTTGATATGCTGTCTGTGTATCCTATGAATGTGCTCTTGTTCCTATCTTGATTCTATTAGTCAAACTGAAGTCACAAGATTCTCACTCTGTTCATTACAAATTTGAGTATGTCTCTATGAGGAGAAAATAATGGAAAACCTTCATCTGCAGCTTTCCTCTTTCTTCCTTTGGTAGCCGTGGCATGCTCTCCACTTGTGTATGATGGGTCACTGCTGTCTACATTGGAAATGTATGCACACATATTGAGAAAAACACAAAACGTTTAATTTAAAAGGATAATAAGTCAGTGGTTCTCAACTGGTGGGCCGTGAGTAAAAAATAGTGTCGCTATGAGCAGAGGAAGAAATAATACTAAGTGCAAATAATAAAATGCAACATTGTGTAATTAGTATAACAAAATAAATAGGCCTTCTTGTTTAAGGGAGAAAAAAATCTTCCCATATCTTGTGATGCTGACGTCAGAGGCTTTGTATCATTTTACAAATTCATCTGTCAGAAAATGCAACATGGATTGGTTGCATCATCCTCAAACATTCACTCATTTTCAAAACCCACAGACAAAACATTGCCACTTAAAATAAAATATAACTTGGACTACAATAAATATGGATTCAAGAATTGAATCAATGTATCGATCCAGTGTATTATTGTCTTAAAAATATTAAAATAAATAAAATCCATGTTACATGTGTTTAATTTTAAGAACTGTTATTTCACTTTTCATTTAGTTTACTTTTATATGATAAAAAAAATTTGGTCATGCTTTGGGCCACCACATGATGTCAAATCCGATGCAAAACCAGTTGAGAACCACTGGTGTAATTAATTGTATTACCTGGGATCCTTCTGTACTTATGACCGTCGTCGTATATAACAGCTGTGATGGAGTCAGAGGAGACATGCTGTTCATATTCTATCTGAGGGCTGCCAGTTGACCTCACAATCGTGGCATTCATTTCAGGCATCCCATATTCAACATTTGACACTTTCTCTGGTCTTGTTAAAATGCCTTCGGTCTCAACTTGGTTCTGAAAGACCCTTGCAGAAATGGCAGGAGATCTCAAAGTGGCCTCATCTATGGGTGGCTGGTCATATCTAACCGCAACAATGTCATTGTCCTCCTGTGGAAGTCCACCCATGGAGTGCTCCTCAAATGTTGGTGGAGTAAACAGCCTAGAGTTTCTCAGTAAATTGTTTGTGTCAGAAAACTTGGCATAGCTCAGTCGACTTCTAGGAGGCTTGGACAAAAGGGCATCCAGCTGTTCATAAAATCTCATGACACGGCGAGGATCTCCGATATCGGCTTTTCCTCTCTGCAGAGAACGGTAGAGGTACTTCAGGTTTTTGTACTTGGTACGACACTGTTTCCAGTCCCTTTCCACGCCCTGCTGAAGAAGCCTGCGTGAAATCTGCACGAATATGTCTTTGTTTCTGGTTGAGCCCTGTAGCTGTCGCTGAATCCCTTCTTCGGCCCAGATCTGAAGCAGTGCAGCCACCTCTTCCTCACTCCAATTTCTGCCCGAGTCGTGCACTGTGATTATGTTCATTTCGTTTGTGGCTGCTGCTGTTGTCGCTGAAGCAGAAACCAGTTTTTAGAGTTTTTTTTTAAAAAGCTGAAGATGTTGAAACAACATTGAACATTTCCGTTTATATCAGAACTCACCTGTCTCTCTTGCAATCAGTGGATGAGTGGCAGCATTCATTATTGTTTGCATCTCTGCCAGACTTTCATCTTAATGAAAGGCATGAAGATGCAGGAGGTGAACTTAATGGCGAACTTGTACCATCACTGTTTTGTTGTAATTAATAACACAAATCTTACCGTCATCGATCTTAATAACCTGTTCTTCGACAGGTTCACGCCTCATGGCCACCTGGTCCCTGTCTGGTACGTTCCTAGACGACTCGTCCTCTTCAAATCCACCCTCAATGTCTTTGCCCTGCATTATAGCATCAAGCTCAGCAAAGAACCTTATTGGCCGGCCTTGACTCTTGCTGACTTTGTAGTCATATTTCATGTTCTTGTATTTGGTGCGGCACTGTCTCCAGTCTCGCACCACGCCGTGCTGCCGTTCCAGCCGACGTGCCATCTCCTGGAAGATGGCCTTGTTTCTGTGGGAGCGTTGGAGCTGTTTGTGAACCTCCTTGTCAGCCCAAACAGTAAGGAGTGCCCGAACCTCCTTGTCAGACCAGTGCCGTCCTCCTTCCAGTCCTGGAAGTAAATTGGTTTTCGCTTGAAAACAGGTTTGGCAACATTAGTATTTAGTATAAACAATAGGGGCTGGATTTATACACCCACCTGGGGCCTGTTTCATAAAACAAGTTTACCAAATAAGCCAGGCTTATTTCAGTTAGTCTGACTTATTTTGAACCAAATCAACTGATAAGTCAGACTTGGCTTGTTTTTAAAATCCACCAGGATTTTGTTTGGTTTTGACTATAAGGCCCTTAATAGACCACAACAAAATTCAGGTGCATAGCTCTTCCAGTTGTTTGTGAATATTTTTATTTTATTTTATTTTTGTTCTGGATGAAAATTAAGGATAAGAATTTTTTACTCACAATTTCTACCCACTAAATTGTTTTAGTGTTTGACATGTCTAGAAAATTGTCATCGAGGGGGGAATTAATATAAAAATTATTTATTTTTTAATTTTTAAGTCATTTGGAGGACCCCTAGTGGGCCCTGCCCCCCTGGTTGAAACCATTGTTGTTGTAGAATGAAAGTTACTTTTACTTTTTTAAATGATATATTATCACTTTATATTATTGTAATTACTTAATTATGCAAGCTACATATAAAATATCAAAAGGGAGCAAAAATCCAATTGTAACTTGAATGCTTCATCCAAAAATGTTGTAGCTTTGTTACTCTTGTGATTGTTACCTTCCTGAAGAGCTGGCAGTGAAGCAGGCTCCTCTCTTCTGGCAGCTGTTGGCTCTTCATCTGCCACGTAAGGCCTTTGGGTCGGCGGCCTGCTATCTGCAGAAGAGTGTTTGTAGACGGTCTGCGTAGGCCTCCAGTCTGGAAGAGCCATGCTCCTACTCTGGGCCTTACAATCAAGCCAGTCCCTACACACCCCAAGCTCTCTCAGACGGCTTGAGATGGCCTCATACTTGGCCCTGCTTTCTTCTTCTTCCCAGGCTTGTCTCTCCCTCCACACCGAAAGCAGAGCTTTCACTTCCTCTCCTCTCCAGTGTCCAGCTGTGTCCCTCTGCCTCTTGTCCTCCCCAGCATGCCTTTGTTGGTCTGTTTCAGGCTCCATGTTTCTAAGCTTGCCTAGAAATGGCTTCTGTTTGTTCGCCTCTGCCTTTATCCTCTCTGCTCCCCCTCCCTGTTGACTTTAAGCTCAGTGTCCAAGGCAACCAGACGACTGAGCCAGTTAGGAACAGCCACGTGACAGAGAACAGCCACATGACTGGCTTAAGCTGCGTGCGGCGGGGGAGGGCCAGGGAAGAAATGTGAGAAGTGGCTTGGCGAATGAGCTGCACTTGCTGCGTCGATCTTACTCAATAAGACACGTGGAAAGGGCTCAGAGGCGTTTGGCTGTGCTAACGTGTCTATTTTGAATGTCTTTTGTGATTATTTGGTCACATCTTTGTGGTGAACTGTCTATGCTTTCCCTCATGCTTTCTGTCTCCTTTTCTCTCTCTCTCTCTCTCTCTCTCTCTCTCTCTCTCTCTCTCTCTCTCTCTCTCATGCTTGCTCTAATTCCCCCTCCCCCCTCTCTCATTCTCATTCTCTGCCTAACTGCTTCACATAAACCAGTTTGATCTGCTTTAGTCACACTCTCTGTGCAGTCATTCACTCATAAAAACAGATTTGGCTTGATTTTCATTTTGTTGGTGTAAAATAGCAAAGGGGAAGAATGGGAGGGACACATTCTCTATTCAGACTCTAGTCTTGCAAAGACATGTTTTCTACTGGATTATCACATGCAATATCACTTCTTCAACAAACACCGTCTTAATAGCTGCATTTTTTTAATTATTATTAAAGGTACATTCCTTTATTCAAAAAGTTTAGCACATCAAGAAATTAATAGTAAATCTGTTTAAAATGATGCACATTCACATGTGTCCTACCTACACGCGATAAAAGGCATATATCCATGTTAATTCATTTAATGTTAATCAGAGGTTTTGTCCTAACTAGCAGCGGCCGCGATGCGCGAAATTTCTATTTTAAAAACGGTTTCTATTTCCGCGACGTCGCGGCTGGAACAACAACATTCAAACTAATCTCGGTTACTGATTATGTGCTTTATTCAAAGTTAAACATGTCTAATGTGAGTTTGAATATCATTTTGTTACCTTTATAGCCATACTGAAAACAACAACAGATATAGTTTACCTCAGATCTTGAAAATAAGATGTACGTTAATGCTATATACTAATATACTAATAAATTAAATTTATAAACTTGTCCATTTCGTTGGGAGTGCAGTGTGCTTCTGCGCTTCTGATGGGGGTCTGGTGTGGACGGACAAATTGCTTGTCGCTGGAATCCTGTCGCGTTACGTGTAGGACGGATCATTCTTATGTTATCAGCGATTAATAAATAAATAAATTTGTGTGATGCCTCCTCCACATCTCTAGGTGACAGTATGTATTATCTTTCAAAAGATTTGGGAACTATCAACATATAAGAATGATTTCTGAAGGATCATGTGACGCTGATTACAGCTGAAAATTCAGTTTTGTCGTCACATGAATTTTCAGCTGTAATCAGTGTCACATGATCCTTCAGAAATCATTCTTATATGTTGATAGTTGCTGCTCAAGAAACATTTCTTCTTATTGTTAAAATATTGTGAAAATAATTTCAGGATCTTTAATGAAGAGAAAAATGCCAGCATTTTTTTTTTATCCTTAAATGTTTTTACTGTGTTTTTGTTTGGTTGTTGTTGTTGTTGTTGTTGTTAATCATTTAATGTGTCCTTACTGAATAAAATTATATTTTAAAAAAAATCAATCGACACCACATTTTTGATTGGTATGTCTTTGTATGTTTGTGTTAAACAAGTGCTAAATCTGCATAATTTATTGTAGATCATTAATGAGGAGGGGAGGAGGAGGGGGGAGAAACTCTTTTACAATACTCTTTGTTCAATAGGGGTCAGGAGAGTGCTGGAATGGTCACGAGTACTGGAACAAACCCACCGACATACACCACCCTGAAGGTAATGTAGGCTACTAGGAATAACACAGCATCTTCCTCTCAAACATGATTTGTTCCTGTCCCATGGGCCAACACATTTCAACATACGGCAATGAATGCAAGATTAGACATGCCTGACATAATTGCCTCTCACAGGGCATGGGTTTAGTGAATACAGCTTTTAAAGCAGAGGATTTGCTGAAGCTGCGCAATGGCAACCTAGGCATCGGACACACGCGTTACTCCACTACGGGCATTTCAGAGCTGCAGAACTGCCAGCCTTTTGTGGTAGACACGCTTCATGGCAAGATTGCAGTGGCACACAATGGAGAACTGGTCAATGCCTCTGCTCTGCGCAAAAAGGTGGGCTTTGATTCATAGGGATTACATGAGACTCCACATAGAGTCTCGGGGGAAGAGAGGAGGTTTTTTCTATTTGATATAAAGTATTTGTGTGTTGTAGGTTATGCGCCATGGCGTTGGCCTCTCCACCAGCTCAGACAGTGAACTTATTACCCAGCTCCTTGCTTTGACTCCACCCATGGAGGAGCTAGATACTCCTGATTGGGTGGCTCGGTATGTTCTGCATGTCCTTCCCCATCTGATTGGGTCACCACTTGTTAAACCCTGTCAGTATTAATGATTGCAAAATGAAGTCTACTTCTGCAGTCTTAATTTTTATGTATTTTTGTTTGTTTTTCTTAGCATAAAGAATCTGATGACAGAGACGCCTACATCATACTCATTGCTAGTTATGTATAAAGATGTAATCTATGCTGTGAGAGACCCCTATGGAAACAGGCCTCTATCTATTGGACGTCTAGTACCCATCTCCAAACTACACAGCTCAGGTGTGTGATTCAGCAGTGAGGGAAAGGGCTGCAGGGGGTGCATGTGGCCTGTCGGTGCTGTACCTTAGGTCTAGGATGGTGCTAAACTTGTTTTGTTTTTTCTATCCTGTAGGTGCTGGAGAAGCAGACACAGAAGGCTGGGTGGTCTCTTCTGAGTCCTGCAGCTTCCAGTCCATTGGTGCAAAGTATGTTCACATCATTCCAACAGAAATGCTTTGATTACTCACTTTCGCTATCTATACACTTCCATCTTTTTTTGTCAGTTTGTTTAATGTGTATGTGTTTTAATTTTTCTGTTGTTAGGTATTATCGTGAAGTACAGCCTGGAGAGATTGTCCAGATCTCTAAAAACGGAGTGAAGAGCCTAAGTGTTGTCCCACGGCCAGAAGGAGACCCTCCTGCCTTCTGCATATTTGAGTATGTTTACTTTGCCAGGCCAGACTCCATATTTGAAGGCAAGTTCATAATGTTTAAAATCATTCTTATGTTTTGAGTGAAAGGAAAGATTGAGATATAACCGTAATGTTTGGGTTAAACCAAATGATTGGGGTCATTAAGACTTTCAACCACCTTGTATTGTTACAGATGTCGGTAGTAATGTAAATGAACCAGCTGTACACTTTCTACATGTTTCCTGCACTCAGATCTCCTGGTTTATTTTTCAGTAAATGTCCATCCCAGCTCACAGATAGTCAGATCAAGCACGGTTCACTATGGGTGTTGACGTTTCTGTACCCATGGATCGATTCTGCAGTTTTCTGAATGCATCATGATTCTCTCTGGAATCGATTCTGAGCGTAGTTTTTAAAAGCTGAGGGCGCTCTTGCCTAGTTTTTAACTGCACACTTAAATGCTCACGAATAAGAGCAGTTGTGTGTTCAACTGAGTAATTTAAGTGGTTAAATGTACTTGCACCTCGGCTTTTATGACATGAGAGTAATGTAAACACAGGCCACTGTGAACACTGGTAATTCACTTGAACCTTTTCAAACTTAATGAATGATAATTTTAAATTTAAGAGGTGTTTGTGTAAGGATCTGCAAGCAATCAGAGTACGGCGATTTCTAAAGTACGCAGTGCCATCTGCTGTTAAAAACTAAGCTCAGAATCGATTCAAGAGAGAATCACGATGCATTCGGAAAATCAAATAATCGATCCACGAATCGATTTATCGTGGCACCACTACTTTTTAACAAAAGGGAACACAGCAGGCCTTTTGCTCTATTTTCTCTAGGCCCCTATAAAAAATTTTAAAAATTAAAAAACGCTAGACAGTTTTTAATTGAAAACTCATCTTGCCAGCAGTGAATTAACCAAGACGGTTAACATTTGTAAGAATTCTATTTCAAACAACTACTGTACTTATAAACAGTCTGTTTATCAAAGAATCTTGATTTTAAAAAAATTAAAAGACATAACCTGGTTTCCATTAAAATATTAAGCAGCACAACCATTCTCAACATTGGTAACAATAAATATTTCATGAGCAGCAAATCAGCATATTAGAATATTAGAATGATTTCTGAAGGATCATCATGTGACACTGAAGACTGGAGTAATGGCTGCTGAAAATTCAGCTTTACTGTCACAGAAATAAACTATTTTAAAATAAAATGTTAAAAGTTTATTAAAACAGTTCTTTCAAAAACAAAATCTTACTGACCACAAAAATCAACGGTAGTAAATATTAAAATTATGACATGTAGTAATAGGTGAAATAAGTGTTTTTGTGGGGGTTTTTCTGTCTTACAGGTCAGATGGTATATACAGTGAGGCAGCGCTGTGGACGGCAGTTAGCCATTGAGTCTCCCACTGATGCTGATGTAGTGAGCACTGTTCCAGAATCAGCCACACCTGCAGCATTAGGATACGCACAAGAAGTGAGTAATAATGATGCTGTACACATCAGTCTTAATGCTTTATTGGTTCATGTTGTGCTCTTACTAAATTTTACATTCTGTCTCTTTCTCAGTCTGGCCTTCCGTATGTAGAGGTGCTGTGTAAGAACCGCTACGTGGGCAGAACATTCATTCAACCAAACACTCGCTTACGCCAGCTTGGAGTTGCCAAGAAGTTTGGGGCGTTGACTGATAACTTTGCTGGCAAACGAGTGGTGCTTATCGATGATTCCATTGTGAGGGGCAACACCATCTCCCCTATTATTAAACTGCTGAAGGAAGCAGGTGCAACAGAGGTAAAAATATATTTGAATCAGTACTGTATGTTTATGGCTTTGATCTGTTTTAACCAACAGTGTCTTTGTGATGTCACATGACACAGGTCCACATTCGAGTTGCATCACCTCCAATCCGGTTCCCATGCTACATGGGCATTAACATTCCTACCAAAGAGGAGCTAATTGCTAATAAACCAGAGTTTGAAGATATAGCGGGTTATATTGGTAAGTCAGGAGCAGAGATTTGCTTAATCGCTAAGGTTTTGTAATGAATACATAAATTATGAAAATATAAAAACACTTCCCATCTGAAAACTGAAAAATGTAATTGGTAATTATATTTTCTTTGCTTTGAACAGGTGCTACGAGTGTCCGTTATCTGTCAGTTGAAGGCCTGGTATCTGCTGTTCAAGGTGGAATAGAATCACATGGGAAAGATGAGAGGATCAGCACTAAGACTACTAGATTTGGTCATTGCACAGCCTGTCTCACAGGAAAATACCCAGTGGAGCTGGAGTGGTGAATTTCGGCCCACATAAATGTCTATTAATTTCTATATAGAATAGTTTTTTGTTTTTCTTTTGATATCACCGGAATTAAAACTGTGGTGCTGCTTTAACATTTGTTGTAGTTGTAAATGTCATAAGGCAGGCTATATACTGTGTTAGAATTCAAATTAAAACATTCCAAGCATTTTTCAATTTTCCTTTTAAGAGTTGCATTAAAAGCATTCCTGTTGCTGTCAGATTTCAAATAGCTAGCTTGGTTAAGATTCTTGTCTAGTAAAAACACTATCTTGTAAATATTTTATTAGATCTGTTTCAGTATCCATGTAAGCTTCTCAACTATTTTCTTACTTTTGATCACGTTTTGTTTCTCAATCAATGTGAGCTTTACCAGCCGTTCTTAAAGAAACAGATTGTCTTGCTTTTTTGTTAGTCCTCAAGAACGCACAAAATGAAAATCTGTCTGTGAAATGCACATATGTTTATTAAAAAATGTTGAAACAAAACATTTGAATTATTTACAGCCAAACATATTCATCAATGCACATGTACTTAAGACACTTGTTTAAAAACAACACTGGGCTCTATTAAAATTGATCATATTAAAACACGAGAAAGTAATGGAAATATTTCAAACAAGAAAACAGGACTACTGAATTTTCAGCAATGTGTCTACACATTGCAATCCCATGCTTTTTGACTAGGTTAACTTTATATAGTTGCAATATATACTGTTTATCCCACAAATGATGGGTTACAAGGGATGCATGCAGGAAAGCTCATCATTGCAGGAAACTGTACTGCAGTCGCCTCCTGGAGAGACTGAAGAAAACAGATTCTTAATCACAGTGTTGGATACTAAAAGAATATCTGATCATTCCCAAATAACAAAACACAGATTTTATATTTCAGGAAAAACTAAGAAAATTTCAGAAATGCACAATATATTACCATGTTGGTTCTTGGCCAGTATTGGAGATTTTGTCTATTTTTTTATATTTACGTGTATGCTTATTTTGCTAAAAGTTCATCTTTAAAACAATAATTTGATAACACTGTTAGATGTGCTTTTTCTTTATTATTATTGTGCATATATTGTAATGCCCAAATTCACTGTTTATAACTTTCAAAGTTATTAGTTTTGGTTAAATTTATGCAAAATAGGTGTAAATAACATTTTAAATCTCAACTTTATTAGACAGAATTTTTATATTGGTACATACCTAGAAAAAGTCATATGAACTAGTTAAAATGAAATCTGTAAGAAATGAACTGATAGTACTTTGTGCTCAAATTACCTAGGAGAGAGTGAAGAGGTACCCTGATTAAGCAGTCTCATGGGTGACACAGCTGTTGAAATAAAATACTGATGAGTTAACATTTTGTAATATCTGTAAGCAAGATACATAGGCCTTGATGATGCAGAGCAAGTATATTTTTAAGAAATTAAAATGTGACTACACACCCTCCACTAGATGGACTCCGCTTGGGGCATCTCTCTGCAAAAGCAAGTTGAGAAATCATTGTTTTACTGCATAAATAAATCTTGTTTTTGTTAAACTATTAAAAATTATTTTTGTTAACTGAAATACCATTAAAAGGAAATAAATATTAGATCAAAAACTTGAATGTAAATTTGAAATCAATAATGCTCTTACCCAAGACAAAGCACGTGGGTTCATTTGCATGCTTAATTTAGCCTCCCTGATTCTCCTGAGGTTTCCGGTGCCCCTGAGGAACCGTGGACTGGGGCACTGCAGCAGGACGGCTCTATCCCAGGTGTGTTTGTCTTCAGTAGGTTCTGACATGCCAGGGCTCATATATTGGTCTCTCAGCTGGAGATGTTTAAGTGGAGAACGACTCTCTCGGAAGCGTTTGAATCGGAGTGACTCTTCCACTTCAGGCTGACGGCGACGTTTCTTGAGCTTGGCCCTCAGGGGTGTCAGAGCGAGAGCAGACATGCTGGAGGAGGAAAGGCTGGGGCTTCGGGATGTCTCCTTCATGTGTCTCTCACACAGGTGACACTGGGAGGAAGGACACGGTGATGATGTGCCACGACAGATGAAGTGGTGATACAGCTTTCTGAACTCGGCATCAATCTGCGGATCACTGAAAGAGTTAGTGGACTGGGGGCCAGAAAGAGAGCGTTGACGGTTGGATGGAGTAAAATGCGATGGTTTCTCCACCTTGGATAAGCTTCGGTCAGGGTGGTCATAAACAGACCGCCAGGGTGATGACAACGGCACCTGTTTGACACCGTAAGGAGATCTGAGGACCTCAGAATGGGATACATGGTGAACAGGAGACCTTTGTTTTGGACTTGCTGTTGTATTTAATTGTCTTTCCATGTTCAGCACACTAGGTCTGAAGCTGCTTTTCCCACTAGGAGACAAAACACCAATGAGACCGCGCTGCGGGGAGGGTACAGGAGAGTGTATGTGGTCCCTGAAACAGTCTTTGTCCAATGAGGAAGGTCTGGAGGTGACTGATATTCCTCTCTCTTCGATTAGAGACAGATCTGCTCTGCTTTGTCGTGGAGAACTAAGGACCGATGAGGCTGGAACAGCATGGGATGTTGGTCCAACATCATAGGTTTGGTCCAGATCTGGAGATTGGTCACTAAATGAGTGGGAACCTGAATGTGGAGGTGTGGATAAGTCAATCACACGAGCAGGTTTACTGGTTGAATGCAAATCAGTCCATGAACACTCATCCGTCACACCGCTCATGTCCGCGCCGTTCCTCCTGGGTGAGTAAAAACAGGCACTGGCCTCGCAGGATGAATTTTTGAGTGGCGAAGACCTTGGTTTGTTCTTCAGCAAATGTTGAAGTTTGTCGCTGCTCTTGAAACAGTGGCTAATGTTTCTTCGAACTGGACTTTGACTGGTAAAGGAGATCTCTGTTGTTTTGTTCAGAGTGCAGTTGTGTCTGTTCTTAAAGGATGTGTTGCGATGCGTCGGGCCGGCTTGCCAGTGTTTGCGGCAGTACTTCTGCACCACGGCCCTCGCCGTATCAGTCACGTGCTGTCGCCGGTATGCTTCACCGATCTGGTTGAGCATGCTGGGATAGACATCCAGGAGGGTACTTCCATGGCTGCTCAGTGTTTTCTCCAGTTCTTCATCCTCTTCTTCAGATGGAGACGGTTCACCCCACAGAGATTCAGGAGATGTGTTATTCAGAGTCATGGAGAGGAATGATTCACCTCCGTGCCCTAGAAGATTATCATTGAGACATGACTTTGATGTCAGCTCCAAAATGAACGTCAGCTCATAAATGAACAAAAGAACATACAGTGTGTAGTTCATAAATATTTTACTGTAAACAACAGAAATACTAACTGAAATGTTAATTTTGTGCTAAAGTGCAGGGTTACTTGTTTGTTTTAAATGTATTTAAATATTGCTTACACAGATTTTCCTTGTTTTCCTTTTGACCTGAGCCATCATCCTCAGTGACCCCTGACACATCCATCTGAAACTGGTGGGAAAAACAAAATACAAGTAAAAAAAATTGATTTTTTTTTTTTTTTTACTTTTTGTGCTTTTTAACACTATTATTTTCTTTTTACTACCTGATCATTCTCCTGATCCTCAAACTCTATAAAATACAAGACAAAAAGATTAAGCATGAGAAATAAGGACATACGGTATTATACTCAAAACAACTGATAGCAATTACTACCTAAACTAACAAAATCATGTTCCTTACCCCTCATTGAATAGTCTGCTTTAACTCGAGTCTGCATATAAGAAAAGAAATGTAATTTTCCAATACAACCATTGTGCAAATGTACACACATCTGGTCTAAGAAAAGAAAAAGAAAAGAAAAAAAAAACTCACATTTTAGGTCAAAGCAAATGTAAACTTGTGTATTAATCATACTCATACTATCATTTTTACATACTACTGAAGAACACCAACATCTTATTTACATTAGGAATTTATTATGTCCATGATTATTAAATAAACAAAATCTAAATATTTCAGAAAATATTCATTTAGATATGCATTTTCTTGGTTATATATACAATAATGTCTCTCACCTTTAATGCTTCCAACTCACGTTCTCCCTCTGCACTGTCAATGGGCACAGGACCTGTAGTCACATAATACACAAACTCAGAAAAATAATCTGAATCTTTAGGTGAAAACAACATAACATTTATTTTATTTTTATTTTTAACCTAACCCACTCAGGGAGAAGAAATGCTCAGATATCAGTTTTTAATTTGGATATTTTGGCTCACCTCTCCCAGTCCTGCAGGTCATTGTTTTCAGACAGACGTCTATCCCAGGATCATTTAGACAGGAATACTATAAAAGACGCAATAAACATGCTTTGTTAAAGATACACGTTACTACATGGATTCGGTACAGTTGTTTTTTTAGAAACATAACATTCGGTAAGACGTGCGCCAATACATATACTTCATCTTAAACGTTCGTACATTTGCTGTAACACTAACGTTACGTTACATTACCTTCTGAAAAATTGCTTCCATCGTGTTTCTGAACACATCGTCATTTCTCTTGAATTGATCTGCATATAAAGGTTTTGCAGACATGTTGCATCAACACAATCGATTGCAAACCAATTTATTTGACCAACATAAACAGAGATTTTGCACTTAGCCAGCGGCTCGCCTGGACTTTCAAATTTTTTCCGCGAGTAAAAAATCGAGCTGTGATTGGACGTTCTGTCAAGCAACACGAAACGTCATCTTAAAGCGCGAATTTGTCAAATGGGATGTCCGAGTCATTTCCACGAATCGGTTCTTTTGAACAATTCGTTTCAAAAAGCAGGCACAAAAGAGATTCTTTGTCCATGTGGTTCTCTGCAATTTTATGGGCACAAATGACTGTTTATTTCTGTTTTGCGATTACGTTTTATTTTAAAAAGAAAAAGTGGTATATTATAATATAATGTGCCCTAGATACTTGTTGCAGCCTTGATTCAGCACATAAAGTAATTTAGAACTTAAATATACTTTGCTTTTACATCAAACAAAACAAAAATTTACATCTGTTATCTTAAGAAAATCGATGTTTACATTAATGAGAACCGCTCGGACAGAACAATTGACGCGATTCAGTCTGATTCGTGAACGAGTCGTTCAAACCTTTGTGAACCGGTTCAAAAAGCATTCGACTCAAATTCGTTCATGAGTTGGTTATGGCTAGTTTGCAAAACAGGCGCTCCTAAACTGATGGAAATATATGGAAAATGTACGTTGCAGTTTTCCTTTCTTATGATTTAATATCATTTTCGCTCAGATATGACAGCAAAATTGCTTCATGAATTGGTGCACCAGGCAGCGCGTGCTCATGGTAATAAAACAGCTGTCGCGTTCGACAGCAGCATTGCAGCGCGCGTCTGCTTGACATATGATGAAGTTATTTCCCTCGCAAATGAATTAACTGGACACTTGCGCATCTCTGTTCAGAAACATGATGGTACCATAGGGTTATTCTGCCATGCAGATGTCCTCCTTCCTGCCTGGATTGTTGGGTACGATTAGTTATGCAGTGCGTGTTGCATGTTATTCTAGTATCTAATTATTACACTAAACAAATGTCTTGTCGTTTAGTGCATATAATTAAAATATTTTCTCCTCTGAACAGTATTCTGCAGTTTCCTGCTGCATATGTACCTCTTGATCCTGCATCACCACCTTTGTGCAACCTGAGAATGATAAAGAAGTGCAGACTGAAATACTGTTTATTACAAAACGAACTGCTTAATGTAGGTATATATTTAATAACATTATATTATATTATATTGTATTATATTAGTCATTATATATTATTACTAATATTGCTGTTTCATAACCAACAGCAATTCCAGAGAGCATATTCCAACCTGCTATCCCTGGAAATATGTGTAACATTGTCTTCACATAGGCTCACTTTAATAAAAATACAAAGTGAGCAGGACGCAAACATTCAAATGTCCGATCAGCGTTCCAGCTCTGCTATGACCAAAGACAAACAAAAGAGGGAGCCTTTAGCTTATGTTTTGCACACATCCGGAACAACAGGGCTTCCAAAAATAGTGAAGGTCCCACACAGGTGTATTGTGCCTAATATTACACATTTAAGGTAAGAACACATTCAACTTTTAGTTCAAATGTGCTTTTATTATGTAGTTTATTTTAACCTGAATGTATGACAATGTGGTCTTAATGCGTTCACTTGTTTACCTGACAGCTATAGCCAAAATATTGTGTTGAAACTGGAGGATAGAATTCATAAAAATAAATAAATCTTTTTTTAAAAATACTTTCTCAACAGATCTGTCTTTAAGATGACTGCAGAAGATGTTGTATTACTGTCCTCTCCATTAACCTTTGACCCCTCTGTGGTGGAGGTCTTTTTGGCCCTGTCCTGCGGAGCGTGTCTCCTAATTGTCCCCTCAGCGGTTAAAAAGATGCCACGCAGACTTGCAAATGTGCTGTTTAAACGAAATAAAACAACAGTCTTACAGGCAAGTAACTTTATCCCTCACTGAACCATCAGTCGTGGGACAGACTCCTGGTTGTGACAGCCTATAATTAGAGATTTGAATAATCAAATCACGTCATCTGTCTATTTATCTTTCTCGTGAATGTGTACACGCTGTGAGGAGGATATGATGGTGCTGTAATCAACATTGGTAGTGGGTGTAGTGAGCTGAAATTTCTGCATTATGCAGATTACAGAGATAATGAGTGTGTTCTTTGGCATTTGTTAATTTATCTACATGCACCAACAATTTGTTTTCAATATTTGAGTGTAACATGTTTTGCATCACTCAGAATTTCACACAACAGTTCTAAAAGGTATAGTTCACCCAAAAATGACAATTCTGTCATTTATTACTCAACCTCATGATGTTCCAAACTCGTAAGACCTTCATTCATCTTCGGAACACAAATTAAGATATTTTTGATGAAATCCGAGAGCTTTCTGACCCTACATTAGACAGCAAGGGAACTACCACATTCAAGGCCCAGAGACGTAGTAAGGACATTGTTAAAATAGTCCATGTGACATCAATGGGCAGTTTAGTTAATCACATCTGATCATGAATAACATTTCTCTGGCATTGGCATGCTTCCTCCACACCACTATGTGTCAGTAAATGTCCGAGATGACATACACAACATATAGTACTGTTCTATACTAAAATATTATAATTGACTTTTAATTCTTTCCAGGCCACTCCCACTCTTGTGAGGCGTTTTGGAAGGTGTGTCCTTCAGGAGGAGGTGCTTAGTGCTAATTCACCCCTGAGGTTATTGGCTTTTGGAGGAGAACCATGTCCATGTCCAAGTCTTATCAAGAGCTGGAGGCAGGAAGGCAATAGCACACACATCTGTAATCTTTACGGCACCACAGAAGTTTCTTGCTGGGCAAGCTGTTACAAAGTCCCAGATGAACACCTGTGCTTGGAGGACATGTGAGAGACACGCAGAATCTAATAAAATGACAAACGCATCACAAAATTACTAAAAATTAAACACATTTTTAATGAAAACTGTAAATATAAAAGCTAATTCAAAATATTTATTAAAAACTCTAATAGTATGTAAAATAATAATACTAAAATAACACTCTAGTAAGAGTGACACATCAGCCACAAAAACAGTCATATTAACAGTCTATAGAGAAAGTATTCTGCTTTATTTTGAATTGACATAAAACAATATTGCTAAATTATTATTATTATTTAACCATTTCTTGTAATGCATTGTTTGTTTACATATCATATCATATGTATTATTTTAAAGAACTGATCAATTTGTGCCCCTTGGAGAGCCGATGTTGGATACGGTAATGGAGGTGAGAGATGAGACAGGGCGTCTCGTCACTGAAGGAGAAGGACAGCTGTTCATTGGTATAGTACAATTGTCTGAAAGAGTTAAAAAAAAAATACAGTTAAAACAGTAAAATCGTGAAATATTTTTTATGGCTTTTAATAACTGTTTTCAATTTTAATATATTTTAAAGTATAATTTATTCTTGTGATGGTAAATCTGAATTTTCAGTAGCCTTTACTTCAGTCTTCAGTGTCACATGATCCTTCAGAAATAATTTGAATATACTGATTTGCTGCTCAAGAAACATTTCTTATTTTCATCAATGTTGAAAACAGCTGTGCTGCTTAATATTTTTGTGGTAAATTTGTTACTGGATTCTATGATAAGTAGAAAGTTCAAAGGACATGGGTTTTATCCTTGCTCTATAAAAGTAATAATTTATAATAAAAATCCTACTGACCCCAAACTTGTGAATGGTAGTGTACTTACTTTTTGTGTTTGTACAGTGAATTTTTGTCATTTTATGTAGGTGGTCAAGAGAGGGTGTGTCTGCTTGATGATGAAGAAACTGTAGTTGAGGGAACAATGCGTGCTACAGGTGACTGGGTGGAGGTGCGTGATTCCCATATGTATTTCCTGGGCAGGAAGGACCGGCTCATCAAACGTTTTGGTCAGAGGGTACACCTAGATGCCTTGCAGCAGGTAGGTGATAAATGACCCATGTGTCATGTAACAACTTTGGCATGCGTTTATAATAAAATCTAAGAGTATTTAAAGGTACATATATGATCTTATGTACTGATTTCTTTCTGTGCTCAGATCATTGAGAATTTGCCTCAGGTGGAGGCGTGTGCAGTTAGCCTGAGTGAGGGTGACAGGCTGCTGGCATTTATAGTGCTCACATCGGGTCAACCCGGAACCCTTTCATCCTCTGAATTTTCTCATCAAAAACCTTTCCAACATTCTACACAGTCCTCTGAAGACCTCACCACCGTCACAGTCTCAAGAAACTCCACCTCCCCCTCACTCAGAGTTATTGAAGGAGAGATTCGCCAGAGGTTATCACAGCTTTTGGCCAGTCACAGCATTCCAGACATGATATTCTTCATCCCTGCTCTTCCACTCACCTCTCATGGCAAGTGAGCACCATCCTCTGAAGGCCTGTGCATACTAAGAACGAAAACTATAAAGATAGCTTTAACAATAATTATATTAGGAATTGCTGTTAAAGCTGTGGTGTGAACTCTGCTATTCTTATAAATTTAGAATGATTTTTAAAACCATATCTTTATCGCCATTGTTATAGTTAGTTATTGTCCTTTGAGGTACCGCTAATAGTTTAATTCATGTCCACCAATCATAATATAATTAATTAATTTAAATTTGAATTAACCTTTTATGCTACTACTAACCATTTATGCATTTATCCTTTTTTTAAATTATACATTGTTATATACAAAAATACAAATTTATATATGAATGTTTTTATATACATTTCATTCACAGGTATAATACATTGTTTCATTAAGCTTTGGCCTTGCTATGAATGTGTTTTCATTGTGGTCATAGATTTCAGTCATTTTTATATTCGTGTTGCATGTATTTTTAGGTAAAATAGCCATTGGTGAATTGATGAAGATGTGTGACACTCAAAAACAAGATAAAAATACACAAACTGTATGGAAAGAACTTGAATCTGTGAGACTGAAGTTACAGACCCTATGGAAGGTATAAATAGCATTTACTCATTTTGCACAAAATGTACTAATCCTAATAGTCACAGTTTATTTTAAGGTCCAATTCTTGCTATTAATTATTAGCTACAAATTTTGCTTCAATAAACTCCTAATTACTCCTTAGTAAGGTAGTTGTTAAATTCAGGTATTGGGTAGGATTAGGGATGTAGAATAGAATATGATAATGCAGGATATGTGCTTTGTAAGTGCTAATAAATAGTGAGAATTGGTCCCTATACTGAAGTGTTACCATTCTAATTGTTTGACACATGGAGGTATTTCTTAAATAATATCTTTCCCATTGCCTGCTGAGTGATACCGCCATTGTGTGTTTGTCTGTGTATTATAGGAATGTCTTGGCCTGCCAAATGATGTAGCGGTTGAGGAAGATGCACACTTCATGTTAAGTGGAGGAGACTCCCTTCAGGCCCTGCGTCTCTGTGATGAGATCACTGTTGCCATGGGGACAACCTCTGTGGGCCTGCTGGAGGTCATATTAGATGGCTCTTTCTCAGATGTGGTTAGCCACGTCATGACAGAAACACATAACAATGCAATCCAGCCATCAAAGAAGAGAATGCTGGATGATTCAGGCTCTATAGTTTCACCCAAAAGACAACAGAAGGAAATGAGCACAGTGAATGCTACAGAAAGCACAGTGGGTTTTGTAGTTCCCTCAGTGAGAAGGACTATGGGATTTGTAGTTGTGAGACGAGCTGGCGAAGTTATTGATTGGGGTTGTTTTCGGAAAATGGAAGAGAAAAACTTCTCAGATGCACTAGGAACAAACGGGAGCAAGCTTACTGTGACAAATACTTCTGAAGACAGTTTAATATCTAATCTCTCACATGAACTTCATAATATATCTCAGGAAAATCCTGCTATTAAAAAGATCACAGAACACCATGTTCCTCAAGAAGTTACTGAGACATTACTTGTCAGTAAGAGCCCAGGTGATGGTTCAGGAGAAGACCGTTCTGATGTCCTGCCGCTGGGCCTGCGGGTCATCTGGAGCTCAGACACAGGCAGGTGTGTGGATGCCTCTCCAGTACTGCTGGTGGGTCCTGACTGGACCACTGTGTTCATTGGCTCTCACTCGCACAGACTGCAGGCTCTTGACCTGTCCAATGGAAAGGTCATCTGGGAGCGTATCCTTGGAGATCGACTGGAGTCTTCAGCTGCCGTTTCCAAATGCGGAAGCCTTGTAGCAGTTGGTTTGTACTTGATTTTAAAAGGAATGCTTAATTTAATTAAGGGAACTAACATGGTTATAATGAGGTTGTTACTGATTTAGCTACTGGGGGTTGACTACAAGCAGAACCTAAGGGATTTCAGGTTTAAATTTATTCATCAATTTTTTTGTCATCCACATTTGTAACCTGAGTTTGACCCTTTTTCTCAGGCTGCTATGACAGACAGATATATTTCTTGGATGTTTCATGTGGGGACACTGTGTGGACGTTTGAGACTGGGGATGTGGTGAAAAGTTCCCCTACTGTAGACCCTAAAACTGGGCTGATGTTCACAGGGTCCCATGATGGCTTTGTTTATGCATTAGACCCACTGGTAATATACAAGAGAAATACTTCTCAATTTTGGTTAATTATATTTCTGTAGTGCTAATCATTGTTGTTAAAGTATTATTAATATACTATTATAGTGTTTATTCATATCTTTATGTAGCGTTTATTTTTCAGTTTTCATTTTAATTGTGTTTTAGTAATTTCTTATGTGTATTTTTATTTTTATTAATTTAAAAATATATATTTCCGTTAAGCTTTTCATTTCAGTTTTAGTTTAGTAACTTGTTTTATTTCAATTTTCATAGAAGTTTTACGTTTGAGTATGATATTTATATTTCAGTTAAGAAATATATTTTTAATAGTTTGTTTTAGTTAACACTAGTTGTACTCTGTTTTTTGTAAATATGTTCTTGCATATTCCCTTGACATTTCAAACACTTGTCTCTATTTCTCCCAGGCTAAGACTTGTATATGGCAGCACTATTGTGGTGGAGGTGCAGTGTTTTCATCCCCTTGCATCCACTCGTCTCCTAGACAGTTATACTGTAGTACTCTGGGAGGGAATCTGCACTGTCTCGATCCAGTAAGTAAATGTTCCATCTTCATTAGAGTGAAAAAGACATATTAGTATTGAGTGTTTAAGTTTCAAAGCTTATAAACCAACTTCTCTGATATGAAAGGTCTTAAGAATGAAGTATATACTGTAAGATCAGAGGTCATGTTTAAAGGCTAACATTTGTCTTGTCATTCTCCATTAATTGTTTGTCCAGGACAGTGGAAAACTCTTGTGGACATATTCCAGCAGTGTCCCGTTTTTCTCATCTCCTTGCTGCTCTGATTCCTCTGTCTTCATTGGTTCAGTAAATGGAAAAATTATTGGAATAAGCCATTCTGGAGATATGGTGAGAGGAAAAAGGAAAAGTTGCTCTAAGAGATGATAAATTAAATATACATGACTTTAATCACGATTTTAATTCTTATTTTTCATAATTATGGTCTTCACAGGTAGAGCAATAAACAACAACACTTTGTTATTCTACCATGCATATTGCACTCATTTTTCAAACCTTATTTTTAGCTAATTAAAAAGAGGCTTATGGCAATATTCTTTTACTCTTCATATGTAATCCAGTAATATTACAGTTTAATTACAGATGATTATGAGAATGCCTCCATTGATTTTGAGTTATTTGATTGCATGTTGTGCACCAAAGTTTGATTTTTATTCCATTATTTTGCAGTTATGGGAATTCTCCACTAAAGGACCAATCTTCTCATCGCCATGCATTTCCTCTTTGATATTTTGGACTAATGAGCAGGTTTCTACAACACCCAGCAGAAGCACATCAACATTATCCAATCACACAGTCACATGTGGGTCACATGACGGTCATGTATACTGTATAAATGGTGATAATGGGTCATTACTGTGGCAGTTCCATACCACAGGCAAGGTGTTCTCTACTCCCTTTGTGTTTGATGGTGATCCATGGGGTTTGAGGACACTAGTGGCTGTGTGCTCCACTGATGGAAAGGTGTGGATTTTAGATGGAGAAACTGGCACACTGAAGGCCACCTTGTCATTGCCAGGCGAGCTTTTTTCCTCTCCTGTTGTATGGGGGCATAAGTTAGTGGTGGGGTGTCGCAATGATTATGTTTACTGTCTAGAACTGACCAAACAGTGATTAATCACAATATGCAACTGGATGAGTGTTTTATGGGTGACTCCCAAAAGCGTCTATTAAAAAATACATGGATATATTCATTATGTATTATATGTACATATCTTGCAAAATACATAAATGATTTTAGCATTAATGTTCATGTTTGCTTTTGTGCTAAAACAGGAGTTTCAGTCCACCGTGTTCAAACAGCTTCCTTTAATTTTCTCTACATATTTCATAACATTTGTGTCACTTTTTCTGTAATGGGTTTTTCTAAAGTGGAACAAAAAAAAAAGTGCAATTATCAACAAACTTTTTGTTTTATATCACATACAACACTGTTTACGCTACACTATTGCACACGACCAATGTAAAAACAAAGTGACGTGACTGCAGTCCAGGAGATCTCCAAAGGAATACAGTCCGCTTCATTTCACTTCTATACATACATACATACCTACATACATACAACATTACATTAGATAGTTGAGTCAGTGGCTCTGCTGAGAGATCAAGGCTTCCGTTTAATAACCATCATTTAGCAGACGCTTTTTATCCAGAGCAACTTCACCTACAAGGACAATCCCCCTGGAGCGATCTAGGGTTAGCTGCCTTATTCAAGGACGTAGTGGTGATGTCCGTTAATAGTCCGTTCGTTCTCTCACTAGAAATGCTTCCTTTTTTGTTAAGGATATTTCCATTGGCTAGACCTCTTGTACTTACTCCCCTCCACCCTGGGCCGTTGCATTTGAAACACTGATCTCCCATCAGCCGTGATGCAGGTTTTGCTATTTAGCGGTAAAGGAGATGCTAGCACACGCTATGCCAGGATAGCATTGTTTATGTTACAGCAAGCAGGTGGATCCCAGGCAACCAATTCTACAGAAACAGGCGGGTATAGACACTGCAAGAAGTAGATTTTTCATCAGTTGACAGCATGGCTCAAGTGCGCATATATATATATATATATATATATATATATATACTATGATGTCATGGAAACTTGAAGGAAAAATTCATTGTTAGTTAATTACATGAGTAAACAGTGCTGACGTGTCATTACCATGATGAGTTTTAGCAATAGTTAAAATGAAGGTACTCACAGTTGTCACGGACACAGTGAAGATCTTTTTACTTTGCCAAGATATCAAATATAATAAGTTAAGAAATAAAAAAAGTGACAACGTCTGTCCATCGGCAAGGTCTATGAGTGTCAATTCATTTGAGTGTATACATGGAAAAAAAGAAAAATTGCAAAGCCGTTTCTGATTTACATGCTTGTGGGAGCGAGGAGTGGAATTTGTGAAGGTTTCATCAGCTGTGTTATTATTAGCCCTTGAACTGCTTCCCAGATTTATCACCAAAGCAATAACACACCTTCTTGTTTTACTTGAAATGTTACATTTGTACTTAATGTGAACCACTCATATTGTTTTAGTAATATCTAGAATCAACAGTTCGACATGCATTGTGTATATACACTGTTAACCACTGGCAACTTCAAAGATATGAAGGGCTGCAACTTCTCTGAAGATTATAGGGCTTGTTTGATTGGCTATGACACAGATGAGTAAATATACTTTTGATGCATGTTGTTGCAATAATCCAGTATATTGAAAACCGGACGGATGGGTTGATGTAATTGTTTATCCTTAGTGAATCTGATTATTGGTACAATATTTTGTCACTAAAATACCAAATATTCTGAAATGCTAGAAAGTAAATTATAGACTTTTTGTTCAGAGCAAGAGGTGAGCTGGGGTGCTGTGATGACAAAGTGATGTGGATGAAGGAGATGATTTATTTGCTTTTTCACTGGTCAGCAGCAATGGATCACTTGATGATCTGTGGACAGTCACTCCAGGCTTTGGCCTTACGCTTTGCTAGGGCAAGCCACGCAGGCTCAGTAGAAACCTGGGTAGTGTCACCAGGAGGGAAGCGCTTTGTCACATCTTTAGTTGCTGGCGGAGATGGTGTAGAGTCTGTAATTTCAACTGTCGAAAGAAAGAAAGAAAATCACTATAAAGACTTAGAGATGGCTCTTTTATGCTTTTGTTGTTGTTAGATGTTGTAAAAGCATCACTTCATGATGGGAACCATGTCTAAATCCCACTCTGATGTCAGTTGCATTTCAGCTAGGGGAATGTATATGTAAGAAATAACAAAGCCTAAATAACAACTGAGCATAAGATACGAGGTTACCAAAAACAACCCCCATATAAAGCTACTAAAGGGAAATTTAAAGGATTAGTTCACTTCCAGATTAAAAGTTTCCTGATGATTGACTCCACCCCCATGTCATCCAAGATGTTCATGTCTTTCTTTCTTCAGTCAAAAAGAAATGAGTGTTTTTGAGGAAAACATTCCAGGATTTTTCTCCATATAGTGGACTGAAATGGTGGCCAACGGGTCGAAGGTCTGAATTACAGTTTCAATGCAGCTTTAAAGGGCTCTACATGATCCCAGCCGAGGAATAAGGGTCTTATCTGACATATTAAGGTGACATATCATGAAAATATGACTTTTCCAGGTTTTAAGTGCTATAATCAGGTCCCCGGTGCATCTACCAACCAAAGAAACATGAAAAAGGTTTTGCAAAGGTATCTCATTATAATATTACCGCCCCATAATCTATAAGTTTCCACCCATGGCGCCGTCATTTTGATTTTGCAAGCGACAACGGTATACCAGTTCTAATGCCATGGCGAATGTTTGAGCAAAACATGCTAACCGTTCTGTCGTTGGCTGCACGGACGAACACAGAACACTGTTTAGATTCCCAGCCTCAGAGGAGACAAGAGAGCAGTGATTTATTGATTTATTTACTGTATATTGCTGCTGCCACACAGATCTAAAATAAACATGTGATTTCTTTCCCAGCTGTTTACCTTTACAGAGACATAACCGACTGTTTTTGTAACTCGGGTGTTTTTAACGTAAATTTGTGTGAATGAGAACTTAGTTTAGTACTCACATGTTGTGACAGCTGCTTTCTGTCCATGTGCTTCGGATGTGTGCACTCAGAATACCGTATATCAGAAGTTTAAACTAATACAGTCATGGCCAAAAATATCGGCACCCTTGGTAAATATGATCAAAGAAGGCTGTGAAAATGAATCGGCATTGTTAATCCTTTTGATCTTTTATTTAAAAAAATTCACAAATATCTAACCTTTCATTGGATAATAAGAATTTAAAATGAGGGGAAATATCATTATGAAATAAATGTTTTTCTCTAATACATATTGGCCACAATTCACAGCACCCTTTTATTCAATACTTTTTGAAACCTCCATTTGCCAGTTTAACAGCTCTAAATTTTCTCCTATAATGCCTGATGAGGTTAGAGAACACCTGACAAGAGATCAGAGACCATTCCTTCATCCAGAATCAATCCAGACCCTTTAGATTCCCAGCTCCATGTTGGTGCTTCTTCTCTTCAGTTCACCCCACTCATTTTCTGCAGGGTTCAGGTCAGAGGACTGGAATGGCCAGCAGAAGCTTGGTTTTATGCTCAGTGACCCATTTTTGTGTTGTTTTTGAGGTTTGTGTTTGGATTATTGTACGGTTGGAAGATCCAAACATAGCCCATTATAAGATTTCTAACAGAGTCAGTCACTTATTGATTTTTTTATCTGTTGGTGTTTGATAGAATTGATGATGCCATGTGTCTAATCAAGATGTCCAGGACCTCCAGCAGAAATATAGGCCCACAACATCAAAAATACAGCAGTATATTTCATTGTACACATGGGGTACTTTTTATCCCTGTGTTAACCAAACCCATCTTGAGTGTTTGCTGCTAAAAAGCTCATTTTTTAGTTTCATCTGACCATAGAAGCCAGTCCCATGTGAAGTTCCAGTCGTGTCTGATAACTGAATATGCTGGAGTTTGTTTTTGGATGAGCTAGGAGAATTTTTCTTGAAACCCTCCCAAACAACATGTGGTGATGTAGGTGTTGTTTGACTTTTTTTTTTAAGGCTTTCTGACCCCGAGACTCAACTATTTTCTGCAGTTCTCCAGCTGTGGTCCTTGGAGAGTCTTTAGCCACTCAAACTTTCCTTCTCACCGTGCATTAGGATGATATAGACACATGTCATCTTCCAGGCTGTTTCGTAACATTTTATGTTGATTGGAAATTCTTAATTATTGCCCTGATGGTGGAAATGGGAATTTTCACTGCTCTAGCTCTTTTCTTAAAGCCACTTCACTAATTTGTGAAGCTCAATTATATTTTGCTGCACATCAGAAATATATTCTTTGGTTTTTCTCATTGTTATGGATGATTAAGGGAATTCGGGCTTTGTTTTCCCTCCTATTTATATTTCTGTGAAACAGGAAGCCATGGCTGGATTTCAGCCTAATTTCATGTTCATAATCACCCTGGAGTGCTCAGAATTGTGAATATGAATGGGAATATACTTCAGAGATATTTTACTCATAAGAATTTCTAGGGGTGCCAATAATTGTGTCCAATGTGTATTTGAGAAAAACATTTATTTCATAATGATATTTCCCCCCATTTTTTATCAACTTTTTATTGTTTTTTTTTTTTTTTACACACAACATCACAACATCCATTCAAAATAAAACAACAGACATATAATCAATACTTTAAAGAGTCCAGTCAAAAGGAAGAGAGAGAGGGAGGGAAAAAAGAAAAAACAAAACAAGTCATTCCTTTATATAATCAAGTATGTTAAAGGAAAAACACTGCTGAGCATCAATAGTAGTGGGCTTGGCCCCATTAATTCGCGCTGTTGTACATTCACAAGTCACTATTTTCAGGAGGCTATGGATCCAATATGTTTTTCCACACGTGCGGTGTAAACCAGTTCTGTATTATTGTCTTCTTCGCAGCCGTAAAACCAGCAAACAACATTCTCTTTTGTATTAAGCTTATACAGAGACCAGAATCATCATTAAGAAGACACAAACTTGGGTTAGCAAAGCAATCAATTTGTAGTAAGGAGGATAAAACCAGGTTTACATGTGTCCATAGATTAATGACGATAGGACAAAACATATGAAGAAAAGTACCTGATGATGCAGTATTACATATATGGCAGTTAAAATTTGGTTGTAGTTTCATTTTGAATCTTTTGTAAGGAGCTATGTATGCTCTATGGATGACTTTGAAGTGAATAAGACGATGAGCCAAGTTTTTAGATGTTAAGCTGAGGTTAGACCACACTTTCTCCCAGTCGACAGATATATAAAGGTCAGATAATTTCCTATCCCAAATAGATTGAATAGAAAGATGTTTTGTAATGCAATCAATAATTATATTATACATTAAGGAAACAGATGGCCGACCAAAAGATGGTGCAATCCAATCCCGCATAGGATGAGAGAAAATGGGAGATGCCCAAGGACTCCATACGCCTTGAGAGCAGAGCGTAATTGAAGAAAGACAAAATATGCGGATGCTGATAAACAAAACTTGGTTCTTAATGTCTGAAATGAACAGAGGCCCTGGTTATCATATATATCACCGCAAGTGTTTACGCCTAAATTAGACCAAGAGGGTTGGACAAATGGACGATTTCCCCCATTTTAAATTCTTATTATCCAATGAAAGATTAGATTTTTGTGATTTTTTTACAAAAGATCAAAAGGATTAACAATGCAGATTCATTTTCACAGCCTTCTTTGATCATATTTACCAAGGGTGCTGATATTTTTGGCCATGACTGTATGGTTTAAAACGCATGATTTCAGCATGATAAACATGATAATCAGAACCAAAACAGATGTTTTTTAGCAGGTACGAGCTGTAATGGCGCAGCTCTATTCTGGAAAAGGGAGCTGTAGCTCATTTGCATTTAAAGAGACCGGTACAAAAAACTGTGTGTTTTTGCTTCCACTCAAAATAGGCATTTGTAAAATGATATAATAAATGATCTGAGGGATATTTTGAGCTGAAACTTCACAGACACATTCTGGGGACATCAGAGACGTATATTACATATTGTAAAAATGGGCATAATAGGTCTCCTTTAACTTCTTTTTAACTGAAGAAAAAAAGACATGAACATCTTGGAGTAAATTATCAGGAATTTTTTTTTCTGGAAGTTAACTAATCCTTTAATCAAATACATTTTTTTTACCTGTGACTGAGCTGGGCAAGGTATTGGCTTTCTTCAAGTTGTCACGTCGTTCAAAACGAGCCAGGAGTGTGTCTGGTCTCTTATTCTCATCTGTTGTTTGATGTTTGGGAGGGCTGGAACTTCCACTGCTCTTAACCTCTGTGGGACTGACCATTCCAGCCTTTCAGAGATAAACAACACCATATTGTAGTTATATGGAGCAAGATTTTGGACCAGCGAGATTTCCTAAAGGACAAGGTTACCCAGCACAACACCACAGAAGTAGAAAACAAGTGATCAATAAAATGTTACTTGTCGTGGCTGGTAAAATTTATGTAAAAGGGAAAGCTGTTATTGCTTGTTGCATTATATTGCATTGCAGCTGGTTAAAACTCACTGTTATTACAATTTTACATATAGTACCAACAGTGTAGCTAGTTAATAATAATAGATTGTGTGGTTATATTAATAATGTATACATACACTATCTCTGTCCTTAGTCTGTTTCTCAGCCAGCTTAGCTTCTCTCTGGCTCCTCCTATCCTCTCGGTTTTGCTGCTGTTCTCTGAAGCCTTTCTGTTTTTGCAGTGCCAAAGTGATCCAAAGTGGTCCTGTCTCTTTCTCCTGTGTCCGTGAGCTGTCCAGAGAGTGCCTGGCCTGCAGAGAGGGTTTTTCTGTGAAGGAGAAGAAATGCAGAAGGTGTCAAATTGACAAGCAAGACTAGAAAGCATTTTAGAGTCTTCTACTCCTCTGTTGTACTGTCTACAAGAATAACATTAAAGGGATAGTTCACACAAAAAAAAAAAACACAAAAAAACAATTCAAACAAATTTAAAAAACCAAAATAACTACTTTATTCAACGATTTCTTCTCTTCCGGCTCAGTCTCTGCCGCCATTCAAGAGAGTACCACGATGCATTGTTCCTTAGTCAGCAGCACCATGGGTTGCGGTACTCTCAAGAATACGCGTCAACAGACACGGAAGACAATAATTTTTGAATAAAGTTATTTTTGTTTTCACTGCACACAAAAAGAATTCTTGTAGCTTCATAAAATTATGGTTCATCCACTGTCACATGGACTATTTTTACAATGTCCTTACTACCTTTCTGAACCTTGAACGTGGTAGAAGTTTAAGGAATATAAATAAATTGATGCTTCGCAAACATTATAATTGTGAAGATAGCTCTACAGTGCTTGAGTATTTCCAACCTTTTTTAATGAGTTCTGTCCTGCGATCTGTTTTTTCTCTCCATGGGATGCTGATGGATGGAAAAAATGACTTCTTTTCTTTAAGCTCCTCCTCTCCTTGTCCGTTTTTTTGGGATGGTAGACATGCTGCAACTTCTTCCTTATGATCACTGCTCTGCTCAGTATCTACCTGTTCTGCTTGCCCTGTCCTTTGTGAAATCATGTCTCCCAAAGTCCTTCTGCCAGGTTTCGGGAGAGGAGAGAGTGGAGGTGTGGCACCTTCAGATGGTTTGGGGGAGGTAGCTGGTTTTTGGTAAAGTGGAGGCTTGGGGACAAAGTTGTCACCTTCAGTGCGTGCCAAAGGGAGAGAATTTCTGCTAAACTTACTACGAGATTCTTTACTGGGTGCTGCAGCGGTTCGAAATCCACTAATCTCTTGTTGCGGAGAAACAGGGCTAGACTTTTCAGAGAGTGTAGAAGTGTCAGAGTCTTGGTCAATGGATGTGAGGGGCACTGGGACACCTTCAAAACTGTCTCCTGCACTGTACCTTTTTTTCCTCTTCTCTGCAGATTGTTCATTGTGAAAGCGAAGCGAGTAGTTGGTTCTTCTCAACTTGATTCCAAAAGGTGAGGGCCGCTCATCACCACTCTGATCCTTCTGATCCCCTTCATTCTTTGCTTCCAAGTCTTCTGATTCTGCCTGACTTGGGGATCCAGTCTCGGACCTCTGTGACTTGGGAGATCCATGTGGCGGACTGGGAACAAGGAAGGAGGGGAGGTCTTTGGCAAACATGCATTCTTCAGCACTATCTGCAATGCGGACAACTTTGCTTCCCCTGTTCTGGACCTTGGTACCTAAAGAGGGCAACTCTGATTTTTGGACACAGGGAGTTTCCGTCGATGGTGATTCTATTTTCACACCTTCTTTGTCTTCCTGACCAAAACTCTCTGAGTTCCTGTTGGAATCAGCAAATTTCTTTCTAGCTGGTGTGATTGAAAACTTAGCACTGGCTGACATGGTTTTCCTGAGGTTGGTGTGAGAGAATGGCACTGTATTTAGATCCTCACTTATTGGCCTGCGACTCTGATCTGGGTATTCTGGATATTTTCCGTCCTCAGCACCTTTAAAAATTTTGGATCGGATACTTGCCCATTCTGCCAGGACTGCAGCGTTGGATTGGTCTGCAGATAAGGAAGACTCGTATAAGGATTTGGTTTTTCCAGATTTACGATCTGGAGAAGTCTTGCTCTTAGTTGGAGGAGTGCCCATGGCCTTTTTGCCTTCCGAAAGGCCAAGAAGGGACTTGCAGGCCGTGTCCTTGATCTGATCGAGATTGACTGCTGTTCCACAAAGTTGGGCTCCTGTCACAAGAATTGCAGTATGTGGGACATAAAGAGATGAAGACAGAGTTGGTGAATCTGTGCATCCTGGTGAAGAAGCTTTGGATCCCTCCCTGGTTTCAGCTGTTGTTTCACCCTGTTGGCCAGTTGATGGAGTAACAGGAGTGAGGTTGACCTTCTGGAATAGTATCTGCTTCTCGCCTGAAGAGACCTTAAAAGTGAAGGGTCTCTGTCTCTCCTCCATCTCTCTCCATCTCAGTTCCTCTGCTTTTCTTTTCCATTCTGGGTCAGTAGCCCCAGCTTTCTCCTCTTGCTGTTGCCTCTTTCTTTCCTCCTCCTCCTCTAGTCTTTTCCTCTCAGCCTCCTCTTGTCGGCTCCTTTCCTCCTCACGGAGGCGTTGCTCTTCCTCTCTCTGCCGTTTCTCCTCTAACTCTTGAATCCTACGTTGTTCTGCCGCCGCCTCCTCTTTTCTTCTTCTCTCCTCCTGCTCCCTGTTTCTTTCCTCTTCCAGACGAAGACGCTCCGCCTCAAGTTCCTGCTGCCTTCTCTCCTCCTCTGCTCTTCTTTCCTCTTCCTCTTTCCTCACTCTTTCCTCCTCTTGCCTTTTTCGCTCTTCCTCTTCTCTCCTTCTTTCTTCCTCTTCTATTTCTTTCCTCGCCTCTTCTTCTCGTTGCTTCCTCTCCTCTTCCTCCTTTTGCAGCCTTTCTTCTTCCTGTCTGCGCCGCTTTTCTTCTTCTAGCCTCTGCTCCTCGATTCTCCTCCGTTGTTCCTCCATCTTTCTCTCTTCCTCTTGTTCCCTTCTCTGAAGCTCAAGGCGTTCTAGCTCCTCCTCGTGAAATCGTCGCCTCATCGATTTCTCAGTGGGTTCATAATCCTCTTTGCTTCTATGGATAATGTTATAGTCCTCTCTTGACAAATCAAAGACTTCTTCATCTTTTTGTGTTTCAGATTCCTCTTGCATTTCAGAGAGATCCTCTTCGTGAAACTCCTGAAATATGTTAAATTTACAGAAGTTATTGCCTTTAAATTATATTCTTCAAAGGGATAGTTCACTGAATTATTTCATTTTAATCCAGTGTTGTTTTAGACCCTACTGACATTGTATGGACAAACACAGTTGAAACATTAATCAAAATATTGACTTTTGTGTTTCTCAAATCATACAGGTTTGGAACATCAGAGGGTGAGTAAACTGATGACTGAATTTAAATTTTTCCGTGATCTCTTTAACACATCTTCACATATAAAAACTATCCCAATAGACACTATTCACATTTTAATGAACACCTTTCTCTTTACCTGTGTGAACCTTCGGTGTTTGCGTGACACCCTCTGGTTCTTCGGTTTGACAGACAGTTTATGTTTGGCAGCAGTGTTGTCCAAGCGTGAGACAGACTGAGGGACAGCATCGAGATTGATGGACTCAATTGTGCCAGGGGGAGGTGGGCGCTTGGTGCGTGGGGATTTGACTGGAGTTCTGTGCTGGACCGTGTCATGGCTGACAGCCTAATTGTTAAGCAAAAACACAAACAATTTTGTGACTTTGCCGCGCAGAAAGCATGTTATATGTATGGGGAATCAATGTATTCACAGTCTGACAGTTTCCTACAGCTTAACTAGAGTATGCCATTAGCAACAAGGTTACTGACAAAATGTATATCTTAAATGCACTAAAAGTTGCTTTCAATAAAAGTGCCTGCCAAATGCATAAATGTACATTTTTGCAAGTGAGGTAATCTGTCTTATAACATTACTCTCTAAAACAGTAGCCACTCACTGCAGAACAAAGATCCAGGGGGTGGGGTTGGATCCACATCTAGGGGGTGGAGATGGTAGGTTTAGGGGTGGAGATGGGTAGGTTCAGGGATCAGGGGGTGGAGACGGGTAGGTTTAGGGGTGGAGATGGGTAGGTTCAGGGATCAGGGGGTGGAGATGGGTAGGTTTAGGTATATGTAAGGTGGGAGGAGTTGGATCTAGATCCAACCACGCCCCCTGGATCTTGTGTTCTGCAGTGAGGACCATCTCCAGCGCAGTGATTTTTAACAGTCCATATAAATGATCAAAGCTAATATATAAACTTTGACTGACACAGCATTTATGTAAGTAGTGGATAATAATTTGGAGATTAACTTACTTTTTCCTTGGTTTCGGTCTCTGGTGGTTCATTCTCCACCTGAGCAAGAACCCTCAGTGGACTTTGTGGTACCTCTTCTTCATCTGAGCTACCTTCATCTCCCTCGCTCTTTCTAAGTGAAGGAAGTCTCTGACCAAATTTTATATTATGTCCAATTTGCCTCTGTCAACAAAAGCATAGAGTAAAGAAAATCTACTTCTTTTGTTTTGCTGCCTTGTTAGTCAAATTAGAGGAATTGCAAACATTAAGTCCTAAAGATACCAACATAAAATTGTATAAATTTGGTGCAATGCTTATATGAAAATTGTGTTAGTGAAGTTTGGTGCAAGACGTAATTGTGGGCATATGAACATTTTTAATTATACAGTTTGTGTGAAAAGTCTCACCTGAATGTCCCTAACTTTGTCTGAAACGTTCTCCTGGGACATTGTCTGTCCTGGATATGTCTTCTCTGAGTCCTCTGGGATAAATACACTCTCGTGTGAAAAAGCTCTGGACCCTAGGGTGTTTAACTCCCTGTGAACATAGATGTTAACACACTGTTTAATTAGAACATTTCTATTAATATTTTCAGTACACAATTCAACAAATAAACTCAGCATCTAAAATTAAAGCAATATATTTTGTATACAAGGCGGACCTAGCTAAAATGGTTATAAAGTTTTACCTTAGACACTCATCATTTTCCTCCTTAACTGAGACCACCCCGTTGCAAACATCATCAGTGGAATGGCTAGGTTTAAGTTCAGATCCCTCAAACCCACGTTCTGCTTCCCTCCTTTTCTTCTTCCCAAATAGACGCCGGAATGGCTGGAATTTGCCCTGCCGTCGCCGCTCTGGTAAAAAGTGGGGTCGGTGGGGGCAAGGAAACGTGATAAATAGTCAATAAGTAGCAATAACCATACAGTTTACTTTAGTATGTACAAAAATGTGAGCATTTGTAATTAATGTCCATGAAATGGAGGACCAGAATAGATCAGAGGCTATGGAATCAGGTTATACTGGGGGTAAGACCTTGTCCTAAGACAGGCTTTTATAATTATGGTGACCAGATGTCCTGTTTAAACATCCAGTAATGTTGAGATCCTATAAATCCATATGATCTTGAAAAGGCATCACAGAAAAAAGAAAAAGCCAACAATTAGAAGCCATCTGCTAAAGACGCACTTTTATATAAAGCTGTTGTCAGTAATAAGGTTAGGGTTAGTTTTGAGAAGAGAGGAGTTTTACATGCTTTACTGAAAACACTTTGGGGGTATTTACACTTCATGTATTTACAATTATGAAAAGACAGCAATCCAGCCACTCAAATGCATACAAGATGTGACTTGAACAAATTTAAATGCATCTGGTTTTTCAAGCTACATACTGTAGATAAACTTTAAACCTCTCACACATTTTACATCAATGTGAGCCCTGTGATCCACACGATTGGACACAATTGATGCAGCACCCGCAAAACTTTTAAAGTACCCAAATAGACGACTCAAATAATACTTCAGTCTACATGAATAAACAACTGAGCATCTTGTATATTGTGCAGATTTTTCAGGGTCAGTATCACAGGGGGATATTGTAGGTTCCTCTAAATCTACTCTAAAATCACAGCTTCCCTGGAGGTTTTTTTTTTTAAATGTTCAGATGGATATGTATTGTGAAAGGTGGTATACAAATCATTTAACCTCTACTGGGTTGTAGGTTTTGCTTAATGCTAAACAAGCTACTTTCTTTCCCATCAGTTACTTCTGATAACATACACACTGAGGATATAATCTGAGCTTCATGACCAACAATCAAACGGCAACTTTTACACTAATTCCCAAAAAAAACAACCCAAAATAATCATACAGAAAACATTTATAGAATAATTCTCAACCTACCAATTAAAGTGGAAATCTGCAGGTGCAAAGTGTCGCTGGCATGACTGAATCATACGGTTCCCATGTAACGGCATTAAACCAATGATAAGGCAAGGGACCTTTGATTTGTAAAGAGTGTAGCTCCACTTCCTGAGATTAGAAAGTTATTAGGAATCATAAACACTACGGAGATAAGAGTAGCTCAAAAACACTGTTTATAAATAAAATTACATCTAAAACATGTCAAATAAAATATTAGCTATATACACTATTGATCGACAGTTTGTGGCCTGTAAGATTTTTTTAATGTTTTTGAAAGAAGTCTCACCGAGGCTGTGTTTATTTGATCAAAGATTAATTAAAAATACAATTTATTCTGATGACAAAGCTGCACTTTCACATGATTATTCAGAAAAAAATTATAATATGCTAATTTGGTCTTAAGGAACAATTCTTCTTATTAATGGTGAAAACAGTCATGCTGCTTAAGATTTTTTCAGGATTCTTTGATGAATAGAAAAGTTCACAAAGATCAGCATTTATATGAAATAGGAATATTCTGTAACATTATAATGTGTGTACAAAGCCTACAGGTTCCTTTTTGGTCCTTCTGAAGGTATTATAAGTACACCATAAGCACGCCACTAGCCAAGAGCAAAACATCTCCAGACTGTATTTTCTGTTTTTATGGATGTTTGTGTGTATGAAGACTCAAGAGTGTGTGCGACTGACTCTCTGTGTTGTAGGAGCTCCAAATGAAATGGCTGGGGTGACAGGGCCACTCAGCGTGAGATCAGCGTGGATCTGTTACAGGCTAAAAGTGGAAAGTAGTGTGGAGTTACACAGTAAGTAAGTGTTGTTGCTCAAAACACAATGGCACAATAACAAAGAAAGTAAGACATTTGGTACCTGCCGTCAGTGACCGCTTCTATTGTTGTTCTGATGCGAATTCCTGAAGTTATTACCGTTCCAGAGTTTACTGCTTTACGAGCATATATGACTGGATGATTTTATGATTTCTCATATTTTGTCTCGTCATTTCCCTCTCAAAGCCTCATCCAAGTCACAGTCTGTTCCCAGCTGCTACTACTCCATTTCTCTGGCCCACAATGCAGTGCTGCAGGCGTCCTCAATCACTGAGGCATATGATGTGAGTGGACACCACTCAGCCAGAGAAACAGCCCTCAATGTGTCTCCCTTGCACTCCTCCATACTACAACCACTATACACTCAAACACAGCCTACCTGCTCCTATGAGTGTCAGTACTGCTAAATAAATTCACTCAGACCTGACTGTCCCCCTCACTTCTTCACAAAAGCTAAAACACACGTCCATCCCACTTGACAACATAAGAATACTCAACCTTGCTCCTCGCACTCTTGTCGTACAATGTTCCTCACTAGCGCAGCAAAACCAGTAACTTGTTTTTTGTCCCACCTAAACCTGTTCCCCTCACACTCCAAATTTCAGTATTAGTGCATGATTAATTGATATATTTATCCTAACAACATAATTGGCACTGTTCCTTTTGTCAGCAGTGTAATTGATTGTGAGAACACATGGGTCTACATCTATAACAACATAAAGAAACAAGCTCAAACTAAAGCATGCCACACTTCAGCTGTACTGAGGAAGCATGAAATAAGTTACACGTGAGATATATTAATGTTAAGTTAAATGAGGTTATAAAATTTGAGGGCACAAGGTTCACTCGAAAAGGTGTGTAAACCCTGGACAACAACACGTGATTAAGTCATATTTTAAGGAATAATTCACACAGAAATGAAAATTATTTACTCACTCTCATGTTGTTTCAAATCTGTATGACTCTCATTGTTCCCAGGGAAAAAGGTGAAATTTTGGAGAATGTGATGGTCACTCTGCTGCATGCAATTGTAGTGAATAAGGACCAGGGACAAAAAGTGAACAAAAGCACCATAAAAGTGGTTCGTGTGACTTCTGAAGCCAACAGATCAAAGTTTACGATGAAAAATTTTGGCATTCAACTCTTATTGCATTGTAAATTAATTTGCTATGTCTTGAAAGTTCTAGTCCAAATCTAGCTCAAGTTTTGAACCACTTTTGTGGTGGTTTTGCATCCTTTTTGAAGCTTGATATCCACTGTTTTCCCATCCTCTTTCATTGTAATGGCATGTAAAACAACTTCAAAGAAAATCTATAATATTTCTCCTTTTGTGTTCCACAGAAGAAAAAAATCATACAGGTTTTTAAAGAAATGCGGGTGAGTAAAAACTGACAGAATTGTAATTTTTGAGTGAACTTTCCTTTAAAGACACACAGGCTCATGCATGTAGACACAGCACACAATACTTTTTGTTTTTGTGCCCACACCACACAGTTCTTAAAGAGACAGCACTGACGTTTTGTGGCATCTAGTCACTGTCACTTTAAGAGCAGGCCGTTTGCAAAGATCCTCACTCTGTTTTTGTTTACCTGGGCCTTCAGATACTATTACCTCTACCCGCGCGTCGAGCTTAACCTCCTTACTGTCCGTCGTCATGGTTACGACGGGCTTTGTCTGCAGCAAGGGTAGAGGGGGGATAAGTGTGAACACAGAGGTATTTTCCTCATTGATGTGTTTGGTTTGTGTGTGCAAGTCTGAAAAGAAAATGGAAGGACATGATGACAATAATAGGAGATAGAAAGGCTTACAGAGATCATGAGATACTTGTATTGCTTTTCCTTATTTTCCTTCTTGGTGCTTCTTGGCCCTTTTTTTTCAAATGCTTGACCTCTGTTTTTATTGTCATCATAGTCTGTTTGTGCTTGTACACAGTCTAGTCTGCTTTTAGTCCTGGGTTTATATTTTTGCAATTGCTTGTTTGCGAATAACACGACCATCTCTTTGTCTTTTCTCAGTGGGAATTTGCTAAGAATTGAAGAACAAAATTCCTCATGTTTCAGACATATCACAACCTTATACTAAGGGGACTGCATCTGAGTCTGGATATATGAATGAATGCATTTATATAGCGCTTTAATGTGTATTGCAATACACCCAAAGCGCTTTACAATCATGTGGGGGGTCTCTTCTCAACCACCACCAGTGTGCAGCATCCACTTGGATGATGCGACGGCAGCCACAGGACAACGGCGCCAGTGCGCTCACCACACACCAGCTACAGGTGGAGAGGAGAGAGAGTCATAGAGCCAATCAAGTGGATGGGGATTATTGGGAAGCCATGATAGACAAGGGCCAGTGGAGGGAATTTGGCCAGGACACCGGGGTTACACCCCTACTCTTTACGATGAGTGTCATGGGATTTTTAATGACCACAGAGAGTCAGGACCTCGGTTTAACATCTCATCCGAAAGACTGTGCTTTTTTACAGTATAGTGTCCCCGTCACTATACTGGGGCGTTAGGACCCACACAGACTGTAGGGTGAGCACCCCCTGCTGGCCTCACTAACACCTCTTCCAACAGCAACCTAGTTCTCCCAGGCTCAGCCCTGGTTAGCTTCCATGGGCAACCGGTCTTGGGCTGCAGGGTGATATGGCTGTGTAAGGCCATGCTTTTTGGTTATAATTTAATAATGTACTGCTACCATGATTGATAAAAATGCACACAAACATATTGTTTTCTTTGTTTGCTATGTACCTGACTTCTCTTATATAGCTGTGTTATATAATGTCATATCTATCTGTAATGCCTCTACAACTATTGCAACTTAAATATTCAATGTCCATTTTATTTGTTTAGTTTTTATTTTATTTAGTAGCCTATAAATGGGCTATTACAATCATCTGCTCATTATTGCAAAATAAATCCCTTCAGGATAACATAAGACAACCCTCCTGACAACCCTGTTTGGATTTGTTTTTTTGTTTCTGTTTTTTCATAATGATCAGCTGACTGTATGAACAATCTGTGAACAATACTTCTAATTTATATACAATTCTAATATAGATAGAAAATAATGCCATGTGCTAAAAAGAAAATGGACTCCCCTAGTGAAAAATGAATATAATAAAATGTATTTGAAATATTTTGAGATTTATTTGAAATACATTTATTTCATGCTAAGTATATGACAAATACATTTACATATTTATGTACTTAATAAAAATACCCTGAAATTGTACTTTTGGTATACTTAAAGTCTGCTAAACTGGAACAACTAATTTTGTGCTTAGTGCACTTTAATTGTGCAGAAGTAGTGTTGAGGTCCAACTAAACTATTGCAAGTACACTTTAGGTAGACTTTAAATATCTTGCATTTAAAGACCAATATTATTCAAAGATCATACGATCCTCATCAATAGTGACATTAAAACACATTTCAGGTTTAATATTAAGAAATGTGTATTGTGCACAGGTAATACTCTAAATAAAGGTTAATGATAAATTTTATATCGGTAAGTCTCGAGCGATATGTCAGTAAATATGTTAGTAGATTTGAACTATACTTAGTATAAAATAAATGTATTTTAAATTTAAATTGCTTTTTTACTAGGGTCTTCATACAGACAAACATAATTTATTGTCTTTTTACAGTAGGCTGTGGCAGTGTTATTGTCCACTAAAAGTAAAACTAAAACTGTATATTAAATAGATGAAAATATTAGATGAAAATGTAAAAAAAAAAAATGAAAATTGCAATTTTGGCAATTTACTGAAACAAGTTTGAGTTGAATTACTAAAATGACTGAACTGAAATAAAAATAAAAAGAACTGAAATAAAAAAAAATATATGATAGATAGATAGATAGATAGATGAAACTGCAAAGTATTGTGTCTGTGAATCACAGTTGTTTGTAGTAAGCACTCTACCTCCATATAGGTACAGTAGAGTGCATTATCACATCAGATATGTGCTTGCTCAGCAGTCGAAATTAATGGCTATTTAAGAAGCACTTTTTCTACCATCTTATGTTAATGGATCCCCATACAAGTTACTGCAAATCAGCATATTAAAAAAGCAAAAATGTGAATTGTTTTGTTAACAGATTACCACAGAATCCATTCAAATTCTCATGCATAATATCATTTTAATTAAGCACTAAAGTTCCCCAAATTAGGTTTTATTGTTCCATATTGCTGCTCTGATTTTTACATGCGTTCATTCGGAATGCCAGGACACAAAATGCCAAGATTTAAAATGTCGTTGGTTATCAAAACACATTCCAAGCCTGTATTCCTTTTGGCAGACAAAAACCTTTTGGCAGCACAGTGTTGCACTAACTGTTAAACACAGCAAACTTGCATCCTCTTTATGTGCAATTGTGTTGTTTCTCTTTGTATGAGAAGACAGTGTCCTCTAACGGCTCACAGGGTCATCCTGAAAGTCTCTCTCTGTCTAAGCAGGCTCAGCTGTGACAAAAAAAGCTTGTCTGTTTTTGATTCTGGTCCAGATGTGTTTGTGCACATGCATCTGAGACGGCGACACAAGTGTGCACACGGTCGAAACTGTGTGCGTGTTTGTCATGTTATGGTACACATGCACATATTAGCCAATGATGCTTGTGTTGTGTGCATAGAAGCTCCAGACAAAATAATGATGGCTAAAAGCGCAAGTCGCAGCCACATGCACTGCAGCAGGACATTGAAAAGACAAACAGAAAAGGCAGCAGCAGCGCTGCAGTAAGTTAGCTCTAGCTGCTACATCGCTAATTTAACCCACTGCTGATGTTTAAAGGTACAGACTGACCTCACTACTAGGCTATATCACAAAGAGCAGCTCTAACCATCATTACAAACATTTCTACCCCATACCTGCCTCTATTTGACCAAACCAGTGGGCTATAATATGTAAGTGGATTCCTGGAATGGTGCCCCTGTAACTCCTGAACCTAAAAGCTATGCGAGTCATTATTATAAGTCATCGTAGATACCATAATGACCCTTATAAATGGATTGTAAAACCAAGATGACACACCCACTGAGTGTTCTTAAATACTGCAAATAAAATTTATGAAAGATGAAGTAGCACCGCTAGTGATCTGCTGCAGCGGCTAACAGCTAAAGTTAGTCACTAAGGCTAAATACAATACTGTTCAAACAGAAGAAATTAATATTTTTATTTAACAATGATGCATTTAATTGATCAAAAGTGAAAGTAAATTAGCACCAAATCAGCATATTAGAATGATTTCTGAAAGATCATGTGATACTGAAGACTGGAGTAATGGCTGCTGAAAAATTCAGCTTCACCATCACAAGAATAAATTACATTTTAAAATATATTCAAATAGAAAACAGTTATTTTCAATTGTAAAAAAATACAATTCACAAAATTAATTTTTTCTGTATATTGGATCAAATAAATGCAGCATTGGAGAGCGATTTCATGTTCTGAAAGCAATTTCTTTCAAAAAAAACCTGAACAGCAGTGTATTTGAACAGTAGTGTAAATGAACTGTTTTTGATATTGCTTTGTGAAGTTAACCTTGCCTTAATAGCAGACTTTCCAGATGCTGTCTTAGAAGAATTAGCATTGATTAAGCAATCTTTCCACAAAAGAGGCATAGAGCATTTGAAGCAGAATATACAATGTTTGCAATGTGGCCTAGAGGCAACATAAATGCATTTACACAGGAATCACAATTTTACAACATTGTTCATGGCCATTTTTTTAGCATAATGTTGCCTTCTGTGTTGATTCTCATGCACAGCTAATAGAACACAACATGTGTGGTTATTGCTATGACAACAGCAACATTTAGGGTGGTTCTGATGTAGCATTTTGTCTACACAGAACGAAAGGCACAGCAGAGCTGCATTAGATACTATAGGATGATGGTCAGAGTGGGCATTTTTAAATAAAGACGGGCTGCGTAGCTGTGATTCTAGCCTAAATACATAACACAGGGCTTGAGGCTGTCAGTAATGCCTGCACATTAAGCAAATCACATGTAATGCATTAAGTATCAGGGGTGAAATGTTCTTGTTTTGCACGAAGGGCCGTATATTATTATGATAGCAAGCTAGCTTCACTTGTACAATGGAACGGCTTGAAGGAACAGCTAGAAATCACTGAAGCAAAATGGGATGGCTGACTGCACAGCGTATAGCAAAGCTTGCCTAGCTGCCTGTGCTTACTGAGCACAAAAGCACACTTTTACCTAGTTCAGCCGCGCAGCTGGAAAGAGCTGCACACCACTGAAGGAAAACCTTAGGGAACATGGATTCAACCTTCTGCACCTTGATTTACAAAGCTCTGTCGCTGCTCCTTGGTGCTTTAGGGAAAAATATAACAAAACCATTGAATCACAGCTTATAGAGCTCTATTAAATATAGTAATAATAGCATGCCATATCTTAAAAGTCTTTATTGAAGTATGAAGGCTAATAAATCTAATTGTGTTGGTTCTGGATGAATGATGGTTATGGAGATCAGATGAACACAGATCTTTCATCAATAGCCCATAAGACCTCATTGGATTTTAGGATTGCCTTTCAAAGCTCGACTTCAACATTATGAACCAGGCAATTCTGATCCAAACATTACTCTTATGAACTGAACCCTGTGTAACTTGCAGTAATATAAATAGGAACCGGGGCTAGTTGTCACACTTTTTACGTTGATTCAAAGTCAATTTCAATACCCACCTTGAACAATATTACCCAGGAAAAACATACAGCACTTTGTGGGTTAACCTTCAACTAAATATACATGTAAAATATTGTAGTATAAATGAAAATATCAAATTATATTACATTATAACATATAAAACATCACAAATTGCCCCAACATATCTTTTTTGAATACTCTATAAAAATGTCTAGAACATAGTTCAACTTTGTTCAAATAAATAGTTGACTCTTTTTGTTTGAAGGACACAATTCATAAAAATTATTTATTTTAAGATTTAAGAATTTGAATCTGACACACAAACAACTGCAAACAAACAAGCTTTAGTACAAATTGTAAAAACCTAATTAATGAAATATACAGTATGGCCATTGTGGCAACTTCCCCATGTGACAACGAGTCCCACTATCCCTTATAATATAACATATATATTAAGTATATAATATATATGGCAAATAATGATTTTAAACACTACTTTAACACTACACCACTTCAGTAGCCTCCTGATCCGCCAAATAGACATTTTATGCAACTACTTTGTCTCAGTACTCAGTCTGCAGTCACAGACATGAGCAAGCTCTTTAGTCAGCCCTTCTCTCTTTCTCCAAGTCATTTATGTAGGATTGAAAAAAAAAACTGTGCAGAAGGTTGGTTATGTGAATCTGCAAGGTGCTAGTCTAGGCTGTTTTGAAAAACGATGATTCTGTAATGCATAAAGGTAGAATTTCATTTTGGTCTAAATTATTAAATGAATTATTATTTATATACACTACTGTTCAAACATCTAGGTTCAGTAATGTTTTTGAAAGAAGTCTCTTATGGTCATCAAGGTGGCATTTATTTAATCAAAAACACAGTAATATTGGGAAACAATTACTCCAGTCTTCAGTGTCACACAATCCTTCAGAAATCATTCTAATATGATCATTTGCTTTGACATTTATTATTATTAATGATGTTGAAAACAGCTGTGTTACTTGCATGTGATACAATTTTTGAAGATTCTTTGGTAAACAGAAAGTTCAAAAGAACAGCATTTATTTGAATTCTTTCAACATTATAAATGTCTTTACTGTCACTTTGATCAATACAAATGCCTCCTTGCTGAAAAAAAGTATTTCCTTCAAAAAATAATCAAGATCTTACTGACCCCAAAGTTTTAAATACCATATATAAAGATAAAAGGAACAAAGATATAAGTGTGAGGTCTGAAACAACTACAAAAGAAGGAAACATTCATAACAAGAATTGTAGCGTAATCATGTGATACATTGTGTACCTACACACACAAACATGATGCATTTCATGACTATTAAAATAACTATTAAAATAAAACTGTATTTAAAAAATTCTATACAAAAAGGTCAATTTTACACACATATATTATATTTTACACCAAAATAAACAAAAAGCTATTGACCCTTGGTTCTAACACACTGTTATCATTGAATGTGCATACATTTATTTTCATTACAATGCATGCAATAAGACAGACACAATGAGCCTTTGAGGATGTGGAGCTGGCGAGAGATAATGGCAGTTCCATGAACAGAGGCCTACTGTGTTTAACGCTATCATGCCGCATGCATTACGCAAAAAAAACAAACACTTTATCGCATATATGGTCGAAGGTGTACGCAAGAATAAAGGCTTACCTGGTTGTCGATTTATCTGGGTAAGAGGCTAGAATGTATGCGTGTATGAATGTGTAGCTGTTCCACTTGCCTGCTGTTACTGTGGAGCTACGCTATTACCTAGAGTCAGGTGTCACATTGCACAGGTGCACAGAGAACTCAAGAATGCTTATAACTGTGTGTGTTGTAGTGCGAACATGAGGACGCATATATCTGCGATGAATGATGAATTCACAAACATCTCCATTATTGAATACAGTGTGAAAAATGATGGTATGCATATTCATACTGCCATAAAACTCTTACAATGTATGTTTTTGTGTGCTCCTCGTGGGATTTTTGTTTGCATGATGTCCTATGTGAGAGCTTAGTGGCCTATGCCTGAGATGTGTTTACACATGTGGCTGAAAACAATCCTAGAATGTGTTTGAGAGAGGAGAAAGTGGGTGATGATGGTGAGGTAGTGTGCTGGTTCATACTGACGTCTCTGTTGCTGCTCACAGAATGACACTTTGTTCATTGGCCAGCTTACCAGGGGCAAGAAGAACAGACATGCATTGATCATTTCAAACTGCCCAACACACACAAAGACTGTGACTGTAAGCTTGTTTGTCAGCGTATGTGAGGATGCGTGTGTGTATTGTGTTAAAACAATTTCAAAGAACAAGGGCCTCCATTAACTGAATAAAGACATGTGGTGATCAATAGCGACAGAAACTGCTACCTGTCTCCAGTGTCACGAATTAACTTTATTATTAAGGAGCAATTTGAAGTAGACTTACTAATTTTCTAACCATATAAAACACAGCACATCATGCATTTAAGTTGAATCTATTACTTAATTAACATTCTCAATCAGAACCTTAATGGCTGTCACTTATAAAGTTAAATCAACATCAAATACAAAAGTAGATGTATATAACGCACATCATTACATTATAGTATTATATAAAAAAGTAGTACATACATTTTAGTTTAGTTGGCATGATGAATGATCCCAGTTTATATTACGTGTCTTTCCTATGTACTTGTGTCAAAAACAAATTCAATGTACTAATCGAGTTCATGCTGTATTTTAAAACACTTTTGCTGCGATTAAAGGGATAGTTCACCCAAAGATGAAAATTCTGTCATTACTCACCCTCATGCCGTTTCAAACCCATAAGACCTTTGTTCATCTTCGGAACACAAATTAAGATATTTTTGATAAAATTCGAGAGCTTTCTGACCCTGCATAGACAGCAATGTAACTACCACGTTAAAGGCCCAGAAAGGTAATAAGAACATTGTTAAAATAGTCCATGTGACATCAGTGGTTTAACCTTAATTTTATGAAGCAAAAAACTCCCAAAATATCGACTTTACTGTCTTCAGTCTTCAACGCGCATTCTCTTTAAAGTGGGATACAGGTAAGGTTTTGTGGTGGGGATAGGCTTATAAGTGGGTTAAGGGTAATAGAAATTAATTACAAACGTAATTACATGAAATAAGTGCATTTTATCAAATGATTAGTGAAAGGCACTTAATGTGAAGTAGGTTCTGATTAATTATAATTAAGTTAGTTCTGGTTCTCAAATCTGACTGGTCAAGAAGTGCTAATATAAATGGATATAAACAGGGACTTTTCACGGTTTGTATCACTCTGTTTGATGTTCCAGACTGTCTGTCTTTGCATCAGTGGTGGGGTTAGGTTTAGGTGAATCTTCCTGTCACACCAGTAAGTCTCCAGTAATCATTCCCTAACCTATTTGTTCAACAACGCTGATTCATAGGAGTGAAGGAGCAGACTGTCTTTACAAGTTATGCCGAGTTTACACTGCATGATTTTAGCCCCGATATTCACTCCCTGACAGTTTTTGCAAAATGGTTAACAAATCCAGAGGCAAATCAATGCTTGTTCACATGAGTGACAATGGTGCAGTGTGAATTATCAAAGACGCAATCTGAGAGAATCGCCCATGAAATATTTGGCATGCTAAATATCTGGACCTGTCGGTGATTCAAAATCCTGCTGTGTGAAATGAGTTCTGACTGAAAAATACATCGCTGATGACCTACAGATGATGAGAGAGCACGATACAGGGCAGTGGGAAGTTCGGGGAGGAGTTATATAAAATTTCACACCTTGCCTGCCCCTCATGTTGCACCCAGTCAAAATTCGCTGTTCAATATTACTTATGTAAATGTTCCTTGTTACTGGAAAGTTATTATAGATCTTATAGGATAAAATGCAGTCTCAAAGGACAAGAACACTTAGCAGTTAGCATAAATGGTTACAAATGTTAACATGTGAACATATCTATATTTACTAATAAACTGAACATGCAATACCTTGCAAAAGTATTTAGACCCTATAAGCTGATGTGTGCAGTTTTCTTGATGTAAAAATCAATTTTCCTGTCTCAGTTTAATGTGGAGAGACATCTGTTAGTAAACCACTTGCAAACTAGCTTGCTAGACAAACCTTCTGAGTCCAGCATATCAGCGTGTGGAGCAGGAGTTCTTGGTTGAACAATGATAGATGGGGGCAGGGAGAAATGTGTAGTATTTATTTGGAAACAGTCATTATTGCATCAGTGGTGTGGGAATTGTACGCTGCCACTTCAACATTGCTACTTTCAATTGTTTGTTTTCAGTTCTAAAAATAAGTTCATTATCTTGAAGGTGTTTCGAGATTCAGAATAGCCTGCACTGGAAGGATGTGTTAAACTTCAGAGACTGTAGTGACTCACTCTGGCAGTGAATATTGGCGTTTAATAAAAACTCCCACAGAACAGACACAGAAGGGAATCATCGAGGAATCAGATTCAATCTCAAAACATTACCTTTCAAGATCTGCAGAAGAACAGGCCAAGACCAGCAGCCCACTCCAATAAAACACATGGCCTCCAGTGATCTCTAACTATAGAATATGAATCCACCGAGAACAACTTTATGGTCTCAGTTTTAATTGATATGTTGGAAATGTGATTTCCAGTCAGTCGTTAATCATTTATCAACTTGATAGTACAGTGTGGTCACATAAAAATAACAAATGCAGGTTTTGCCATTATCTATCTATCTATATAAACTTATTAATGAACCTGTTATCACATTAGCACAGAACCAAGGTGCTTAAGGTAAACACTTAAAGACGTGACACATTTGTGGTATTTCAAAAGTTTTTAAGCATAGTATTACATTATTTTAGCAGTATGCTAAAAATAGAAAAACAATCATATAATTTCTCACCCATATGTGTTTAGAATATGGAAAGAATGCTGAATCCTGTTATTCAGTAAGAGAAAATAATTAAAAATGAAATATAATGACAAAACTATATATTTTTTTTAGTGTTTCCACCAGGCTTTTTAACTAGCAACATGTTTTTAGTCAACCAGCTACACGATAAAGACTATCACTCCTTTTGCTGATAGAGAGCCTATGTGTACAAGACCAGCACCAAACCAGCACTAACTAGTCCGGACCAGAAAATTCAAAGTCTTGCCACTGCATTGTAATTGTATCGGAGGTCAAAGTTTTGTGTACCCAAGGACCGACCTGTGTTCTGGAAAGATATTTTCTGTACAACATGACTTTGTGGTTTGGGTGAAATTAGAGATGCTTTAACGTTGAAATTATTGCTGTGGGGCAGCAGCTATAATAGCGCAGCTAAAACGTCTTACTTACAGCATACAGTGTTGCTGATTAAAATGAGAGGAGGAACTGGGTTGAACCAGGTAATGTAATTACAGTGTGTGCCCTGACAGACACAGATTTCCTAACTGTGTCCTGTCGCAGTCTCGATCAAACACACACACATATATGCGGTCCCTCTGTTTTTATTCAGAACAAATAAAAAAAGCATCTGCATGTCAGAATATCGCAATCCATTAGAATCGGACAAATCTGGTCTTTGTTTTGTCAGTCTGTTTTTCTAACCCCTCTGTTCTTGTGTCTAGATATTACAATATCCCTCTTTTTGTACAGAAATTTGTGCAGTGTCATTGTTAACAGTGCTCTGTACTGATTTTGTTCAGCTACTTGAGATTCAGGCCAATAGTTTTGTGTGCATGTCTGGTCCTCCACACCAGTCTTAGGGTGTGTTTACCCTTGGCAGGTTTGGTTCGATTAAAATGAACTGGAGTGCGCAGGTGAAAAACAAGTGTACTTCCATAATGTACTTATTTTTGCACACTAATTTTGTACTTAATATACTAAAAATGATTCTTTAGTACTTCTTAAGATAAACTTAAGATCATCTAAGTGTACTCAACTGTGCTATTTTGAGACACAATGAATATGAACTAAAATGCACTTTTAACATACTATCTCTGCATTTAAAAAATGTATTTAGTTACCACTTGTAGTATGTACTAGTGTATGAAAGATACAGGTTCAAGTGAGCTACAAGTGGTAACTAAATACATTTTTTAAATGCAGAGATAGTATGTTAAAAGTGCATTTTAGTTCATATTCTAAAGAATCGTTTTTAGTATATTAAGTACAAAATTAGTGCGTGAAAATAGAGCACTTTAAGTACATTATGGAAGTGTACTTGTTTTTCACCTGGGTGATTACACTGCTAGTGCGGTTCGTTTGAATAAGTGTGAACCCTGGTGCACAACAAACATGCAGAACGAGACCCACCTTTTCAGGGGGTCTCATTCCACTTGCAAACAAACTTTGGTGCGGTTTAACTGATATATGAATGCAACGCTGATCAAAGACACTTAAATAAACCCGAAAACAAGAAGTGATGTCACAAGTACAAAATGCTCAAGCATACCTGTTTCTTCTTGTCATGGGTATTACCATTACAGTTCTGTACAGGCACTGGAACAGCCATCTCCTTGCAGCAGATCTCAGTGCAATGGAGGAATTCCTGCTGTTTGTGCTCTTTGTGAGTTATAAGCTGGTAAAAATACCACCATATGTACAGTACACATACATATACGTCATAAAAGCTGTCCGATCAGATTGTGACTTTATTCTTATGTCATTTGTTTTGTATCTGAAAGTTCTGTGTTAAAAATGACAGTGGGGACGCTAAACGAACCAGAACTAAATGTATCATTTTCTTTTTTGGTCCGGACCAAAAGAGCCAAGAGACCCGAACTACAAGTGTAAACACACCCTTAGTCAAAGCAACATTCCTTCAGATGAATTATTAAATGATAATTCATTATTAATTATGAAATTATTCAGATAGATGTAAGGGTTTAATTCAAAAACTTAACAACATAAAAGTATAAGCATGTTAAATATGCAAAAATCGTCTAGTTTACACTAATAAGGACAGAAAACCAACTGAACTCTGAAGCTTTTAACCTCAACTGCATGTAAAACGCTACTTGCCCCGACTAATTGACTGACCTACATGTCAGCAATGTTGTGTTCTAGTGTCTAGGCAACATTTTCCTGATTTCATACATGCATTCAATTGTATTTCTCAGTTCAGATGTAACACGTCTTACTTCATGTGATGTTTTCAAATGTACATCTCTGCTTATGAAAAATCATTTCTAATGATACCAAAGTGCAGATTGTGTTACCTTATATCTGAGGGTAATGTTACTCTATAAGTGCCTATTAAGGCACTGTTTGATAGTGACTATCGATGCCCATCTATTTTAATGTCTGCAGCCAAAGGCAATATGAATTCCTCTAGGGATCAATGGATAACTCTGTATTACTATTGTCTATCTGTGTCGTACTACACTAGAGGGCAATGTTATACCACATAATGTTTTGGGGCCAATGTCTGTCACGTCCAATCCGTGAGCATACTAAAGTGGGTTTAATTAGGTCATATTGTGGTGGAAAATAACATCATATAAAGTCCAGCATGCTTAAGGCACACCCACTGTTGTCTAAAGATGTGTAACCTTATTCAGATTATGCTGTGGGATCGTCTGTCGCACCAACAAAAGCATAGACACTCCAGTCAAACACACAAGGCCTTTCCCCTTCACTGGTCAACTTGTATTGACGCAGTACTTTTTATGGATTAATATTAATTGGCCTTTTCATGAATTATTTACAGTGGGAGGTAGCCTAGGGAGCAGTTTCTCTGGTTTCCTCTACTTGAACACACAAATCTCCAGGGTGAATAAGAGGAACATGCCCTCAAACTGAGGTCAACAGTGGGAACTTCTGAGGCTGTTTCATGTCATAAAAATGGACATTTTTACCTTTCAAATGGCAGGCCCAAGAATGTCAAATTCAACGAGGAGTAAGGTAGCTTGCGTGTGTAGCTGTAAATTTTGTGCATTTAAAGAACATTTCTCCTTGTTTCTTCACGCTGATTTTATGTGCTAATCCAGTGTGTTTTAATAATATGTTCCATTTTTAATATAATATTTTGTCAGATATTTCGATTTTTCCATTGAGGATTCATGACCTTTCAGTTTAAATTATGATTTCATAACTAAGTCAATTTTTGGTTTTCAACCATTGATAGGAATGCATAATATACCATATTGGTTACTGGCCATTAGGTTTTCTTTAGTCAATATGGGATTGAATTGTGCATGTTCATTTCCACTATTTTTTACATTCCTACCTTCATCTAACACTCACCAAAAGTTAATTTTGAAAATGCTAATAATTTAATAACATGGTTAAATGTAATCTTTGGCTAATCTGAATGAATATATGAATATTTAATGCTGTAAATTAAAATGTTGTAATGTCTAAATTCATTTGTGTTTAGTATTCAGTGTTTCATTTGTTTTATTATTGATTTTCATTTTTACAAAATAGTTTAAATACTTCTCAGTTTATCATATTTAGTCATAAATTGTAATACCAGTGCATCCCTAATCCTAAAAGCATGTGAGCCAAGCAATTCAGAGTGAAATTACTTTGATTAAATTTCATTTCCATGCAAGAAAACACATAATTACAGCTAAGACTGCTGAATATCATCATCTGTCTGTAAATCCAATGAAAAACCATCAATTCATCCATTCATTCATGAGTTATGTATAAAGTGAGAATAAAATCCTAATCTTATATAGTAAGTGTAAGGTTTATGTGCGTGTTATTGACACTATCATCCTCACATTAGTGAGCCTTCAACAATATAAGAGCAATGTTAGATACGCAATAAACAACTCATGCATGTACACCACATCAGGGTGTTTAAATAGTGTGGACCTGATAGCAAACACAACAAAGAAACAAAACTGAAATTCAATTTACAGTTAGGCATTACATCATCGTTACGTCATGATAAAAGATGAAAAATTAGGCCAGACACTGTCTATTAAAAATATTCTTGGTATAATGAGTATTGACGCCTCTCTTGCTTTAAGTAATGATAATAAAGCGTATCAGTGCATGTATATTTGTGTTATTTAAATAGTAACTAGCCATCACGTCGTTTGTAGGAACGAGCAATGCTATCGATGGCATCTTTTGCCACAAAAGCATGCATTGTGGCAGGTATGCATCGTGAGAGAAAACGACACTAAAGCTCAGGGCACCATCAATTGCCTGCACCAGTTCCCGTAAGCATATTATGAATGACTGACGACTCTTGCGGACGTATATAAGTAATCCACAGCATCACCTAATCAAAACGACTGTCATTCATAAATAGGCTAATAAAAGGCAACATATGGAGGGGGCAGATTGATGTGATGATGCAAACGTATCGACGGCGTTTTCTACACAATGACAGATCTTATATCATGCATTTCAACGCCAAATGCAGCCCAAGACATCTTCATGCCTCCCCAGCTGCACACACATCTGTGAAGAATGGTGGATTTTGGAAGATGGGCTATATGACAAGGTCAGTATCACCGACAAAGCTATGCAGTTCAAACAAATGTTTGATCGTCTCCTACCTCTCCAGCGTCTGTGACGGCACGGCACGGCACTGCGATCAGGTCCTATGGTTCCTTTATTGTGTCTCGCGGCACTCGGTTATCTTCCATTCAAGTCGCAGCACACAAGCTGACCTCTTTGTGTATGTGTGTGTGCGTGTGTGTGTGTGTGTGCGTGTGCGTGTGTGCGTGTGTGTGTGGATGTGTGTGTTGCTGATGCTGCGAGTGCTCGCCTCCTCCTCGCGACAGTTCCGTAAGCATTCAGTGCGCGCGGAGGCGCTGCTTCTCACCCAGCTGCACGTGAAACACGAGGGTGTGGCAGAGGCCGTTCACACAATAAAAACAGAGCTTTCTGCGCTAACATTTCTGTTTCTAAATATACACCCTTTTAATTTAATGAATGCTGCACAAGCCTCTAAATGCAGGCCACGGTCTGAAAGAATTACAGAGATTGAAAGAATTGCCCTCAGTATTTTTTGCTAATTAAAAAGGCTTTACACCTAAATATAGGCCTACAGCACTTTTGAGAAACATAATATAAAATTATTCTATATGAATTCACAAGACATAAGTTTAAACATCTGTCAGACCTGTTCAAACCAAGAACGATAACTATTATGAATAACAACTATTTCAGCGTCCGGACAACAGATTCTAAAAAATAAAAAATACCAACGAACGACAACATTATGTTTATTATAAGCCTGTGCCGCACTTTGTCGTCTGTCACTTTAAATGCTTGAGTTTAAAATGCGTGCATTCTGATTGGCTGTCAGTGTTTTTATCGTTCATCAGCTGGAAAAAAAAATCGTTCTCAAAGTGAATCCAATTAAATTGTTTCTCTGTGCCGTTGATAATAAAACTATCAACTTACTATCAACAACTATCAAATATCAACTTACTAATTCATATTATTGGACAGTGACTGCCAACTGATATTCATATGCAATTTATATTAGTAGTCTGCTATAAAAATTAGAATACTGTAATAAAAACAGCTGTACCAAACTACAGGTATTATATTGGCTATTGATACAAATATACCTGTGCTACTTGTGACTGGTTTTGTGGTCCAGGGTCACACACAGTATTTGTAACCACTTGTATCTGTCGTTTCACGCAGTCTCCACCAGATGGCGCAGTTTCAATGATGGGAATGAGCAGGACTGGTCTCTCCTTCTCCTCGGCGCCATTTTCAAACAGCTTTACCGCCACCGGAAGACCGTTCACCGTGGGGAGGGGAGGATATCTGCAGTAGACTGATGCTTAGCTAACCTCAAAACAGTTTCACACTATGAAAGCACCGAGGAGAAGCACCCAAACAACGAACAGCAAGCAGACTTTGAGGGTTAATTGTCGTATTCCCCCTGAGGAGAGAAGCTTTATTTCCGTGGGCCAGAGACGCTGCTAATGTTAGTGTTATGAATACTGCAGAATGAAGACTGAGGCTAATGCAGCAAACTGCCCTCCGAAGACAAATCGACAGTTTACGTAAACAACAACAGGCGTCAGAGTAAGTATGTTTTGTGAAAATTGTGTATGTTTGTAATATTAAATTAATTATTGTAGCTTTATGGTCGTGTTTTGAAAGTGAACTGCCTAACGTAACTTAACCTACCTAACGTTAGACAGTTATCAAACATTCACAGTGCCGTCCAAAAGTGCTGTCTAGGGGTTTGTTTCCCAAAAGCATCTATGGTTGCATGTTCTGTTGAACTCTGTTGGTATCGACGAAACTTGCGACCATAGTAGCTTCTGAGAAACACTCCCCAGTTTGGCAGCTCACTAGATTTTGGAACACAAGCGACGGATCTCCTTAAAGTCTGTTTAATAAATGTTTACAGTATAAAATAAAGATATAAAACTAACTAGTGCTCTGTGTGTATGTAGAGTGGAGCGTGTATTTGTGTTGAATGACAATGACGACCAGCGCCGAGCGGAAGTTTATCAATCTGCGGAAGCGTTTGGATCAGCTGGGCTACAGACAGCCACTAGCCATTGAGAGCCTGCCACTGGTCGAGAAACTCTTCAGGTGAATATGCAGTGTTATTATTCATGCTGAACTATACACCAATAAAGATTTTAGTCATCTGGGTCACTAGTTTAGATTCTCTTGCCCTGCTTTTATTTTCCCTGGCACAGAAAATCATTACCTTTTTATCTGTTTGAAAAAATAAAGTAAATATATTAGTGCTGTCAATCGATTAAAAAATTTAATCGCGTTAATCACAGTCATGGAATGTGATTAATCATGATTAATCGCAATTTTAAAATACTAGGATTTACCTGTAAATGTGTTGAAAAAGAAATGCATGACAAACTAGTTTAAGGAAACAGAACCTTTCACACTTCCGCCAGGTATGAGACATAATCCTTATTATTCTTTTGTTTTTATTCAGCCATTATCAGCCTTTATACTGGCAATACAACGTTTACCAAGCCACATTGCTTCAATCCCAATATACATTTACCCAACTATTATCAACTACTATCAACTAAAAAGTATTTCTAAATAAATACAACAAAACATTTCTTGCGACCTTACATGAAGTATTATGACAAAATGCATTATGAAGAAGAATTGGACCTGTTCTGCAGCTGCATTAGAGATAATATTAGCATCATGCTTCATAAGTCAATTTATGAGATTAATAGTACACTTTTACTCAGAACTCACTTCAAACCACCATCGAGTGTTTGTAATAACTTCCTTTTGCGATCACATGTGGAATTTGGTCGTTTACTGTTGTTAAAATATGCTATTTATAGCCTTTTATATCGCTGCACAAATTAGCATTTCAGATGTACACAATCATCTCAAGAAAATCATATACAAATATCCTATCTTAATCGTGTGTTTATTATCTTATATAATCTATAGTGGCTGTTGTCATGTTTATTTCTGCTGCTCCGGCTTAAACTCACATTGTTTGTGATGTTACAACCGTCTCTCCGTTCTTAAGTTGCCAGGGATACATTCCAAGTATAATACACATTAGTAAAAGGGTCTATTTTAATTTGTCTATATACACTTTCGGCGGCCGCGGTACATTATAAAAGTAGCACAAAAAACCACAACCCACGGCTCTGTAATTTTTTCCCGCGACTGTATTTTCAAAATAGCCCACTTGTGCCGCTGCCCTGGCAACACTGGTGCTGTACCCTCATCACACAATGATAGATAACCTTCTGCGCTGCGATGACGGGAAGAAGTTGGGGTCAAACCTTATTAAACGGTTAATTTGCGTTAAAAAAATATTAACGTGTTAATTTTTTTATTAATCACATGCGTTAACGTTGACACCCCTAATATATATATATATATATATACAAACCCGATTCCAAAAAAGTTGGGACACTGTACAAATTGTGAATAAAAAAGGAATGCAATAATTTACAAATCTCATAAACTTATATTTTATTCACGATAGAATATAGATAACAAATCAAAAGTTGAAAGTGAGACATTTTGAAATGTCATGCCAAATATTGGCTCATTTTGGATTTCATGAGAGCTACACATTCCAAAAAAGTTGGGACAGGTAGCAATAAGAGGCCGGAAAAGTTAAATGTACATATAAGGAACAGCTGGAGGACCAATTTGCAACTTATTAGGTCAATTGGTAACATGATTGGGTATAAAAAGAGCCTCTCAGAGTGGCAGTGTCTCTCAGAAGTCAAGATGGGAAGAGGATCACCAATTCCCCCAATGCTGCGGTGAAAAATAGTGGAGCAATATCAGAAAGGAGTTTCTCAGAGAAAAATTGCAAAGAGTTTGAAGTTATCATCATCTACAGTGCATAATATCATCCAAAGATTCAGAGAATCTGGAACAATCTCTGTGCGTAAGGGTCAAGGCCGGAAAACCATACTGGATGCCCGTGATCTTCGGGCCCTTAGACGGCACTACATCACATACAGGAATGCTACTGTAATGGAAATCGCAACATGGGCTCAGGAATACTTCCAGAAAACATTGTCGGTGAACACAATCCACCGTGCCATTCACCGTTGCTGGCTAAAAATCTGTAGGTCAAAAAAGAAGCCATATCTAAACATGATCCAGAAGCGCAGGCGTTTTCTCTGGGCCAAGGCTCATTTAAAATGGACTGTGGAAAACTGTTCTGTGGTCAGACGAATCAAAATGTTGCATGAGTGCGTGTGGCATGGGCAGGTTACACATCTGGAAAGGCACCATCAATGCTGAAAGGTATATCCAAGTTCTAGAACAACATATGCTCCCATCCAGACGTCGTCTCTTTCAGGGCAGACCTTGCATTTTCCAACATGACAATGCCAGACCACATACTGCATCAATTACAACATCATGGCTGCGTAGAAGAAGGATCCGGGTACTGAAATGGCCAGCCTGCAGTCCAGATCTTTCACCCATAGAAAACATTTGGCGCATCATAAAGAGGAAGATGCGACAAAGAAGACCTAAGACAGTTGAGCAACTAGAAGCCTGTATTAGACAAGAATGGGACAACATTCCTATTCCTAAACTTGAGCAACTTGTCTCCTCAGTCCCTAGACGTTTGCAGACTGTTATAAAAAGAAGAGGGGATGCCACACAGTGGTAAACATGGCCTTGTCCCAGCTTTTTTGAGATGTGTTGATGCCATGAAATTTAAAATCAACTTATTTTTCCCTTAAAATGATACATTTTCTCAGTTTAAACATTTGATATGTCATCTATGTTGTATTCTGAATAAAATATTGAAATTTGAAACTTCCACATCATTGCATTCTGTTTTTATTCACAATTTGTACAGTGTCCCAACTTTTTTGGAATCGGGTTTGTATGTCAATTATGCTTTTAAGTCATTTGTAAATAACAATTCACAAAACTATCACACAAAACCGAATATTTACATTTTTTGGTGGAATAAAAACACACATACATGATTATTAGATTGTGACATTGCAACACTGGCCTAATGGGGCAAGAAAATGTTCATCATAACAGTTCCAAAATGGCTGAACATGTGTGTTCATTTTATCTAGCTTATGGAAATAATAAAAATGAAACATGACATACATTTTATTAATGTATTTAAGATGTGAAACATGATTTCATTGGAGCATAATCATTCTGTTTTCATTTATATCTCAGTGACCTTGTCCACACCACAGAGAGTCTCAGAAATGCCAAGCTTGCTGCAGGAAAGACGGAAAAAGAAAGTCGAAATGTCGATGCTGTTCTGGAGCCATATAAAGCTGAAAATGCCCGGCTAGTCAAAGAAAACAATGAACTGCACCTTGGGCTGTTGAAACTGAGAGAGGAGAAGGATCGGATCAGCAGGGGTATGCGTTCAGTTTAATGCCTCAAATCCTGTTGCAAACAAATTTGACCTAAAGGGAATGGTTATAATAATATTTTTTCCATTAACAGAGCTGAAAGCGTTCATCAGGAAACTGGACCATGAAACCTCAGATCTGAAATTCCTCAATAATCAGTATGTGCACAAAGTCCGGTCTCTTGAGCAGGACAGCAAAGCTAAGACAGAGCGTATCCTACAGCTCCAGGAGAAGAACATGCAAGCTGTTGTTCAGACACCAGGTTGGTACATTTTATTTAACATTGCAGCTATGATATTCATCTGTGTCTGTTTATGTTACAGTTTAGCAATTTATGATCAATGACTAATTTAATTAGGAGGGAAGAAACGATCAATCCCTTTTAGACGTCAGCGGATGCAGATAGATGAACTCCTCCCACCCTCCAGTGGCCCCTTCCCTTCATCTGTGGCACAACCAGATGATCCTTACATCGCTGACCTTCTTCAGGTGGCTGATGACAGGTGTGGGGAAGGAAACAAAACAGAATCATGATAAATCAATTGTTTTGTAATTAATGCATTTGAAGGGCAGACATTAAGTGTTTCTTAAGGAAAGAAAAGAAAAAAAGCAATATTTAAACATTTAATTAATTTGCATGAGTTACTGCATTAATTTTGATAGCACAGATTCTAACACATTATTATAATAAATGCTATAAATATAAAAATCTAAATAAATTTTGCAATGTAAATATATATAATATATATATATTATTTTGTGACATTTAAATATTTAATCTGTTGCACATTTGTTTTACAAATTTAGCCCAGTTGTAACATATAGTAAACATTTTAAACTTAATATAAGGCCTGTAATAATTTTGTTATTATAAAAACAGTGTTTATAAATATAAATAAATAAATAAAATTATTTAAATAACTTTTACAGCTTTTATAATAATAAAACAATTATGACTCTTTGTGCTAGGATTCAGGAGCTTCAGAAAGAAGTGGCACAGCTGAAGCTTGACATGGAGAGAGCGCAGGCAGGAATCAAACATCTAAACACTCAGGTAAGCATGCACACACTTAAACTTATCTAATTTAATTATTTATATAGTTTGATTGCTTATTCTGAGGTGCTATTTTAATATTTCAGGAAACAAATTGTTTTACATGAGCTGCTACCTCATTGTCTGGTGAGAATGAGAGCATGATTATAGTTGTTAAAGTGGAAATAAGAGCCCTCCTTAGACTTGTTTAATACTCTTTTTGCAACATCCTTCAGGAGACCACATGTATGGGTATTCAGAACTGTCAAAGTTATTACTAAAATAATACTGTCTCAGTTGTTTATTACATTTTAACTGTGTTAATGCCTTTATTCATAACATGCACCCTTAGAAATTTTTGTCATGCTGTGTGTACAGGTGGAAGAGCGAGATAAAGAGATTGAGCGTCTGAATCGAGCTCTGGATGGTGGTCGACCAAATGATATCATCTCTCTGGAGGCTCAAAACATCAGTAATGAAAAACTTATTGCTCATCTGAACCTGCAGGTAAATGGATATTCCTCTAATAATTGCATTTACTTCATCTGGTAGATTATCTGACTGACTTTATGCGTTTATAGGTGTTTATCTCCAGGTAGATGCTAACCCTGTAATAACCCTATAATAACAAATCATTTCCTCTCTCAGATAGAGTATCTGCAGGAGACCAACAGATCCCTGGAACAGAGAATTGACGGACTGCAGCAGAGGAAGAAGACCGTGTCCAGTGAGGTGGCTGATCTGAGTGCTCGAAATCAAGAGCTGTGTCAGGAGCTCACTGAGATAGACCAGCTCGCCCAGCAGCTAGAGAAAGACAAAGAGATGGTTCTAGAGACTGCTGACATGGAGCTGCAAGAGGCCAAGGTGAATCAGTGGGGTCTATGCTTGTGATCAACTTTTTAAAGAAATAAATTAAGCCTCAGTTCTTCTCTGAAGGTGTAAACTGGAATTAAACTGGATGGATTAACACACTGTAGTTGTGTGAAGTCTAATTATATAAAATGAATAATACTGGATTAACGTTGCTGTATATAAGTGATTTAAGCATTTTTTTGCCTTTTTATTGCTTAAAATTGTATTGCTTAAAGAGCCTAGGGCAGTCACATAGACAAGTGCATTTCAGTAATATTAGATGGCATTTTATATGCAGAGAATCATACATTTTGAAATAATTTTAATACTCGTATATTTTAATGTTTATTGCTATTTAATACTTGGTAAACTAATGATTATAATGCTAATTTTTGGTCTCAGTGTGTTTAATATTTTAAGTACTTAAATATTTAGCTTTATGCAGCGATACTTACACTAGCCCTGTTTCTATCTCTAGAAAGAGATTCAGCGTCAACAGAGGGAGCTTGAGAACCTGGAGGAGGTCATCGCTACGTTAAGACGGGTATGTGCATGGGTCCACACAGCAGCATGTGAAGTGAGCTGTTAAATTAACCATCTGGTTCAGAACAGCACATTTATTCTGTGTGGCCTGACATGACATGGATAGTTCAGTATAGCTTCTGGATATAAAGCTTATGTTTTTGTTTACCATCTTTGGGTAAATACTTTACAACATCTATTAAAAGATTCCTGACTATAAGGAAGTACTTCTTCATGTAGCTGTTCCAGATATCTCACTCTTTATTACTGGCCTTTAGAGTGCTTGAATAGTGGTATTTAGGAATGGGAATTTCGAGTAATTTTGCAGGTGAATAATCTTAACACACAAATAAAAATGTCTCCATGTTTATGTGAAAATTAAGTTATAAATTAAAGCTATGCATTGTAAATAACATTTATAAAAAAAAAAAATCAGAAACTAGGCATTTCATTTCACAGAATGCAATAATACAATGAAAAATCAAAGATAATACAACATAATAAACTGTATTTATTAATTAAAGAAGAAAAAAACGACCAATTAAAAATCATGTCGGTGCCGATAGCCTTGGGGGCAGCGTATCAACATGTAGCACCGCTGCGCCTCGGGTGTCCTGTGTTCGAGTCCCGGCTTGCGGACCTTTCCTGATCCCGTCCCCCCCCCCCCCTCTCTCTCTCTCCAACTTCGTTTCCTGTCTACTACTGTCCTATGAAGTAAAAGGCAAAATCGCCAAAAAAAAAAAAAAAAATCATAATGACCAATAAATAATTTGAAACATATACCATCGCCACTCATCAGGTTATGTCCACAGCGCCACCCAATGCATTATTATAACTGTGATTTGGGTGAGATTCAGTGAAAAAAAATAATAATAATTTTTGTTGCAGGATATGGCAGAGGGAGATCACGTGAAAGACCGTCTGAGGGATCAGCTGCTTGATCTTCAAGAACAGAATGACAAGATGGAGGGCCTGATACACTTTCTGGAAGCAGACAAAAAGAGACTTCAGGATAAAGTAGAAGCAATGACGCAGGCTGGTGAGATGTAACACTGCTCTATGTTTTATTTGCAGGTGGAGTGGTGTGTGTGTGTGCGGTGTTTGCATATGTGGTTTGTCATTCACCTGATTTTGGTACTGTGCTTGTTTCAGATAAGGAGATGATTCTAGAATTGGAGCGGATGCGTGCAAGGCATGGGATGTGTGGCAAGGAGCAGTCTCCATCCCGTCTGGATGGCTTTGTGAAAAGTTTAGAGGAGGAAAGGAATTACTACAAACAGGAGCTGGAGCGATACCGGCTGCTTAGGGGCAGGACAGACAAAAGCCCCACCCCTAGTCCAGGCAGGGGGAGGAGCCCCAGAGGAAGAGGCAGCTGGCACGGAAAGGTTGGAGCTGACATTTACTTCTGTAATTACAACTAGATATGTGGTTTAAGCAGGGAGTGAAATTCAGATTACACAGTTTTAATCGTTCTTCCAAGATCTGCACTCATAATGCAGCACCATGCTAGTATGTAGTTTTTCTAAATTTTGCTGAAGGGACAGTTCACACAAAAGCAAAAATTCTGTCATTAATTACTCACCCTCATGTGGTTCGTTCTTCTTCGGAACACAAATTGATGAATAAAGTCGTTATTTTGTTTCTTTGCGCACAAAAAGTATTCTCGTAGCGTCATTAAATTACGGTTGAACCACTGATGTCACATGGACTATTTTTTTAACGAAATCTTTACTACGTTTCTGGGCCTTGATGGTGGTAGTACCCTTGCTGTCTATGCAGGGTCAGAAAGCTCTCAGATTTAATCAAAAATATCTTCAGTTGTGTTTCGAAGATGAACGAAGGTCTTGCGAGTTTAGAACCACATGAGGGTGAATAATTAATGACAGAATTTTCATTTTTGGGTGAACTGTCCCTTTAACATAAGGACACCTGGATGAAATGTAATAAGCTTCTTATTTACAAATATACCTTTTGTTTTAAATAAATAATGATTTGCTAAATTTTCTAAATATAAAAGCCAATGAAAATTGAATAAAAAAAGAAATATATATGAATATATATGAAAAATATATATATTTTTTAAATTATAGTTATATATTTTATGCATATTATTTCCTTATTACCTTTATTTTATACATCATAACTGATTTTGTAACAAGGCTGCATTTTTGTGCACATTTTACTGATTGACTCTTTAATGCTTAAACAATTATTTTAGAAAGTAGTTACCAAATATACCAAAACAACATGATTACATCACACCTCACTGGGAAACAAGTGGCTGTTTTTGTATTTCTAGAGAGATGGCGACGCAGAGCTTTCACATGCACTGAAGGAGAGGGATGAGCTACAGTCGGTGCTGCTGGGCTTTGAGAAACACATGGAGGACATCCAGACCAGAGTTAAATTACTGACTGCAGAGAGAGACCAGCTCAGCTCTCAGTACCAGCAGGTGAGAAGAAATCCCTTTAAAATAAGCCACATCTAGAGGTGGAGTATCCCTTTAAGATAAGACACATCTAGTTGTTTTCCTTTAAAGTTGTGCGTGTGTTTTAAATATAGGCTCAGGAGGAGCTGAGATGTGTCCAAAGGGAGCTTGAGTCCTCTGAACTCCAGCACAGGATCAGAGATGACAGGGAACAGACTGAAGCTGAACTCCAGAGAGTTACTGCCGAGAGAGACGCACTTAGAGACAGACTTAAGGTGTGTGTGTGTGTGCGCGCCTGCGTGTGCATTTGTGTTTGTTTACAAATTGAGTTTTTTTTTTTTTTTATAGCAGACCATAAATAGCTGCTAAGTGTATGCAAGCAGTTTTCTGTGGTTAGAGTTGTGTGTTTGAAATTCCACACAGCACTTCTAAACTGTAGTTCACTTGTAGGTTGAGTGATATAGCTGTTTGTTAAAGGGAGAGTTGCCAAGATAAATCTTCTTTCGGACTTTGCAGGTTGCACAGAGCACAGCTCTGACAGACCGAGAACAGGAGGAGATCAGGATTCTTGACCTGGAGAACACCATTGAGATGGTACTACACTAACAGAGCTTGCACCGTTTATAGTTTCACAAACATTACCAGTGTGTTTTGTCATGTCTGAATACTTATGGGCTAATTCCAGATGTCTTGACGGGCACTGCAGGAAGGGGACAGTACTTGTAGGGTTGTTAAAAATGACTGTGAGCTACTGAATCCCTTCCAAAAGCCACTTTTTTGAACTATACATTTGTAATTTGCTATTTTTGATCATTTGATCCTGGGTGGGAAGTTTTTCTTACTTATTATGAGACCTGAATTGCTCTCATGCATAAAAATTGTATTGTACTTATTATATTAATAGCAGAATACTTTCTGCACATATTTTTCATTTCCCACCCCCCAAGTGGCACACTGAAAAACAGCACCTGAGTTAAAGTAAACTTGGATTAAACCCATTTGGATATTTGACGCAAAACTTATTCGCAACAACCTAAAAGCTATAAACAGGTTTTGATTGTATGTTATGAGGGTAACCTTCTGGGGCCAGTAATGTTTAGATTGATGTAGGATTAAAAAAAAAAAAACATATGACAGCAATGCAATGCACCTCATTGTGGGTAGGGCAAAGTAATGCTCACTAATGAATTTGCCCTATGGTTATTCTTAGGTTTTAAAAAAAAATCATATTGTGATACATTACTGTGTGTGTAGCTGGAAAGAGAGAGGGCTGATCTGCGTGCTCGGGTGTCTGTGCTGAAGGAGAGCCATGTTGCTGTTGAGAAGGAGCTGAAGGCTCGGTCAGCGGTGCTGCTACAAAATGTAGAAGAGGCCACACAGCAGAGAGCCGAGAGCTGTGCACTCAGGTGTGTGTGTGTGTGTGTGTGTGTTTGTTTGTTTTTGTAGCAGACATTTCTGCCTGTCTTGGTTGTGCTTAAATAAGTGCCAGCAGTTGTAACCAAAATTCTAAATCTACTTGATATTTCACATATATGTGTGTGTGTGTGTGTGTGCGTTTAGGCTTCTGCAGGAGCAGATGGAGCAGTCTCTCTCAGATGTTCAGCACAGATTATCTGTCAAGACCAATGAACTGCAGGCAGCTCACCAACAGATCGACAAACTAGAAGAGAAAATCGGTGTGTGTCAGAACAGTGTCTTGTATTGAACTCTTTTAATTTTCTCAAGTGCACATCTTTATCTATTTATTAGCTGTTCTGTCTCTTCCTTCCTGTTTTCTCTCATGCATCTGTCTCTCTCTGTGTTAGGCTTGTCAGAAGTATCTTTACTTATCTAGCCAACACATTGCTCTTACAGTATTATCTAACTAATTGAGAAATGCTTTAAGGTAATATGCCATTGTTTCAAATTAATAAGTAAATATATTGATAATAATGTTTCAACACCAAATCAAGCATATCCACATCTAGCATATTAGTTTTGTGTTAATGAGATACATTTGAAAATTATGTATCATGACATCCTTTCACTGTACAGCTGTAAATTTCCTTATGTAGAAAGAAGATTTTGATCGCTGTGTTTTTTGTGTAGCTGATCTGAGTAGACACGGTTCATCTAAGAAGGATGAGGTTGCAGCTCTGCAGAGCACAATAGCCTCTCTAGACCGAGAGAAAGACTCCCTGCAGGATGCTGTGGACCAGAAGACTGAGAGTATGGTGCTGCTACAAGAGGAGATCCACAGGAAGGTACTGCTGATACATGACACACAGTATGAGGGGATGTCTTATTGCAGCCCTGTTCCCAACACCTAATGTTTTGTAATATTTGTACAGAAGATAAACAGCTGGAATCATTAAATCATGAAAATTGCTGTGGTACTGCTTTATAAAGTTGGTTTTGCTCTACAGGAAAAAACTCTTTTGGAAGTCCGGCTTACAGTCACAGCCTTGGAGAACTCCCTGGAGTAAGTAATATGAATGTTTTTAGGATGATGAGATGTTTCTCATAGATGTTTCTCAGAAGAATAGAAGGCCTTGAATCTCATGTGTCATGTATTTCAGTCAGCTGAAGGTGACGTTGAGCAGTCGAGAGAGGGAAATTGCTAGTCTGCGCAGACAGCTGGACCAATCACAAGAGGAGCTCTCAGCCATCAGTCGAGACAGAGAGGTCGCGCTGAGAGAGAACCGCAGGTTACAGGACGATCTGGCGACTATGACCAGAGAAAACCAGGTGCATACATCCACACCAATAGACCTCTCCTCTTTTCCTTGGTTTTTCTTCTCCCACCTCATCCAAATGGTAAAAATAAACCCAATTTTTTTCACATGACCATCTGTGACCAGTGAACTTCATATGCATGCATAATCACGTTCTTGTGGTCCTTTCTCCAGGCGGTGCACGCAGAGATGCAGGAAGCTCTGAATGAGAGGGATGAACTGAAGCTCAGGGTTCACTCGTATATCTCAGAAGTGGCACGGATAGAAAGCATGATGGCTGCCAAGGTGAGAAATGGAGAGGAAAAAACACCAAAAATAAGTAATTTTATTAAAAAACGCCAATGTTCACTCTAGTGAAAGATAAATGTACTTAATTGTATTTAAAATATATTTATTTCATGATAAGTATACTAAAAATGGATTGACGTCTGTACTAACTGAAAATACATTCTAAATGCAGTTATTTCATGCTTTCATCAAGCACAAACTTAGTGCACTACAAATTCATTTGTAAAATACTATACTTTTTACAAATGCATTTGGGGAAGGATGAAATATATATATTCATCGTTAAGAAAGTACACTGGCTAGGTTCTTAATTCCATCTACAACATGTTTGAAACATGTTAAAAGTGATTTTCACACATACATGCCCATATAAACTAACTGGATGAAACCTTTGAAAGAGGACGCCACTTCATAACCCCAATGACATGTCCATGCTCACTCAGCCCAACAGCTAGTGTCGATAAGGGATGAATGAAGCAACTCATCTTATGATCCTGTTGCTGTATGAAGGCCATATAATGTATGTGTGGGGATTGTCTGCACAAGAGACAATATCACATTCTGTGTATTTATATTTATTTGTTCCTTCACCCCTTAAAAGTGTCTGAAGTAATTTTAATAATGTGATTTTAACATCAGCCTAAATATAGGCTACAGTATGTTCAATGAAGGGGGCTTAAGTCAGTTTCTCCTCACCTTATACTTTCATGAGCTCTGAAATTCTCCAACAATCGGTTTTGCTGTACTTTTGCTAATCATCTGAAATCAGTAGAGTGCACACTATTGGGAACCTGTGTTGCAGATTTGGCTTTTTTGTGTTGCAGATTTTTGTGTGTTATATTAGGCTAAGTTATTATATTCATAACAAAAGCATTACTTGGCTCTTTAGATACATTTTCTAGATTTTTCTTAGTTTTGTGTAAGAGGATGTGTGTTATTTTGCTATGTCCCATGCACTGCTCATTAAATTTGATTGAGAGTAGAATAGAGTCAAATCATAAAATTAAAATTTTTTGTCCTCTATTAATATTTTGTAAATTTTTTGTTAAACTCAATTTGAGTGTATTGATCATTTGGTCATAATTATATTTTTATTTAATAAAAAAAGAAGAGTTTGTCCATGTCCCTTGAATGGCTGTCCAACCTGTCGTGTTGGGAAAGCCGCCCATTTAAGAAAAGGCCATCCCCTTTAGTGACATCAGGACAACAGATTTTTTGTCTCCTCAGTGGCAGGAATTTCAACCGCTGAGGTGAATAAGTTGGTGACTTTTCAGTTGACAAATTTTCTTTGTCTGAGTTTGCTTACTTGCTTTTCCTAAGTTTAACATGTCCACCCTGTCGGCATAAAATATGCCAGAAGTGATTAGAATACAGTATTTTCAAAATATGTAAGTTTAAATATACCAAATTCTCTTCAACAACCAGACTAAATAAACAGCTAGTCACAGTTTGTTGTAAGCTAATATGCTGAAGCTCAAAATGTCCACTCTGTCGTTGTTCCAAAATGTCCACCCTGTTGGTCACTTAGACTCGATAGAGTGGACATAAACATTCATTCATTCATTAATTTCATTTATTTAATCAGGGACAATGCACATTAATAATACATACAATATGTAATTATTGATCTCAAACTATTTTTCCCAGGAAAATTAAAGTAGGTGATGAAAATACTACATTAACTTTAAAAATAAATAAATAAATAAATAAAATGCAGAGTTAAAATTCAGTGCAGATTCATTTTGTGACCGTTCCAATTTTAAGTATGAAGTGTCGATTTTATCAGATATGTTGTGTATAGGAACAGGAAAACAGAGACATGCTGGAGCGTTTCCGGACCATCCACACAGAGTCGGAGGATAGAGAGCTGAAGCTGCAGCAGGCTGAGGGGCTAAACAACTCTATCAGACTGGAGCTGCTCTCATCTGACACAGAGCGCAGACACCTCCGAGAGAGAGTCTCACTGCAGGACAGAGAGATACAGGAGGTATGAGTGACTCTGGGCATGAGGAGCGCACTAAAGGCTGTTTTTCATTGCCTCATCGCCTCTGTTTTCCTTCAGCACTTGAACGCTCTGCAAGCATATGAAGCTCAGGTGTCGTCGCTGGCACGGGCAATGTCTCGTTTGGAAGAGGAGATCCAGGCGGCTCGAGCTGAGAAAGCCTCAGTGTTGGAAGATCTGGCTTCTGTCAGAGAACTGTGCGTCAAACTCGACTCCAGCAAAGAGCTCACTGTTCGCCAGCTGACGGCTAAGAGCATGGAGCTGGAAAGAGTAAGACGCACACGTCATCCTACTAAGTCTTTAAAAAGGGTTTGAAAATGAGCAAATATGCAAGTAACCAACACTAACCTTTGAATGTCAACCTCAGGTGACGGGTGAACTGGAAGATGTGCGCTCTGAGGCAGAGCTTCTGAAAAAGCAGCTGGCCAGCGAGCGGCTGACAGTACGCAATCTAGAGATACTGCTCTCAACCAATCGACAGAAGGAGTTTCAGACACACCTGAGTGCCAGTGAGAAAGAGTCTGAGCTCAAAGTGCTGAAGGACCGCCTGACTCTTGCTGACAGCAAAACGTAAGTGGAAAAACAGTGGGCAAAAGGCCCATTTATAACGCTATTGAGACTGTTACACTACCTTTCAAAAGTTTGTAAGTTGCTTGGTAAATGTTTGTTTTTGAAGTGTTTCTGAAACTATTTGATGCTATCTGAAGCTAAATTTATTTGATGAAAAATACAATAAAAGCTTTGACAAACAGTATTAAAACTGTCAAATTTATTTTAATTTATTGAAAGCTGAATTGAAGGCTGCCAATTTGCATGTTTTCACTGACACATCATCAAGAGTTAAAAGCAATTTTAAATGTAACACAAACTGTCCTGTTGTTTTAGAGTAGTAATGTTTTTTGATAATGCAGAAAGCTATATGCAGTATATAATGTAGTATTTATATTTTACTGTTTTGCACACACAGTATAGCATGCATAATGCATTTATATTTGGTTTTTAATAATAAAATACTTGTCAAAATTCAAAACAGGAAAATTGGCTTTGTGAAATGTTTAATCAAAGAAAAATTTAAAAAACGGTCAAAATGGTAGTTTCAGCCTTACTGACATAGGCTGTAACGTAGAAAGTGTGGGATGAGGTTAGATATGCACTTCAGAGCACCGAGAGAAAGGAAGGAGGGATCATTGGCTAATGGATGGATGCACACAAACCTCACCCAGTCATTTAGAGGGGAGCAAACTACATGGTTGTTTTTAACAAAGTTCTAAAACATCGGATCTCTCTTTCTCTCTCTCTTATTTATATATATATATATATTTATATATGAAGTTTATTTGCAAAAACAGATAACATGTTTTTTATTGTTATCATGTTTTTATTGTTTTGTTAGCTGTATTTTTAAGTTACTTTTAACCTAATCAAAATAACCCAACTGCAGTTTGATTAATTGGAATGCACAATGAAAAAACATGATTTTTGAAAATTTTTAAAAAACTGAGATTTCTGTTTTTACAAATGAACTCTTCATATGTGTGTTTATTATTGTTTCCTAGCAGTCTGTTACACAAAACTGTGTGAAGCATTTGCCATTGGCAAACACAGAGGACTGTGTCCTCTTTAAGGGTGCATAAAGAGTCCGTTCAATGTTGCTTTCCTCCAACAACAAGCAGTTTCTCAACAGTGTTGCCTAGTGTAAGTGTGCAGTTGCCATGGCGATCACTGATAGCAGCGTTTGGAACAAACAGATCTCAATCAGATGAGGATGTCTTAATTCACCCCACAGTTTAAAACTAATACTGATAATACTAATACTACTAATACTAAACTGGTTATAAAAATATTTTTGCCCTTTCTTCCAAGATCTCAAAATGTGTTTATTTGTAGGGCTGGTCATGCTAGAGAGGTAACTCAGCTGCGTGGAAAAGTGTCTCAGCTACAGACAGAAATGGACGTCCTCAAGAGGCAGCTAACCACTGAGCGCTTTGAAAGGTTAGACCTTGGCTTTATTACAAAACCTAGTGAGCTGCCTAACCATGATTGAATGTATTGTAAGTGACCCATTTGAAACATTCTACATCTACATTAACAATATATCCAAACAAAAAAAGTGTTTTAGATTAGCATGATGCTAAGTTAAGGGCTCAATACTCTATAAAGTATATAAATGAATGAGGCAAATATTAAGTAAAAGAATTCATTTTTAATTACACAACTATTTTAGTAACTTGAATTTTCTTTTGAGTATGTGGCTGCTGTGATCTTGGTATGTTGTTTTGTCAGATGTTTGTTGATGTGTGGCTGTGTTTTTCTGTGGTAGGGAGAGAGCTGTGCAGGAAATGCGCAGACAGGGCTTATCTTTCTCTTCGCTGCGGAGCTCCTCCCCTCTCAGCACCTCTCTCAGTCCCCGGCCTGCTTCTCCTGAGCGCTCCATCCTCCGCACACCAGAGCACTCCATAGACAAAATTCCAGAAAAGTGAGTATTGCCTAAAAACTGCTTGTGTAATATCATTTATGTGCAGCAGATATCAGTTCTTGTATGATATTTATGGAAGGCCGTTTCCGCCACTGAATAAAAAATAAAGGTAATTGCGACCTTTATCTCACAATTCTGACTCTTTTTTTTTTTTCTTGCAATTGTGAGTTTACATCTTGCAATTCAGACTTTATTTCCCAGAATTGTGTGATGCATAGGCTACTCGCAATTCTGACTTTTTTTTCCACAGAATTGTGAGATATGGGGCCAGTTGCATAAACTTATCCACCCTGTTAAGACTGTCTTAAGAACTTGTTTGACCAACTAGCAGTTGCCAAGGGGTAATCAGTCTTACTTTTCCAATACAAATAAGACCAATCTACCTTTTCATAACTGAATTTCAAAAGTTATGACCAGTCTTGAAGAAAAAAAAAAGACTAATTTTTTTTAAGACTAGTCTAAACAGTTCATGCAACTGGCTCATGAACTTGTAATTGCAAGTTAGTCGAATAGTTTTAGATATATATATATATTTTTTTTTTTTCTCAGAATAGCAGGATATAAACTTGCAATTGCAAGACATAAAGTCAGAATTGCGAGATATAAAAGATGACACTTTTTTTCTTGCAATTGCAAGGTTAATCTCGAAATTCTGACTTTTCTTACAATTGCGAGTTTAAATCTAGCAATTCTGACTTCATTTCTCAGAATTGTTTATCTTTTATCTTGTTTATATCTCAAAGTTTACAACTTGCAATTCTGACTATAACTTGCAATTGTGAGTTTACCTCAGAATTCTAAAAGTCAGAATTGCGAGAAGTCGCAGTTACATTTTTATTTTTTTATTCAGTGGCGGAAACAGGCTTCCGTATATGATTTAAATTAACCCATTTACTTTACATTTTTTAGAAGTGTGAGCTTTAAGGAGTAGCGGTGAAGGAAATGATTCAGCCTGTCCCATTTTCACTGAACAGTGTGGAAGATTCTTGTGTTTAGTCGGTTCTGAGGATACATTGTGCTGCACCAGAAATGTCTCCGAGATCAGTCCAGAAGATATTTCCTTGGGCTTGTAAAAGGGAAGTACTTATATATCTATAAGGTCAAAGGAAAAATTATGCCACCAAAGCCAAAATGTAGAGCAGTGTCTTTTGTTAATTTATACACTTTGTAATAACTTGAAAGAAATTGTTTTACAGTAGTTGTATTGTCATTATTGTTCTTAATAGTTTTAGATTTGTGAAAGGAAAATGAGGCAGCTTGTAGCACTTGATGTATTTTATATTTTATCATCCTTACATGCCAGACCTTTAATAACAAGTTACACTTAAGGGTAAAATTGATCTAAAACATGCCTGAAATGAGATGTGAAATGAATTGGCAATGCCAAAAAGAGACCAAAGAGGTCTTCAGAAGTTGATATGGCCATGTTACTCAGGGCTGTGTTAATGTCACACTACCACTTCAACCTGTTATATGTGTATGTATGTATAATAGATCTTATGTTGACTAATTAACTTATGAATAAACATGAATAGTTTTTAATATAATCTGTTTCAGGTTTAGTATTTACCCTTGGCACTGTGTACTCTTATTAATATTAATGTAATAATTTTTTTGTGTGTTTGGATATCAGAGTGACATTCCATTTGGTCTGATGAGAAATCAGTCACTGTTCTTTTTTCCTTACAAAATAGTAGAAAAATCCATAAGAATGCCTTTGATATTCTGGAGTACAATGATTATTCAGCATGCCTTCCTGAATTGTTGTTTTTTCTTTTAGCTTTTATTTGATGCTGTTAACAGCATGTAATATCTGTAACTCTGAGTTGTGCTGAACATTTCTCTTTATTTTGAATGTTTCTCATGTTTCTTTTTAACTTGCATTTTAATTAGTGATACTTGCTAAGCTGTGGTCATCAATGGCAAGTATAACATTGGTATGTAACTCATTCTACACTATTTGCTACATGAATGAGGGGGTTTACTGACGTGTGCTATTGTCAAACGACTGTTTTGTTAGCCATCAAAAAAAAAAAAAACTCAGCCATAAGTGGAATAACCAGTAAAAATATATAATATATGAGTTCTCAGCTCTTGACTTGCAAGCAGCTACCCACAACACCCTAATGAGCTGTTCACTAATGAGCTGTTCACTAATGAGCTGTTTACATGGAAAATGGAAAAATGCGTTGTGTGTGAACGGCCCTTAACTGCTTGGCAATGCATTAGAAACCACTCAGAACCCAACGACCAATACACCCTCTCAGCAAACACAGAACATTTCCTAACTTCACGTTTTCTCATTCTGGTAATATTCTCTGTTGGTTATTTTTCTAACAAAAATTAACATTCCCAGAGTGTTATGAGAACCAAAAACTGTTAGCTGGGCTGATAACCAATCATAACATCCCACAATCTAATCATAACCTCTGATTAGAAATGCTCTGAAAAGTGAATCAACAATATTGTTGATCTTCTTTGCTATTCTTATACACAACGATTTTTAATACTTTATGGATGTAGTTATCGTTGTAGTTCTTGATGTGAACAGCCCCTAAATTGATTTCCTGGTATCCCTGTGTATTATCCAGACTGACCTTTTGGGCGTCATATGAGCTTTCACATCTCCCACTTTTTCTCGTTTTTCGGTAGGATTTAAATCACCATTATGCTTGTGTTACTGGCTTTCTTTAATATAAATATTATGTTCAGACCAAGAAAAAACATTATCCGAAGAAATCCAGCTTGTGGATTTCAAAGATTTTTTTTATTTCCTCATTGTACAGTACTTCTGCTTTTGGATGTGAAACTGCATTCCTCGTAATCTCTTAAGGGATTCAACTCAGAGTCTCATCTTTTCAGAGGAAGTGGCAGATGGGGAAGGGTTCAAGTTTGTGGTCAGAAATATTTGTTTTGTTCGGATGAAACTCAACACGCTCGCAACACAATTCAGTAGATACAGATCCAGCCTCAAATGCTACTTAGAGACTCATTTTCTCTCTATGGGTTTCACACTTCATTTTGTAAAAGGATTAATCAGCAACATCATAAGGGTGACCGCAGAGGTAATGATTATCCAAATAACCAAAAAGAAAAACACTGGAACCTTTAATACTGCAATGACAAGTGAAAAAATGGTGGAAGCTTGTGCTTACTAATATAAAACTCTCACAATAGTCTTGCGCACAGCACAATGTTCTTCATTTTATGCCCGTTAACATGGACACCCTACTGCATCTCATGAATAAAAATAGCTGATCGAGTATTTCCAGTTTTAAATAGTGGTTTGAACTTAAATAGCTCTCAAATACACTGTACTGAGGCTTATATTCAAATATATTTTCGATTCTGTACAGGTAAAAAAAAAAAAAAACTGTTAAAGTATTAAAATATTAACATATTGAACGATTATAGACAGTCTCACAAAGCTGGTATAAACCAATGCCTTTGTTAATGCCTGCAGTATTCAGTGGTTGTGTTGGGTAAAGGATAACCGAACAGAGAGAAGTCCAAAATATACTTGGGCAGGAGCTCTTTGAGAAACTTCTGTGGGACAGTGCATAAGTAATAATGCAGCGTTTCTTTGGTAACGGGTTTGTACCATGTTTGGCGTTCAGGGAAGCGTACGTGTTGCGGCGCTCCGACACGCTCCAGCACGTAAGCGGCGTCGCTCTCCAGCCTCTCGTACGAGCCTATGAAGTCATATCCTATGGCGCAGGGTTGGCACAGGTTGTAGATGGGCATCCAGTGTTCGTTCATTCGCTCCGGGTCTTCGTCGAGCAAATAACGCACAAACTCGGTGAACGTCACGTCGTTCCCTGCTATTTTTTTATCCTTTGCGTAGCCTTTTCTATAGCGGCGTATGATCTCCGCACCGTATTTTCGCTGATACGCCTCAATTTCGCCAAACTTGTTGCGATAGGCTGAAAGCAAGCGTGCCATCGGCTCTCGCACGAACATGAATTTAAAATAATGCCGTAGTCGATGGCGAATCTCTTCGGGCGGAAAGTCAGAAAGAAAGACCAAATCAGCGCGATGGTCCATCTTCACTTTGACATCCACGTTGGCTAGCGCGCCACTCAGCACCTTCAGCACTCGTTTCCAGTTGGAACAGGCCACTTTGGGGATGTAGCAGTAGAGGAAGCGATGCTCGTCGTTCACCAGTATGTGCTGGAGGAGACTCTTCCTCTGCAGCGGACTGAGAGACCACACGCTGTGAGGCATGTTCTTCTGACCACACATCGATCTTATGGTGCGATTGCGGATCTCTTGTACAATCTGGGGGAAAGATGCATATATGACTTTAGAACGATATACAGTCAAACCAAAATTTCAGACACCTTCAACATTTCTCACATTATCACAGTTTAATCGCTATAGAAAATGGTAATAAAATATGACAAGAACTCAAGAGTTAAACTGTGTCCGAACAAATTCATTGATTGATGATTAGTTGATTTGGATGATGGCTTGTAATGCTTTAAGACTTGAAAACTGCTATGGGGGAAAAATTCTGTCCACTGAAAGTGGGTGGACACTGTTGCAAATCTGACCCCTGCATGGGTGCAACTGACCAATCAGAATCAAATATTTCAGAGAAACCTGTAAAAATGGAAATATGGTGTACCAAAATATTCTTAAAGTGACTTTACTAAAAAGGTCTCTAAATAGAATTTTCTCCTAATGTACACTACCAAAAAAAATATTTACATATAAAAATAGCAAACAATGTTTAGCTAGCACAATTTCTATAAACATCTCTCCATCAACCCAAAAGCAGATGAAACATTAAAATGTTTTATTAACAACACAACAGAACATTTTCTCTGGACATTCCACTGGATGTCCAAACATCATGTGAACTGCACTTAAAACTAATTTGTCAGTCATTTTCAGGATACATACATAAGAAGAAAACATTCAAATATTGCAAAATATACAAATACATACACTAAAGACTTGTCGGCATAAGAGCGTGTTCACTTCACATATTCAGTTGTCATTTTGCAAAAAAAAAATATATATATATACCTACTGAATATGAACTGTGTAATAACTTTACAATAATTCCTGGTTACTATAAGCAACACCAAAATCTAATCAGAGAAGGTAGCTGAACTGTCATGTGATTGTACTCTTCTGTCAAGAGCACAGCAGGGATCTTAACTTGAAAGAATTGGCCCCAAGTTTCATATTTCATATCTTGCCTTGAAGGTAAGCAGCTGTTTAATATTTTCTGGAATGAAATATGGAGTTTCTCTGTTCCATCAAAGATGCTTTCCACATACCAACTTTAAGTAAATCCATAGATCCTCCAGTGGAGTCATATTAGGACAGTACAATAATCCCATTTTACGCTTTAAAATACACAAACAGTACAGAAAGAAAGTGTAATAGCAGACAATAAGATGTTGAGAAGTTTAACAAACCAAATGAGAGGATTAACATTGACTAGAGTGTCTTGAAGTGTCTTTTTATTAATTTTTTCCCCCATAAATTGTTCTATCTTTTCTGTCCAGGTATTCAGAGTTGTGCACTAGCTGGGCAAACAACATATCAACATACTCCTTTGACGTTTTAAAAGTGTATTTATCGTTTCCTATAAAACCTACCAAACTTATTTGTATTAAATGCCTCGCTTGAAACACGAGTTTGTGCATTATTTGTGTAAAATAATCACTTTGTTTTAGATTTAAAGTTATTCAAGGCAACGCCGTTTAAACATTAATACGTGTGGCTAAATTGTCCAAGTAATAATTGGGGACACTGTATTGAACTGAATTGTGGACCTCCCCAGATGCTCTCTATGTAGGAAGCCCGAGTTCTCGTGAAAATCCATTGCTGTTCAGACTCGCGAAACTCAAAGAAAGTCTGATGACTTCAAGCAAACATATCAAAATATTTATGAGTTTCTCAAAAAAAGTCACAGTTTATTCACAATCTAGCGAACCTGTGTCTCTATTCGACTAACGTTGCCTTACCTGAGACTCCACGTCCACAGCCGCGTCGCTGTTCCTCGGTCGGTACTCCACTTTCTTCCCGTTGGCGCGAGGCGGCGGAGTCTGCACGCTGTTCAGCATTCCCTTCTCTATCATGAGCAACAGGCCTCCGGATGCCACGATCACGGCGAACGTCAGCACCGACGGAACGACGGCGGAGTGTCGGCGAACGGTGGTCGCGCTCACTGGCGGTCTGAAGTGGATCAGGGATCCGCTCGCCCGTTTAATCCCGCACTCCTTCTTTCGAGCCGGCATAGTGAATCACATGCGTACAAGTCAGCCCGGTTACTGAGGCTCAGTGACTTAAAATACCGACAGATCAAAACACGTCCATCGCTTCAGTGAAGCAGCCAACCAACTTCTGATTTCACTGCTTTCTGTGAAAAGAAAGGGAAAAAAAGCCTTCTAAGAGAGCATGATGGGAAATGAAGTATTGAGCAATGGGGGTGGGGAGACAGATTTCTGGGGAAACTTCAGTCATAGCTTCCCTGCTCGTGATTGATGCAGGACACTAATCGCTTAAAAATTACACAGATGCATTAATCAAGGCGCTAACTAGTTCCAGCATCTCCGTTGTGAGTTGCTTTGTAAACTGAACAAAAAGCAGCTGGAATTACCAGCTTTTGTAAATTTACATATGTAACGTTAAACGAAAAGTGAAATAAGAGGGGAAAAAATGCACTCAAAAAGTGTGCTGCTGCATTATGAATATAGAAAGGTACTAATATGTTCTTTAGTCGCACAGCCTCTCGTGCCTTATCGCTCCTATAAAACGGTTGCTAATTATTGAAAATAATTGGGGGGGTTGTTTAATAAAAACGTAGTTTTCAAAGACCGCTCTCAAGCTGGACGATGGGGCGGGGCGACACATTAAGGTGGGGCGACACGTGTCGCTCCGCCCACCTTCAATTTCATTGGTTTGTAATACAGCAGAGCGACGTTTGCGCACGAGCATTCTTTTATATACGTTTTTATGAATGATCTACGCTGTTTGACTGTACTTCAGAAATATTAAGTGCTAACAACAGCGATTTTAGTTAGAATCAATTAGCAAATGTGTGGGTTTTTTTATTTATTTATAGCGAATTAGTTAGATTAAGTTCCTATCATATGCTTGGTGGCGGGATCTCCGAGTGCTTCGGGCAGAACAGAGCTGTGTAATATGAGCGGCTCAGGAATTCAGTCTGGGGAACAAATTCTTAATTCGTGGCCATAATATAGTCCTACAAGCCCGTAGGCAGGGGGGGTTCGGGTGGTTCGAACGAACCCCCCCTCACTGCCAAAGGTCCAGAATTTAAGTCGGGTTTTTTTTTTTTTTCATGTGATTATTGTCATCATTGTTTTAATCAATGCTTGTGACAAATATTCTGGGTTGCTGTTTCAAATTAATATGATACATTATTGTAGCTGGACGTATGTGTGTGTGCCGCGCGTGCAGTTCAGAGAGAGTTCTCGCAATACACTTTTCAAAGCAACGGTGAAGAAGCATCGCCTCTGAATGATGGGGGTATATATATATATATATATATATATATATATATATATATATATATATATATATATATATATATTAATTAAAAGGATTTCTATATTTTATCCACTCAATAGTCTACAATATAATAGCCATATAAACGTAGCGTAATTATAATAATAAAACATAGTGGGATATTCAGTGATATTGGCTGTGCAATATCGACTTTTGTGATTGGCCAAGACCGGCAGACTGGAGCCAATGGAAATGCTTCTCCTTCGGTGCGCCTTATTCCTCTGAGAACTTCAAAGCAGACCGCTTGAGGTAAATTATCTGGAAGAATACAGAGGTAAAAATTCAAAATGTGGAGGTTTGTTTTATAATATATGATAGACTGAGAGTTAAGTAACACAACTAAGGGATCTGTTCAACTGAATATTATCACGATTTCAAATGTTACATTGCATTTATAGTTTAATAAACAAGTAGCCTAATATGTAGTCACTTACCATTTAGACGCAATATTGACGTTTTTGTTCTATTTCACCAACGAAAAAAGTTACAGAAGAAAAGCAACACTCAGCACGGTGTTTGTTATTGAATGATTCATCATTTTGAACGAATCGTTTTAATGAATGACTCTATTAATGAATTAAGACGGTCACTTGCCGCCACCTATTGGCGGTTTAGTTTCATGTTTAAAAGTAGGCTATCGTCGTCGTCGTTGTTGTTGTTGTCGTTGTTTTTACATTTGTTTAAACATCAATCTCATAAATTATTTATTACAGTTGTAATCTTGCAGTGTAAATTATTTAATTTGATTGATAACAGCCCTTATTATTAAAACTGAATTTGATCAAATGTAAGAATTTGACATGAAAGATAAAGCTTAAAAAGATAAAGTAGCCTAGAAATAAATAATTTTTAACCTTTAATATTAGAATGATGTACCAACTGGGGTTCCTTATGGTTTACAGCATTAGTTGAGAGATATTTTTTTCTTTGAAGAAATTTGCGATGTACTGTACCTGATAGGCCACAACTTAATATTGAATCAAATTGTGTCAATAAATGTTTTCTTTTATTTATTTTTAAATAAATGTATTGAAGCAAAATGTTTCTTGTCAGAATGCACCAAAATGCTTCATTTGGTTAAAATCATAAACATAGTCTCATGGGGACAATGCCCCAGACACCCCTACAACAAATTACTTGTAAACATGTCACCTTTTTCAGCACTTTTGAGTTTGCAGGTCTGTAGTATTATTTACTATGATTTACCGTGTTTCTAGCGTGATTTACCTTGATTTACCACATTGCTAGCAATTGTGTGAAGTGTCAGTACAAATGAAGTGATAAACTCTGTGAGAGTGTTATGTCTGTAGCGAGAGGCATTGACAGAGTCAAGAAATGATGATGAGAAGAATTATTATTAATTAATATTAATATTTCAGTAAAGTTCATTAAATCTATTCTGTTGTTAGTGTGGTCTTTAAACTTATGAACTGTGTATGGACTGACAAAGGTGTTACACGAGGAAGCAATTTGACAACAATGCAGTAAATATTTTAGGTGCATCAAAAAGCGTGCTTGTTAAGATACCAGCAAACAAGCTAATCCAGCACAAATTAGTGCATAAAAGGTCACCGAAATGAAGTATTTGAACCTCATAATTAAATACAAAAGAAGGAGAAAAACTGCAAAAAGGTCCACTTTTTGAAAAAAATAACCCCCCCCCTTTCAATAGGCTGGCTACGGACCTGTCCTACCTATGCTACAAATAGCCTCACCTATGAGAAATATTAATTATGTTTCTGTGTGATGAATGTAAATAGTGGTCCTCAATCTCAACAGGTGGGTAGCATGTTAAATGAAGTCAGATATTATTGCACTTTTCACTGTACACGAAGCAGACATACTTAAACATTGAGCAGTTTTAGCTGGCGATGTTGATAAAAATGATCCACTGTTTGAGATTTAGCTGTTTTGTATAATGTATATTTATATGTAGCCAATATTCTTTATTTTAGGATCGGTGGATAAAAACTTAGGATATGATAATAATTCACTGTAGTTCAGTAAGACATAGGACAAACCCGCAAATGGCTTTATTTTAAAGAACAACTGCGGTGACAAATAAGACAATAATACCAAATAGTCCATCAGCGTGAACTGGGGTTTTATGTGTGGATAATGGGAATAAAAAACTTGCTGAAACTATATATATATATATTTTTTTTTTTATTTTTTTATTTTTTATTATTATTATTATTTTTTTTTGCATATAGGCCTATTTTAAATGTTTTTGTTTACTAAAACAGCTGTTATTAAATCTGACCTACAGCAAGTATTATTATTAATGTGCTTTAGTGCGTATTTAAGCAATAAATGTTAATTTTCTCTGCAACATTTTTATTTATACTTTTATATATAGGCTATATGCACAAATTCAATTACTGGTTTTATGGCTCAATCCTTTAAAAATAACCAGGAATCACTGTACTATATTAGGCCTACTGATTTTAAATTTTTAGTAGTTATTATAGTCTTTAATAAATGAAAAAAAAAAAAATTAATCACAGAGAAAGTCTCTTTTACTCATTAAAAGTGCTCACTTATGTACTGCACAGATTTACAGCTCTGAGTGATTTAATATTCGATAGTTATGCAGGTCTGTATGGGTACGATCTAAATTCCTCCCGTACACAGATTAGAACACACACACACGCACACACACACACACACACACACACACACACAGGACGGTGTGGATACATAAATAATTGGATTTTTAATATCTGATGTCACTGACACTTATTTACTATAAGATAGGAACCTTTAAAAACTAAGAGAATCAATATAGGCTCAAATATTTTATTAAGATATAAACAAGGAAACATTGAGCTTGCCATGAAAACATTTTATTAGCACTTTATAACCTACAAGTTTGTAATGCATTGAGCAACTTTGGCTATAACTCTCTTTAAACAACAAAAAATTACCATGGTTACTATAATAATTAAGATAGGCCTATGATTCTAGAGTATGCACATATTATTTCTGTAATATGGCCAAATTAAATACAAAATCGTACACAAAGGAATGCACATGCTCGGATCTACACCAATAAGATTTGCCGTGTTATAAACCAATGGAATTGGGGGTGGGCGGAGCGACACGTGTCGCCCCGCCCCAATCGTTCAGATTGCACACTGGAGTACTTGAACGTCTGTCTGAATACTCGATTCTGATTGGCTGGCAGGCCGTTGATTAAATTCGTTTAACTGCACAGGTAGTGTCAGGTCAGTTTAATCACGTTCTATATGAATGCGCTTCCTATAAACATTGGTAACCATAGTAACATACAGTGACAGTTCAATAGTAATACCAAAGACTTTGGTAATACAGACGAAAATAACCGTCATTTTTATCGTTCCGGTCAAATATTGTAGTGCAAATATTATTAACATCTTTAATATGTGAATGCTGGCAAATGACCATGGCATAAATGGGATAATCAACGGCTAGCTGTGCATTAAACGATTTGAATGCCTCCACGTCGTGCATTCAAATCGTCCATTACATAAACTTGCCTGCCGCTTTAAATGCTCGAGCTTTTTGTGAACTTCAGTCGAGTTGTGATTTGCTAACAATGTTTTTGTGATTAAAAGTGATTGCAGCCCTGTGCCGTTATTGTTATAGCTTGGACTCACCTATCCTTACAGACAGAATGACTGTTATAACTTTAATGTTTTATCCTCTGTGTGAACAGGCTTCAGTGGGGCGTTCCACACCACAATGATGAAGATAAAGAATTAGTTTCAGAGCAGTTATTTTTAACTGAGGAACAATAAAAACATCAGAATATCCAACACCTTAATGTTATGGTCCATTGGTGTGGACGCTAATATTATATTATTGTTACTTATGTTATAGTTTTTGTGTGTGTGTGTGTGTGTGTGTGAATAGACAATTATCTGTTTTATAATCAATTTTTATCACAATAAATTACAAGAAGAAAAGAAAATTTACTTTCAAAAGTATGCTTTATTTTTATTTTATTTTTTTACATGACTCCAGGCCTTTTTTTTAATGTGCTGATACTCATCAGCATTCATGTGCATGAAAAATCAGCCACACATTTTTAGTGTTGAGGTTATGTATAAGTAATGAGAAAGTTCAGTCGTATGCGATTCACTATACTAATGTGTTATAAAGCAATTTTAGTTAAAAAAAAAAGTAATGAAATCCGTAACAACAGAAACTCAAGTTGCATGTTACAAACAGGGTTCCAGTGTTAGTTATGACACAACATTACAAGCAAATCTGCACTGTAATATATATATATATATATACACACAATATAAGCATTCATTCTCTTTCTCTCTCACACACAGCACTTTTCTTTTCACTCTAGCACAATCTCACAATTATTCAGCTTCCTGTTTTAGTGGGACTGAGCGATACTGGAGAAGTACTCCAACATGTCTTGAATGGTGAACTCCATAGTGATTCCAGACCCCGGGTAGCAGCGGTTTATCAAGCCCTCAAAGTGCTTGTATTGCCGAATGAACTCGTCTTGCATGGAGTGCCACACGACCTAGTGGACAGAACAAAATTCATTAACACTCAAGAATCTCAAAAACATTTGAAATGCTATTAAATTTAGCCATTTAATGTTATTTTCCTCGTTTTATTCACCTGTAACAGATTCTCCTCTTCACATAGGTGCTTATCCACCTTCTTGTAGAGGTTGTCCAGGCCCTTTTTCACCTCCTTCCCAGGGTATTCTTTGATAACCTTACGCAATTCCTGTTTATTGAATGCCAGTTGGTAGCTCACTTCCTCTTCACGGACACCCTGAGCTACACGCGCCTCCACTCCCTCAAAGAAGTGCTGCAAAACAGAGAGAAAATTAAAAATGGTCCATAAACATAAAGGCTGAAGAATCCATTTACATTAATAGTCCAAACACATTTTAGTTTAATTTCTAAAATTGTGATTTATGTTCTACTGTAATACTGCTCAATCCTGGTTTCCATAAAGATTTGGCTTACATTAAGTTTCTCAAGCGGTTGGCCCAGTGAGTTGATGACGTAGGACTGCAGGTGTTCTGTGTATTTGTGCTTGGCCTCCTTCCTCTCTGCCTCTAGACAGGAGATCTTGAGGCTGGACAGTGTTGAGAAGATATGGTGGAAGTTCTCCATCATCACCACATCACGTGGAGTCTTCTGACTCTCGTTGGCCACTTTCTCCACTATGGATATGCAAATAGAAAGAGACCAATCAGATGAACAAGAATGTTAAAAACAAAAGAGGTCGGTGCCAATAGCCTCGTGGTGAGTGCGCCGATATATAGCGCAACTGTCTCGAGGTCCTTTGCTCTCTCTGCCCAATGCTTCTGTCCTATCCATTAAAACTAAAGCAGAACCTCAATCGCTAAAAATGTACATGAAGAATGAGTTACATTCTCTGTTAATGGATGGTTCTTAACACTGTTGTTATTTGTTTTCAGTTTCAAATAAGCTGAAATAAAATATAAAAAAATTAGATGAAAAACTTAAAAATGTTGCCGTAGTGCAATATGTTTAAGCTGAAGAACCAAAATGACTAAAATCGAAAAAAAATATTAAAACTATAGAAATATTTAAAAACTAATCAAATCAATGTCACATTCTCTATTAATGGATGGTTCTTAACAGTGTTGTTATTGGTTTTCAGTGACTGGATTAAAACTGAAATAAAATATAAATAATTAGATGAAAAACTTAGAAATGTTGCCGTAGTGCAATATGTTGAAGCTGAAGAACTAAAATGACTAAAACCGAAATAAAAATATTAAAACTATATAGAAATATTTAAAAACTAATAAAAATGACAAAAGCACAAAAATTACTAAAACTTAAAGAAATGAAAATGAACTAATCTGCAAATATAATATCTTGAAATAATATTTATATTTTGATCTGTATATAAAAATAACAAATATTTGGAAAAATGCAAAATAATAATAAATAATGTGTGTATAAGTATAGAAATAATGCTCACTATCATGAGCACTAATCACACTATCATGCTTTCTTTATCTTGTTTAAAAAAAATCTAAAAGCAGCATTTCAAGAAATTTAGGGCTTCTTGCACATTCTCACAACTAGCGATGAATAAAGAAATGTATGAGATTATGATGATCCTCACCGTTATTGAAGACAGCTCTGATGAGTTTGATGTAGGCTTTATCCAGATCACCCCGTCTTTCTGCGTTTCGGAAAATAGCCTCAGCCAGCTTAGCAAACTCCTCAAAGCCGGTGACAAACGGCAGGATGCCCACTTTACTCTTCTTTGAAATCTTCACCTCCTCCATCTGACGAATCTGTCCAGACTAAAACCGCAACAAACACATCAGAGGATTTAAATACTGGTCTCACCAGCAATACATCAAACAATGCTTGACATGAGCTCCACTTACAATGCATTTATCAAAGTTTCTCTTGACAGTGACCAGCACGTTGCCCAGCGTTGTGCTGAGATAGGACGCGGGATCAACATTTTCGGCCGTCCAGACATGGTGACTCATCTTTACCAGCATGTAGAGAGAGTTGAAGCTGTCGATCTTATCACCTAAAGCTATCAGACTGTTCAGCTCCGTCTCGATGCTCTGAAAGATCTTATTCATCATCATCCGAACCATGTCCTTTCTGCAAGAGAAATGGATGTATGATCATTTTTTGTAATCTGCTTAAAAACAAACTTTGAATGAAATAAAGAGAGCTCAAGAGAACGGTCACTCACTCAGATATTGAATGTCTGTGTTCACTGGGGGGTCTGGAGTGAACCATTCCATCGCTGTCATCCACATTCTCTGCCTAATGAGGGATTTATAACATAATTAAATCACACATAAATACAATACACTCACAGATCTGAGCCGTATTGTATCTGATACTCACCTGAGCTAGTGTAGGATTTTGCTGCAGCTTGAAGAACTTGCTGATAAAGTCCTGTTCAGCCAGACACAGCGGCTCTAGCTCACTCAAAACCTGCTCAAAGATCTAGAAAACAACACAAAGAAGGGCCCTCAATGTACACTATCGTTCATAAGTGTAGGGTTAGCAAGATTTAATGCTCACCAAGGCATTTAAAATATAGCAAAAACTAATATTGTGAAACATTACAATTTAAAAGAACTATTTTCTATTTTCAACTCCCGTGATGCCAAAGCTGAGCTTTTAGCAGCCATTATTTATGTTATCAGTGTCACATGATCCTTTAGAAATCATTCTAATAATAAGACTTTTGATCAAATTAATGCATGATTAAAAGCATTAAATTGACCCCAAACATTTGAACATCAGTGTATATGATTATACTTTTTGGACAACAAGTTTCAGCATTAAGTCACATTTAGCGGTGGCGCACCTTATCAAACCTGGTCCTGTCTGCTACATCCAGGTCAGAGGCGGACATGTTGCCCATATCAAGCAGAGAAGACGACTGAGAGCGCCTGCTGTTGGAGCTGCTCACAGCGAGTTTATTCAGACTTGACGTGGAGCCTGTAAGCTTCCCAGAGCTCCCATGCAGGCCTGAGAGACACCATCAGAGGAGAAACCGTCAGCACGTGAACTGGATTTAAAACATACAAGTCAGTTGTACTTGATTTATATTAAAATCACCTCATCTATATGGGTTATTAACCTTACCTTGTAAAGTACATGTTGATCTGAAAGGGGTCATAACATACATGCAACCCAACTACTAAAAATCTCGTACAGATCACAGAAGCTTTATGGTCTGATTAAACAACCAATCTCCCCTTTAATCACTGATGCGTTAATATTAAAGATTTTAATATCTGATAAATTGGTAGACATGTTTGAGGTTAGTTTTGATTGAGAAAAAGTGAATAAGTTAAGATGAAGTCCATAAAACAGTGCTTGTTAAGTCAAGCTTAAAAAGAGATTGTAAACATGTTTTGCATATCCATGAAACACTGAAACTGAAGTTAAGATAATGGTTTACTGTGCTTATGAGGAAGAGATGCCCTTTGACTAAGAGGAAGCAAGGCATTATGGGATAGGCATGGCATGTGGCACTGATACTTACTCTCCGTCTCCTGTTTGAGAGCACTCTCTTTCCGCGGAAGCGTGGCTGGAGGCCGGTTAGAAAGGCAGGCATCAGAGACAGAGACACGTTAGGCTTACAACATGCAGCATGGTGCCAGAGTTAGGGGTTAAAGGTCAAAGTTTTCAAATATGACATGCACTGCAGTGGCTGAATTTAGACTTTGGGCTCTTTGGCCATTTGGAAACAAAAAGCTCATTTTATTTCATCACGTGGAGGAAAAAGCTGAGAATTAGGCTGCTAATGAAAGCTTTTGAAACAAGAGGAACATCTTACTAACACCTGGAAGTGTAACAGCGTAAGCAGGTTTAAATGTTTCCAATAGGGATGGGCAACAAGTAACAGAGTACTTGGAAATGACAACTTCCTGTTATAATTATATGCAAACATGTCAAAAATGGCCTAATATATTAATTTGATTTAATATGACATTGCAGTCATCAGAAATAAAAACAGTTCAATGGTGCAAAATGGAATGAGGGATGGATATGATATTTTTTAAAGTACTATTGCTGTTGTTGTTTTTTTAACTTAACACAAAGTCGTATTTTGTGCTAATGGTGTGGAAAAAATGCCCAACCCTAGTTTCCAAAAAGAAGATACATATAAATAAATACCATACATATATAACACATCTAAAAATGAATGAATGAATGAATTAAGCATTTATATAGCGCTTTTATTGTGTATTGCTATACACCCAAAGCGCTTTACAATCATGTGGGGGGTCTCTCCTCAACCACCACCAGTGTGCAGCATCCACTTGGATGATGCGACGGCAGCCACAGGACAACGGCGCCAGTGCGCTCACCACACACCAGCTACAGGTGGAGAGGAGAGAGAGATAGAGCCAATCAAGTGGATGGGGATTATTAGGAGGCCATAATTGATAAGGGCCAGTGGCAGGACTTTGGCCAGGACACCGGGGTTACACCCCTACTCTTTACGAAAATACAGAATAAAAAAAGACAATAAAAAAGTCTCTCTTTATACCATTTGGAAGTATTCTGAGAAATGCACTACACTGTTCTAATCATCCTGAAATCTTATGTATTCAGGGTTTTTTCCCCCACAGAATATTTTGGTTGTCGTGCCTCTAGTATGCATTTATTGCCACGTGTAATAGTACACACACTGTGGGCCTTGCAGCACATGTCAAAACATTACAATGAAAACATGACATTGCACACCATCATATCAGAGACAAGCAATGACTGACATCTCAATGATTTTACTAGAGAACTGTTGAATCATTTCAGTTCAGCTCTGTTGAAACTATGTTTGTCATGTAGTTTAACATTAGTGTAAGAAAAAACACATATATTACAAACGGCACACACACAAAGACAACACTTAACATAGCATACACAAGACATACAGGAGACTGAAGAAACAGCATGGACAAAAATCCCTTTCCAAGAGTAGGTTTCCTAATAAACAAATTAAAAAAAAAAAAAAAAGTTTTTTTTGAGGTCTTACCGAATTTTCCTTTCCCATCCTTACTAGTGCCTGCCATTTTGATCTTTGCCACTTCAAAGAAGTCCTTAATTTCCCGCTCATACAGTCGGGTCATGTAATCCACATAGGTCTATAAAAACATAAGGGAAGATCAGCAATTTGACCAAATTTAGATTTTTTATTTGTCAGCATTTTTCTCATTTAGAGGAAGGCAGAAAGATCACAGGAAATAACAGTGAGTGAGCCAGACAGAGAGAACAGGACTGGGAACCGGACACAAATCCAATCTGCCAGAGCACACACAGCAACATCCAGGCCACGTCTGCCATCACATTTGGATTTTAAAGACAATTTAATAATAGAGGGCAGAGATAAATGCATCTAAAACATTTGGGAATCAGATTAGCACTGAGCGATGAGCAGAAAAGGACTAATCGCTCTGACTAAACTCTTAAATATGGCCTTGCCCTTGGTCTAATGTTTGTAGAATAATATCAACAGTACTATTAAGTCTGAGGAGAGCTAAAATTAAATATAACTGCTATTTTCCTGTACTAAGGCTTTGCCATTTCAAAAGCAAAACCACTGGCTCTCAGAGGACATCAGGATAAGATATTGCAGCATTATTATTATGGCATTTTAATGGTTACTGTAACTAATCATAAGGGTACTGTGTCCGTGGTCATAAATGATAACAGAGTTTTTTTAGCTGTGATTACTGTTGGTGATTGTAACTGTCAAACGGTTAAAACATATAATGAGACTGTTAATGTCTTATTAAAGGTACACTATGTAACTTTTTTGATCAAAATTTACTAAATTGATATAATGAGCAAGTACATCATGAATCCATCTTTCAAATGTTTGTCTTATTCTGAATCACTACTGTCTGCCTATAATATGTGTTCATTTTCACATTTACTCTGGCATTCTGATGTGTATGCAACACACTTTTTTCAAGAGGAGTGTTAAATAAAATCCCACCCTACATTTTTTTTATTAAACATCCTTTCACTCAGAAGCTATGGATATTGAGATATTGGAATGCTATAATGGTAATAATCTGCAGTGGTAGGTAATTTAATAATGTTACAGTATTTAATAATGTTTTTGTCCTTGACTTTTGTCACACGGTTTACGATTGGAGTATACATTCACTTTATGACTTTATCAAGATAGAACAACTTGTACAAACGTGACTGATTGCTTTCAAACCCTAATGGTGTCTGACATCCGTCATGATAACAATTACTGTGATATCAGAACAGTGATGTAAGTGATAAACACTTACCCTGGAAAGACCCTCATATTTCTCTCTCTGGGTGTTCTTCAGCCACTCCATGAGTTTGGCGTATCTGAGCAGGTCTCTGTGCAGAGGGCTGTGTTTGGGTAGTGTCAGCTCAGCTGTGTGCTGGGACAGTGTGGAGCTCTGATCGTGTCCCTACACACACAAACACAGACACACTCAGTGAGTGGAAACTCAGTATGAAAAAAGTTCACTGTCCACAAGTTAATATTATGGAAAACACACACACACTCTCACTCCCACATAGAGCTGGGTAAAAATACAGATTTTCCAAAAATAAATTTGGCATTTGTTTGCTTTATGGCTTTTTTTTTTAGTAGCTGTGTTAAAACATTTTACAAATCACATTTGCGTTGCGAACATCTGTTCACAATCCGTATTGAATGTGATGCAATTGGTACTGATGCAAAATAATGGCAAAAACATCTTTCTCTTGAGCAGTCCTTGTGGGCTGAGCGCAAAAAGCATCTAATTCATGGAAAAAATGAGTCTTTTAAACAGGTTCTTTTCAGTATATAGTTAACAGTGCAGTCTGATTATGAACAAATGACTCTTACGAACCAGTTCTTTAGTGAATCAACGTGAGCAGTGAGGTCTGATTTACAAATGATGACGATGAGCTGGTTCTTCAGTTAACTAAAAACTTACAGTATGATTCTAAAAAAGGTGTTAAACGAATAGTTTAAAAAAATACAAGTTACTCAGTGAATCAGACTAAAACACTGTCCTGTATATATATATAGAGAGAGAGAGAAAATCTGTATAAACCCCCAGTTCTACTCCCACAAAAAAGGTCGCTGTTATATTACAGTGACGTCAAGCTCAAAAAGTAATTAGTTGGTCAAAAATCACCAAACCTCACAAATCCATGAACACTGCCACAAAACCGACAGTAGTGCTATTCTCACAGTCAAGCAGTTCCTTCTCAATGCATCTATGAAACATCCACATCATAAAAGCAAACACTGCAGGAACTGCATGCTGACCAGGCCATTTCTTCTCACGAGCACCTCACAATTCCAACGGAGAGTGAGCAAAACAAGGCAATGAAGACCCCTTTATATCTTCAGGGGACAAAATCAACAGCTACTAACACGAGAATGATGTTGGCTGGGAGGGTTATGGGGCGATCATCTTAGAAACCCTAAGATGAGAATGTCTGGACTACATCACCATGAACATGCTTAAACGGAATGTTTCCATGAAGAGAAAGAAGCATTGATGAGACAGTTAGGTCTAAAGAAGTGGAGTTGCGTGACTGTTAAGAGTGGGCGGGTCAAACAGGGTGCTGGAGTGGGCGTACTCACAGGGAGTGACAGACAGGACGACCTATAGAACTGAGGGATGGTCATTTTGAAGTGACTGAAGTGGTTGAACTGACAGAGGAACAGAGAGCACAGTGAAGTAAAGTGATATAGAGAGACACGGCTGGTGGCCAAACAGGAACACAGGAGAGAGAATCAATCAGACAGAGGCAGATAAAAGAAAGAAAGCCTAACACTCCTCATATATGTAATTTGTACGTGTTCTTTACCTGGAACATGTGTAATAATGTTACCTGGTGCACAAACACGTTGTTGAGATGGTTGGTGAGACGTCGGGCAAAAGTGTCTCTGAGCTCAGAAAACAGATGCTGCTGCTGCTTGACTGCCATCAGCTTATCATGGCCTGTAACGGAACATCACACAAACATGATTAATGCTGCTCATGGACAACTCGAAGTGCTGTTTTCACACAGTGGGTGAAGTTTGAGAGCAGCACCTGGTTTGAGCGCTACGTTCATGCACTGTGACAGAGCCTCAGAAGCGTTGATGCAGGCCTCGATACCCTTAGGAGAAGATAAATCTCCTTCCTGCAAAGCCTTGATGTGCCCTTTTGATAGATCCATGTAGTTCTATCATGGAAAAAATACAAAAATATTAAGAGAGATAATTATAGACAGAATTTCAGATAATAAAAAAAAAAAGAATTATGCCACAATTAAGCAAAATAAAATTAATTATATTTATAATTTACTACAGTGTTTCCCAAACGGGGGTCTGTGGAGGAATTGTAGGTGCTTTATGAAAAGCTAATAATTAATTAAATAGAAAAAAAAAGTCAAATTAACAAATAATTTTAGAATAAAAACAAATCCAAATAAAACACATATTTTTTGTTTGCCTGCAGGTCATGCGACCATTAACCATCATCAGAGAACTTTGAACATACTAATGTGTTGTGTAACTTAAAATCTCAGTGATACTTCCAGTGAACATTTGAGGTCAAAGGTTTTTTTCTGACAAAAAGTTTTGGAATCCCTTATTTTATACAGCTTTCAATAAAAGATTGGAAGTGGAAGTGTTATAAGGAATATGTATGTACGCATATCACATAATTAAACATGACCCTGGACCACAAAACCAGTCATAAGGGTCAATCTTTCGAAATTGAGATTTATACATCATCTGAAAGCTGAATAAATAAGCTTTCCATTGATGTATGGTTTGTCAGCACAATATTTGGCTGAGATACAACTATTTGAAAATCTGGAATCTGAAGGTGCAAAAAAAATAAACATTTTGAGAAAATCGCCTTTAAAGCTGTACAAATGAAGTCCTTAACAATGCATATTACTTTACAATAGGAAATTTACAATATATCTTCAAGGAACATGATCTTTATTAATGTCCTAATGATTTTTGGCATAAAAGAAAAATCAATAATTTTGACTCATACAATGCATTTTTGGCTATTGCTACAAATATACCCCAGCGACTTATGACTGGTTTTGTGGCCCAGGGTCACAAATAGTCAAGACATATTAAATTTATTAGCCTTGTTAGTTGCAAGTCTGAGTCCACCTGAAATAAAGGTGGTAAGAGTCCACCACAGGCAACAGAGCTGCCGAGCACCTAAATTCTGGTTGGAATTTCTAAAGGGGCAGTTACTGATGGGTCACAATGGTCGACTAGTCGTCCACCAACCAGCTAGTTGATTAGTGAGATCAACTAGTTTATCTAGAATTCTTTTGTTAATACTGTGTTCCACTCAACAAAGGAAAGTTTTCTGGGATCTATCTCTACCGTGTCCCAACATACCACGAGGAACTGGATCTCATCCAGTAGTTTGCCATTGTTGGTGTTGCTGATCTGGATGAGACGGTTGCTCTGGGAAATCTGGTCCATCTGTTCTTTTACGCTCTGCAGCATCTCCTCATAACTGAGCAACTTCCCCTCGATGTTGTCCACCTCTGCCAGAGCCTGATCCAGCAGCTGCATCAGGATGTTCACCTGCTTCTCAGAGGCCATGATGGACTGGATGTTAGCCTGAGCAGAGAAGAACAGAGATTACTCTTCACGATAACAAAAATAGGCCTTGTTTTGTCTGTGCCGATAGCCTAGTGGGCAGCACGCCGACATACAGCGCCATTGTGCTTCGGGTGTCCCGTGTTTGAATCCCGACCAGAGGACCTTTTTCAAACCCGCCCCCATCTCTCTCTCCCACTTCGCTTCCTGTCATATCTGATCTGTCCTATCAAAATAAAAGGCAAAAATGCCAAAAATAAATCTTTAAAAAAATAAAAATAAGCCTTGTTTTATCTTTGATATGACTGTCAAACAATAATAAGACTACGCAATATAAACCGCTATTCCCTAATCAAACAGACTTCAATCCACATTTACCTTGACCGTTAGATAATTATTGCACTTAGTTCAATATAGATAAAGTTAATTATAAACTCCTGATGACAGGTGAAATCAATACTTGGCACTATGTCTAGTGCTAACACAGCAGTGTTTTACTTTAGGAAAGATTAAACAAACTCACCCCATCTAGAACATGTAGCTCACGGGACAGTTTCTCAGCAAAGGCCTCTGCGTTGGAAATGGCGTACTCGCAGACCTCCATCATGCTCTCAATGTCCTGCTCCTCACGGGTGTTCAACTCCTGGTAATCATCCAGAGCATCCTCATCTCCCCCTGCAACACTCTGACTCTCTCCACTCGGGACTGACTCTGAGAAGAAGGAAAGACACATGAAAAAACTGCTCTTATTAACCTCAAATGTTTATTAATGTATATGCTACCATTCAAAAGTCTGGTGTCAGCAAGACTTCTTCTTTTAAAGAAACTACATGTTATATGACAGTAAAGACTTTTATAATCCAAATAAATGCTGTTCTTTTGAATTTTGAAAATGTAGCTTTGCCATTACATGCATAAATTACATGTTTAAATATAATAGAAAAATTGTCAGATTATAATAGAATGACATTACATAAGAGAAAGATTGTAACAATTTTTCACAATATTACTATTTTTACTGTATTTTTGATTAAATAAATACAGCCTTGTTGACCATAAGAGACTTCTTTCAGAAAACATATCCAAACTTTTGAATGGTAGTGTATGTGTGCATATGAGTACATGAATTAAACTACTCCATAAATGCAATGTAAGTACCACATGTACACAAACACAATCTAGAGAGTGAGCAGTGGGTAAATGTTCCCAGATAACTGTGAGACTAAGCAAATGAATTAATGTGAAGAAAGAAAGACAATTAATGAAGGGGAAACAACAGCAGGACTGGAGGAGGATGAAAGATGGAAGAAAAAACAGCATACAAACCTTCAGCTTTAGGAAGCTCTGGCCAGTGAGAGATTTAGAGAGAACAGCAGAGATCAGGTTAAAGCATTAAGGGACACTCAAAAAGACACACTGCACAATCCCAAAGAGTTCAGAAAAAGACAGAGAGAGCACTAGCCACAGGAAAACAGAAACTAGTTTGAGTTCCTACCACTGAAAATGTAATAGTTATACATTCAAGCTTTAAAGACTTTTTGTCTTACATATTAGAATTACATATTAGGAACACACTGGTAGTTTAACAACATGCTATTACAGTCCCACAACACCAGGAGCAGTAGTGAGCCACACCTTCCAGCAGCTGTGGACTGACGTTTACAAACTCCACTTTCTTCCGAAGGTAGCGCTGGTTCAGCTTCCAGATACACGAGATGAACGAATTCTTCTCTGCGGTGCTGCTCGCCACCCACCGATAAACCTTCTCAAAATGAAGGTCAAACTCTGGATTCTCCTGAAGGATGGAGAAGTACAGGATTTACCGTACTCCGTAAATTCAGGTTGATTCCAGGTCGATCATTATTTTCATGTTACCCCAATTTCCATAAATATGCATTCTTACAACCGTCTAAAACACATTAACATATAAACATTGTAAAGTAAAAATCGCTACAATTAATCAGCATTAGTTCATAAGCAGTTGCCTGTCATAAATGTGTGCTATTCATTTATTGCAAACCGCTCTGAATCAGTTCGAAGCACTGTTGTTCGAGCCTGTAGAACATGCAACAGCGCAGAGTTTTCCCGCGGTTAGATCAGAACGTTACAATTCATATGTGCACGTCTATCACACTGGACGTAATTTCTGACTGGGAATTTTCATCTCATTTTTATTTGTCGACAAAAATGGCATCGATGTAGATTACTACAGAACTACACAAATGTGCTGTTCACACAAGCAAGTGTTCCTTTTTTTTTTACCAGTAAGATACCATTCACAATACATACTCTTTAATGTCAATCATCCACCCAATTCAAGTTTCGTCCCATATATTCAAACTTTTATTCTATATATTCAAACTTTCATTCCATATATTCAAATTTCATTCCATATATTCAAACTTTTATTCTATATATTCATACTTTCATTTCATATATTCAAGTTTCATTCCATACGTTCAGACTTCCATTCAATATATTCAAGTTTCATTCCATATATTCATACTTTCATTCAATATATTCAAACTTTCATTCCATATAATCAAGTTTCATTCCATTCCATATACTCAAATCTTCCTGAATGGCATGCCATAATGTATGTATGTATGTATATGCGTGTGTATGTGTGTGTGTGTGTGCATATATATATATATATATATATATATATATATTAGTGTTGTCACGGTACCAAAATTTCAGTATTCGGTACCGATACCAGTCAAAATCCACGGTTCTCGGTACTAATTTCGGTACCACATGCTAATTAAAAAAAAAACACTATTTTTAATAAAGTCAAACAAAAATAAAAATGTACAAAAATCAATGCCATTCTTTATACTTTATTTAAATTGTGTTTCAAGTTTTTCCGCAAGTAATAAAAGTATGAAAAACAGTAAACAAGTTTCACCCAAATTTAATTTGTCTTTTAATTAATTAAATTGAAACACATTGTATTATTTTGGTAAATAAAGGGGATTTACTATTAAAATTAAAATATGGAAGAAATATTGTGACTTCTTTAAAAAAAAAAAATTTAAATAAATGTAAAAAAAAATTATATATATATAAAATTATATTTCTGGCACAATGTCTTTAAGATGAACTTTTATTTTGACGGGTTGCCGTGAATACCTTTACATTTCTGTGTAGCTATATGATATGACGCTGGTTTTACTCAATGAAACGATAAAATGCTCGCGAGGGGACTCTCAGAGCAGTTCTGTAGATGTTGTTTATGTATCTATGTCCTCATTGAGACGGCAGATGATGAATCACCGCGAGCATCGGGCGCGCTTCAGTGTATGTAGTAAAAAAAAGAAAAAACCGCGCGTCTCTGCCATTCATTCACTCACACAGAGACTCGCAGAACATGCGGGATTCATATTTGAATCGACTTTTGCAGCTTAATATTTACAGATACTAGTCCACGTCTCGATTTGATTTAAGTGCAATGACCTACTTTTGATTAATTCATCCAAACTTTGACAAACTCCGTGACATTCCGTGCTAAACTGTAAATTCCGTTTTTATAACTGGATTCCGAGATTCCGTCCGCGTTTTCTGCATCGCGGAAATCATCGGGCCGTCTGGCGTCAAGAACCGGGTTGACGGTACTCGGTACCACCGGTACTTAAAAAACCTGGTACCGTGGCGTTTTCACTTTTTAGTACCGACTTGGTACCGAAGTACCGGGTCTTTTGACAACACTAATATATATATATATATATATATATATATATATATATATATATATGTATATATATATATATATATATATATGTATATATATATATATATATATATACACAGTGCCCTCCAAAAGTATTGGAACAGTAAACAGTCGGCTGTGGAGTCAAGACATTTACAAATATGATTAAAAGATGAATATGAGACAAAACTACAGAATGTCACATTTTATTATTGGGTGATTCAACACATAGATGTTTTACCAGCTAAGAAGTTCAGCACTTTTAGAGTTTCTTCCCCTTTCTGATGTGAGCATAAGTATTGGAACAGTTTTTTTTTTTTTTTTTTTTTAGAGGCATTTATATAGCGCTTTATTGTGTATAGCAATACACCCAAAGCGCTTTACAATCATGTGGGGGGTCCCTTCTCAACCACTACCAGTGTGCAGCATCCACTTGGATGATGCGACGGCAGCCACAGGACAACGGCGCCAGTGCGCTCACCGCACACCAGCTACAGGTGGAGAGGAGAGAGAGATAGAGCCAATCAAGTGGATGGGGATTATTAGGAGGCCATGATAGACAAGGGCCAGTGGAGGGAATTTGGCCAGGACACCGGGGTTACACCCCTACTCTTTACGATGAGTGTCATGGGATTTTTAATGACCACAGAGAGTCAGGACCTCGGTTTAACATCTCATCCGAAAGACGGTGCTTTTTACAGTATAGTGTCCCCGTCACTATACTGGGGCGTTAGGACCCACACAGACTGCAGGGTGAGCACCCCCTGCTGGCCTCACTAACACCTCTACCAACAGCTACCTAGTTTTCCCAGGAGGTCTCCCATCCAGGTACTGACCAGGCTCAGCCCTGCTTAGCTTCCATGGGCAACCGGTCTTGGGCTGCAGGGTGATATGGCTGTGGCTTATGATATGGATATGGCTGAGTTGCCTCACAGGTCTTTCTAAGTGATCAGCTGTGTCCTGTTGCATTAATTCTTCAGATATTAAAAACAGGGAATGTGTCGTATCAGTTATATCCATTACTTCTGTATTCTGAATCTTGCATTTGATGATGACACACACAAACCAGGATGAAGATGAGGGAGCTGACTTTGAGAGAAAAGCAAGCAATTTGGATGCTAAAAGAAAAGAGGAAGTCACTTAGAGCTCTAGCAAAAACAAAGGGCATGGAGAAATCAAGAGTTTGGAAACCACCAGTGACACCAGCAACCAACAACTACCTGATCGGCTGAGAAAACAACAGTAGTTGATGACAGACAAATCATAAAAGCTGTGAAAATGAACCCTAAAAGACGTGTCTGTAAAATCAGCAACAACTTCCAGAAAGCTGGGGTGATGCTCTGACAATCTACTGTCCTCAGGAGACTTTGACACAGAATAACAGATGCTACACAGCAAGATACAAACCTCTGACCAGCTCCAAAAATAGAAAGGCAAGATTAGAGTTTGCAAAAAAGCACCAAGGTGAGCCAGAAGAGTTTTGGAACCGTGTTTATGGACCGATGAGACAAAGATGAACCTTTATCGAAGTGATGGGAAAGCAAAAATGTGGAGAAAAAAAGGGAACTGCAATGATCCCAAGCATACAGCCTCATCTGTAAAGCATGGTGGAGGTGGTGTCATGGCATGGGCATGCATGGCTGCCTCTGGAACAGGCCCTCTCAACTTTACTGATGACTTAATGTATGATGACAGTAGCAGAATGAATTTGGAAGAGTACAAAACCATCTTGCCTACCAATATTCAAGAATATTCCACCAGATTCATTGGGAAGTGCTTCATATTGCATCAGGACAATGACCCAAAACACCCTGCAAGTTCAGTCAAGGAATTAATCAGGGCAAAGAAATGTAAAGTCTTAGATTGCCCAAGTCAATCTCCAGATTTAAATCCGATTGAACATGAATTTCACCAGCTGAAGAGGAGAGTAAAGGCAGAAACTCCCCAAAACAAGCAACAGTTGGAATTGGCTGCATTAAAGGCTGGGAAAAGCATTTCAAAGGATGAGACCAAGAGTCTGGTGATGTCTATGGGTCCCAGACTCACTGCTGTGATTGTGCGCAAGGGATCTGCAACTAAATAATAGCTTTTAATCTTTTATATCTGCCTTATGTTCAACTGTCCCAATACTTATGCTCACATCAATGAGTGGGATGAACTCTAAAAGTGCTGTTCTTTTTATTTGGTAAAACATGTATGTGTTGAAACAGCTAATAATAAAATGTGACATTCTGTAGTTTTGTCTCATGTTCATCTTTTCATCATATTTGCAAATGTCTTGACACCACAGCCAACAGAACAATTTTGTCTTCACTGTTCCAATACTTATGGAGGGCACTATATACATATACATTTTATATATATATATATTTGTATGTGTGTGTGTGTGTGTATATATGTATAATATATATATATATATATATATATATATATATATATATATATATATATATATATATATATATATATATATATATATATATATATAGGACAAAAGAACATATTAATCAATATTAATAAATATTGAAGTTTATATAATAAATACTTTTATATATAGCCTATAATATAATACTAAAATAACAATGTATCCAATATTATCCAACAAGCAACCTGAAACAGGTAATATTATGCATCCATAATATTTAGTAATAGTTATTTTATTACTGAGCTTTATTTCATGTCTGAATTGAATGTTTCACATATGACCTCTGACCTTATTGGCATCTTTGGCATCAACCTCTGTCAGGTCCCGTAGTTCCCATGCCATCTGTCTCTTATAGAAATCTCCTTTATCTGACTTCTTCACTTTCACCACCTTCACCTGCACTGGGCGCTCTGTAGTCACTAAAGATGATAAACAGAATTGACAGAGGTAAAATAAAACAATAAAAGAATGTTTATGGACATTCTCTGACATGGATCTGTGTCTCTACCTGTGGCACACAGGAAACAGTTCTTTTTCTTTTTCCCTGCCTTGCAGACATTGACGATGCTCAGCAGACGCTCGTCATTGGGGGTGAAAATATCCCTCTGAAGGGCGTGCTTGATGGCAGTCATGTTTATTCCTGAAATTAAAAGCACAATTGCTCATTACATTTGTTTTCACTAAACAAATGTAAGCTGAAAAGGGCTTCTGCTCGTTGACTCTGTCCAAGTAATTCAAAAGAGTATTCTTTGGTATGCAAAATATTTAAAAAATGTCAGATTATAGCAGATACTTCATCTGTCATCTGTCAGTTTACAACGATAGTCAAGTATACAAGACACAATAAGACATTACAAACTTGGCTGAAGCATGCAGGCAAACAAAGGTGTTTACTAAAATTAAAAGATCAAATTAATTCAATTTTATTCATGTAGACTCAAAGATAAATTTTCCCTTCATTCACAGAACTGTACTAGAATCTACCATGGTGATCCCATGTAAATACCACAGTATATGAATATTATAATTATTCATTAACATGACACATCAAAATAATACGTGAATACCGTCAGTTGCAGAGTAACGTTAATACTTTTCTTAAATGCAGAGTTCGTGACGATTGTTTAAATCTATGTTCTTCATTCATATAGATGAAGATTTCTTTATTGTTATAGTAACACCGATTGTTTTATGAATAAAGGTCAGCTGACACAGTAAACAACGCAGTGGCCTTTTCGGGAAGCTAATAAACCGCGACGTTAGTCGAATCTTACCTTAAGTTTATCCAACTGAGCGACGAAAATGCCTCCTCTAACGCTTTAACTTGTATTTGTTAAAATTAAAAGCTTTTTTTCTGAATATCACATCAGCTGTCAGGGACCCAGCCCTGAGAGCAGTGTGGAAACGAAAACTGTAAACTTCCTGCTTCCGGTTAGTGTTTTTTACAGTAAAAGTCCCTTAATTCAATGTTGTGTATTGTCATTATTATTATGGAACAATCGCAAGCCACGATATATTTGATAATGATTTTAATTCAGTAGATCTTGTGTGCATATAAAGATAACATAAACTGATTATCAATAATAAATCAGAGCTCTAAGCATATCACCCATACAGTTTGTCAGCTCTATCCGTATCTCTTAAGATAAACCCTCTTATGGCCCATGTGGGTCAAAAATGCAAACTGTAAAAAGGGAACTGACTTGTGTGTGGATGGTAATAATAAAAGTAAAAAAAAAAAAAAACTTTTACACTTTTCAATACAGTGCATTCAGATTTGTTTTAGAATTTATCATTTATTCACACAGTGGAAATGTAGGTTGGTTTGGCAATAAACTGAGTACTACAGAAAATAGATTGTCTTATCAGTGCCCCGATAATGCTTATAAAACCAGGTTCAGCTTTTGCTGATTTTCACTCTGCTTAACAGCGTCTCAAGATGAAGTCAGAACTTCTGCTGGTGCTGGCCTTGTGTCTCTGTGTGAGCACTAAACCCCTGTCCAAAAAGAGGACGTATAATAAGTTGCTGCTGATCTCCTTTGATGGTTTCAGATGGGATTATGACCAAGATGTGAACACACCAAATCTGGACAAACTAGTTAAAGAAGGAGTCAAGGCAAAATACATAAATCCCCCAGCGATCACCATGACATCTCCATCACACTTTACAACTATTACTGGTAAGGCTCGACTCTCTGCTTATTTATATCTGATTGGCTTGTGTGTAGTCAGAACACACACTTACAGACAAAAAAAGAACCAAACAGAAGCTCTAACACATGTTCAAATGCCTAATTCATCCATACTGAATATTATGACATTTAAATCAGTGGCTGATGTAAACTTCTCTTATGATTTGATCTGATTAGAGTATCACTGCATGTTTTGCATCAGTAAAAAAATAGACACCGATAGAAATAACTCAAACTTCAAATAACTTAATTAATTTATGATGTTTTAATGAATTTTAATAATACTGAATAAATAATAATTTAATGAATACGAATATATAAAAATATATAAATGACACATGTAATACATTTTAAATAAAAATATAACTTAGTAAAGAATATATATATATATACTAATTAATGTATTGTATACATTTAAATACAATTTTTATATTTAATATAATTTTTGAAAACAAATAAATAAATAAAAGTGCATAAATTCATGCACCTGCTTCACCATAGTTTGCTCTGTGTTAATGTACATATTCTTGTCTAGTCTGCAATATCACGATGTTCAAAGTCTCAAGCTGTCTTCTGAGAGCTGCTGAGCACACACTTACTGGGCCAATTACCTCAGCCTCATTAAATGACATGTGCAAAGTTAGTACAAGCTCCAACTTCGAGATTATTAACATAATCAATGTTCCTTGTTCATAAATCTTGCTCAGTGGCCAGTTTACAGTTCTTGACATTATGTGTATCGAGTCATGTATAACATAAGAGTATTAAGAAATGTGGGTTTACATGCACACTGCCAATCACAAGTAATCTTAGTTTATTTAAATACACTATTTGACCACAGAAATGTATTGGTTGATCTAACTGAATCCAATTTTCAATGTTAAATGTATACTTATATTACATATCAGTATGATTGTATCTTAATCTTTTCTTCAGGGAGATGGATAGAGGATCACGGTGTCGTCCATAACCTGATGTTTAATGATAAAACTGGCCTGAGAGTTCCCCACAAGGCAACACTGAAAAGATCAGAATGGTGGGATAATGGCGCTTTGCCCCTGTGGATAACAGCCCAAAATCAGGTGAACTTACTGACATTCCCAGAATTCCTTGTGTGACACTTCACATTTGGTGGTTTTTCATTGAAAAAAACTTTTATTTTCTTTCTTTTCTCATCAGCTATGTACATTAGGGTTTTATGTTGTTAAATTAATATTTATTGCATTATTTTAGTGTTATGTTTGGTGTTTAGTATTTGTGTGCACTTTATATAGCAATTATATATAGTACTTAGCTCAGCTTGTGGAAAAGCTTGTGAAGAACTTGATTTATCATGTCGCTTTCTCTTTTCCCCGTGTTTTGCTGATTATCAATGTATTATAAAGGTACAAAACAGATTTTCGTACTTCAGTAGGTTGGTACTGTATAATAACTATTTCAGTTAATCAAATATATGCTTTTTTACTGAAAATGTATGTCCAATTTGTTATTGTAATGGTCTGACAACCACAGCTGTTGTTGTTTGTTGCTTTACCATAAATTTCACAAATTTTCTTTACAGTGTATGTAAATATGTCCAGTAAAAGCATTCCTCATTGTAAATGAATTAACAAACAATACCATACTGCTCTTCTCCAATAATGTCTCCTATATATTTCCAAGGGTCTGAAAACAGCATCTTTTTTCTACCCTGGTGGAGGAGTGAATTACAGTGGCCAAGCTGTGGATCGTTTTCTGGTGGAAGATCATGGGCAACCTGATGACAACGAGACAGGGTGGCAGCAGAACATCGACACTGTGATGGGATGGTTCACAAAAGAGGACTTTGACTTTGTTACGCTTTACTATGGAGAACCAGATAACGTGGGTCACGCTTTCGGCCCCGAAACCCCAGAGAGAATAAAGATCATTGAACAGATCGACCGCACTATTGGCTACCTCAGGGAGGCAATTCACAAAAATGGTTTGACTGATCACCTTAACGTCATCCTGACCTCAGACCATGGCATGACTACTATTAAAATGGCTAGTAAGGTTAATGAGATAAAACTTAGCAATTACATGAGTTTATTTAATCTAACCCGCTTTGACCTGCTCGACTACGGTGGGTTTGGCATGATCACACCTAGGGAGGGCAACGAACAGGAAGTTTATGATGCCCTGAAGAACGCACATCCCAATCTGACAGTCTATAAGAAAGAAGAGATACCAGAACACTTTCACATACGCAAACATGAGAGAATTCAACCCATTGTCCTTCTGGCTGACCTGGGCTTCAATATCAACTCTGTAAGTATCTTTGAAAATAAATATCACTCAATTTAGCCAGTTGCTTGAAAGCTCAAATAATAAAATATTGTAGTCAAACATGCTAATTATGTAGCTTCACATTATTTAGTCAGTTTACAGTCTAAAATATCAATAAATATATCTAAATAATATACAAAACCATTCAAAAGTACTTGTACTTTTACATATAAAGTACTTGAAGTTATGTATAGAGGTAGAGTGAACTTATTAAACAGTCCGTCTTCTACTCTAACTTTTTGTTCGCTGTTTGTGCAGAGGATCATTTTGCATATCAACAAAGGAGATCATGGATTCAGTAATGAGGAAATGGATATGAAAATGATCTTTCGAGCCTTTGGGCCAGACTTTAGGGACAATTTCTTGGCTGAGCCATTTGACAGTGTCAGCATCTATCCATTGATGTGTAAGCTGTTGGGTGTAGTTCCAGAAGCAAACAACGGAAGTCTCAGTGACACCAAAGACATGCTAGTGGATAACGCTGATACTGGTAAGTCTAAAAGATTATTTTAACCATTTAGCTTTTTCTACCTGCTAGAATTTTAAGAAAATGTATTACCCAATTAATGACATTAACTGTTCTTTTTTGCAGGTGGGAGCAGTGGAAGAATCAAAGTGTCTTTTAGCCTTCTGGTACTAATGATAATTATCTTAACCTTAATTTGAAGAGATTTGCCAAAAATAACTAGTTTGTAGCAATCATCAAGCCCAGAATACATTTAAACTAAGAATACGACAATCACAAATGCCTATTAAACAAAGACTTCTTCCAGTGCTGAATGTGATGGTGATAACTGACCTTTTTCCTTTCATCTTTATTATATAAAGTAATATAATACAAGTTTATACTGGAAGTTTGTTTTTATTGTGCACACATTTATGAAATATAGCAAATATTAAGCATGGTGATCAAGCAAAGTGTAAAAAAATGTGATCTATATGTTGAAAATGTATTTGTGATTTGCTAAACTTCAGAATTTATTTACATGTGAGTTTTATAAAAATCCCTTAATCCCACGTATTCCACTTCCCTTTAAGTGCATTCAAAAACATAAATACACATTCTTTTAAGTTTAGAGTACTGAAAAACACACACAACAGCATCAATATTGTATACAGTATAATACACAGGGGTCAACATATATATTTCTAAGAATTATATACATTTCATGCACAAGAGATATTTAATTGAAATTAGCCATAGGTACATGAGGGGGAATTTTAGTTTGTGTTCTTGATTACATATTACTGTGTGTATATAACATTAACAGGTTTAAAAAAAATACAGCCTCACTGAATGCAAACAAAATTTGTTCAGGTATTTTGATCAAAATCAAACCAGGTTTAGCAAACCTTTTTACATTTGTTATCATATTTACTGTATCATTGTTTTCATGAAGCTAAACTGACATACATCTGCACTTTTTAAAAATATATACCAAAGGAAAGTTCTTATAAAATTTTGGTAAAAGGTACAAGGCAATTCAGACACCTTTATCTTTTCAAACATCCCAACTGCCCTTAACTGGGATGCACAAGTTTTTGCACATTTTTGGTACCAACTGGTACTAAAGAAGAGTACTAAAAGAGTCATGTACTTTCTCAATGCCAGTCCTCATCCTGCTCATCATCCAGCTCTACTGAGCTTTCCTCAGCTCCACTACTTTCTTCTTGCCCTCCTCTTTGTGCCTCCTTCCTCCTTGCTGCCTCTAACATCTCCTGCCGTGCCTTAGCGGCCCGCTCCTCCTCTTCTCTTTGGCATTGTGCTGCTGCCTTCCTCTCCTGCTCGGCGTGACTCTTCATGTGAGCGCTGCGACTCTTCACCTTATAGAACACCCTGCATATACAGACCTCATTATAAATCAAGTTGCTATAAATGAAGAAACTGCTTTACATACAGTGGGTACGGAAAGTATTCAGACCCCCTTAAATTTTTCACTCTTTGTTATATTGCAGCCATTTGCTAAAATCATTTAAGTTAATTTATTTTCCTCAATGTACACACAGCACCCCATATTGACAGAAAAACACAGAATTGTTGACATTTTTGCAGATTTATTAAAAAAGAAAAACTGAAATATCACATGGTCCTAAGTATTCAGACCCTTTGCTGTGACACTCATATATTTAACTCAGGTGCTGTCCATTTCTTCTGATCATCCTTGAGATGGTTCTACACCTTCATTTGAGTCCAGCTGTGTTTGATTATACTGATTGGACTTGATTAGGAAAGCCACACACCTGTCTATATAAGACCTTACAGCTCACAGTGCATGTCAGAGCAAATGAGAATCATGAGGTCAAAGGAACTGCCTGAAGAGCTCAGAGACCGAATTGTGGCAAGGCACAGATCTGGCCAAGGTTACAAAAAAATTTCTGCTGCACTTAAGGTTCCTAAGAGCACAATGGCCTCCATAATCCTTAAATGGAAGACATTTGGGACGACCAGAATCCTTCCTAGAGCTGGCCGTCCGGACAAACTGAGCTATCGGGGGAGAAGAGCCTTGGTGAGAGAGGTAAAGAAGAACCCAAAGATCACTGTGGCTGAGCTCCAGAGATGCAGTCGGGAGATGGGAGAAAGTTGTAGAAAGTCAACCATCACTGCAACCCTCCACCAGTCGGGGCTTTATGGCAGAGTGGCCTGACGGAAGCCTCTCCTCAGTGCAAGACACATGAAAGCCCGCATGGAGTTTGCTAAAAAACACCTGAATAAGATTCTCTGGTCTGATGAGACCAAGATATAACTCTTTGGCCTTAATTCTAAGCGGTATGTATGGAGAAAACCAGGCACTGCTCATCACCTGTCCAATACAGTCCCAACAGTGAAGCATGGTGGTGGCAGCATCATGCTGTGGGGGTGTTTTCCAGCTGCAGGGACAGGACGACTGGTTGCAATCGAGGGAAAGATGAATGCGGCCAAGTACAGGGATATCCTGGACGAAAACCTTCTCCAGAGTGCTCAGGACCTCAGACTGGGCCGAAGGTTTACCTTCCAACTCAGGTTTACCTACCTACTCAAATGGTTCAGGTCATACTTAGAAGGGAGACGTTATTATGCGAGTATAGGAGAGCATAAGTCTAAGTGGACGTCCATGACATGCGGAGTCCCACAAGGCTCAATTCTTGCACCACTCTTGTTTAGCCTGTATATGCTCCCACTAAGTCAAATAATGAGGAAGAACCAAATTGCCTATCACAGCTATGCTGATGATACCCAGATTTACCTAGCCTTATCTCCAAATGACTATAGCCCCATTGACTCCCTCTGCCAATGCATTGATGAAATAAACTGTTGGATGTGCCAGAACTTTCTTCAGTTAAACAAGGAGAAAACTGAAGTCATTGTATTTGGAAACAAAGATGAAGTTCTCAAGGTGAATGCATACCTTGACTCTAGGGGTCAATCAACTAAAAACCAAGTCAAAAATCTTGGGGTGACTCTGGAGACAGACCTTAGTTTTAGTAGTCATGTCAAAGCAGTAACTAAATCAGCATACTATCATCTCAAAAACATTGCAAGAATTAGATGTTTTGTTTCCAGTCAAGACTTAGAGAAACTTGTTCATGCCTTTATCACCAGCAGGGTGGATTATTGTAATGGTCTCCTCACTGGCCTTCCAAAGAAGACCATTAGACAGCTGCAGCTCATCCAGAACGCTGCTGCCAGGATTCTGACTAGAACCAGAAAATTTGAGCATATCACACCAGTACTCATGTCCTTACACTGGTTTCCAGTTACATTTAGGATTGATTTTAAAGTACTTTTACTCGTTTATAAATCTCTAAATGGCCTAGGACCTAAATACATTGGAGATATGCTCACTGAATATAAACCTAACAGACCACTCAGATCATTAGGATCGAGTCAGTTAGAAATACCAAGGGTTTACACAAAACAAGGGGAGTCTGCTTTTAGCCATTATGCCGCCCGCAGTTGGAACCAGCTTCCAGAAGAGATCAGATGTGCTAAAACATTAGCCACATTTAAATCCAGACTCAAAACTCATCTCTGTTTAGCTGTGCATTTGTTGAATGAGCACTGTGCTACAGCCGAACTGATTGCACTATGTATAATCATTTTCTATTCTTAAATGTTTAAAATTATTTTTAAATCAATTTTTAAAGGGGTCATATAATGCCATTTTTGTACAAGCTAATATGATTCTTTAGGGTCTAAATTGAAAGTTTGTAATATACTTTAATTAAAAATTCTCATTAGTATTGTAAGAAAACACTCATTTTACCTGCTCAAAAACAGCTCTGTTTTTAGCACACCGTTTTAGTGTGTGTTTTAAATGCTAATGAGCTTTGCTCGCCCCGCCCCTCTGTTCTGTGGGGCGTTTTTGACACAACACATGTGGAGTGTTGCCTTGACAACAGTTGAGGGTATATTTTGAAGAATGGCAGCGGGAGTCTCTGAGGATACTGTGCAACCGTATCAATTCGAACCGGAGTCGGACCCGGAACAGGATGACGGCCCCGAAGAAGTTCGACAATTAAGGCTAGAACGGGACGTTTCTGAATGGTTGGTTAACGTAATGTCACTTTTATCTATTTTTGTGTGTACTGTCAGGTAGAGTAGTGAGATACGAACGCTATGTGTTTACTGATACGTTAGTTCATTGACAGATTGATGTTACAGCTAATGGTCATGAAAAATAAATTCGGTAAATGTAGGCTTGTCAGTGATGCGCAACGTTATCTATGCAGTGTTAGGTACAACTCTCAGGGCGGAAACCATTAATTTTCATGCAGTTATAACTGTTTTTTATTTGTTTAAATTTTTTACATTACTTCTTAACAGACACCGTTATAAACCATCTACAAAAGTAAGCTTAGTGTAGTGTTATCATGTTAACTTTAATACCTGCGTACACAGTTTGTAATAACACAATAACCATAACGTTTTGTTCATTATAAACGTGGGATTATTAATTATATTGAGAACGTCGTAAATAGAAAACATGCATGTACCCTGAATGTAAACATTAGCCACATACATCCTAAAGCGTGCTAGCGATTTGCAAAGATTAATATAAAGATTAATATAAAGGTTAATTAAACGTTACACTCACTTCTTCTGGAGGTTCAGCAGGAACACGAATAGTTGGTACCGATTCTTTTTTCAGGAGCAGCTTCTTAGCAAAACCAGCTTTATACTGACCTTCATTTATAAAGCAGTCTGGTGAAAAATGATTCGCTCAAACATGAAAACATTGACGTTGCTCGTGGGGAATATTCCCTTCAAAAGCAAAACTCAGCCATGTGTCTTCAGCGGTTCGGACTTAGGAACATCAAAATGACTGCTGTGTTCATTATTGCACCCGAGAACAGAACACCACAATCGCTTAGACGCCATTCTGCTCATAGGGTGTATTCACACCAGGAAAGTCCGATAGTTCACTTGCTTTGGTCCGGACCAAATAGAAATTATTATTTTTTTTTTTGGTGCGGTTCGCTTTCACACTGCCCTTTTTGCAAATGAACCAGAAATTGTAAACAAAACCACACGTGTGCTAAGGTCATCCGTTCGTTGGACAGAAATTCTCAAGCAGGGAAAAACAGGAAGTGCAAAAACAGGCTAATCATGGAGATCTTTCGTAGTGCAATTTTTATTATTTTACTGATTTGCTGTCATGAGATAAAAACGCAATATGAAGCAACTTATGAACATCATATATGAGACAATGTCATACAATGTTGTAATTACGATTTGCCAAAAATAAAATCTATAGATATGAAATGCTCAAAGCATATCAAAATGTTAGTTTAAACATTTAACCTAGATAAATGTGCGCTAGGCGCATATCCGATCGTTTGTGCGGAGAGTGGAAGCTGAAGCGCGCTTCAGAACATCATATACGCCGTAATTGTTGCTCATAAAGGTAATAATAATACATCGTTCGGAACTGTAAAGGGTATATTTTTATTTGTGCACTCACAATATCAAGAAAACGTGCTCTTCTAAAATAAAGAAAACTAATAGGATGCGCTTCCCGTCAAAAATGAACTGTAACTTACAGACATGATGAATATATCTATAGAAAGCTTTGAATTACTACAAAACGAAATAAATCATATCCAAAACAAAAACTCTTTCATTATCCGTAAAGATGCATTTCTTTCTAAAGGCGTGTCCAATGAGGAGACGCAGTCAGGATTTTTAACTTCATCTTTGTGACACTGACTCAGAAAACACTAGTTTATTAATAAATAATTCAAATATCTCCTTACTATTTCCCCAGACACATTCATTGTAACTTTTGCTGGGGCTTTGCGGCAAGCTTTAGCCTATTTAGTGCGCTCATGTCACCTTGCTGTGGGCGCTATGGTCACGAAAACTCATAATTGGCACGCGTTTTTAAGCATTGCGGTTTGAAAACAAGTGATTTAAGCGATTGAAATGCAAACAACAGCACTACATGCGCGAGCTGTGTGTTTTCTGAGCGTGCTTTCTGCAATTGGATCGGATCGAGGCCGGTTCATATTCACACCTTAAACGAACCGTACCAGAGTTCGTTTGGAAACAGACCGAGACCACCTCTTCAGCTGGGTCTCGGTACGCTTGTTTGGTCCGCTTTTGGTGCGCACCCGCTGCATTCTCACCTGCCCAAACGAACCGCACCAAGAGGGAAAACGAACTCTGGTACGATTCAACCGAACTAAATGAGGCAGGTGTGAAAGCACCCATAGACAGCTCCAGCGTATATCAACAATGACGCGCGGACCATGATTGACAGCTCGCTCACGAGCAAGGGCGGGTCTGTGTTGAAACACTGCTGTCAATCAACCATCGTGGGAGGGGCGTCCGACCGTGTGGCGTCAAACAAATAAGGAGATTAAAAAAAAAAAAACACTGGATGGATTTTTTATCATTTTATGATGGTTGTGTACAGGCACTGCTAACACACATTTCAGTACAATCAACTTGTAAAAGTGCATGTACCATTATATGACCCCTTTAAAATCACTTTGTTTTTATTGTTGTGATTATTATTTTTAATTCCTTATTATTATTTTTAATGACTATTTCACTTCCTTTTATGTAAAGCACTTTGAATTACCACCGTGTATGAAATGTGCTATATAAATAAACTTGCCTTGCCTTCCAACAAGACAATGACCCTAAGCACACAGCTAAAATAACGAAGGAGTGGCTTCACAACAACTCCGTGACTGTTCTTGAATGGCCCAGCCAGAGCCCTGACTAAAACCCAATTGAGCATCTCTGGAGAGACCTAAAAATGGCTGTCCACCAACGTTTACCATCCAACCTGACAGAACTGGAGAGGATCTGTAAGGAGGAATGGCAGAGGATCCCCAAATCCAGGTGTGAAAAACTTGTTGCATCTTTCCCAAAAAGACTCATGGCTGTATTAGATGAAAAGGGTGCTTCTACTAAATACTGAGCAAAGGGTCTGAATACTTAGGACCATGTGATATTTCAGTTTTTCTTTTTTAATAAATCTGCAAAAATGTCAACAATTCTGTGTTTTTCTGTCAATATGGGGTGCTGTTTGTACATTAATGAGAAAAAAATGAACTTAAATGATTTTAGCAAATGGCTGCAATATAACAAAGAGTGAAAAATTTAAGGGGGTCTGAATACTTTCCGTACCCACTGTATGCTAAAAAAAACAAAGTCAATGACTAGCAAAAAAACTAGAGTGAATGGTATGAATATAGGAATTAATCAAAGCATAAGCAAATTTAAAAAGCACTTGTCCTTACAGATCATTTTAAATATCACTAAAATTAAATATCTCTAAAAACATTTAGAGCTGTCATGTTGTTTGCTGAATTTTTGTGTCACCTCAGACCAATGAGTTTGATAAAGTATTGTATTTAATATTAAAATATAGAATTGTAATAATATTAACATTAATTTTAATAATTTCAATTAACACTATTAAATCAATTATATATTATCACTGTTTAGATGTTATTATATGTGACCCTGGACCACAAAACCAGTCTTAAGTGTCAATTTTTCAAAATTGAGATTTATACATCATATAAATAAGCTTTCCACTGATGTATGGTTTGTTAGGATCGGACAATATTTGGCTGAGATACAACTATTTAAAAAAATGGAATCTGAGGGTGCAAAAAAATCTAAATACTGAGAAAATCATCTTTAAAGTTGTCCAAATTAAGTTCTTAGCAATGCATATTACTAATCAAAAATTAAGTTACGTTTATGTAAGAAATTTACAAAATATCTCCATGGACAAAATCTTTACTTAATATCCTAATGATTTTTGGCATAAAAGAAAAATTGATCATTTTGACCCATACAATGTATTTTTGGCTATTGCTACAAATATACCCCAGCGACTTAAGACTGGTTTTGTGGTCCAGGGTCAAATATTAGGATCTTATTATTAATTAAACAATTTTATTTTGAAATACTGAATGGTAATATAATTTATTATTATAAAACAATTCATATTAATAACTGTAATAATAACAATATGCTGATATGAAAATATTGATATGTTAAGTAATGTGGAGAAAAAAACACCGTCTAGATGTTATAATATTGGGACATTACCATCATATACACATGTGGTCAGAATTGTTGGTACCCTTGGTAAATATGATCAAAGAAGGCTGTGGAAATAAATCTGTATTGTTAATCCTTTTGATCTATTATTTAAAAAATTCACACAAATCAAACCTTTCATTGGAGAATAAGAATTTAAAAAGGGGGGAAAATATCATTATGAAATAAATGTTTTTCTCTAATACACACTGGACACAATTAACGGTACACTTTTATTCAATACTTTTGTAAACCTCCATTTGCCAAAATAGTATAGGAGTTTTCTCCTATGATGCCTGATGAGGTTAGAGAACACCTGACAAGAGATCAGAGACCATTCCTTCATCCAGAATCACTCCAGACCCTTTAGATTCCCAGCTCCATGTTGGTGATTCTTCTCTTCAGTTCACCACTCATTTTCTACAGGGTTCAGGTCAGAGGACTGGAATGGCCAGCAGAAGCTTGGTTTTGTGTTCAGTGACCCATTTATGTGTTGTTTTTAAGGTTTGTTTTTGGATTATTGTCCGGTTGGAAGATCCAAACATGGCCCATTATAACAGAGTCAGTCACTTATTGATTTTTTTATCTGTTGGTGTTTGATAGAATTGATGATGCCATGTGTCTAATCAAGATGTCCAGGACCTCCAGCAGAAATATAGGCCCACAACATCAAAAATACAGCAGTATATTTCATTGCACACATGGGGTACTTTTTATCCCTGTGTTCACCAAACCCATCTTGAGTGTTTGCTGCTAAAAACCAAAATGTTTTGTTACATCTGACCATAGAAGCCAGTCCCATGTGAAGTTCCAGTCGTGTCTGACAACTGAATTTGCTGGAGTTTATTTTTTGGTGAAAGCATTTTCTTTTCTTGAAACCCTCCCAAACAACATGTGATGATGTAGGTGCTTCTTTGACAAATTTTTTTTTAAGGCTTTCTGACCCCGAGACTCAACTATTTTCTGCAATTCTCCAGCTGTGGTCCTTGGAGAGTCTTTAGCCACTCAAACTCTCCTTCTCACTGTGCATTGGGACGATATAGACACACGTCCTCTTCCAGGCAGATTCATAACATTTTCTGTTGATTGGAACTTCCTAATTAATCGCCCTGATGGTGGAAATGGGAATTTTCACTGCTCTAGCTCTTTTCTTAAAGCCGCTTCACTAATTTGAGAAGCTCAATTATCTTTTGCTGCAAATCAAAAATATATTCTTTGGTTTTTCTCATTGTGATGGATGATTAATTTGGAATTTGGCCCTTGTTTTGTTTTCCCTCCCATTTAAATTTCTGTGAAACAGGAAGCCATGGCTGGATAATTTCATGTTAATAATTACGCTGGTGTGCTCAAAATTGTGAATATGAATGGGAATATACAGAGATATTTTACTCATAAGAATTTATAGGGGTGCCAATAATTGTGTCCAACGTGTATTTTGTGATTTTTAAAAATAAAAGATCAAAAGGATTAACGATGCACATTTATTTTAACCAACAATTCTGACCACATGTGTATGTTACTGAAATATTAAAATAAAATACTAAAATATTTGAATAGCCTAATTGTGATGATAATATTAACACTGAGGACTTGAAATATTACTTTCAATATTTCAGAGAAATTATATTGGAGATCAGAGATAGAGAGTACAGTGAGCAGAATTCTTACTCTTATCTTAGATAAGAGTAAGATGAATACAGGATAGTGTATACTCTCACATAGGTGCAACTGCTAAGAAACCTCTGGAACAAAACTGTTCTCAACTGTCTTTTGAAGTAAATGCAACTAAGACAAGCTGGGTTGCTTCAAATTTAATGAGTAGAAATTCAAAGACACATACTGTTATATAAAAACTGACTCACCTGCTGCACTTCTTGCAAGGGAAAATACCCTCTGGCTCTCCCTGACTTTTGTTGCCAGTTGAGGTCCTGTTTTTCTTCCCCGTACTGTCAGAGTGAGGCTTTGGAGGTGCAGGGGAAGGAGTTTTGAAGGAGGGTTGAGGTGCTGGCATCTGGCCAGAAGACTCTTCCGCAGAGCTGTTCTTCTGGTCTTCATGAGCCACATCTGCCCTCTCCTGGATGGATGAGTAAACACAACCATGCAATCAGATTTAGCAATTCATTTGAATTCTTAACTGGACATTTAATATTCCAGCCCAGAGAAACATGATGGCTTCATGATGTATTTGCTATATTTATATACAAACAAGAGAATGCTTTCAATCCAAATACTCACATTCTTAATGTCCTGAAGTGTTTTGGTCAAATTTTGTAGACCGTTATTGACATTGTCCAGAGTTCCTTCCTGTTGTCTGCTATCATTCTGCATATCTTCTTCTTGTTTCACTTTAATCTTGTTAGAGATAAAAGAACAGACAGATGATCTAACAATGAAAATCTCATAAGGCAAGTATGACCAGCACTCATGTATCACATTGTACAGATTGTTTTAGCACAGATTTTGTAATCATTCATAAAAATTCTCTTTTCAGATGTAAATTAATAAATGATTCATTTACTGTACATGTGCTATTAGCTCTTTAGTCAAAACAATGTCTAAAAGCAGTAAGCAGTAATAGCCTTTACCACAGGGATGTTATCCTCTGGCTCTAAAGGTCCATATGTATATGTGCCATTGCGGCCAACCTTTGCTCGTTTCTTATAGGTGTAGTAGAACTCCACACACTGTGCCACTGTTTTACTCCTCACCTGCCAAAATAGAAACACAATGTAACCTTAAAAAGGGGAAATTTGATTTATATGAATTAATATATGACCTGTAAACAAAAAAGACTAGATACCAGTTTTTGCACCATGAAGAAATCTTTCCTGTAAGCAGAAATTCCCTTGTTGTAGTATCGTTTTTCATCCACAGTCCAGCAGTCTGATCCTGCCAATATTCAAGGGACATCAAGTTCTTTCTATCCACCATACAACATTACAAACATTCTGCTGCATTGCAATACTATCCATTTACAGTCACAGCATGCTGAATCATTTTTAATATTTCTAAGTGAACACAGTGAGCCCTGCAATTAGATGTAAATGAATTTCTACCTGCGTAGTGGTAGTTCGCCAGATGGTGGTTCTTGGAGAAGATGGGATTCTTCATCAACATCATTTCCAGAGCTTCCTACAGAGTCAAAATAAATTTTTAGTTTATCCTGAAAACATATATATGCATCATATACAACGGCCCCAACAAGTATTTGGATACTTTTAGATGCTTCTACTACTGTTCAAATGTTTGGAGTTATTAAGATTTTTTTTTTAAAGAAATGAATACTTGTTTCAGCAAGGATGCATAAAATTTTAACTTTAAATTAAAAAGAAAACTAAAACTTTTACAATGTTACAAAAGATTTCTATCATTTCAAATAAATGCTTTTGAACTTTCTATTCATCAATGTATCACATTTTCCACAAATATATTAAGCAGCACAACAGTTTTCAGAACTGATAATAAGACATTTTTCCTGTGCATCAAATCAGGATATCACAATGATTTCTGAAGGATCATGCAACACTGAAGACATCTTTTGCCACCACAGGAATAAACAACATTTTAAAATATATTAAAACTGAAAACAGTTCTTTTAGATTGTAATCATATTTCACAATATTAGAGTTTTACTGTATTTGTTATTAAATAAATGCACCTTTAAGAGCATAAAACACTACTCGTACCAAACTTATGAGTTGTAGTCTAAGTGTTTGAATTTCATTACATTTGACAAAATATTAAAAGCACATTTGTGAACTAACATTTTTCCTAACTGGTGTCAATGTGATTTTTAGATGTCTTAAGTCAGACATTTTTCAGTGTATATTTAACTGTGCTCACCATGACATCCCCTCTGGACTCATGCAGGCAGTGCATCGCTAGCTCTGGGTTGGTTCCTCCTCCATACATGACACTGGAGCAGACCAGGTTCATCAGGTCATCAACTGGAAAATAATGGGAATGGAAGGATTGGAATGGAAGTATGCGAGACATATGTCTGTGTTATATGCAGCTGGTAAACCTCAGCTACATCAATGCAGTCTTAAGATAAGTTACGTCTTGTATCCTGGGAGGGTGTAGAATCAGCCTGTGAATTAGGGAGCCAGACCAAAGTGGCTTTATGCTGGTCCTTTAGGGCCAGTGTTCCATCCAATAGTTCTGGAATTTCTGCCTGATACTGAGAGCCGATGTTTATGCGCCTAAAATGTGCAAAAGAGAGAGAATATATTAGAAAAGTGGACAGTGACTGTGATGAATAGCTAATTTTTAAATAAATACTCACGGTTCTAGGCTGACAGGCGTTGCTTCTCCAATCACTGAGAGTGCAGGAGGGGTGATTTCAGAACTGCCTAAAGTGCAGAAAATAAAGTCAGCAAGAGAGATATAGAAATTAATCATGCCAATGATGAACTACAATTCATTTACCCTTTTCAATTTATTAACTGAGAATAAACACAAATAAGCAAATAGTGAAAAAACATAACGTTTTACATTAAGGCTGTATAAGTAATTATTTAACAAACTAATAATAATAATAATAATAATAATAATACACAACACGTTAACAATTTGTTAACATTATTAGTTCATGATACAATATGTTGTAAGATGCATTAACTAATAAACAATACACTTACAGCTTTTATTTATCTAGTTTTATTTTTACATATCCTAGTGAAAAATAAATACTAAAATGTATTTGAAATATTTATTTCTTGCCAAGTATACTACAAATACATTTACATATTTATGGATTTTTAAAAATACCCTGCAATGCTAAATTGGAACAACAAATTTTAATGATACTAAAACACTTTTTAGTCTTAATATTAAGAAATGTGCATTGTGCACAAGTGATACTCCAAATAAAGTGTAATTAGAATTTCTAAATCAGTAAGTCTCGAGTGATATGTCAGTAAATTTGTTAATAGATTTGAACTATTAGTATGAAATGTATTTTGTATTTTAAATATATTACTTTTTTACTAGGGTATACTAATAGATTTTTTACAACAAGTTTTATTTAAATTAAAATTAGTTAATGCATTGTGAACATGAAATAATAAATAATAGTGCATTTATACTGTAAATTTACATTAATGATTAATAAATGCTCTGTAAATGTCCAGTTTATTGATGGTTCAGGATATCTAATTAATATTAATTTCTTTATCTATTAATATGTATGAATAAACAAAGAGTGAAGGTTAAAAAGGTTACACTTTACAATAAGTTTCCATTTAAGTTAACAATAGTTAATATGAACTAATAATGCATTATATTAATGACATTTGTCATTATTTTAAATACATGAATGCCTTCTAATTACTAAAAGTTCTGTTAAAAACATTATGAACCATCAATGAACAATACTGTGTTTATACTGTAAATGAACATGAAACTAGATGAATAAATGCTGAAAGAAACTATTTCTTATAGGTAGTTTACCATATGACATTAGCAAATGTTTAAAACCTTACTGTAAATCATTACTAATACAAAAAGTCCTTTAAAACAAAAAGATATGGAACGCACTTGAATGTAGCAAACTTCGAGTGGTGCTGCGGGGTGTGAATGGAGGTGGCAGGACCTGGCTGCCTGCTGCCATAGAAGAGAGGACAGCAGAGAAGTACAGCCCAGAGCCTTCACGCACAGGTGAAAGAATGGGTGGAGGGGTGTATGGCGGGATGATACTGGCATGGTCTAGCAGGCGTAATGGGGAGCGCAGATTGCTCTGGTAAGGAGTGATGCTGGAGTAAACAGAAGGGGTGATGAATGTGCACGGTTGAGGTATGACCAGAGGCTCGGGACGTGGGCGGCGCTTGGATTTGTCCTCTTGCCCTTTACCCTGATTTAAACATAAATGGCAGAACAGATATTTTAACAACTATTTTTAAAAGTCCCAAACAGTTTAAAGTACACTTCCAGTGTGGAAAAAAGCATAACATCAACATGAAAATCATTTGAGATGTTTTAGAAATAAGCGTCACGGTCAGAAAAATAAGCCCAAAATAAGCAACCCCTAGTTTTGGGGGTTTTGACAACCTTATTGTAAAATGTTACCGAAATCTCTTGCTGTTTAATCAAAAGCAGCTTGTGATTGCATAAAGATGCTGAATTAAATTACTACAAACAGCTCTAGCATAAATTACAGCATTATTTTTATGGAAAAGGGGGGAAAAACAACGCATGTCAGTGGCATATACAGACAGAGGAACATCGTCACACACTACAACTACATATTGATAAAGCGGTTTAGTCCTATAGGTGCCAACCACTAACAAACCCAACGCACAAAAGTATTCTGATAATAAGTGGATTAACCTGAATGAAGCTCTCAGATGCGGAGTTCTTTACTGAGTGCCGCCGTGCTACAATAACTGAGGGTTTACGATCAGGGTGGTTTTGTTGATGTGAAATCTCGGAGGGATGTCGAACATTATCCAGCTGTGTCCAGCTGCCCGGTGCTTCCATTTGACCTTTCTGAACTGGCACCGAGACTGGGATGACTAGGGGTGCCATACCAGCTGGTCTACCAGGGGTAACGTCCTCAAACTATTAAGTGAAGATAGAAAAAGACAGAATAAAATATAAATGGAGAAGAGAAAAACAAAGGATAGAGAAGCACAAATAAAAGTGTGTGTAAGCAACCGGCAGCGTTTAAGTGGGTCATAGAGCTAGATGAGTTACTCTGCCCTAAAAAACAGGTTAAGTTATTTTTTTTTTTTAAACAACCATCTCAAACAAATCGAGCTGTCTCTGCCCTGTTACTGTACACTGACATATCTGAAGTCTATGACATTTTAAAGAATAAATTCATACCATAAACGTCTTGTTTTGAGGCTTGGATCAGATAGATGTTAGCAAATAGGGCTTGGTGAATCGGCCCCTCCCAAATCCAACTGAATGGATTTTGAGAGAGTGTGGAATGTGAAGGTGTGCAGACATGCAGCCACGCAGCCACTCACCAGACTGCTTTACAATGCTCAATAACTCCATAAACTCCACTGTACATGATTGGGGAAGCTTGATAGAAAACACTGCTCTGATCTGAGTTTGTACTGTAATATTTACTTTTATAGTTTGATTAGTTATAAAGCTGGTGACACGTTTTACCCAGTTTCAATTTCTTACTAGTCAGCAATGGAAATTTTTAGGTTTTGAATGAGCTAATTCACTAGCTGGTTTAAACAACAAAAACAACTTAGGAGACCATCAAAGCAGCAAAACATACCAGCATATATTTAATGCATGCTAACCTAAGTTTGTGGTCAGTAAGATAACCGGTTTGAAATAAATACTTCTATTCAGCAATGACACATTTTTAAAAGTGACAGTAAAGACATTTATTTCAAATAAATGCTGTTGTTTTAAAATTACTATGCATCAAAGAATCCTGAAAAAAAAAAAATGTATCACGGTTTACACAAAAATATTAAATTAGCACAACTGTTTTTATTATTGATAATAACAGAAAATGTTTCCTGAGCACCATATCAGCATATTATTTCCAGCCCAGTATGTTCTAATATGTTACAATTAATATTAAAACAGATTTCTGCTATTCCACTGTTGTAAAAATACACTTCAAATGGATTTCCAAAGAAATAAGCTCACCTTTGCTGGCAAAAATTCCATCTCTGAAGCCTTTTGAGCAAGAGTCTCAAGGTTGATCTCCTTTGAGGCCCTCCGTCGTCTCGGAGTGCTTTGGATGACCCCCACTGCGGGTCCTTGAACTCCACCAACTCCTCCATTCTGAGCAGAAAGCTTGTCCTTGGATGTCTGGTTGCCTTGAGGAGAGACTCCATCTTTGGAAAGCCGTCGAGAGCGGCGAGGGGGTACCTGACGTTTGGTTTGGGTCTCCCGGAGTTCTGGAGTGGCCTCTGCAGGACCCGATTCCTGATAATTTGCTCCCTGAGGAATAGGATGTTGTGTTTGAGGGATGGTGAGCTGGGTCTGACTTGAATCCGTTTTCACCCGAGTACTGGCTAGATCCTGTAACTCAATTTCTTGTTTGACTCGCTGCTTTTCTACAGTCTCTGGCTGTTGAAAACCTTGTGCATGCTGTTGCAGTTGCTGCTGCTGCATCTGTTGCAGCTGGTATTGCTGTTGCATTTGATGCAGCCGCTGCTGCTGTTGCATTTGATGCTGCTGCTGCTGTTGTTGTTGTTGTTGTTGTTGTTGCTGCTGCAACTGATGCATTTGCTGCAGCTGTTGCATCTGATGCTGGCGATGCAGCTGCTGCTGTTGCAACTGCAAGATCTGCTGTTTCGATTTCTGCTTCTCGTTATAATTCATATTTAAAGATGCATTGTTGCCTTGGAAGACTTGTTGGAAACCAGGCGCCTGTGGTTGCTTGGTAGGTCCGAAAGCCAACTGGAAGGGTTGCAGAGTAGAGTCGGACATATCGTGATGCATTCCCTGAGGCTGATACTGGAGGTCTGCAGGTCTGTGACCTTGTGGGAGCACCTGATATTGAGCATGATGCACGGCTGCCATCGTGTGATGGTCCCATTCCCCCCCGGGAATGTGAGCAGTGTCTGTGTAGGACTGTGAGGGACTTGGTGAATGCTTCTCCAACTTAACAGCCTCCATTTCATGACTTTTGTGAAAGGCTCTTGGGTCATCCATACCACCTAGAGAAGGTCCAAAGTTCTGTGACCACTTATTCAGGTTCGGGACACCCTGAAACCAAGTCGTGGTCTGCATTGGGTTTTGAGGCGTCCACTTTACTGGTCCTGATTGCTGAAAATGGCCCCGGACCTGATCAGATTTGTAAACGCTCTGGACTTCAGGGCTAGAATCCACCAAAACCTCTGGGCTGCTGTGAGTTTGCTCCAAGGAGGGAGCGCCTACGTTGTAGAAGAGATCTCCTGAATGCTGCATTGTTTCACCAATGGCTTCAACATTCTGCTTGCTAATACTGTTTATGGTTCCTCTCTGGTGTGGAGAAAGACTCATGGCAATTGTGTGAAACTATAAGACAAGTAAAAACCTGGGGCATTCAACACTTCAGTTTTAAGTAAGCCTATCACAAGGCCGGATGAGAAAAAAAAAGTTTTACAGAGCAGAGCACATGAAAGATTTTGTGGGGTCTAGGAGCCCCACCTCCCTTCTTGCTTCTAAACTGCAGTATAAAGGTGGTGTAAATATTTAAAACCTCAGTCATTCCTCAGTCACAGGAAATGTTCTAAAAAGGAGAGAAAGACAGAGTAAGGTTTTAAACTTAATCACAATAGGAGTATAATGAGGTCTGCATTATATGCAAAATAAACAAAAAGACAAAAAGAAAATGAAAAAACATAGCGGGTGAACAGTTTCTAGGGGCACACAACTGTAAATGCATAAGCATTGAAATATAATGTTTAAATCTCACTTTTTTCATCATTACTTTCCCTTAGGGGCTCCATAATGATGATTTTAGTTTCTGAATTAAAATTAACTTTAATATTTATGGGGGGCATAAAATTCAAAATGTTAGGGTAAAACAACTGTCCTCAAAGTCTCATCAGGAAACCAACATCCCAAAACTTAATAAAAAAACATTAAATTAAACTTTTCTTAAAAATAAAACAAAAAGAGTACATATGTATACACTTATTTATCATGGATGCTCTTATTTGTAACCCAGAATGTCATTGCTGGCACCTAAATAATCAAATCTAATTTTTATAGCAACACAACAGTGCATATGAATAATAAATAGAAAAAATAAATTTCAGATCACCAATTAAAAAAAACAGGCCATAGCATGTCAAACCTGACCTGGCAACTAAATGCAAATAATTCCTTTTGCATCATTAATGTATGTCTGTTTGGTAAGACCTGTGCGTAGAGAAGGAACATAGTGGCCTAAAACCAGGAAACTTGACAAACACAAATACAGAAGGCAAGAGCAGACAGAACGGGAGGGGCATGAAAAGTGCGATGCAAGACAACAAGAATTACAGGAAGTGAAGAGGGAAAGGGAGAGTGAGATGGGGAAAGAATACAGGAGAGAGAGAACAAGCAGAACTACTTTTCAGCCCATTGGTGACCCCTCCCAAACTAGCAACTACTATGAAAACATTTGTTATATAAAAAAACACACGTAGAATCAATGCTGCACATCAAAGCAAACGGCACTACTTACTTCCCTGTAAGACGACAAAGTATCAGTATGTGTGCACTTTGCGTTTCTTGGTTTATTGAACGACAGGTCGTGTATGAAAACAGATTAAAACTGTAGCGTACTTACACTGTTGCAATATGGCATTGACGTCCTCCTTCCTTACTTTTCAAATTCGGGTGACAGCACCTTACAAAACTGTTCCAACCCTGGGCAAAGTCAACAGCGTGCATGACCATATACACACACTACGAACAATGCAGACTGTCGTAAAGTGCGCACATTTGATACGCTAAAATACCATGTCACAATGCATCGAGAGGCCTTTCCAACATGTAGGCTGACAGATTTAACAACTTTTGGTATCCGAGCACATTTGAACTCTTCAGCTGTAGTCGCCAAACCTGTTTTCCTGTTTACATTCTGCTGTTTAAGCGCAATTTTACCGATACTGTTTGCAGGACGTGCAGAGTTCGAGGATCCTCTTGAAAAATAATCAATCTATCAAAGTTATTTATCAACAAAACAATTCGCAATGACGCAGCCAATCAGCGAGTTTCGGATTGAAGGCGAGGCGATACAAGGCGCAAAAGCGCACGCTGTGATTGGACGGAAGGAACTTCTCGCGCACTGCTGGAATGTGTAATATTTAATTAGTGAACCCAACTGAAACAGGGGAATTTTACATTTGTATTATATTATACATTCTATTATAGAATGTATTATACACTTTCACTTTTTATGACTTCGAGATATATTGCACGATGTGTTGACAGTGTCATCACATTCATGTTAAAAATGCATGTTGACATGCAAAAAAAACAACAACAACCATCTTGGTTCTCTATATAATTCCGAACCTATAATTGTAATCCATCAAGCTCTACCACACAAATATACCACATTCAAGCAATGAGAAAGAGACTTCAGGTAAACAGCGTCACCTTGTGTACCTAACTTAATACACTGACATGTGGCAAGTCATTTTAACATTAAATCCTTAAACTAGTGGTGGGCAGAGCGAGGCTTCGTGAAACACTGAAACAGTCGAAGTAAATGTGGTGACACCTAGTGCTCATTTTCAAGTATTGCTCTGAAACAGCTTCGACAGAGAAGCAGTTAGGCGAATTGACTAATTATAATGTATGTTGTGTTTATCGCTCCATCAAGTGATTTGGGGGCGTGGTTAGTGTTCTCGACTGGAATGCTGTCACCTTGGTGTCGAATCCAGGGTGAAGCAGTAGTTCATATAATTATAATAAGCATTTAAACTTTGTGTTTTTGTTGTTCTGTTATTGTAATGTGTTTAAACATCGGTCTGACATCTGAACGAACTCTTTGTGAATAAATGTTATTCTGGTCATGAAAAATGAACATTAATAAAAGTCATCAAGCCACAATGTCTGACTTTTTTTTTCTTTTTTCTTTTTTTACATATATAGATTTTTATTTAAAAATATGGATTTTCTAAACAGTGTCTCAACACTTTGTGATCTGAATTAGATTTCATACAATGCATACCTTGCTTAGATGGCCCAGCAGTGTCAATAGCAGGCCTAGGTACAGGGACAATGTTACCATCCTCTGCAGTCTGCACCCCCCAAAAGGGCAGGATGTGTGCTCCTCAAATGGCTCATCATGGATGATGTATTATTACAGTAGGCTAGCTGCCTATCACAATACATACATCTCACTTTATTTTGTGTTTCCAAATGAAAATGCTCCCACACCACAGATGCACGGCATCTCTTGCGTTGAGCTTCCATTATTATGTAATCTATCAATATGAAATAATCTATGTATCAACTAGCCAATGATATCCTATCTCTAACTTGCTGTGCGTGTCACTATCTAACTTATTTGAACGTATATGTATGCCTATATGAATGTATCAGTATATTTATCCTAATTATCTGTCAATGTCTATAGCCTATCTGGGTCATTCTATAATTAGGGGTACATTTCAGGTCAACAAAAAAGTGAAGAAATCAGTGTGCTTTTCTGCAAAATAATCTAGTTGTTTCCATAATATACCCCCATATTGTTCTAAATTCATTAGTTGCCAAGCTTAAGCTCAAATTACTTTTTAAATATTTAAATTAAAATAAATATTTGATTCATTGTTTTGTCAACTGTGTTACAGACAAAAGTGGTGTCATAGAAGAAATAAATGAAGTACTACACATATGATAAAACATTTGTTTGAAAGTTATTGAGTCTATTCACCAGGGGTTTTGAGGTTGTATGTCTAACTGATTTAAAAAATATGAATTTTAAACTGAATAAAGGATATTCTTTGGTATACTATCATCAAGGATGGATATTTTTTCAACATAATTCTCCATTACACTGAATCTAGAGTTATTCAACGTCTTTATGTAATACTGTTCACTCTAGAGATGTCCTTTTTATAATTTTTATAAAAATTTTGCCTACAATTAAAGATTTATGACACAAAAATCACACGTAACACAATTGACAGATAAAGTAACACAGTTGACAGAAGTAACACGGTTGACAGGATGCATTAGGAGAAAAAGAGAAACCTTTCTTTAAAATAAAACCTTTTTATTTTGACAAGTGTCAGCAACAAGTAATTAATTAACTCTCTTGAAACAATGGAGAAAACAAACAAAAACTTTAAAAAATGCTGTTAATACTACATTAGTCTCATTCACAAAACAGTCTATGTTTTTGTAAATACGCAGCCCTTCTCTCAGGATCAGCATCACGCCGAGCCCTGTACTGGCGCTGCTTCTCTGCAGCAGATAACATAATTTCCCTAAAACAAGATTAAGAGCACTTTATAGTTTTTCAACCTTGCTTGATAGGGATCACATTAAATAAATGTCAGCAGAAACCCACCATTCCAAACCATGAAATCATATAAAAATGAACCATACTTCATGAAATCCTTGTTTGTTGATATATGTATATTTCTGGAGATAATATAGATTTTGCTGAAAAGCTATGGAATGCTCCTTTAATCGAGTGTAATGATTTATTCAGTGCAATATATAGATAATATTATAGTGTTAAGATTAGTTAAATTAATCCCTTAATGTGAATCACATGTTTTTATAAAATAACTATTACTATGTAATTACACTTGTTCATATTTTACCATGTCATTCCTGTGTTATAACAATAGTTAATGTATGTTTTTATCAACAATACTCAATATAGGCATAAACTATGACAAGAAACCCAGCCAACATTGTCAACCGTGTTAATCCCTGTCAACTGTGTTACACTTGATGGGTAACACAGTTGACATTTCTTCCATTTTAGGGCCTTGTGCTAACTGTAGACCTTGAACATGTCCCCACATTACCTTGATCAACTAGTGTTTTTATACATTTTATCTACATTTTTGTAAATATAATATCTAAAGTAAGTACACACGACCATGTTGATAACACAGTTGATGAGCAATTCATCTACTCTATGTGTAGACAATAATAATGATTAAAAATTGAAGAGGAGGAGTAGAAACTTACCACACTGTATTTAAAATTCCCGCCACTGAAGGTCGTGACATCACATGATGTTGGACATGTGACTTTGGAACAAACCATTGCTGATTTATAGGGGTTTTGTCAATGGGTAACACAGTTGACAAAGATTTCTCGGACACACACAAAGTTAATAATTTAATAGATATAAACAAGTGAATTAGTTTTTAAAATACATTTGCCTTGTTTTAATGATTATTTTTTAACAAATAATGATGAAAATAATATACAAAAACATGTATTGTAGTGTTAATTTGAAAGGCAAAACTTGACTTTTAGCAAATCGGACAGCACAAAAACTGTTATTTCCAGTACAGCATATGCATTTTCTCCTAATTAACTTTTGGAACTGGTTGACTTTTATGCATGAAATAAAGAGGAATGTGCCCAAATATAAAAGTGATCATTGCTTGAAGTGAATATTCAGTAAAAATGATAAATACAACCAATGGACTTGAAATGTACCTTAATTATAGAATGACCCATCTATCAATATCTTAATAATAACTTTTAATCTAGCCTAAATATAATTAACCAAATTACACTATAAATATCACTATATTGCAAAATCTTTCTCCTCTCACAAAAACCTACGAAGTGAAGATGAGTTAACTCCACTTTTATACTTTGTGGGAGTTAGGTTGACACAGATGTGTGATTTGTTTCCGACCCTGTCAATCAAACGCAGATTCGGCAGGTATGCCACGTGTCGAAACACCTGTGACACGCCCCGATGCTATGATTTAAATTATGTTTTGGCTTGCCACAACATGTATATTGAATAAAAATATGAATCTTATTTTAATATTGTTTCTTTAAGTGGGCGAATCATTTTAATTCATCTTCATGATTCATTTTCATTCCTTGAAGTCTCTTGTGAAGATCGGACCCATAATGGACCTTTTTCACATTTCATCGTCATAGTTGGGTTAACTTCGAGAGCAATGAGCGAGTACCACAATTTATTTATTTATTTATTTTTGCATTCCCATTTGCTCAAAATAGCAAAATAAAAACACGATAGTGTTTTCACGACTTTCAAAAAAGGGAAAATTGAGAGAGACTGATAATGGCAGTCAGAAGAGAACAGTTTTACAGTAAGACCTCTTGGACAACCTTGCAGTCTAGAGACAAAACGTGTTAGTGAACAAAAAATATGCTCACCAACTAAATGTTTTTGTTTATAACAAGAAAAAAAGGGGCAGACTTGTTTTTAACGAATTGAAGTAAAAGATTCAATGACTCACATTCCAACATATCCAAACATATAACACAAAAAACATCTGGAATGAAGAAATCTTTTATAAGAATTCACTGTATAATATTCTGAAATTAAATAAAGGTTTTCAGCTAAAAGCTATTTCTAATACTGTAAAGTAAAATATATCCGTTTTATTAATATTTATTTTACCAACTCAGGAAATCAAGTCAGGAAACAGACACATCGTAGTAAACGTTATACATAATTTTTCTCAAATTACTGTGTTCTGATCCCGCATTGATTGCTTGGCTGCTCATATATGATTCACATCAGTTCACCTCTACATTGAAAATGTGCGGAAATAGCGCGTCAGCTGGTGTGTCACATGATCGCAATCATGTGATTTGCATACAGGGGAACGACCTGTTCAGATAGCTGTACTTATCATCAGCAAGAAAGACACATCTCAAGACAGTTTGAGAGTCTGATGTTCGCGGTCACTCAGTCCCACACTCGCCATGGCTTGGACAAAATATCAGCTTTTACTCGCCGCTATGATGCTCATCACAGGCTCTATTAACACACTATCCGCAAAGTAAGTAGCACGCACGCGCTAGATGGTGTTTGTTTACATGCGATTATTGCTTACTTTTATTAGTTGCCCGAACTTCTGTCTCTACTAATAGGGTAGAATGCTTTCACGTTTTCTTTTACAAAACTGTACGCCGTGACCTTATTATTTTGTGAAGGCGTGTAATTTTATTATCTCCAAAGGAGAATTTGCACATGTTATATGTTAAATAATGTGAGCAAAAATTAGATGAAAGAAAGATGGTAATTTTCCCTTTGTCCTTCAGTACTAATGTATGCACTTAATATATACAGACGAAGATGAAAATCGAACATTTCTGGTCAAGATGATTAGACGACTCACTTGCAATTGTGATGATCCGACGTGTCGTGACATGTTGATGCTGCAAAATCAGCAATTCTGCCACCAAAACCCTTGTGACTATTAGTCAATAGTGCAATCGCAGCAGTAAACATCTTACAATCAGAATTAGGTAGTCCAAGTCGAGATGTCTGTTGCAAATACTGTTAAGTAACTTGTAAATTGATACAGCTTTGTATCTAAAACAGAAGCTTGATGTTTCTAGGCAGACGGTATTTGATACCACACTTCACCCAGTGTCTGCTGAAAAACTGACACTCGTGTTGATGATGATTCATCTCTGTTTTAACACTTCATTATTTGTACATTCGGATTTTACAGTGCCATAATCACTTCTATTTATAACCATTTTTTATAAAAATCAATCAAGTCGAATAGTTAAATCCAAAGAAAGAGTTGTTAAAGACTTTTCTTCATCATGAGGCTTTATGTCAGTCACACATTGTCATTTCATGGTTGTAAAAAATGGCATTAGTGTCCCATGTGCATAGTTACTTATTAAACTTATAGTGACTGGCAGATGAAAGACTGATTTTACATTTTTAATGTCATAGGTTTTAGTGTGTAGTGTGATTTGATATAGAGAAATGCTCATTATAATTATCATAATTAAATATAATAATTATGTACAAATATAACAAGCTTCCTGATTACATTCAATAGCCATTACGGTTTGGACAAAGAGATTTGTGTGCAGTCCCAAACTTCAGTTATCTTTTAGTCAGTGATTGCTATGAGTGCCTTATTTATTGTTATACTGCATATTAATACACATTAAGTTGGATGAATTGTAATATTGGAAAATGACACGTTTAATGACCTGAATCTGTTCATCTCCTAGATGGGCTGATATGTTCTCTGCACCTGGATGTAATGGTTCCCCAAATCATGCCTTCTCCCACCCTTTTGTTCAGGTAATGATATTCATCAGTCCTCAAAATAACAACACACCATTCACATCAAACTTTCCTCTCGGTTCATTGTTTTCAGTACTTCTATGGAAACGGAGAACTGAAAGTGTTATTTATGTTTTGTCAAAGTGAGAACTGGTTTTGGCTCCTTGTCCTTCTCTTCACATCACTTTTCCCCATCTCTGTTACTTTTCCTGCATGCATCTTAATAATAAAATAAAAGACTCCTTTCTTCACCACACATCTCCTCATCTCTCCCTTCCAGGCTGTGGGAATGTTTTTGGGAGAGTTGTCCTGTCTGGTGGTTTTCCACATTCTCCTTTGTCATGATCGGCGCAAACCTGAGCCCACGATGATTCCGGGCCAAAGTTTCAACCCCCTGCTTTTCCTCCCCCCTGCCCTTTGTGACATGTTGGGAACATCCATCATGTATGTTGGTGAGTATCCAATATGCGAAGTAAATTGTGTCAATAGTCTTTAGTTCTTAAAGGGAAGGTTCACTGATTTACAACCAGACTTGTATCGTTACTGTGACAGCACTATAAGTAAATGAACAATGTGTATTATCTTACTATATATAGACAAGTTTCAATTTATAATAGCTGAAACATCCATTCTTTTTATTCTTGGATTGACTTAAACGGGATCTGTACTTGTGTTTTCTTTCTCTAGCACTGAACATGACCAGTGCCTCCAGTTTCCAGATGCTGCGAGGAGCTGTGATCATCTTCACTGGACTGTTGTCTGTAGCGTTTTTAGGACGGCGGCTACAGCCCAGCCAGTGGATTGGGATCCTAGTCACCATCCTTGGTCTGGTGGTGGTTGGCCTGGCTGACTTTCTGAATGGCCATAGGGATGACTCCCATAAGCTCAGTGAGGTTCTCACAGGTCAGTAGTTACCTGCTGCTGAACGATTTTAATCATATGTAATGATTATTTGTCTTTTATAAATCAGAAAACCTTCTCGAAGGCTGGATATCAGGAGTTTTTCTTTATTTGATTTTATCTTGCATCTTTATCTGACTGGACTGATTTTCTATTGATTTTGTTTTATAGGGGACCTTTTGATCATCATGGCACAGATTATTGTTGCAGTCCAGATGGTCCTGGAGGAGAAGTTTGTTTACAAGCACAATGTGCATCCACTGAAGGCTGTTGGGACTGAAGGTAAAGTTTTTAATGTAGTGACATATAAAGCCAATAACTAGTTTAGTCCAAGTATATTAATGCTATGTATTAATAATGTTGTCATAATGATAATGATAGGAATTTATCTTATGTCAGAAATTACAGTTTAAAAGTTTCGGGCCAGTTAGATTTAAAAAAAATTTTTTTATGTTTTTGAAAGAAGTCTCCAATAAAAATCGTGATGCTTTCTTTTTTTAGTTGAAGAGAAAGTTCAAAAGACCAACATGTATTTATTTATTTAGTCTTTATTGTGTATGATCAATTGCTAGAAAAGGCTAACTGTTAAAAAGATTAAATCAAAGGTAGTATAGATTTAATGAAACAAACAATGCTGATTGGCTTAGAATTAATGTTGTCATTACTATAGGTGTTTGCTAAACCCCATTTAGGAGACCTCCATTTTTTATCTTAGCTCCCACAAAAATCTGTGATTAACTTATCTGTCAATGCCGTTACAAATGACTGATTATGTTTTCTGACTTGAAGCAGCGGCTGAATATCCGATGTTGTTTTACTCTCAATCCTCCCCAATCATTGTTACTGTGAAATCAGAAAAATTCAGTCAAATATGCCGTGTTAATGATGAACATCTACTGTCAAACAGGCAATTTTGATTATTAAAAAAAAAAAAAAAAGATCAGTTTAGCAAAACTTCTGTGACTGGTCTAATTCTCAGTGGCTTAGTTGTCTTTTCTCTCTTTCTTAGGTTTTTTCGGATTTGTCATCCTCTCTTTGCTACTCATCCCAATGTTCTTCATCCATGTGGGAAGTTTTGCAGACAACCCACGGCAGGTCCTTGAAGACGCATTGGACGCCTTCTGTCAGATTGGCCATAAACCCCTTATTTTACTGGCACTGCTGGGCAACACCGTGAGCATCGCCTTCTTTAACTTCGCCGGCATCAGTGTCACCAAGGAAATAAGTGCCACTACTCGCATGGTGCTGGACAGTCTGCGTACTCTGGTCATCTGGGTCATGAGTTTACTGCTGGGTTGGGAGGTATTTCAAGGCCTACAGATCTTAGGCTTCATCATCCTACTCGTGGGTACAGCACTATACAATGGACTCCACAAGCCCTTGATGGCCAAAATGCCCTGCTGCCCTGGAGAGCAGAGAGCAGAGGAGGGAGAAGCCCCAGAGAGAGAGAGACTGCTTGGTGCAGGAAAAGCTGAAAATGAGAGCTAATATTGGACTTTAAAAATTAAATGCTTTGTGGGCAGCCTTTTCTTCAGTTTTAACTGTTATTTCCATTTTAAGAAAGATTCACATTTTAGTATTGTTTTAGATTTTGATTCAACACTTGGGAACCATCACTACTTATTGCGTACAGCCATTTTTGTGGGCATGTCTCAACTGTTTAAAAAAAAGGACAGTTGTGCTTAGATTTTAAAATGGTTGAATGCATATTTTTACTTAAGGAAAGGGAATCAGTTTTACATGATTTTAATGCCAAAAATAATATTTTAAAGTTTTTAATTCTGTGGTTTAAAGGTTTCAAAACCATTTGTTTTTGTTTACGTGATGTGCTGTTGTTGGGAGAAGATTATTTCTCTAACCATTTTATTTGAGTAATATTTTTAGTGATCTGTGAAACGGGTATTGTGTACTGACAAGAAAATCTTCTGTTAGTCCATGTATATTTGGTTTATAAAAATATGGAAGTGTCGCTGTGTTTACTGCCAGTAAATATCACAATGTTTGATTTTTTTCTTTTCTTTTTTAGAGTAATACACAAGGAACCCTAGTTTCAAAAACAGTATAGTTTCTACTAGAAGACATCTGACATCTGTTTCATTTCACAAATCTGTCCTCTGCATAAATGTATAAATTCCTTTCACATTCTTGGTTGTACATTGTGGATGCATTTGTTTGTTGTTAATGAAAACATGAAGAGGAAAGAACTGTTTCACTCAGTGACTATTAGATTATATTAGATTAATTACAAGTAATGTCTGTGTCACATATCTAATTATGTGTAACAACCCTTTTATTGATTACCTAACTAATGTTTGACCTGCGTAATTCCACAATGAAAATATGCGAACAAGATGTAAATGTAAAATCTTTACATACACTAGTAACAAATGTTCAGCGTGTTAGCATTAGCTATATCCAAACGCAAAGTTTAAAACAATGGCAATCAATAATAATTATAAAAATGGTAACACTATACAATAAATATCCGTTAACTAACTAACTGACAATGAGCAATGTCAAAGACTATAGAATAAAAAAGCACTTAAAGGGACTTTGGCAATACATAACGTGCACTATTCATTCTTTTTTAACGGTAACGGTTGTTAAATACAGCTGTGCATAAGGGATTCGAAGAGATACAGATTTTGGATTTAATAATGTATTAGTAAATGTTGAGTCCGTATTAAATTGTTAACAACTAAAAATGTAAATATTATTTATTTATTAAATTATTTATTCATGTGATTATTCCAAACGATGTTTGGGATCAAACCCGTACGACGAGATGTGACGTCACAGATCGGTCCGCTTGCTCGGTCGTCGCTGCCGCTGCTGTTGTGAGAAGTGAGGCAAATAACGCGAACTTCAGTCGTTATTTTGTGTTTCAAAACGTTATGGGATTATCATGTCCAACATTTTATATCATCATGGCCTATAGAGCAAAAAAAAGATGTTTTGAAGTCTTCGGAAACATCTTGGACCGCCGCTGCAGACAGAGGTAATGAACACACCGGGTCCCTGAATGAACGCGTGCAGTCCGTTTAGCGAGCTAACGTTAGTCCGCATTATTAGCGGGATTACAGCTGTCACAACCTTGCGTTGCCGTTGTGTAACCTGGCAACCGTATGTTCAGTACTAGCCGTATGTTGCGGTGGCTTTGTTCAGTTTAGCTAATTAGCTGGCGCGGTGTCGCTTCATTGCGCTTTTTTTGTTTTAGTGTTTTGGCTCTGGCTGATGCTTTAGCTTTAGCTAGCCCGTGTCCTATGTCTCTCTCTGTTATCACTGGTTGCGGAAAGGACGAAGAACGCCTCAACCAACATCTACAAGACAGCGGCAGTTTTCAGCATAGCTTGTGGATGTTAGCATAAAAATTCAGTAACACAGCCAGCTAATAAAGACATGTAACAGGCCAGCTGCAGCCATCCTTAAGATGATCCTTATTAAAAACAGAACTGCATGCAGCTAGTATGGCAGTTGCTTTGGACTGTCATCCATCAGTTCTGACTGGTGGGGGGGGAAATGATAGTATTGCTAATACAGTACAGATTAAAGCTCGAGTAAAAAGCCTTTTAATAGTCCTTTTTAAAAGACACAGGCAATAAGTTGTTATATTTTAAACTATAATGTTTTTGTGCTCAAATTCAAATTTATTCAAATGTAAAATCTACAGGTAAATTATGTTATATGCAAATTGCATATTTATGCATATAAAAATCAAAACAAAACACTTAAACTATATTAAATTTAAATTGTTTTACATGTGTATATATCTTTTAGACATTCTAGATTTATTACTAAAACAGTTTTGTGTGTGTCAAAATGTTAGTAATTAGTAAAAATAAATAATAATAATAATTGATTTTAATTGTCAATACACCATAAAAACTGGTGCGACAATTCATGTAATTCATAATTCACCAGCACAGCAGTCAAAGAAAATGACAGTATAAGACTTTGACAGTGTGTGCAATAAGTATAAAACACACAATATACATACATACATACATGCATAATATACAGAAAAATATTTTGCTCAAAATAATGCTCATATTTACCACTCCAACAGATGTGTACATGACTTGCAGAATGTTTAATTTAGCCTCTTAGCAAATAGTAATGACTGCATTTTTATTTTATCATTGACATCAGGTTCTCTGTCTTATAACTAAACATTCATACAAGATAGTATTTTGTAGTCTTTGTGATGTAGATATACAGTTTATGTTTCCCTGAGTCACTGTCTTGCAGATATAGTGAATTTTATTCTTGTTTCAGGCCTACAGTAAGCCTGTTCCTTAAGGATTTGACTGTATTTAGCTCCTTTAGTTTCTGCACCCTAGCAGTGACAGTCATAAAAAGAATCAGGACGGGTTCTTCTACAGATCTTACCTATTCTGCTCAAAAGACAACCTTAGGACAGGTCAGATTCTTGTAGTTTGGGTGCCTTCACAGAAGGCCTTCTTAAGTATATGGATGGAGCCAATAAAGTGCATTTTTCATTATTTTTGTCTTGTCTACAGCCCTGTAGGTAAATCTCCCTTATGTCTGCAAACGTCTCTAGAGCCTTTCATTTCTGATGTAACCGTGCAGGTCCAACTAAATGAAGCATTTTTCAAATCTACAGATCTGTTTTTTCTAATCTTTTCAGCGAGGACCCGAGCTCACTGATGTGAGGTGTAGATCTTCTCTGAGTGTGCTCAGTCCACTCTTGAGCCTCAGGATGAGTGGGCCCGGAGAGCAGACTGATATCTTGGCTGTTGGGAGCATGGTCCGGGAGCGATGGAGAGTGGTGAGTTGTTTTGTTGGAGCTGTATTTAGGAGGACAAGGCTTCAGCGCTATTCAAATACTCACTGTTAGTTTTGTAGAGATGTTCTGATAGCTGTCAGATTCTTTCATGTAAACTTCCACTCAGGCAAGGAGTTTTTTTTTTTCTTTTGAGCTCAGTCAAACGATACACTGCAGGTGTGTTGAGCAGTGCTGACATCAGCACAGAAAACTGTACAGCATGCTGACAAATAGTCACAAGACACAGCATTTTATTTCATGACAAAAGTGTTGTTTTGCTAGGACATTTTTTCAAGACAGTATTTCATGCCTGAACAGAACTATTGTAACATCTGTTCTCTGACACAAGTTTGAAAGCTGTCTACTCAATTATAGCAGGAAAAAAATATATACAGTGCATCACTGTTCAAAGGTTTGTGGTCAAAATATGTTTTTTTTTCTTTTTGAAAAATGTATATTTTTATTCAGCAATGATGCATCAAATTGATCAAAAGTGACACAAATTCTGTTCTTTTGCACTTTTTATTCATCAAAGAATCCTAAGAAGCAAAATGCATCACAGATTCCACAAAAATGTAAAGCTGCATGACTGTTTTCAACATTGATAATAAGAAATGTTTCTTGAGCACCAAATCAGCAAATCAGAATTATTTCTGAAGGATTATGTGACACTAAAGAGTGAAGACTGAAGTAATGGCTGCTGAAAATTAAGCTTGGTCATCACAGGAATACATTTTAAAGTACATTACTGATGATTACTGATAATATTTTGCAATATTACTGTGATTTTAATGAATAAATGCAACCTTGGTGAGGATAAGAGACTTCCAAAAACATCGGCCAAAAAGTTTTGCACAGTAGTCATTCATTAAAAATTTCTCTTTCCTAACTAGTTGAAGAAAATTGGTGGGGGTGGTTTTGGTGAGATCTATGAAGTCCTGGACCAGGTGAGCCAAGTCAGTGTGGCTTTGAAAGTGGAGTCTGCCCAGCAACCCAAACAGGTCCTTAAGATGGAAGTAGCAGTTTTGAAAAGACTTCAGGGTAAAAATGAACATAAGATATTTAAGATGCTCATTAATGTATATAAAAACAAGCATGAAAACCCTATTTGAGCAGTCATTTTGCACTGTGTTTTCTACTCTATGGGCAATCATACATTTCCAAACACAAGGGGAATATTACTTAAAAATATATATGGATTTGTATAACATTAACCATTTTTGCCTTGATCCATTTCATAGGTAAAGACCATGTTTGTCGTTTTGTTGGCTGTGGACGCAATGACCGCTTCAACTATGTGGTTATGGAGCTTCAGGTAGGGCATCAAATGATTTATTCTTGTTTCTAAATTTATGGATGTTATCGCAACTCAAGAGTAACAGAACAACCCTGATTTCAGTCACCTGAAGTGATGTTTGTCCATTGATCTGCAGGGAAGGAACTTGGCAGACCTTCGACGCAACATGAGCCGCGGCACCTTCAGCATCTCCACCACACTCAGGCTGGGCCGACAAATCTTAGAAGCCATCGAGAGCATCCACTCTGTGGGCTTCCTGCACAGAGACATCAAACCTGTAAGAGTGCTGTACAGTGTGTGCTCCCTCACAGACAGCCCTGGGCGTAAAAGCACATGTTTAACAGGGCCTCATTATTCCTTTTTAGACTATATAAACTAGTCATTAATCTTTTTTTTTTCTCAAATAGTCTAACTTCGCAATGGGTCGACTTGCCAGTACGTGCCGAACCTGTTATATGCTTGATTTCGGGTTGGCACGCCAATTTACAAACTCATGTCAAGAAGTCCGTCCAGTAAGTAATCACCGAAGTCTTTTAAAGCTTATGTTTATGAAATTTCATGTTAGTGTTACGTAAATGGACAGTTCACCCCAAAATGAAAATTCAGTCATTTACTCACAATCTTTCCAAACTTATTTGACTGTATTTGTTCCGTGGAGCACAAAAGTAGAAATTTCAAGCAATTACTGAAGAATTGCTTTTTGCAAATACAGTGCTTAGGGACTGAAGATTTCACGATTTAAAAAGGACACAAAGTCATACAGCACCAAATTTAAATCGTAATTCATATTTCATGAGAAAAATAGTGATGTACAATTTGTAAATTGAATGGATCTTTTAAATACGTTTTTTTTAATTAGTTGATCTGGTTCACAAAACTGGTTTAAATGATTTGTTCATGAATTGTTATGTCTCAAACTCTCATGAATGCACCAAAAAAAGGGAAGTCAAGATTTTTAAATGAAAACTGGCTTAAATTTCGATGTCAGAATTTTGACAATTTTCATTTTGGGGTAAATTATTCCGGTAATGTGTTTCTGTATGTTTACTTATGTCTTCTCTTTTTTTTTTTTGTCTAAAGCCTCGTCCAGTGGCAGGATTCAGAGGGACCGTCCGTTATGCTTCAGTTAATGCTCACAAGAATAGGGTAACTTCTCTCTCTTACATTCTCAAGCCAGTGGCAGATGCCGGTCAGGTTTCTTATACATAGCAGGTCATTACTTATTCATGTTTCACTAAAATATTTTTTTTTTAAAGGAAATGGGTCGACATGATGACCTGTGGTCTTTATTTTATATGCTTGTGGAGTTCATGATGGGTCAGCTACCCTGGAGAAAAATCAAAGATAAAGTAAGTTCTGCTCTGATCATAATTTTCTGTAGATAAGAGGTTTGCTGTTCTCAGTCCTGCCATCAATACAGGAACAAGTCGGAAATATGAAGGAGACGTACAACCATCGCCTCATGCTCAAACAACTCCCAGATGAGTTTAGCATTTTTCTTGACCATATCTCCAACCTGGACTACTACACTAAACCGGATTATCAGGTACTGAACTTTTTTAGCCTTTCTTGACCATAGATTTTGTAAATGTAGACAATCACTAACACAATGCTCTCTCATTGTGTTGCAGCTCCTGATGTCAGTCTTTGACAACAGCATGAAGAGCTGCAATGTGGTGGAAAATGATCCATATGACTGGGAAAGAACAGATTCAGAGGACACACTTATTGTTGGAACCCTGGCAACTACAGCCCAGCAGTTGACCCGCCTCACACCGGCATATTTGGGGTAGATATCCAGCATCTGCAGTGATTCAATGAGTCTCTGTATAAACTGTTTGAAGTCTACATGGTTAAATGAATATATTTCATTCTAGCATGGCCAATGCCTCCGTGATCCCGGGCGATCTGCAGCGTGAGAACACAGAAGACGTCCTTCAGGGTGAGCGCCTCAGTGAGGCTGATAATTGCGCCCCCATCCCAATGCAGCCTGCACAGGGAGCGGATGTCTGGGAGGATATGGAGCACAGCCGCGACCGAAACCTCAACCACGTTCAGCCTCTAATCAGAAAGGTACTATTCATCACTCTGTCACTGACATTCCTGCAAACTTGTCACTTTTCAGCAAAATGACTTGATACCTAATAAAGCAGTGTTTATAAGCATAGCTGAATAAAATGTATATAATAAAATTTTTATTTATTTCATCGACGCTGTTATCAACTCTGAACTGACTGGAGTTGAATAAAGACACTGTTGTCTTGTGTAAAGTAGCTTATAGTTGAATTTAACTTGTTTCATAATTTATGAACTTCACAGTTATTGAACTGAACTGAACCAACAGTTAAATAGCTATGAGCTAAATAAAGACTGTTGTCTTTTTAGAAGTACTTTACACCAAAATTTGAATTCGACTCATGTTTGATAAAGTTTGCATCATTGATACTGTTATTTTCCTGTTTGTAACTATAAACTGCTTTGAAACAGCCTGTATTATGTAAAACACTAAATAAAGGTGACTTGACTTGTACAAGTCAACTTGTGGTAACTGAGGTAACCACCATATTTCTGCTCTCCCACCTACTTTGAGAAAAATTAGCATTTTAATTTAGCTAATTTGCCATTTTGTCTGCTGTTTTTGTAGACCAAATATATATATATATAATATACAACTGAAATTTTGGGTTTATCATTTCATAAAACTTTATTTTGTCAAAACTTGTATTATTTGAATTGAAAAGTTGTTTAAATCATAGTTTTTATAGTCATTTTACAGTTTAGGATGGACATTGATGTTTCAAAACAATGTTGCTACCTAAACAACATATATTTCTATTCTAATATCAAACATTTCCAGAATGATTTCAATTGCTCCATTTTTTTTTTTTTTTTTTTTTTGAAGATTTAAAAGAGTAGGCCTATTGTTACTTATACCCCACCCATCACCTTTTTTGCCAGTCTGGAGTTTGCAAGTATAGTGTTTTAGTTGGAGCTTGTGTTTCTGATTCAGGTGGCTAGTGAAGAGGAGCGAAGCAAAGAGGGCAACCAGAGCCCCAACAGTGGCTCCATCCAGGGCTCTCCGAGACGTGTGCGCTCAGAGACCTTGCTCATCGACCGTGTTGCTCCTCTACTGAGAAGGATGCGCCATAGTCAAAGCATGGGGCTAGACAAAAGACTGACCCCTGAACCCAAACCCACCATTGAACGCTTCCTTGAGGCCTAGTCAGTAAACAAAATCCTAATATTCTTCCTTATAAATGTGATTTGGTCTCTAAAAACATCATAACCACTTCTCCTTCTTCATCTTATTAGTTTAGGAAAGCAACGTCCGGGTCTGCCCCAAGACAGGTCTGTCTGTCGGATCGAGCAGGGCTCGTTGGAGGATGAGGAGGGTGCGGCCAGCAGCGGTTACGTTGCCGTCAACCTCAGCCCCGTCCCACAAGAGGGTGACTCACAGGAGTGGGTCCTAGTGGAGCTTGAGGGCGGTAGCGGTTCAGCAGGATCTAAACCGGATGAGGAGGAACGCTCAGGGATCTCACCACGCTCCTCCAGCCCCCTCGCCCTCCCTCGCACCTGGTCTGACCCCTTGCCTCAGCGCGCTAGCAGTCTGAGTGGTTCAGCAGAATTCCACACAGGCATCTGCCACACTGGACCTCCATTCGCCCGACTACCAGGTTTGCCTGGAGTGATAGGCCTTTCTGGATTAAGAAGACTACCCACAGTACAGCCTGGGTCAGTAGTTCTAAGCAGGACTCATCTTGAGCAGGTCAGTTTCTGATATAGATGTATTAGCATTTCTAAACAATTAAGGTCACATTGTGAGATATACAGCAGGAATTGTGTGACAACGATTATATTATGACAACATTCCTGGTCATTCATTTTTACATAATACTGTAATTATGTCCAAAATTGTTAGAACACCTGACAGATCTGAAAATATTGACTTTTTTTTGCTTCCAAAACATGATTTCATTTCATAATGTTCATGAAACATGCTGATGGTTGCTCTGAGTACAACAAATATCAGATGAAGTGAGTCGTACTGTTTTTATCCATTTTTAACTTTAATATTTTGGTATGTCCATGTTTTGCAGCAATTACAGCAGCAGATCTCTCTGGCATAATGTCAATATATTTCCTGAGAACTTCAACACTAATATTATCCCATGCCCTCTGCAACTCAATCCAAAAGCTTTCCTTTGAAAACTGCTCAATTTATTTTCCAACTTGCCCCAAATTTGGGGTTGAGGTCCGGACTTTGAGGGGGCCATTCCATTATTTTCAGTGTTCCAGCAGATTCCTTCCGTCGCAGGTAGTTGCGGTTAGTTTTATGAGTATTGTAATGGCCAATTCAACAAAAACAACTGAAACCTCTTAAATATGCTAAGTGTTCTAACAATTTTGGCCACCACTGTATGATTGTGTATTGAAAACTGTAGCAGTAAGCAGTGATTGTTTATGGGTGCACTGCAGTGGTTTCACTGCAACATTACTATGTCTCGGATTTTGGCCAGCAACTTGGATTTATACATTACTGTGTATCAAAAACATCAATAGACTGAAAGTGAAGCTGACACAAAGCTCCAAGCTCAGAAAATCTCACCAGAGCTCAGCAGATTATGATACCACTAAGAAAAACAAATGTATAAGACTTTTTCCCTGCAGAGCTCCATTTATAATGTCCTGTATCTTAATGTTATTCCCCTCACAGTCATCCAAGGCAGTGCTACAGCCAGTTCAGTCTCAGCAGAAGACAGGAGACGACTCTCAGCCTGACAATCCATCAGGCCCTGCAGAAAAAGAGCACAACCACGTGCCACCTATTTCACCCTCTAAAAGCCCTAACAAGCCAGATGAAAACATTATCCCTGTCAAGGCCTCTGACAAGGATGTGGAGAGCGACTCGGGCTGTCCTGACGGTGGGCCTTCTTCAACCCCCAACCAGGGTGAGACGGCTGGACACAGTGTTGATGCAGCTCCGGCATCACCTCGTGAACTCTCACCCCGAGCCAGTCGCATCCCCATCCGTGACCCGGACTCTCCAACCCGTAGGTGTTTTCCAGCTCCACTTTCTCCGTCTCTGTCGCTGTCATGTGAGCACTTCCCCTCAGCGCTGCTGCGCGACAAGTTCACCTTCCCCACTGGCCCTCGAGGGTTGGACTGGCAGGTGGAGGAGCCACTCTCTCTGTCTTCCTCCTCAGGACCTGTGTCGAGCAAGAGTAAAATACCAAGACCCATAAGCCCCACACTAGTGCCGGATCAGCTATCTGCACGATTTATTCCACGGCCGCCACCAGGCAAACCGCCCCTTCGCACAGGTGGCGAGAACAGGTGAGAGGAGAAAGAATGTATTAGAATCATGTACTAAGTTAGAAGGGTCCCTGTGTCAGTGTATTGAGTTGTATCTTTAAGGGCTGCATGCAAAAACAAAACAACCGTCATAGACCATGAACACTCTTTTAAGCTGGTTCTTTTTAGAGAATAAAAAACATCCAGAGTGAGCAATTTTTTAGTCAATTCATGAACAAATGATTCTTACAAACCTTTCTTTTTAGTGAATCCAAGACATATGAGATGAACAGAGTTGTCCCATTTACAAACATATGACTATTATGAGCTGGATCATTTTAGTGAATCAAATACAGTGAGTGTGATCAGTGTAATTTGATTCATGAATAAATGACTCTTATGAACCAGTTCTTTTTTTACTGAATCCAAAACATATAGTTCAGCAAGTGTAGTCTGGTTCACAAACAAATTAATCTTATGAACCCATTCTTTTTAGTGAATCAAAGACAGAACGCAGGCAGTGTAATCTGATTCATGAACAATTGACTCTTATGTATGGAAGTATATGTGTAGCAAAATTCTATTTGAAATGTAATATGTGAAATGGCAATGCAATATGGAAAATGGCAATATATTTCTGTATTTAAATTTACATTTTCCCATTCATATGTGCAACATTTAGTGCAAAATGAAAATGAAAATTCAATTATATCATTTAAATTTGCCATTTTTTACATTTTCAAGTTGCAAAATTAAAATTAAAATGTATTACCCAAATTGACTAGATATGTAATCTATATAATTTAAATGCTGTTTTTTCCTAAAAAGAAGCTCTTTCAGAAAGGCAATTTGGAAAACAAACACGTGATACTTACTTTGTCTGGAGCTGATGTTCGCGCACGAAGCGTTGGTATTGATTCCTAAAGATTTAGGGGACTTTACCGATTTTTTTCTGGGATATTTCTTTCGAAAATTTAATTTAACCACAGTGTCCTCAGCTCAGATGGGGGAGTTTATGGCGACTCCTATGTTTATTAGTGCATCCCAAAGCACAATGCTTGTAAAGCCACTTTGGCGGACCTCAGCTTCTCACTTAGGGCTGTGTTTATGCTAATAGGACAGAGAGCGTCACAAATAGGCGGGACTTTTTCCCCTCGGTGACGTGAACAGAGGGAGAATCTGAAACAGCTCGTTTGGAGAGATTGGTCATGATTTATTGGTTTTAAAAAAAAAATGAGTTGGTGTGTTCAAACACCTTATAAAAGTGATTTTTACATAATAGGTCCCCTTTAAGAAAGAAAAAAGACATTAAAATCACCGTTTTGCTACCCTTTTGCTGCGCATTTGGCTCAGAATACATTTTGAAACTCTCATTGCATTTTGCTACAATTATCACGCAGTATCACGATGAAAATGCAATCCCAAGTGTCCTACCCCTAAGTCTAGATGCATTTAGGAAAAACAGCATTTAAATGATAATTTTGCTGCGGTTTTTGCTTAGACATGTTAAACATATCTAATCAATTTGGGTAATACATTTTCATTTTGCAAATTTTCAAATATGTTTTTAATTTGCATATTAAGACTAGTGTAGAAAATGGCAAATTTAAATGATATAATTGAATTTTCATTTTCAATCTGCACTAAATGTTGCACACATGAATGGGAAAATGTAAATTTAAATACATTGCCAATTATCTATATTGCATTGCCATTTTGCATATTACATTTCAAATAGAATTTTGCTACACATATACTTCCATACTTATGAACCTGTGCTTTTTTTTTAGTGAATCAAAAACATACAGAACAACCAGTGTAGTCTGAATCTTCAAATGGATGGCTTTGGTTCTTTTAATGAAGAGTTTTAAATAACTGGTTCTTTTAAGCAAATCAAAAACATACAGTGTGACCAATTTGTAGTCAATTCATGAACAAATGACTCTTACCTTGACTTACTAAAACCTGCTCTTTTTAGTGAATCCAAGACATACGAGATGAACAGGGTTGTCCAATTCACAAACAAATGTAATATGCATTGCCATTTTGCATATTACATTTCAAATAGAATATTGCTACACATATACTTCCATACTTATGAACCCATTCTTTTTAGTGAATCAAAAACATAGAGCACAACCAGTGTAGTCTGATTCACAAACAAATGAGCAATTTCTTTTTAGTAAATTTGAAGACATGTATGTAACAAGCAATGTAATCTGATTCATGAACAGTTGACTTTTATGAAGCTGTTCTTTTTTAGTGAGTCAAAAACATACAGGACAACCAGTGCAGTCCGATTTTTGAAATGGACAACTTTGGTTCTTTTAATGAAGAGTTTGAAATAGCTGGTTCTTTTAAGTGAATCAGAAACATACAACGTGACCAGTCTAATGCGAGCACAACCAATGTAGTCCAATCCCTAAATATACGTCTACATGATCAGTGTGATATTGAATGTTATTGTCTTTTCAGACGCAGACGCTACCGCATTCGTGCAAGCAGCACCGGTGACGCGGACCTCTTGGACAACCTCTCTCAGCTCATGCAGGAGCGAGGAGGACTGGCCGTCAGCACCTCACGTTACCAACGCACCACCGCCTCCTCTCTGCAGCGCTCGTTAAGCTCCTCACCTTCCCGTTTTGAGGGGGGTCACAGCCAGTCACCAAGTAGCTGCTCGGCCTCCCCGCCTCCTCGAATCAGTGACTTAACAGTAAATCACGGGTCAGGGTTCTGCCCCAGAGTCAGAGCTTCCCCAGGAAGTCCTGAGAGCAAAACCACAACCAAAATGAGCAAATAAAGAGAAAAGCTTGTAACTGATGGCGTGAGTTGTCAGTAATTTGACAACCGGTTTCAAAAGTAGCGTTTGATGAACTGTAGCGTTTTTACAAGTGGTGTTTTGATAAGTAGAGCGATAAAGGACCAGGTATTTGCCAGTTGGTTGTGATTACTTGAAAGCATCATGTTTTGGACATTTTTGAAAAACGTGAATTATTAACATGCTAAATGTTCCAGTGAAGCCATGTAAATTTCTTCTAAACAGATTGCCCCATGTAATTTCATTGCAATCAATTTTATTTTTTTTATATTCTATATAGTTTGTGCCATATATTCTTTTTCTTTTTGCTATGTAAATGATCTGTTTACTTTTTCATGTTTTTTGCACTTTCTGGTATACATACCACCTTACATATGTCAGATTTTGAACATTAACCATCAGTTACTATCAGTGAGAATGTTTGAAATCTGAAAACAATGGGGCTGCACTTAGTAACTCATTGTATTCTGTCAAACAGATGCATGTTTTGTAGACACTAAAGATACTCTAGCTTACATATTTTATCATTTTTCTGTTTTTCAATCATTGGTCAAAGCGTTAAAGGTTTCAACAGATAGATATCTATACAGTGTAATATCATTCACGTATAGGTACATCTGGTACAAGCAAGCATGTGTATATATGTATTTCAGGGAATGTATGTACTGTAAACTGTATCATCTATAGAATGTATTTATTTATTTATTGGATGTGGTTACGTACCTGATGATGTAGCTTTATTACTTGCTACTGACTGAATTCGCCATCACATTAAGGGTCAGCAACCTTGCAATTGCCAAGTATAATCTCTTCCATGCCTGCAATATCATACCAACGATCCCTGTAAATAGTCACAACATCAGTAAGAAACTTACCAATATATTGCAGTGAAACAATACAATACAATACAGTGACCCTTAAAGGAACTGTTGATTTAAACACTATAGTCCCATTACCATATTACTTGAATACATCAGCAAGATGTCTGTTTGATGAGTTGGCTGCTGATGCCAAGACGCTTCTGTGGTTTTTGGGATTGAATTCTCCATCATGGCATTTATTGAAAGTTGTCTGAGGAGTGCGAGACCCATGTGATGTACAAAGAAAGGGATTGTAGCTACCGAGTCATTTCCACGACTTCATTGTGTGCTGTGCAGCTAGAATAGTTGTTTTGTTCTGGATCGTCTATTTTGTCCTCTGGAAGTACTTTTACTTTAAAAGCATCAGTATAGGCCCACAACTATACTTTGGTACAACAGATGGTTTATCTTAAGAATTGTACATAACCTGAACTGTATATAGATATAAATATATTAAGAAAAAGAAATTCCACCTCATGCTTCATGTACTGTATTTTGCTAACAAACATTTCAATCATGCAAAAGTTACCATGTTGGAATGTATATGTATTCATATCAATGGAATAAATAAGTACTCTTAAGTACTTGATGCTTGATATTGTGACAATATTATGCTGTCATTAGCTTAATAAACATAAAATGCATTGTTTCATAGTTTATTTAAAGCATACAAAATATTTTTGTTGCATTAACACTGGAAATACAGTAAGACATTTACTTTAAATGTAAGTATCAGTAATAAGCAGGAATCTGTTTTTTTTCTTTTTCTTTCTTGTATGTACCATTTTAAACATATTTTATCTGTCTAATACATTCTTGACTTATGTATATCTAAGTACTGCATAGAAACAAAAATCCTGTCTGTGGTTAACAGACTGATAATCCACTCAAACCTAACCTTTCTTGGTCAGTCAAACAGATATTCCTTTGTGCATATTAAGATGGGATAAGAGAAAGCATTTTAGCAAGGGAAATAAAATAACACTTTTACGGGAGCTTGTTTCTGCCATGGAATGAAATAGACAAGGTAACTGCAACTTTTTATCTCAAAATTTGGAAAAAACATCTGAATTGTGACATAAAAAGTCTATTTTTTATAACGTAGCAGAAAACAGAAAAAACAGACTTTCTTGCAATTATGGGTTTATGTCTCACAATTCTGCATTTTTTTTCTTCTCAAAATTGCAAGAAAAAAAGTCTTGAATTGTGAGATCAAATTTTGCAATCATCTTTTTCATTTTTCTATTTAGCAGAAACGGGGGTTCCGTACACTTTGAGTGAATCAAACACAGGATGAGCATCAGATAAATGCAAGCGATTCCTAATAAGGTTTAATATTTGTTTTATGAGTCAGAGCTGTGCCATGAACCTAAGAGCCTCTCCTGAAGCAGTAGAAACAAAGAGCACAATGAATTCTGCGGTATATTCTTCTGGATTTAACGTGACAGCATGTCGTTCTCCAGTGCTAAGTGTATATAAAATGTTGCATGTGTTATGACTCCCTCCATCATGCATAACCGTGCTCTTGACAAAGAAGTCAATTCCCTGTCTCTGCGTCTGGGCAAATACTCTAGAACAGAGGCGCTGTTTGTCTGGGATCGTCTGGCAGCACACTGATGGAATCCTCTGCTTTTCCACACAGCATGCACAACATTGTGTATTCCTGCAAAATTGAATAACAAATAAGAAAAGAAAAGTACAAAACAAACAAAAAACGTATTTATTTGCCCCACATTTTAGTATTTATAAAAGTTTTAAACTTTTGGTATTGAGGGCAGGGCTCACCTGATAGTCATCCACCACAGTGAAGGTGTACTCGTGTCTGGCTATGACATGATCACAGTTCTTGCACATATCTGAGAAAAAGCAAAAGTTACTGATGACAAATTTTACAGAATATTTACATACACTAAAGTCACGTGACTCACGCAGGTAAGTGACAATCTCCTCTTCATCTTCATTCACCATCGTCTTATCGCTGATCAGCACAAAGTCCCGCTGGTGACAGTTAGCGCAGCTGAGAAAGTTCATAAGATATGACCCATTTTCCAGACAGGTATGACCCTATGCACAGAAGACAGGAAATAAACACCTTAAATGGAGTTACAAGCAAAAATATAAGGAGTCGAACAGTCAAAAAAATATTCATTTATTTATGCACACAACATAAACAGCCCAAACATCGTGACATCAAATGAAATTTTTAGAAAGAGGTAAATGCCTAATGTAAGTACAGTTGGGTTCCAAGAAGAATTTTTTTGAAGTATTCAGCACACGGGTGCAGTGATATTCAACTTTGGCTGGAAAAGAACAACCAGCGCTGCATTTGCCTCTATTCACGTTAGTGGCATTAAAGGAGCATATAGCAAGTAATAGCAGAAGGATTCGGCATTGATCATGAACTCACCCTGTCAGGATACTGTTTCTGCACACAACCAGCACACATTTCGTATCAGACAAATAAAACTAATATATACAGTACAGATTAGAAACACTGACTGAGACGCTTCCGTGTTCGTCTTCTTCTTCTTCGGTGAATTCTCTGTACGATCTTTAGTGTAGTGCCTCCATCGGTGCATTCATCACGTCTGATATTACAGCTAATAATGACTTTGAAAGCGAGTAAATAAATAAATGAGAGCGGGGCAAAATCATTTCTACAGTAAACTCCACATTACAAGGAGCTCAAACCATTTTATAGCATTTTGACTGTAAGGGCTAAAGTGAAATGTTTTAATTATTTATGTGCATTTTGCACATATACATACTTTTAGCAGATTTGCACCAGAATTGTTCAGTAACATAAACTGAACATAATATTCTTTTAATTAATTGTAAAATGAATTGCAGCCACACCACTAGGAAGCATTCTCCAGTTCTCGCGATTTCCGTGTCAGTGCAAGAGCAGTCTGTGCTTACAGCTGTGTTGCCATGTCTGCAGAAAATGAACGAAAAGTCGTTTATAAACGTGTAAAGTCACGAATTACACTTTCCCAACATACATTTTCCGAAAGATTTTTTTAGTCTTATTTAAATAAAATTATTAGAATCGCTTGTTTGGACTTATTTTGATCAGAGAATTTGCATATTGTACACTTAATAGAGGGTTTTTACAAGATCTGGCAACACTATCCAGTCAACACGGTCTGATTCAGCAAACACGTGGACGGGCATTTGCAACACACTGAAAACTCGTAGAAACTGTCTTTTTGAAAGGACTGTCTTTGTAACTGTTATCTCTTAAGATTGATATAAAATTGGTCAGTGATCTCTCAGTTTGTGATTAACTGTGGGTGGCCTGATTAATGTTCATGACAGGACTCTTCCAGCTAGAGCGAATGCTCTGAATGCCTAGCATCGATTCAAATTTATAAATATAATTGCTAGCTCTATTTTGTAACTCAAAACATTGTGTCCGTAGTGACTGTGAACGAGAAATTCCGGCTGGGTTTCTTTCATTTACGTTCAGAAACACCACAACGATGAGTAAAAAGACCAAGAAAACCAACGGTAACTTTGGCAATAACATTAGATGTTTTATCTGCGGTCAGCAGTACGGACAAAAGGTTTGTTTGTTTAACTATTTCTATTTGAAGCAATTGGATGTTTTAATCTTATTATTTGTTGTTCTCTGCTGCGTCCTTAAACAGGGTATGGCCACTTTAGTTGCTTTGGATACATTAAAAACACAATAAATATCGTTTAGCCTTTTTGTGTGTGTGTGTGTGTGTGTGTGTGTGTGCAGGTTATATCGAAGGACCCCGCACCCTTTTGCGTTTTAGATTTTTATGGCATAGCCATGAACCATTAGGTATTTGCTAGTTTGTTGCAGATGCTATAACGGGGCAGGGCATTGTAGATATTTGATTGGACAACACGAGTGAGTGCAGGATGAGTCATCAAAATATTTGGTATATTTTTTAATATATTAAATGCAATGCAATACTCAGTGGAGAGGAAGTTCAGAATGAAGACATTGCATGAAAACGATGTGTTTTCAGTTATGCCTCTCACTACTTGATTAAATGTATATATTTTGTTTTTACAGTTTATAGATATGCATATGCATTCTTATCTCCACCATGAAGCAATTGAGAAGATCAAGGGCAGGTATGGAATTACACTGAACTGATTATCATGTCTTTCTCAGCAATATAAAGTAATCTGAAATAAGCACTTTTGTTGTTGCAGTGAACAGCTGCATAAGTGTTGGGCATGTAATGTGTCTGTGATGGGACTAGAGCAGTACAAGGAGCATATTGCCGACCGCAATCACACACAAAATCTGTTTAAACTAAACCAAAATAAAAGACGTAAAAGAAAATCTTTTAAACCGGACTACAATATTGACCTGACTGATAATGAACTAGAATCCCTTTTTGGTCTAAGAGAGCAAGACGGGTAAGTTTGTTACCTTATACATTAAATACATCTATCTGTATTGTTAATAATACATGTTTTTGAAAAGTAATGCTGTTAAATTTAGATACATTTACGGTTTAAAATGAGTTTTGCTTATTATTTTATCAATAATCATTTGTTTGTGTACTAGATCCAAAGATGAAAAGAGCAAAGAACAAAAAGATCTGGACAAATGTTCTATCTGCTTTCATCGTTTTCCTGAACAGGTCAGTAATTTTGTGTTTTGGTAGAGTAATAGTAGAAGTAGAGTAAATCAAAGTATAAATGGTAGAGTTAATAATGTACAGGACAGTATTACCTTCTCTATGAGAGAAACAATGTTGGATGGAGCCTACAATGTTCAGCTTTATCATTTTTCAGAGAATTAAAATCATATTATCTGTAAGAAATGCTTTTGTGTATGGTGTAATGGTGGACCTATAACTCATTGGCGTTTGCTTTCCCAAATGGAATGTTTTAGGGTCATTTTAGGCTGTAATGTTTAGCCACATTATGGCTATGGATATAGATCTATTCTTTTATAATGAACTTTGCCTTTGTTGTAACAGGAGTGGGACAAACATATGCACAGTTTAATCCACCGTCAGACAGTTGAGCAGTTGAAGGGCAGGTATGGAACTAAAAAATGTTGTGTGTCATGCCCTGCTTTAAAAGAAAGTTCACACAGAAATGAAAATTATTTTATCATTTACTCATTGTTTAAAAATGGACAGGAAAGACTTTTATGATCTTACAAAAGATTTCTATTTCAAAATATATGGTGTTCTTTTGAACTTTCTATTCATCAAAGAATCCTGAAACAAATATATGACAGTTTCCACAAAAAAATGTTTAGCAGAAAAACTGTTTTCAACATCGATGATAATATGAAATCTTTCTTAAGCAGCAAATCAGCATATTAGAATGATTTTTGATCAAATAAATGCAGCCTTGGTGAAGCTTCCAAAAAGAGCCACGTAAGCCTCTTAGACATTCTGCTTAATAACTCCTTTTGACTTCCATGGAAAAAGGGCACAAGAGTAAGTGATTACAAGCTGAACTCCATCTTTATTAATGCAATGTCAAATATATGGTTTTCGTTTAACAGTGAACACGAGCATAAGTGTTGGGCCTGCGAAATGACTGTGACAGGAATAGCAGCATTTAAAGAGCATGTTTCCACGCAATATCACAAAATGAAGCTATCGGATTTGACGAAGAATAGAATACTTGGAAAAAAAACAGTGGACTACAGTGTTGAATTTAATGAGCTTAAAGACCTTTGTGCCCAAAGAGAACAAGAAAAGTAAGCTCATTGTCAGCTCATTCATGTGGTTATATGTTTAATTATACATCTTTTGAATTATTCAAATGCATTTGTGTTTGTCAGTTATTTGGTAAATAGCATTAGTTTTGTGCTGTAAGACCTGTTGTTTCTTTCTTGTTAGATTTATGAAAAAGAAAGAGAGATTAGAGAAGTGGAAAGAAGCAAAAAGGCGGAAGACAATGAGGTTAATTCAGACAAGGAGCAGAGCTGAGCACAAGCGTTATACAACACCTTTCATGGTGAATGAGGAGTTCGAAGCTGACCAGTTGCCACCATCATGCCATTTCATGTCCTTTTGGGAAAATCAAAACGACTATCCAGCATCTATCCAGCATAACCTGCCTTCACAGAGACAAGAGAGCATAGTTGATATGGACAGATCAGATGGGCCACTTGTGAAAAGGCCTCGTCTTGAGAGACCATCAGAAAATATTCCTCAAGAAATGTCTGCTCATGGCACTCGACCCAACCCTGATGGAAAAGGTACAGATGTTTCTGTGAACGACCTAACTCCAGAAACTGAAGATGGTGCTGCTGCTGAGCCAACATGTGCCCCTGGACTGGTTCAAAGCAGGATGGAGGCCAACATACCCAACTTGACAGCAGCAATGGGAGTCTGTTTAACACAGAAGGCAGCAACTGGGAATGAAGCTGTTGTTCTTAATCCTCCACTACACACTCGTTCCAAAAAGTCTACGTTGAAAGTAAACAGAGCGGCATCACTGAGTGAACAGGGCATGACCAGGTGAATAAATTCTGAGTTTTATTTGCTTAAATTCTTTGACACTCATTCTTTTATAGTCTCTTGAGAGTTAGCCATAAAATTGGATCCAAGAGCATGTTTCAGTCTTAAAAGTCTTCCTAACCTTAGATGAAGATCTGTTGTCTCTAACATTTAAACTATGATCTCCTTAACATCTTTTTTTCCCTAGAGAATGCATGAGTGGACAAGAACCATACGCAGATTCCCTTCCACCTGCGTCTGCCCTGGCTAAGGTGTTCGAAAGCCAGGCTTCAGAAAATGAGTTGGAGATCGTCGAAAACGTTCGGCCTCATACTGCGCATGTTCAGAAAAACCAATCAAATGAGTGTGAGACTGAACAGGGAGAAACATCACTGGAGCATCACAGCAGCTTTGAAGCCATCTCCTGCAACGTCCAGAAAACCCAGAAAAGAAGACAAGTAAAAGAGTTTTAGAGTGAAGTTGTATCAAATAAAATTAACTGGAGTTCATAGAAATGTTTCATAGAGTTTTATTCATTTTACAGGACGATTCACATGATCTGAATCCTGAGACAAACAACAAAATATCCAGAAAACGTGAGTATTCAATTTTATTATAGCTTTAATTAACATTTCTTACTTAAATCAATTTTGAATGGAATTATTTTTATTTTATTTATCAAAAAAATGCTAATTTAGATTTCCTATTTTAAATTTTGTTAGAAGAATAAGTGAAATGTGTTAAAATATCCTTGTTTCATATACTACAAATTAGTCATTAATTATTTAATAGATGTTAAACCAGCTGTAACTGATAATTCAGCAGTGTCTCTTCCAGTAACACACTAGTACATGTCATAACGTTCTTCTGTGTGTATATGATTCTCAGGAAAAGTGAATAAGTTGATATCGCTGTCTTTGAAAGAAGAGGAGTTAACCAGCTCTTTGGAGAATGTAGGTGAGCAGCTGTTCCAGGCGTACTCCACCCTGCAGAGCGCATACATAGAAGTTCAGCGTCTGCTAGCTGTTAAACAAGAGGTACATGGCTGTTCTATTAATCTGCATAACAAGCTCTTTACATACTTCATGAGCAGCTTTGCTTATAGTAAGACAAAGAAATTTTTCCCCAGTTTTCTTTTCTGTAGCCAATTTATACTACAATTATACTCCTAAATTGTATAACGCACTATATATATTATACTGTAAATTGTACAATGAATACATTAATCATGTAATTAATCATTATTTTCAAACAATATAAACTCCTCTGTTGTCAGGTAACCTCAGAAATGGCCTCGCTCAGGGCACAGCGCATAAAGATTCTGCAGGATATGAAGAGTAAGAGCTCTTGTAACATCTGTAATATATTTATTCAGTTCAACTCATTAACTAACAACATATTTTTTATTTATTTTAAGACTGAGATTAATACGTAATATTATATATGTAATTATGCATGTTTATAATAATTTATAATCATTGTTTGTGCTTGAAATGTTTTGCCAGATCCTGGTGACCAGCAGGAGGTGCTACATGAATCTTGACAGCTGCGTGAACCTCTGAGGAAGGATTGGTCAAATGAGCCTCAGAGAGCAGCTGCAACACAGGACCCACTCCCAGAAGTATCTGATGCTGGACCTACCTCTCAGTGCACAAAATTGAGCTCTGTGAGCAAGTACTGCATTGCAGAGCCCATAACTGCACCGTTAGAACAGACTTCAACTCTAGTTTTATGGCAGATCACATTGGATTATGCGTTAATTTGATCAGACAGATGCAGAAAATTACTAAAAGAAAAAAAAAATTTTTTGCTCTTATTCTGGCATGATCAAATGTGATTTCTATCTTGACATGTAAAAAAAACAAGTTTGCTTGCCTACAATTTTGAATGAGGAGATGTTACAGAGTCCAGCAAAGCTTCCATCCATCTGAAGATTCAGGTCAGTTAAAAGATTTTCAGAACAGCAATTAATATTGCTTACAAGACTACATGCTAACATATTCATTCGGACTTGCTCTCAGAGGTTTATAGTTGTTTTATTCACAGGAATCTGAATAATATTTTAAAATGCTCAAAACATTGTTTTTATCATCTGTGTTCTTGCTACTCCAGCAAAAGAAACTTTGTTCATACTCGAGGTTAATCATATGTTTGTCTTTTGCTTGCAGTCATGACACACATCTGTTGTACTATTATGTTTGTTTATGCTTTGCAAATCATGGCTATGGTAACAACTGGAATAGAACAGTGCAGTGTTGGACTCTTTATTCAGTTGAATTATTTACAGTTGCACAGTAGCACACACATTTTACAAGGATGGGTTCAAATGAGTGCCATTTTAGGCATGACATTTAATATGACAACATTCTGTCACCTTAAAGGGATAGCCGAAGTGCTTTTTACAAGACATAAATGAGCTGTCATGGTCCATTCAGTGGCTCATAATCAATCCAGTTTGTTCTAGACCAGCATTTGCTGAAGAAAGAAGCTGCAGTGGTGTTCAGTACAATCGATTCAGATCCAGACCTTTCTCCACTTAATGGAAGTTGAAAATGGGAAAAGACCATTCGCTTTCCACCAGGCTAACCTCTGGGTTTGTGTCTTTAGGCATACATGGTCAGTTGAAGCCACTGTGTATATAGTGTAGAAAACAGGAACTTGTTAGAGTGTAAATAGCAGTGATCAGTACAAAGAATAATACAAATATGTTTAAAAATCATGCTGCTTGTTGATCTTTATTCTGTTAATATTCAATAAACAAATGAAGAAAAAAAATGATGCTGCTCACCTCAAAAACATTGAGCTTGATAATGCCATCTCCATCCCTGTCAAAGGCTCTGAATGCCCCTGCAGAAGAATCTCTTTTACTACAAGTATCTTTTACTACAAAGTCTCATTTCAAAATCTTGGCTGCAATGCCTGAATGAACGTAATGGTACTTTAGAAGAAGAATATGTCTGAACAGAAAAGACACTTACTGAACATTCCCTCGAGTCGCACTAAGCAGCTAATGTAGCTGTCGAAATCCAGCTCCATGTGTTCATTGGCGTATCGCATACAAATAATGTCATACAGCTGATTGTTGAGTTGAAAACCTGAGGTACAGAGAAATATCTCAGGGATCAGCCTAATAAAAATGTGTATATCATCAAATTACAAGTTAAATAACGACGTCTGACTGCCTGACCTGCTTCAGTAAGAGCGTTCCTCATCTCAAAACTGCTGATCGTACTGGATTTGTCTGTATCATAATGTGTGAACACCAGCTGAAACAAATGTACAGAGAAACCATGTGTCTATGGCTTTAACTAATACAGTGTATTACAAACATGAACATGACGGGACCTGCTTTATAAAGGCAAAAACAATAGCATACCTTCCACTTTTTAATTTTGTTCCATAAGTGTTTAAACTCTTGCAGGTTTAGGTGGCCTGTCCCATCAGTCTTAGGTGTCGTGGTTAAGTTACATTTCTGAGTTTTTGTACAGATTTGTGCCATCATTCATGTGACAAATTTTGAACTTGAAATGACAAAACAATTTGTGACAAATCATCCAAGCCACAAGGGGCACTGTTCACATGCTTGCAGCAAGTAATTTCAATCTACAGAGAGGAAGATGGGAGAGGGATGCATAGGGCCTGTCCAAATACCTGCACTTGCACTCTTTGCACTTGACCACTTGTCTACTTACTTGACGTATATTCCTGTATTTGGCTCAAGTGGACATGAAGACCACAAGTGTGTGTAGAACTTTTCATTACCCTATGGGACACACTTTTGCAAGTGTTTAGAGAGCTTTCTTTTGATTTTCAATACTTTGCATTTTAAAGTAACTTCCTAACGGACAATACAATTTAATTATTGTGGTGTTTCTAATTAAGTAATAAAGAACAGTTGCAAAAGTTTTACAAAATGCATATCTCTGCAGTCTGGACCAATAGAATGTGCAACATGTTTTACTACCAAATTTTAATGTCTAATTATTATTATTATTATTACAAATAATACGAAAATGAGTGAGCTAGAGTTTGAGCATACAGTACATACATTTTCCCCATAATGCACAGTGAAGGATACATCCATAAGTGCAATCATACTTCTGCAGCTCTCCAGACTGAAACCCTCTGTTTTCAACTCTTTATCTGGGGAAAGAAAGGGATAGATTATCAAAATAAGAGAATCCATGGCAGACAATAAGATTTTACTCACGTTTGCAAACCACTCTATTAAGGACAGTTCTGAGTTCATTGGCATTAATCTGCATGTCCTGCAATAAGAAACAGAGTCACAATGATAGTGTGAAGTGAATATGGCATTCAAAAGTTCATTTCCATAACTGCACTCACGTCTCCAGCTATCTGCTGAAAGATGGCTCTGAACTGCTTTTCCTCTTCAGTCTCCTCCTCCTCAAATGGCTAAACACGAGAAATAAGAAATACTGAATGTATAAAAACTAAATTAGCTAAATATGTGTGCATGTGCCTTTAAATAGTTCAGTGTTTATATTTATTTTCTTTATAGAGCAAATCCACTTTATCTTTGTTTATAAGTGGTCTATAAGATCAGAGATTTTACATTTTTCCTTTTCTGTGGCTGTACAATTACATCAAAACAAGTCAGTTTTGTGGTTATTATGATTTTGAATGTCATTATGAATTATAGTTTTGACATACTGTACCAGCTCATGCTGTGCACATGCTGTTTGTCATTACCGAAGCAGAACTGAAGATGAAAACAGAGCTGAATGTCTACAGCAGTGCAGCCAATTAACAGAACATCACATCACAATGATTTTTCATCTCCTTTTCCATCTTTGTTTTTTAATCCTTTCTATCATCTGACATGGGCTGACATAGAATATCAATCAGGAAAGGAAAGAAACTGATGGAACATCTTAATCTTATTTCCATATTTACCTTGATTTTCTTCTTGACATCCGTCTGTTGGTATAAGAAAGTGAAACATTAGATATAAAAATATCTTTTTTATTCTCTTTTGTGATTATGCAGAGGAAGAAAAAACTGACCTAGCTACAGGCCCGGATTAACACAGTGTAGTGCCCTAGGGTGACCGCATTTGAAGGTAACCCCCTTAGCCTTCCCATTCATTACAAGGTAATATTTGACTCCTTGAAGTGATTTACAGGGGCATTTTTTTTGTAATGCCAATTGTTTCCCTTAATTGTATTAAAGGTATGTCATAGTCAAATTCAAAAATTTATATTTTCCCATAATTTCTAATAATAAAAAAAAAGAATAAGAACAGGTAGAATAATAAGAATAAGTTACTAATCAAAAGAAATCAATATTAACAAAATTAGTTTGCACTACAAAGGTGGCACAGAAGAACACAAAAGTGGCATGTTGGTAAATTTACAGACATTTACAGATGCTCAGAGGTGGAATGGATGTTTTAAATTCATAATGTTGTGAGATCAATGTTTTAAATATAACATTTTGAATATAGAACTATTATTTGATTGAAATGATTTAAATAACTGAAATGACACTTTAAACATAAAAATAAAACTGGCAGCAGGTGGTGGCAAGTCACTGATTTTTTTTCACTGAATCATTCATTCAACTGATTCGTTTGAACGGCTGATTCATTCAGGAACGAAGCAAGTGACCGTCTTTATGAATGGGTAACTGAATCACTGACTCACTAGATTCATTTAAAAACCCAGGTTCATTCATAAATGAAACACCTCTGTGTTTGAATGGAGAGGCGCAGCGGCTCAGCTGTGACCTGTTTGAAACTATTTTCCTTGACTAAATAGAGCAAAATCAAGCAATATTGTTAAAGTCATACAATGTACATCACTTTATATTAACTTATTGTTCATTGAACTGTTGTATTAATTTAATATCACATCTACAAACTCCTTTAATAATCTTTAAAAGCTGTCACTCACTTCAGTTCATCGCAATCTCACAAAGCTCCATTATAATCAATGAAGCTCTCTACACTGCACAACGAATCTCTTATTTACACCCTGTCTACACTTTGTTTTGGAGAGGATTTGTGAGCTTGCATAACTCAGCAATGAACAAAAGTATTTTGAGCAGTGAGTGGATTCTGATTAACATTGCATTCAAGGAATCAACATATATGTCTGCGATAGCGATACATTACTCACCGCTGCACAAACACGCAAGTAGAAATCTTTGAAGCTCCTCTCAGCACAAACACAAATAGCCTATGCTGATCGGGTTAGTCGCACAGGTGCTCCTAAATATTTTTTGTACTTTTCTGTCGCACTGTACAGGTGCTGGTCATATAATTCGAATATCATCAAAAAGTTGATTTATTTCACTAATTCCATTCAAAAAGTGAAACTTGTATATTATATTCATTCATTACACACAGACTGATATATTTCAAATGTTTATTTCTTTTAATTTTGGTGATTAGAGCTTACAGCTCATGAAAGTCAAAAATCAGTATCTCAAAATATTAGAATATTTACATTTGAGTTTGAATAAATGACCATCCCTACAGTATAAATTCTGGGTAACTCTTGTTCTTTGAAACCACAATAATGGGGAAGACTGCTGACTTGGCAATGATCCAGAAGACGAACATTGACACCCTCCACAAAGAGGGTAAGTCACAGAAGGTCATTACTGAAAGGTGTGGCTGTTTACAGAGTGCTGTATTAAAGCATATTAAATGCAAAGTTGACTGGAAGGAAGAATTTGGGTAGGAAAAGGTGCACAAGCAACAGGGATGACCGCAAGCTTGAGAATACAGTCAAGCAAAGCTGATTCAAACACTTGGGAGAGCTTCACAAGGAGAGAACTGAAGCTGGAGTCAGTGCATCAAGAGTCACCACGCTCAGACGTCTTCAGGAAAAGGGCTACCAAGCCACTTCTGAACCAGAGACAACGTCAGAAGCATCTTAACTGGGCTGTGGAGAAAAGGAACTGGACTGTTGCTCAGTGGTCCAAAGTCCTCTTTTCAGATGAAAGTAAATGTTACATTTCATTTGGAAATCAAGGTCCCAGAGTCTGAAGGAAGAGTGGAGTCCAGTGTGAAGTTTCCACAGTCAGTGATGATTTGGGCTGCCATGTCATCTGCTGGTGTTGGTCCACTGTGTTTTCTGATGTCCACAGTCAACGCAGCCATCTACCAGGAAATTTTAGAGCACTTCATGCTTCCTTCTGTTGACAAGCTTTATGGAGATGCTGATTTCATTTTCCAGCAGGACTTGGCACCTGCCCACACTGCCAAAGCTACCAAAAGCTGGTTCAGTGACCATGGTGTTACTGTGCTTGATTGGCCAGCAAACTCGCCTGACCTGAGCCCCATAGAGAATCTATGGGGTATTGTCAAGAGGAAGATGAGAGACACCAGACCCAACAATGCAGATGAGCTGAAGGCCACTATCAGAGCAACCTGGGCTCTCATAACACCTGAGCAGTGCCACAGACTGATCGACTCCATGCCATGCCGCATTGCTGCAGTAATTCAGGCAAAAGGAGCCCCAACTAAGTATTGAGTGCTGTACATGCTCATACTTTTCATTTTCATACTTTTCAGTTGGCCAAGATTTCTAAAAATCCTTTCTTTGTATTGGTCTTAAGTAATATTCTAATATTTTGAGATACTGATTTTTGACTTTCATGAGCTGTAAGCTCTAATCATCAAAATTAAAAGAAATAAACATTTGAAATATATCAGTCTGTGTGTAATGAATGAATATAATATACAAGTTTCACTTTTTGAATGGAATTAGTGAAATAAATCAACTTTTTGATGATATTCTAATTATATGACCAGCACCTGTATAGCCCTGGATATGTGTTGTGATATTTTCTCTTTTTTTAAATTTACGTTTCACACAACCGCCAAGTTGATGCTGCCTATCCATTTGAGAATAAATATGCTCGACTCTGACTGGGGGAGGGGGCAAATACATTGTGACCTGACCCAATCGCAATTCTTTATATGCGTGCATATATTTGATATTCTCTCTGCATATATTGTATCATTAACTGTTAATTTTCTATGCATCTTTATCTCTTCAAGCAAAATAATATATACAAAACATGAAAAATATTTTAAAGGTCTTGTCATTATCATAATCACTTGGTGCCCCCCTATTGGCTGGTGCCCCAGGGCACTCGCCCAATCCCGTCTATGGATAATCCGGCCCTGCCTAGCTACTTTAGATTTCGGTTGCACTAAATTAATGATCTACTACATTCGAGAGACCAAACCACTTGACGTAATGATTTATAGACAAGCATGGAGACAGGATGAAGTATGAGGTAGCATAGAACATGACAGACAGACAGAGACAGGTGTAGACTCACCACAGGCTCCACCTCAATCTCCGCATCTATAACCCTGAGAGAAAACATGCAGCTGTCAGCCAAACACAGGGGCATTAGCAGGTCAAGAGGTTCTTTTAAAAACATATCTGACTGTAACAAGAGCTTAAATTTGAAACACTTAATAACTTTTCATTGAAAAGTCTTTAGAATAACAGATACATATATGTACATTTGTATATGAAGCATTTTATATATATATATATATATATATATATATATATATATATATACACACACACACAATCATACAAATATGTTAATATATGTGACCCTGGACCACAAAACCAGTCATAAGGGTCAATTTTTCGAAATTGAGACTTATACATCATCTGAAAGCTGAATAAATAAGCTTTCCATTAATGTATGGTTTGTTAGGGTAGGACAATATTTATTTGGCCGAGATACAACTATTTGAAAAACTGGAATCTGAGGGTGCAAAAAAAATCAAAATACTGAGAAAATCGCCTTTAAAGTTGTCCAAATTAAATTCTTAGCAATGCATATTACTGATCAAAAATGAAGTTTTGATATATTTACAGAAGGAAATTTACAATATATCTTCATGGAACATGATCTTTACTTAATGTCTTAATGATTTTTGGCATAAAAGAAAAATCAATCATTTTGACCCATACAATGTATTTTTGGCTATTGCTACAAATATACCCAAGCGACTTAAGACTGGTTTTGTGGTCCAGGGTCACATATTTATTTATATAACTAAACTAATGATGTATTGGTAATTAATACTGGTCAATATTATTATAATGACTGATTTGACGTGCATAATCAATGTTAAGACTCACTCTGAGGTGCTCCTGCTCTCAGAGAAGACTCTGAGCAGAAACTCAGACTCCTTGTGGGGATCGAAGGTGGATGGAATGATGACATACTCGCCCGGTTTCAGGCAGAAACGCTCCGTCACCTCACGCATGTTAACGTAAGACTTGCAGCGAGCTGTGGAAGCATTATACAGGAAGAAATCCTTTGGCAGCTGCTGTTGGTTGCCCTTCATCTAAAATCAGGATAGCAAATAGAACATTTCAAGGCAACGAAATATGTGACTTTATTTTTATTTATTTATTACTAATGATCAAGTTGTTCCTTATTATTTGTGGTCCAACCAATTTAAATAAATATTTTATAGCTGAGAAAAATCTGTATTCTATTTAGAAATAGTATTCCAGACCTAAAATCACAACTTTTAAAAGTCTTAAATTTTATGAAGTACTAGCAATCAACAAAGATGTGTCTGTTTAAATGCAGTCACGCTGATATATGATGTCATCATTGCGGTCTCTTCATGATGTTATACCTCTTTAGGAACCTGGGAAAGACAGTGGGTAAAACAGTGTTGAAATAAATCAGAAACCATGGAAATTAACTGAAAAATAACTAACTTTAGCCTTGCATATTTAGTCTAAAAATTAAGGTTCCAAAAAGGGGCTTTCACACCAATGCCATAGAAGAACCTTCCAGTGAACAGTTCTCAGTTTTTAGTGTGAATAACATAACCTGAAGGACCTTTTTTCCACTATAAAGAATGTTTTGCGCATTTGAAAGGTTCTATGGATGTCAAAGGTTCTTTATGGAACCATATTTGCCAATAAAGAGTGTTGATTATGTGTGTACTAGTGTATGTTGAAATGTTCTTTGTACTGAGGGTGTGTTTAATTGATCGCACCTCATAGATGGCGAACCCAATGTTGTGTAGGGTGGCACCTGAGCAGCGCTCTTTTCTTCTGCCCATCTGCATTAATGCCACCACCACCGTGCAGGTCTTCTCTTTCAAGTCCGCCTCCGGAAGAACCAGGTGGAACTGAGGGTTTGTCCAGTATGTATCTGTGATCAAATGGACCGAAAGGGATTATTGTGAAATTATGTTTAAACTTTTTTATTTCCAAATAAATAAATAAAACAAGTAAAAACCATAAAAACATTTCCATTACTAGAAATTAAATATAAATTTGCTGAAATAAAATAAAATAAATATTAAAAAAACTTAAACCATGAAAATGGCAAATCTAAAATAAAATTATATATATATATATATATATATATATATATATATATATATTGTATAAGCCACATATCCATGAAAAATATCAGTATTGTTAATGTAAGGTGCTTATGAAACCATCTCATGAAGGCAAACAATTCTACAATTTTGCAAGAAAATACTAGATACCCGGAAAGTTTCTGCAGCCACCAGCAGAGCAGCCTTTCACCCATCGGCCCTCATGTATGGTCACATTCCACTTGAGCATCTGGTCATCCTCAAGAGTGTCTGGGGTGAGATTACAGATCTCCAGTTTGGTGAAGTTCTTCTTAAACTCCTCAAAGCACATCCTTGATTGAAGAAAAATCAGCAAAATGATAAGAGTTACCGGCTTCCATTTATGAGCATTAAATGAAGTGTAATAGACTGTTTGAGATTTTCTGGAAGCCTGATGGACTCATAAAGCTGCGAACTAACCAGAACTCCCCTTGCTCTGTAGGCCGGAGTCTCTCCTTGTCTTGCTCAGATGTGGCTAGTGCAGCCCAGTCATTAGACTTACAGGCAGGAGGAGGGGCAACTCCCCAGGGGTCTCGCACACGAACCAGACGGATCATAAGGTCTTTACCATCCTTACGTTTACCCTGTGAACAAGGTTTTTGCTATTGCATTGAAAGATGTAGCTGATGCTAAGACCAGGGTTAAAACTAAAACATAAAATAATAATAATAATAATTCATTACTTGAAGTAAAATAAAATAAAATATAAAAAACTATTTTTAATGTAGTTTCCTAGGCAATATTTCCAAAATAATAATAATAATTAAATAAAATTAAAACAATATAAAAAATATGAATAATATTAAAATATTAATAAAACTATAACAGTATGATACTCAATGATACTAAAATAACACTAACTGCATGCATCCTCACACAATGCTCTGTATTGTGAGGTTCGATACAAGTGCTGGATTACATGACAAGCCCACCTGCTCGACTCCAGTGATTGAATATGCATGGCCTGTCACAAGTCCGGATGCTGTTTTAGTCCTTTGAGCAGTTGGAACCAAAACCTGTGCAGAAGAAGCAAAATGGAATGGCATCACATTAATATCACAATAATGCAGCAGTTTTTATTAAAATGCTTCATTATATAGGTTATGTAATATCAGTTAATTATATAATTAATCAATATCACATGAGCAAGAGTTGGAGTGTGATGGATAACAGTTCAATCATTTCAGAATTTTTTTTTACTTCACAGTTTATTTTTGCTTCGCCAATGAAAATAGTTCAAAACTTGCCCCAAGCAATCAACCATTTCACATTTCTGAGCAAACAAAACATACTAGGGTTAAGTTCCTGAAATAATCATTGTATTTGAATAAATCCTTTGAATGGTTGATTCAATGACTCGTTACAGACAGTGGCTGCATTCAAAATTTCATACTTCCCTACTAGGCAGTAGATGAAACACAGTATGTGAGATGAGTATTATGACCGAATTTATATTACTCATAAAACAGTAAAAGTGCACATCTGATAGACACTTTACTATCCCATAAGCCAACTGACGCTGCTAGGTCACATGACAATGACAAAATAACGAATGTAAAATGTCCGAATTACATTCACACTTTACACATTCATACTATTTCGATTTTTTTTTTTTTAACGGACACAAACTAATTACTTTTGGAAACTAATTAATGCAGCCAGTCATTTTTTTCCTTCTTAAATTAATCATCGTGCTTTTTGAACAAATCATTTGAACGAAGGACTCGTTTGCTGCCACCTACTGGCATATTGATGTAACCTGCAGAAAGACTGACTAAAAAATGACAGTCTATCTGAAATGTGCAAACAAACACAGATAAGCTCAATAGTTAGTACATTTTAGATACAGCACACACAGAGAAGCATCAGATATATTTATCAGATTCAGCTGGTATTAACTAGAACAGCATGCAGTTCATTTAGAATACGTACATCTATGGCACAGCTCATGAGGGACCCTCTCTTCAGAGCCTTTCTCATGATGTTGTACAGCTCCTTCGGGGCCTCTGTAATCTCATAGAACTCAGTTACTCCTCCAGTGAAGTCCTCCATCGCTTCCAGTGAGTTTCCTCCCTTTAAAGCCTCATAAGAGCCGTGAAGTCTAGGATCCAGAAGTCAAACCATCACATTTAGCACCTTGGACTGATTTTTGACACACACTAAGGATATATAGAAAAGCATAAACAGGCCTGCAATGACAAAGTATTATGGTGTTACTTTTTAAACAAATAAACAAAAAAATTACTTTGCATATGCCTTCTCCAGAAGAGCACTCCAAAATTCATTCTTCTGTCCAGACCTGGTGAACACCAACTGGTTTTTGTATGTAGGAAGTCGATCATCCACAACCACATCCACCCACTCCCCATAGCGCCAGAACTAGAAGAATAGACAAACAGTGAGTTAAGTTTGTGCTTTATTCATCAGACAGTAAAGGATGGTCCATATGGTTTGATGCTCATACCTGGAAATGGAAAATGCCAGCATAGTTTTCAGTGAAGCTCTGGTCATGAGGAACCACCCTCTTCAGGACTATATCATTAAGGGTCAGGCAAGCAATTGCAGCCAGCAGCCAGCAGTCTCCTGCAGATGTTAATATATCACCGGAAATAAGGTTTAAGCATTACAACACATATTTTTTTATTAAATATATGTGACATTTTATTTTCAACATAGAAATGTAAGGTAAAAATTTAAATATTTGCTGTAACCCATTGTTTTAGGGGTTTGCACCACCTTTTAATCAACATTTTTAAGTCATTAGTTCATTTTAATGGTCATACAAATACAATATTAGCAATACACAGAAACATATTAGTAAATATCTAAAATATTTAGATATTTAGAAATAAAATAATGAAACTACATACATAATAATTGTATAATACAATTTGAAAAATGCCATAGTTTTGGACAGAGTTCAGCATAACACTCCTCAAGACACTTCAAGATATTAGATATCAAGATATCAATTCAGTTAGATCTTGTACAATATAAAAATATTTTATGCTTGGAATATAATGCATTACGCATAAGTTGTACTTATGCAGTACACATTCGCTTTCATTATTTAAAATAGTGGACTCACCTTTATCAAAGTTAAAAAAATAAAATAAAAATCTAAATAAACAAATAAATAATGCAGTATTGCTCATGAAAAACAAATCAAAAGGTTTAAGTTTAAAAAAGAAATAACTGAAAATCCTTTGGTATACAAAGCTGTACACTCTACAGGTGCAGAAATGAAGGCCTTTGCGCCTCTTGCATTCACTGGATGCCTCTGTGGAACACAGCACCGCAACACAGATACCACAGCAGACACTTTATTCATTTCTTCAACCCTTCTGTGTCACGCAACCGATCTATTTTCCAACAGAGTATTTGGATACGCTGAGAGGAAAGGAAATCCCTGTATGCAGGTCACGAGCAGGTGCTATGTAGTTATTACCTTTAGTAATCTAAATGTAAGTAATCTTTGGCAAATTTCAAAACGGATATCTAATTTTCATGCTGTGCCTAAATACATTTAGCATTTAAATTGGTTGATTTTAGTTTTTTGTTTATAAAATGATTTTTAATATCGGCCATTCATAAGACCATGACAGAAAAATAATTATTTGCTTATCGATATTACCTTAAAATTTTATATTGGTGCATCCCCAGACACATTATGTATTTTTATGTATTTAGAATGTCATGCATTTACACTTTCATACCCAGGTCTCCTTGGCAGATATCTGTCCTGTTGGCTCCCCCAAGAATGAACTGTGGATTGCTACAAATTTCCTGTTTAGGAAAGAGAATCATATATTTGTAACTGTTATAAAAATATTTTACATAATAACTGTATTTTTAGACTCCTACTAGCTTCAGAAAAAGAATATGACTATATCTGTGAAGATCTGTGAAGATCAGCACCACCACAGAAATTCAGCAGCTGTCCATGGGTCATAAAGTTTGCTGACCGGAACTTCGCTAGCACGTTTTTATGAGCAGCATCTCAAAAGAGGTCAAGTCACGATAATGTACAGTATGTAAATCCTTCTCATGATTTTTAAACTGTCAGTAAATGCATATGAAAATGCGTGACTGACTTTTTGAAGCACCAATCCAAAAATTGATTTAACGACCAGTAACCTGATTCTCTGAAGCAGTATAATGAAGTGAGGCTAGTAAATGTCTGTGACACATCATTCAAAACAATTAGGTCAACCTCTTATAAGTTGCATGAGATGGACTGACAAAAAACACCACATAAATATCCACCTAGGACACTAATGCAAATGCATGACACATTTCTATACTTTAAAAACAAGATGCTACTTCAACATCTTCATATGCATTATTTAATAGTGATGATGAGAAAATATAGCCACATATCAAACCTATTGACACAAGTCCATTATTAAGCACTGGCACAACATAGCATGCATGATTTGGCAAGTCAGCTGCCTGAGACTCCAGAGCGTGCTAAATCGCAGCCATGTCCCCAACACACACACACACACACAACAGAAACCCTGCCACATTCTAATGGCATGCCTGCAAAAAATATCTTATCTCATGCTGTCAATTCAGATAGCAACTGAAAACAAAAGAAACTGATTGTTGCTTAGATATATAAAACCAACTGAAAAACTGAAACTAAACTGAAACTAAATTAAAAATATTTAATTTATTAAAATCAAATCAAATCAAATTAAATTACATTAAATTACATTATATTACATTACATTAAAATAAATGTTGAATTTTGAATTAGCCAAGAAGAAAATATCCCCATGCAGAACTGCAGAAATTTTATTATCATTTTATCCAAACAACATCTCTGTTCCACAGAGGGTCAGAACTGATCTCATGCACAGTGCCACCTATAGGTCACTCACCGACGGGCGCTTCCATTGAAGCTTTAGAGGGAACTTTTCACTGTAAAAGAGAGAGGAATCCTGGGCAGGGAACAGTGGGTCTTCAAATAGCACTTTCTTAAGGAAGTATTTGTCTCTGAGCTCCTGAAAGTCCTTGAGACGCCTAGCATCTTTAACAGTCTCGTTGCGGCTTAAAATGGCTGAATAAATGTTTCCCTGGGCAGTAAAACCACTGCCCACAGTCTGTGGAGCAGCTTCAGTCAGTTGGACAGATGTTTCTGAGAACTTCTGTTCTTCTGCCATATTGCTATTTGATGACAGATGCCAAAGAAGCGATGAATAAATAGGGCTCAGTATCAATATCCGAGATAGCTCAATCCTTATTTCACTCCTCAGTTCCTTTATATTCTGGTGGAGGCACACCCCTGGTCATGTACACAAATAAACACTCACGCTAAGGCAAATGCTCTACACCGGTTCACACACATGCACACATGCTCACATGTGCTTGCAACTTTTCCCTGTTCCTCTTGGAAGCTAACTCTATTTATAGGCCTCCTACAGGGACGTGAGGGTTTCTCTCTTTCTGCTTGTCTAATGGGGGCATGATTCCCAGCTGGTGACCTCAGACATTTCCAATGCAGATAATGGGAATAACAGAGGTCCAGTCAAAGATTAGAAAAGTAAAACCCCAGAGCACTGTACCACAAATCCGAATGTATATTTCTACAGATGTTTACAGATGAACATGCAGGTGTTAAAAAGTAAATTCTCTTTCATGGAAATTTTAAAGTTAACACATACTTAAAATTTCTATTTACTTTTAATACAGCTACAATATCTAATATACACGTTGTATATTTTATATATTCAGAAATTATACATTTCTCATTTTCTCATCCCTGAACGCGCTCAGGACAGTTGGACATTGCGGTGGATCAGAGGTAAAAAATGATATAAATACTGTTCAGTTTCTTGCAAAGACCGATTGTTTCCTGTCTTAAGATCTCAATGTATTGCCACGAGCCGCAGGGTTTAATTTGGTTTTGTCTGTGTATGTTTTTTTGTCTCTCAAAGCCGTGGATCCCATTGACTGCCATTATATGACTGACAGATTGCAATGGTTTGAGTTAAAAATCTTCGTTTGTGTTCTACTGAAGAAACAAAGTCACCTACATCTTGGATGCCCTGGGGGTAATCAGATAAACATCAAATTTTCATTTTTGGGTGAACTATCCCTTTAAGTTAAATTTTTCTGAAGAAATCTGCCATACTCTTCATACCTTATTGTCATTTCGCACTTAATCAATCAATCAATCAAATAAATCAACAGAAAACAAGTGGTTTGGACAAATTAAAATAAATATATAAATACCCCATGATTTTACAGAGGACAAATAGCAAAGTCTCTCTATAGTCTTTGCAAATAGTTTGAAGAATGTAAATGAATGAATGAATGAATGAATGAGTCCTATAGGACATAAAGTTGCATTATACAAAATGTATTTAGAGGTGTTCTTTGTACGATCATATCCATGTAAACCAGTTATCCTCAAATCTGGCTCGCGAGATCCACTTTCCTGCAGAGTTTAGCTCCAACCCTGATCAAACTCACCTACCTGTGATTTTCTAATGATCCTGAAGACACTGATTAGCATGCTCAGGTGTGATTGATTAGGGTTAGAGCTAAACTCTGCAGGAAAGCGGATTTCGCGAGCCAGATTTTAGTGTGCCTGATGTAAACTAAGCGTAAATAGGCCAAACGTATCATATATCATATCATAAATGCATAATATTTAATAATCTTTCTCTATATGTAGTGAATTAATATACAAAGGATGAACGAATACATGTGTTATTTTCTCCCCATCCCATCGGTCACCGAGGGTTAAATCCCGAGCTGTGAAGGTGTCAGGATGAGGTCGTCCAGCAGGTGGCGCTGTGTGAACTCGGTCCAGCTTTTCATTCGCGTTATAAACCACAGAGCGGTTCATACAGGAGTAAGCAACAGCGCACCACAAAACTCGGAGCTGTCGCCATTTACCTGTAGCTTTTTCAGGGATATCGGTGTTTAATTAATTCGAGTCCATTCGTGTCGTAATATTTAAGTGTTACGGGAGAAACAGATCGTTCTGTGAGGACTTCAGTGAAGAACGCAAATATCCGGGAGTGTAGCATCCGCGGCTATCTGACTAAACGCATCAGATCTGACACAACTAGTAATATTTGTTTCTGTTTTAGCTGATTTTGCTGACCGGAAAGTTTTGATATTTTGATTATTTTATTTAACGTTTATCATATCGTCCAAGGAAGTCTTTTTCTCAGATATAACAATCTCGAAGGCTCCGGAGGCCGCGGAGCTGCGCTGCTAGCTTCTCACTCGCGAGTCGGCAAAGGGGAAATTGGACAGTCATTTCATATCTTGAAATCTCTGTGGACCACTAACTCTCCTCTCGACAGCTACACCCCTACACGGACTCATATTGTTTGAGGATTTATCATTTTTTCTCCTTGTCTGAAGATTTTCCTCCTCTGTGTCCTCAACTTCCACCGACTAGCTGCTTCCGGCGAGCTGGCGTCGCCGCTCATCTCAGGATAGACTAAAGTAAGATAATCAACATTGCAGTTTATATGATGGGGAGCAGTGTGTTGTGTTTGTTTCTTATCAGTGAGGTGGGATAGTCGGCGTAGTATGTTTTGAATGCTTGAATATACACTGAGGCCTGGGGTGAATTGAGGACAGGACTGAGGAGAGAGAAATGATGTAAACATTACAAATGCGTGTGTCTGTTCATGCCTCAGCAGCTGTTACAGTCTTGTACTGTTTTGGAGGTCAAAATGACCTTAGTTTTAATTGAAACTGCCACAGTGACACTGAGTTGACTGTTGAAATGATTCAGTTCAGTTTCTGCTGTTGTTTAGATTTATCCTTCATTTGAAGTTGTTAGTTTAAGGTTTTTAGTGTTTCAGGGTGAATGTTTTGCTGGTTACCTTTCATTTGAGATTTGGGCACATTCAAAATCCATAATTTACATGGGAATATGACAGTTAACCTGAAAAGTGTAATGTATGGCTCACTTTACCTGTATTTTGTTTAGTTATCTTCATTCATTTTCAGGTCAGAGAAAACTATCAGGAAAATCAACAAAACAATAAAAAGTATTTTTTTATATATTTTAATAGCTAGCTTTGTGATTGCAGTCTTTATGAGGTACTGGCTGAAGGAGGAAAAAAAGCTGTTAACTGAATCATAAAAGTTGTGACGATGTATTTCATTCATTAAAAGTAATATTTTGTTTTGATCTTAAATACATATACTGTTTATGACTATTGTTTATACTCCTTGTGATGAATCACTCTTAATTTTGCAGCTCTCTGCCTCCTGCCTTTGAGGTGTGAGTCACCCAGTCGTCTTCTGTGTGGCGGTTCAGGACAGGGCTGTCAGTTATCAGTCAGTGATGTCAGAAGAAGGAAAGCAGAGCGCCACACCTGCCCCTGCATCCACTATGGACACGAAGTCTGAGTCCACAGCCTCGCCACCTACCGGCCAGGGGGTTTCATCGGTGTCTCCTCCGGTGTCCACAGTAACACAGCCTGCACCACCTGCAACTGAGGATGAGGAGGAGGAGAGCGAAGATGAATCTGAGATTCTGGAGGAAAGCCCCTGTGGACGCTGGCAGAAACGGAGAGAAGAGGTACATTCCAAGTCTTTCAATAGCTTTGTGTAAAGAATGGATCAAAATTGAAGAAATTATTCATTGATAATGTTCCTTTCCTCAACAGGTTAACCAGCGCAACGTCCCAGGTATCGACAATGCTTATCTTGCCATGGACACCGAGGAAGGTGTGGAGGTGGTGTGGAATGAGGTCATGTTTTCTGAAAGGAAGAACTTCAAACTACAAGAGGTAAAACTACTAATTTTGTGCCTGCTTTGTTGTTTCTGTGTGAGAGGTTTGCAGTGACGGGTAGTTGTCAAGTCTGAGTCTTCTTTCTGAAATAACGGCTGAAACTTCAATGACATTCATTAAAGAAATGTGGGGTGTGACTTGATTTTATGCGTCAGTTCCATACCAGATTGGAATCAGATTGAATGCAAGTTTGCTAAAACCTGCTTTCATATCTGTTTTAACAAGTCAAATAGCATGCACCTAAATAATGTCATTGTGATGAAAAGTTGTTTCAGATGAAGATTACAAAGTCTAGCGTCAGACTTTTTTTTTTTTTTTTAGCAAGGATGCATTCAGTTGATCAAAACTGATAGTAAAGACGATTATAAAAGATTTCTGTTTGAAATAAATTGTTATGTTGTACTCTATTCATCAAAGAATACTGAAAAAAGTTTCCACTAACATATTAAGCGGCACAACGGTTGAAAACTTTGATAATAATGAGAATATTTTTTCTTGAGCATCAAAGCAGCATATTAGTTTTTTATAGGATCATGTGACTGAATGGCTGCTAAAAATTCAGGTTTGCATTTTAAAAATATTAAAGTAGAAAAGTTATTTTATATTGTAGTAATATTTGACAACATTAAACTCTTTACTGTATTTTTTGATCAAATATGCAGCCTTGGGCAGATTTCTTAAAAATAAAAATAAAAAAAAATCTTACTGTTTATAAGGAACATGCAATAAAGTAAATCGGGTCAGTTTTGATATAATGTTGATCTTAGTTGTAACCAGTATGAATGAACAGAGTTTGCTGTTGAATGCTTATTTAAACACGTGATGTGAGCATTCTGGTGTGAAAGTTCACCGGTGATTTATTATTTCCATACATGGCCACAGATTCAACTGTTTTGCTTCCTGTGTTCTTGCTTACTAACATGTTAAGCTGTGAATTAGCAATACCAACGAGTATTTAACTATGAGTGTTAGGACAGCGTGATTGCTTCACAGAATGAGTGTGCTTACCTTCATTTCTTGGGTGTAAGCTCCTTACATAAAGTGGTCTGACCTGTTTGCTGCCAAGCCTTTATGGAAAAGGCAATCTCGCTCAGAGCCTTCAGCTACTTATGAAAAGTATTGAAAGAAAAGCATTCTCCGTGGTTATGTAACTATCTCTTAAGTGTTGAAAAATTTAAAAGGTCATTCTTCTCTTTCTAATATAGCATACTTCACTCTGTCATTGCCTGTGAGCGCTTTTAATCAAACTCGATTCATTAATGCCTGGCATAGAGTCGTGGACAGCCATCTGTTTGGCCCGTCCACATATTGCACTCCGCTCTGCTTGGCAGATACTCTTCGTGGAATTCAATAAGTAATTTTAGAGGTTGCGTTTTGACAGGCTTTGCCGTCTACACTGCTGATTGCATTTCCCATAAACACACGTGACTAGTGCAGTGAGTCCAGCTATTAAAAGCAATGTAGTTTTTCCCTTGATCTTTTAAATAACTTTGTTATTGTATAATGAAATAATAAAGTGAGAGTTCAGTATTATATTATAATAACCTGTTCCTCTCAAAGTCAAGATGTAATGTTACATTTTTGTCAAACAGCTCCCTCAAGGTTAAATTAATTTAATTTTCTTTTTATATTTCTCAGGAAAAAGTCAAGGCGGTGTTTGATAACCTCATCCAGCTGGAACATGTGAATATAGTAAAGTTTCACAAGTACTGGGCAGATGTGAAGGAGAACAGAGCCAGGGTATGAAACGCAACAACAAAAATATAAAAAAATGTCCCACTTTTGGAGTTTAATCTTTTTTTCTTTCTTTTTTTTCACCCCCTTCAGGTTATTTTCATCACAGAGTACATGTCTTCTGGGAGCCTGAAGCAGTTTCTAAAGAAGACAAAGAAGAATCATAAGACCATGAATGAAAAGGTAGCTTAATATATATTTATATAAATAGACCAAAAAGCTGCTAAGACATAATGCACTGCAGACTAATACATATTTTTTGTCTTAAATTACTTGCTTGAATGTTAGTCATGGTTGATCTGTATGGTCCAACTCTGATTTGTTTAAAACTCTGAATGATATTTTTTAGAGAGCGAGTACTATTTGCTAGTAGCGTTTTGGTACAATACTAGTGATTTCAAATATAGGACATCGTAAAAACAAAACGCATTATTTCCTTAGTTGGGATTAATGAAGTAGCCTGCTGTAGTATAACATCAGACTTGTTTTCTCAATGCCATTAACTCTCTCTGGGACTCTTCTAGGCATGGAAACGCTGGTGCACTCAGATATTATCTGCCTTAAGGTGTGTGTACTTTTCTCTCTCTCTCTCTTTTTTTTTTTTTTTTTCCAAATACTAAGATGTTTACCAGTAATGTGGATATATAATTTGGAAATGTTGACCCAAATTCCTCATTGGTTACTGGAATGTTTCCTGTGACTTTTATAGCTATCCATTTCTTTTTGCTTTGATGTTCCACTATAAGTCTCATGGAGAGCTCCTATTACACTCACATTTCTCACCGTTCTTCCTTCAGCTATCTGCATTCATGTGAACCTCCCATTATCCACGGGAACCTGACCTGTGACACCATTTTCATACAGCACAATGGACTCATCAAAATCGGCTCGGGTGGGATGAAGCACACTGAGTATGACTGTTTAAATGTTACACATTTTATTATTGTTGCTGATGTTTTCTGTCTTTTTGTAGTGGCCCCAGACACCATTAATAACCATGTGAAAACATGTCGGGAGGAACAGAAGAGTTTGCACTTCTTTGCTCCAGAGTATGCAGGTAAAACTAGGTTTTAAAACCCATTCTTCAGTTTTGTTTTAATGCACTTAAGTAAAAAATGGCTTTGTACAATTTGCGCTTTTTCCCTTCATCCACTTCAGCTGTTGCCAGTGTCACTACAGCCGTGGACATCTATTCCTTTGGAATGTGCGCCTTAGAGGTGAGTGCTGTTTGTTGATCATTCGTCAGGGTATCGGACTGACCAGACCAGTGATTCAGGATTTTCTCCCCACTGTTTTAGATGGCTGTGCTGGAAATCCAAAGTAATGGAGAGTCCTCATATGTGTCACAAGAAGCCATTAATAGTGCCATCCTGTCTCTGGAGGACCCACTGCAGAGAGTGAGTATAGATTGTCAGTACTTAAATTATTTGCATTCAAAGATTGGCTACTGTTCAAATGGGGCCAGTCTTTTACGCTCAGCAAGGCTGCATTTATTTGATTAAAAATACAGTAATTTTAATATTGTGAAATATTATAATATAAAATAACTACTTTTCTCTTTTGAATTTCAGCAGCCATTACTCGAGTCTTTATTATGATATTATATATAAATTATTATGATATATTTATTTGCTACTCAAGAAACATTTATTATTGTTATTGAAAACACTTCTGCAGCTTAGTATTTTTATGAAAACCTTTTTTTTTGTGAACTTATTTTTTATGAATTTTTTTTTTTCAGGATTTTTGATGACTAGAAAGTTCAGAAGAACCATATTTATATGAAACTTTTTTTGTAACATTATAAATGTCATGTTTTTTTTAAAATCCTTTTAATCCATTCTTTGAATTATGGACTCGAACCTTTACATGGTAGTGAAAGTTGTACAATTGTTTTTTTTGTTTGTTTTTTTTATTCACAATTGAATAATTGAGAAATTCTGTAAGATGAGATGCATTTGGAATGTGGAACAGGCTTTTCAGATTAAAAATAAAATAAGTAATTTGTAAGTTCAGTTAGATTGTTTCCCCCACACTAGTATATGATGTTGCATGTATCCAACTAAACTTTTGATAACAATCACAAATATCCACCAGTAAATCTGAGTGTTGCAGTATATCTGAGATATAAAGAATTAGGCGTATGGTAGCATAACATAGCACCTGACCACCTGAAATGGTTCCCTCCTCCCTTTAAGAATTTATGGTTAAATATTGTAAAAACCATTTTTTTTTTTTTTTCTCCACACACCCCCATAGGTGACTGTGTCTGTAAGAGCCGATCAACTTTTCAACATAATGTTATTCTTAATACGTATGTACTAATGGATGTGATGTCATGTTTCTGTGTGTGTGTATGTTTTAGGAGTTTATTCAGAAGTGTCTGGAGGTGGACCCCAGTAAGAGGCCCACAGCCAGAGAGCTGCTTTTCCATCAAGCTCTGTTTGAAGTGCCTCTTTTGAAACTATTGGCTGCACATTGTATCGTCAGTCACCAGCGTGAGTCATGAGCTCATTATCATTCAGACATTTCATTTAATGTCAGCTTCATGAATGGAATACAATGAAACTAAACACATTGAAACCATTTTCCCTTTTGGCTTCTAGATATGATCCCTGAAAATGCTTTAGAGGAAATGACCAAGAACATGGACCCCAACCAGGTCATTATGGAAAGGAAAGAGGTCCAACTAAAGTGAGTCGTCTCCTGTGATTCATTTGTGCCTTGTGTTTGGATTTGGGTTTCAAATAAGCTGTCATGCCACGTAAATGGCTTCTGTAATCCTGTCTCTTTTTCCATAAGACTCTCACAGTTTCCTGCTTTGGAGCTTGACAAGTTTCTTGAAGATGTGAGGTGAGCTAAAAAATAATAATCTAAATCTTGCCAATTAAAAAAAAAAAGAAACTAGTTGGGCCAGATTCATATATTAAGAAAGCAGGCACAATGTTCAAACAAGCACAAATATAATATTGACACGTGCTCTTGGTTCTCGTGATGTAGGAACGGGATCTATCCGCTGACTGCCTTTGGCATGCCCTGCCCACAGCAGCCTCAGCAAGAGGCTGTCAAGTCCCCCATCGTGCCACCCTCTGTCAAAACGCCTACGCCTGAGCCTGCGGAGCTGGAGACCAGGAAGGTGAGAAATGGACTGATTTAAGAGACAGTAACCGACTATCAATGATTAAGAATAAATCAGAGTTTTCTCACCTTCCCCCGCTGTCTCTGTGTGCCGTATTACTACTTCCCTCTCAGACAAACCTAGATGGGTGGTTACAGTCAAAGTCAACAGGATTTGCAGTCATTTAGTATCATATGTTTGTTTTAAACAATCTCTCTCCTTTAAGGTTGTGCAAATGCAGTGCAACATCGAGCCTGTGGAGGAAGGAGCAAAACATCATGTAAGCCTTTTTCCTGCTTATTGCTGTAAAGACTTTGAAGTTAGACGATAATTCTGTGTTTATATCTCCTCTCTGCTCTTTTTATAGCTGACCTTACTGCTAAAACTGGAAGATAAGCTGAACCGACACTTGAGTTGTGATTTGGCACCAAGTGAGTACTTTATCAGGCCCCAAACACACTACACAAGCATGGTAAACGCTTCCAGCTACACAGCTTGATTTCACATGCCGTTGTGTTCTGAAATGTCAGAATGAAGCACGAGTATGCGTTTGCATTCTCAGCTGCAAGAGACGCAGCTATAATGGGCATCAACTCAGTTGGTTTTCTCTTTCAAGTCAAGTTGCTCAGAATCAAGAAGCTTACTGAGTTAGTTGAACTGTCAGCATGTTTATAGCTAGCTACCTGAATGCACATCTGATTTAATCCTACACAGAAGTTTATTACTACCACAAAAATGCAAGATTCTGTTAATTAAGCAATTTACATTGACCATGTGCCTTCAATCAAATTTATGTACCTGCATAATGTTTCTGGTCTAGTGTTCTTTTTGTTCTTATTTGTGAATTATGAAATAATTACACTGAAGTGCATCAGGTTCAGATTGGAATTATGACTGTTAACATATGGCACTTTTCTATCAGCAGCATGTTGACTAGTTGTGACAACGGAGTATTGGTTCTGTGTTTTAGATGAGAATGTACAGGAGTTGGCGGTAGAATTGGTCCAGCTTGGCTTCATTAGTGAGGTAAGATGTTTAACTCAAGATGTAATATACACTTCCATCCTTTTTGAAAGAAATTACCTTTTTAATAAGTTACAGTAAAGACGTCATGTTACAATAGATTTCAGTTTCAGATTAATTCAGTTCCTTTCTTTCTATTAATCAAAATAAAATGTATCCCTGCTTCATATCACCACAATAATATTAAATCCCATTTAATCACAAATTTTTCTCAGATATCAAAATGTCATTAGTAACCTCTTGAAATAATCAATTATTTTTTACAATTGTGACCGGTGGGATAATGTGTATACTGAAATTAAATTATTTCTGCAGTCATCAAAATTCTTACATATCTCAGCCTAGTTATTAACCCATTTTAAACGGTTTCGTCACATTCTATGGTTACTACTATACATAAAAAAAACCTTGGAGCTTTATGAATGACAAACTTTTTTACGGTCACTATTGTGAGCAGTGGGATTAAATGGGTTAAGGTGGACATAGGGCTGAGCGATTTTTCTGATTTTATCAATTAATTCTAATTTAATGTTTTGCCACAATTTTATTCTTTATAAATCAAGGAATCACAATTTTGAATAGAAATATTACTAGACTAACAATATGCCAATGTTAACAGTAAAGAGAAAAGAATGATCCAACTGCATGTCGGCACACGTAATTAACCGCTAACGTGTGACGCCCTCTGTGAAGGACCAGAAGTAGAATATATCGCTAGGTGCCATTCGCACAGAATGCGCTTTTGTGTTGACAAAGATGTGACGCTGGCAGTGGAATAGGAAAAAATGCAAGAAGATGGAGTTTAAGTTCTTTTAAGTAGAGTGGCGTGTTTTTAGAGACAATATTATCTTTTTTTTTTTTTCTAACTGTACTTTTAGATCAATAGTTGCAGCCTTGGTAATGTTTTCAACATCATTAAAAAAAAAAAACTTACAGATCCCAAACTTTTGAATGGTGGTGTAGTTTAATATGTCGTATATAATGGAGCTAAACTCATGTGTCACAGGAATGATTTAAAGATAATGGAGTGTGAGGAAAAACGTTCAAGGGATTTTTTTTTTCTTAAGTTTTATTGTTGGCATGGTTACTGTGTTTAGCCATTATTAGTGAGATCACACAATGTTCTAGGCTTATTTTTAAACATTTGTCACAGGTTCAAATTTACGAAGCACTAGTCAGTGCCAGCATTCATAAAATGTTTCCAATCAATAATTCAGTTGTTTTAGGAAATGTTTGGATCAGCTGTGACTGATTCCTGGAAGCGTAAGAAAAGACAATGTGAGCTAATCAGAAGAACAGTACACAGAGTAGAGTCGGTGGATGAGGTGTACTCAAAAAACAGACATGAAAACTTTCTTTGTTAATGCACAAACCAGGACCAGACCTCTCACAGAGAATACCGCAGTAGATCTTGGCACTATAACGCTAGTGCAAATTAGCTTACGGCAGCTTTTTCATCTGCACCACCATGGCCTTTTGTTAGGTAGTTCCATTACAACTATTTTCTGCAGTTCACGGCCAGTTTTCTTCATTTTAAAGAGGTTTTCCCTCCAGTCTTAATGAGCAGTTCATGCTCTTTCTTGACCATAAGCAAGGAATTCTCTGTTCATCTCTTTGATATTGTCATCTGTCAGATTTGGCACTTTTGTAAGGAATGCTACTGTACCATCTGTGTAACGCTAGCATTTTTTCCTGTTTCATCTCTCTCTGCCTTTAATACCTGACCCTGCACAGTAGTTAATTCAGCTTTTTACAGCCACTTTCTGTGGCATTGTTCCTTTTTGTTTCAATTATTTATTTGATCTATACATCTAGGAATTCAATTCCATTTGATCTACCTGAGATTTCAGATGTGCTTTGCACTCTTTTAGTTGATTTATTTAGTTAGTTTTTTAATATTCTGTTTAAATTTTAAAAAGTGTTCTTTTTCTTTTTTTTTTCTGGTGCCACTTTGTTTTAAACTTCTTTTTTTTTTTTTCTGGATCTGTCAAGGGGGATCAGCCACGTCTCACCACTGTGCTGGAGGAGGCGTTCTCTAGATTCTACAGCCGTAACGGCTCTCTGAATCCTGTAACCGTTTCCTCATAGCAGAGGGTCAAATCTGCCAGCTCCTCTCCACCATCCTTTATCTTCATGCACGGGACGGGACTCTAGCGCTTCATCACTCAGAGGATCATGTGTGAGTTTTGTAGGGAGGGATCAGAACGCCTCGAACTGAGCCTCAGAAAGAAAAGCACCCCTGCGCTCTGTTCTTCACACGGCTTTAGGTGGTGGAAAAGTGTTGGCTGATGGTTCCCGTGTACATTTATTCTGTCAGTGTAGCAGTCTGCTTCTCTGTTTTAAAAGAAGAAAAAATGACTCTTATTATTTAAATCAGTATTATGAGCTGTATTTTGGAATGTTTTTGCTTACAGTATGTGTGGGATGGGTTACTTCTGATTTGCACTTTAGCAAATCTTTTTTCTTTAGGCACATCACATGCATATTTCATGATCTTTTATTCACCCTTTCAATCATTCATTTATTCTTTTTTACTGTAAGAGGAATGCGTTACGGTGTTATTTTGAGATTACCAAATAACACTGTCTTTTTACCTTTTAAGGCACACGTTAATTGTGGTTAACTTTGGTCTGCAATGCAAGATCTACATCGACTGTGAAAGGAAAGGGGTTCTCGAAACATTGAAAAAAGCAAACAGATTATTTATCTATATGTGTATGGTCTATCTTGAAGCGCGTTTCACTTTCATCATTGTGGCGGCTGGTTTTTTTTCCTTCATTACCTGTGAATGTATGCTGTAAGTTTTCATTTGAATGGTTTCTAAGCGAAGGGCACTTGGTTTGACTTGTCTGTTTTCCCTGTATGTGACACAGTTATGAGTTTCAGTATAAAGAAAAGACCTCCAGTGCACCAGACGTGTTAAAATGTGCCTTCAACAGACACAATCAATCCATATTCAGAAGACCCATAGACTGACAAACACATTGTATTATTCCTTTTTTCATTGAGCAGATCCTGTAGTGTTTTCTATGTCAACTGGTCTGCATGCTAGTATACTGTAACATATTTGCAGTCTATCAAAACTCTGAGGGTTTCTGGTGGTAGCATCATTTCAGCCCAAGTGAGCAGTTTGCACTGATTTGTTTTGTTGATGGCAATAAATTTCATATTCACCTCGATGGTACATCAACATCTGTTACAAGCAGCTAATTTGAAACGATGCATGAAATGCAGTTTAACAACTGAGAAATTCTAGTTTTCTTCTGATTGATAATTGTTGCTTGTTTCTTTTTAATTATGTAATGGTTTGAATTGCAAATTGCTTCAGATATCGGAGTGGAATTGATGCCTGAAACATTGAAAAGCACACAACAAACAATGCTTTTTTTTTTTGTTAATGCAGACCAGCAGTGACAAATTAGAACAATTTTAAATGGATGATTCATTCTGTGCTTGTTTTGAAAGAAACAACATGCTTTGTATCAATCCCTCTCTGTTTGATCTGTCTAACGGGAGGAAGCTAATGCCCAGAATCATTTTGAATTGCCTCGTTTGTCTCATGCAAAACATTGAGAAACTCATAACTGCTTTTACTCGGTTAAATCTTTTCAATTTGCACCATTCAATGATATTAAGATGAGATACTGAGTACTTCTATTCTTTGTCTTTCATTTCAGCTCCTAAGTATAATATTAAAAGGAATAGTTCACCCAAAAAGATAAATTCTGTCATTTTTTTATTCACCCTCATGTCATTCTAAACCCATGTGGCTTATTTTTTTCTTCTTCTGTGGAATACTGTACATACAGTAAAGTTAGTGGATGACACTGAACTGCATTAGCTTTCACTTCATATAGGTTTGGTTAAAAAAAAAAAAAAAAAAAAGGGGTGAGTAAATTATGACAGAACTTTAAGTCTCGTGTCACAGTCATATGGAAAAGAATACAAGATTATCATTGAAAATGACTTTATTACTGCTTCCAGAATTATTGGAAGAAAACAGCCCTTGCACAAATGCACAATTAGACATCAAAATCTTTTTTTTTTTTTTCTCAAAACAATCAGTTTACATAAATTGGCATGCAGACCAACAAGTAGAATTACAAAATTAAACCATTATTTCATTTTGGTTTAGGAAGAAAAAAAAAAAAAAAAAGTATGTCAAGCCAGAAAAATAAACTTCTCATAAAAAACATCCCATTGATACATAAAAAAGGCAACAATTTCAGAAACATGAAAACCTACAAACGTTTTATTTTATTTTGTATTTTTTTTTTGGGTGTTGGTCACTTCTGTTGTAACGTGTGTAATGTAAAAAGAATACAAAACGGTACAAAGCACTTGAATATTCACATACTGACTTACGTTTGATATTGGCTTGTTATATAAATTGAATTCACATAAATAATGAGGCACAGAATGACCAAGTGAGGCATTGGCCTGTTATTGTCATGGCTGAAGAAGAGCCTCTTCATTTGAAACCCAACACAGGATATCCTGTCCTCATGATAAACTGTGCTCCTCATCAAGTTCACACTTTTTATTATACTGATATCTTGCCGTTTACGCAGCTTGCAGCGGTTTGCTCAGCATTCGATGGTCATCCGCTGGTCAACAATATATTTACAGTCAACTTTGATTTCATCTGGAAAGAATCTCAAAGCAAGGTCACCTATAAGCGGCCTCAGTGTCTCTGCTGAAATCAGTAAACACAGCCGTAGACGCACCAGAGGCTGTTGGCATTGTCAAAAGGCAAAGTTTTTGGGCAAACCTTGAAGCAGAGATGTCCTCGTGTTTCGAATGTCAAGTCAAAACAATCCTTCAAAAGCCGTCCCGTCCGATTTGTCCTCGCTGGTCTTATTTCTTAAGACACTGGTACATGAGTGCTCTGGGATTCAGCATGTAGCGCTCAGAGTTGAAGAACTTGAGGTACTGAGGCATAGAGGACCTGGGGGCCATGTATGACATACCTGGAGCCACGGCCATCGCTTCAGCAAGCTTCTGTTTCATTTCTTTGACCTCGTGGTCTTGTTTCAGAATTTTAACTGTAAAGAAAGACATAAAAAAATCAAAACAGACTCATGAAGATAAGTTTGGGGGGAAAAATTCTAAAACCGGCCTATATGTTACCAATATATTGTGTGTTCCTAGATAAAAAAAATAAAAATTGCCATATAAGTCTTGTATAGTCTTGCATAACTGGCATGATTTGAAATGAGATGAACCTTGCGCTATCTCCAGCTGTCTGCGTGCATCTCCGAGTGCAGAGAAGAGGTCTAGCTTGAGACGGGTTTCTGCACTCAGGTTGTACTCTAGATGCTGAGCCTTGTCCTGCAAGGAGGAGAGAGCTGAGAGCAAAGCGTCCGCTTCCTGCTCCGTGCATCTGTTCCTCTGGAGGGTCTGGGGAGGAGCAAGAGAATATTGCACATATGAGACAGGAACAGAGCAAAACAGTACAAAATAAAGGTGATATGAAAGATTTGGGTGATTATGAATGATTCAGGTGAACATTTGAATCCCATCTGTCTAGTTCCAAATAATTGTGCTTTCAACCCTAAAATGCTTAAAGGGATAGTTCAGCCAAAAATGACAATTTTGTCATCATACTCAGCCTCATGTTGATCCAAACCTGTATGACTTTCTTCTGCTGAATGTTTGTGACCAAACAGTTTCAGTCCCTGTTGACTTCCATTATGGGTATCCAACTCAATTGACACACTACTTTTTACATTCGATAAAGTACCAAGGGATTTATTTATTATTTGTGCTTCTTCTTTAAAGCAACTGTATGTAGTTTTGTGTATTTTTGTGACTTTAGAGCCCCCTACAGTTAAATGAGTGGAATTGACTGTCGTAATTACACTGAATAGCACGTTTATTATTATTTGATGCTGTCGTAAAGCAATCCACCATTTTCGCGGAATTTGGTACCCACTCACCAAACTCCCAGAACATACATTTCAAGGTTAAAAAAAAAAAAAAACCTTACCTACAGTTGTTTTAAATGTTTCTTTCCAGCTATTGGAAAAAGTCTACAATTTTTTTGTCCAGCAAAGTTTAATTCCCTTCATACTTGCGTTACTCTGTCAATTCCAAAACAAAACAAAACAAAAAATTGAAAATGCTTTCCAATAAATAAGAACCCATTGTTCAAAAGCTCGTTAAATTCATCATGATACAAAAATTCTCAGGTTGCACAATGGTTTCTGAAAGATGTGGTTTCTGTTTTGGCATGGTTTACATAGCAGATGGCAATATAACGGCATTTAAACTGGGCGAGGAACAAGAAATAATGACAACAAAAGAAAAAACCTCCGAATCAGCATTTGGCACAGAAACTTTCACCCACACCAACCAAAAAAAAAAAGAAAAGAAAAAAGCCACAGGCTGAACACCACAGACAGCAAGCTACTAGATCCACGTGTCAGAACATGAAGAACATAAAACTATGAATCACAAACATCCAGCACATCACATCTATTCAATGCAGTATGTAACTGAACAGATCTATGAGCCGCGTCCTTTACCTCCACTTCATTCTCTAGAGCTATCATTCGATTTTCTTTCTCCTGATATTCCAGCTGTAGTTGTTTGTACTCTGAGTCTAGATCTTTAGCTTTTTTCCTCAACATTTGAGTTTCACTGTGTTCTTGCCTATAGTGGATGGAAAAAATACAACATTTTACAGGTTTATTTTGTCATTGCTATTTTGCATTAAGAATTCTACTGCCAATTATAACCATAATTAAAAAGCAGGGCATTTTGACCTAGTCTCAAAGACACAGATTAAGCATCATTAGTGACTGAAATCCAAAAATTTACAAGATTAATATATGTATGCCTCTTGCACTATTGCTTTATTAATACAATTACCTGTGTGATGCGCTCCGAAGTAAAATCGTTGCTTCATCAAATTTTTGGGCTCTGACTTCTGCAAGTTGTTTTTCTACTGCAACTCGAGCCTCTGTTTCCATTCTGATTTTCTTTTCCAGCAAGGAACAGTTTTGTTTGTCCTTCTGTCTGGATTTTGTGAGACATTGAATCCTGCACAGCAGAGCACCACAGAATTTAAAGGAACAGCATTAGATTTGTCAAGTTGCACTTACTCTTACGGTAAGAAAAGCATGAGCTTTCAGTCACCTTTAAAGCACATCATTCATTTGTAATATACACAGATTTTTTTAATGATGTTGAAAGAAGTCTCTTATGCTCAGCAAGGCTGCCTTTATATGATCAAAAATCATATACTGTTTTCTATTTTAATATATTTTAAAGTTTATTTCTGTGATGGCAAAGCTGAATCTTCAGCAGCCATCACTCCAGTTTTCAGGGTCACGTGATCCATCAGAAATCATTTTAATAAGTTGATATGCTGCTCAAGAAACATTTCTTATTATCATAAATGTTGAAAACAGTTGTACTGCTTAATATTTTTGTCAAAACTAATAATTTTGTAGGATTCAAAAGAAAAGCATGTATTTGAAATATATGATGGATTTTCATAGTTTAAGTTTAAAAGTCTAAGACAAAAGGTCAAACAATACAGTCTATACATAAAAGGCGGAAAACTATTAAAATGTTAAGTAAGAAACACCCATATGTTTGATTGATATATATATATATATATATATAAACACAAACATCAGTGAACGTCAAGCAGCGTAACCTAACATCAACCCAGATCACTAATGCCAAGACCAACAGGAAGAGATCAGAGGACTCACTTGTTTTGCAGCAGTTCATTTGCATGTCTGAGCAGAGAGACTTCAGGGCGCAGACTGTGTTCACTGTTGGTCAGATTACAAATGTGACTGCGCAGCTCCTGCTCGCTCTGTCTGCTCGCCTGCAGCTCTCCCTTCAGCTTCCTCATTTCTTGTTCCAGCCTGTGGAGCAGATGGAGATCACAGTGTAAATGTACTCGAAATTCATTAACCATCTTCCACAGCCTATTACACTTTTGCAAACATATGAATTTTGAGCTGAATCAGTGTACATAGAAATGAAATAACATAAACATACTTCAGCATCTGCTCGGCATGTGGGTTCGGGGGACTTGGGGAGATGTTTGACGAGCACCTTTCAGCAGAGTCCCCTATTGTGTTGATGGCTTTGGGGGCTTTCTGCCTCTTCTCCCCTTTGCTGTTAGGGATGTTCACTGAACCTCGATGCACTTTAGGCAAGGAGCTCTTGGAGGGTCTTTGAGCTTTACTGCTCTGATCCTCCTGAGGTAGGTTTTCAGTCATTTCTAGCATGGACGTAGAGTCCAAATGAAGTTCACCTCCACGGTGCTTGGGTCCTGGGGTTTGTGGATTTGTGTCTCTTTCGGTTCTCGCAGGAAGTCTGTGGATTTGAAGGCAGTCTTCCATGTTTTGTTTGTCCTCTGAGGTGATGGAATCGGATGGACACTGGTATTGCGCCGGCCTAGATTTGGCCACCTTATATTTGGGATCTGTATAAAGACATTTGACACAATTTTATATTTTCAACTTCATTAACTTCATCGAAGACTGACACGGAAGAGAAGAAATTGTTGAATAAAGTTTTTGGTTTTTTGGTTTTCTTTGCACATAAAAAGTATTCTCGTAGCTTCATAACATTATGGTTGAACCTGATGTCACATGGACTATTTTAACAACGTCCTTACTATGTTCCTGGGCCTTGAAAGTGTCAATTGTTTTGCTGTCTATGGAGGGTCAGAGAGCTCTCGCGTTTCATCACAAATATCTTAATTTGTTTTTCCGAAGATGAAAGAAGATCTTACAGTTTGGAATGACATGAGGGTGAGTAATTCATTTTTGGGTGAACTATCCCTTTAAACTATTGAACGTTTTAGAAAGATAGCTACATATTACATGGTACGTTAAAAGAAATTATACATACCTTCCATCCACAATTTTGGGTACAGGTGCATGTAAGGAGGTAGGGATTGTTGCAGGAGATCCATGTGGAGGTCATTCTCACTCTGAACTGATTTCTGAGTGCGCAGCTTAAACATACTGGAGAAGTAGCATGTTGCATCAAATCCCATATACACTAGTGGATAACCAATGCTGGAAGAAATAATAATAGCTTGTGTTAAATTATAGTACAGCTGGTAAAATTAGTGTTAATTTAAAACCCCATATTACATTCAGCTCTAAAATAAATTGCCAATCAGAACCTACCAGTGTGCAGCAAATAGATGGGACAGATTTGCATGAGGGCTTTTCAGGTCCCGCAACCGTAGAGAAGCCTCCATATACACTAAAAGTATCCATAATGTCACAGTTGACATACAGATTCCCTTTTCTGCAAATAAATAATGCATATATGTAAATGAATGCATATATTGTTTTTATCCATAATACTTCCAAATGCACAGTGACTCTGTAAGTGTTAATTAAATGGCAACCTGATTAAAAGCGTTTAGGGCTCACCTGTATGCCACATATAGTTGAGTAAGACATATGTGCTGGCTGCAAAAAACAGCCAGTGTAAGGGTACAAAAATGAAACAGAATAAGTCCAGGGTAAATGCTGCACACACGAAAACAACACAGATGGCCTGTAATAGAAAAGCAGAGGTTTGTTGGTTTAATATCTATTTTTTCTTTGTAAATATGAAATGGAAAAAAAAAAAAGGAAAAAAAATGCAGGAACACAACATAATGAAAAATGGAGCAAGAAAATTCATTTGTAATGATAGATGGGGTTGTTATTATTTTAAAAGCAAACAATACAGCTGCATGTGCAGAGCAGAAAATTGCCTACCAGTCCGTGACAGTGAAATGTGGTGTAGACGGTCCCTAGAAAGAGCCAGCATGGCCACAGGTATTCCAGTCTGAACTCCAGAACAAAGTCAGCTAATAGCACCAGCATCCAGACGATCATGAACTTCAGAACAGAGTACGCGCTGAAAACAGGACATTTAAAATGACTTACCATTAGACTGTTTTTTTTTTTAAGAAAATGTCATCAATGTTACAGCTGCAATTATGTGAACTATTTTTAATTAAGTATAATATCCAATTATGATAACTATATAAAATAAAAATGCATCTTTCTAAAGTCAAAACAGAAGTCCTTATACAACTACAAAACGCGCGTTCTCTGTGTTTAACGTATACTTTTTTTTTTTAATAACTTCATGCTGACAAGAAGACAAAAAATATTTTCTGTATTTCAAACGAAAAATGAACAAGCATGTACGTGAGATGTAAAGGCGCAGAAAGTAAGTTCTTGAAGACGTTACAATCCATGTTTTGGTCGCACAGTCCATTGTGCTCCATTCCTTTGTTCAGGCTTTCTGCGCTCCACACATCCCTTTGTGTTTGGTAACCATGGCAACATTTCATCTTCTGCATCAGCACCTAAACGTCGAATCTACAGTGTTGCCATGGCTATTTAAAGAACAAGAACCCGTTTCAGGAGAAATCTGCGCACGTTCATTGCACTATGAAGCGTATAAACACAGGAGGCTATTGTCCAGGTCACTACACTATATAAATAAGAGACGGGGTCCGTTCAGACTACACTGTCGTGTGTTTACCTCACTAGAAACAATAGTCTGCAATCAGCGAACCTGATAAAATACAAAATGCACCAACAATTAAATTGATAAATATGTATAATTTAAGGTACAGCAAAATAATCCCTGAGAAAAATGACTTACATAAACGACATTCCTGCGCGCATATTGTCTAGTCAGAGGCCCTTGTCAGTTTGTCTGTGTTTTCAGACAGTCTGTTTTTCAGTCCATCGTATTGTCATGAAGAAATAACATGACTACTTGTTAGCTGACGCTGCATCAAATCACATTAATAATAGCTATAGGTTTACTAATACCAGAAAATGAAATAATAAAATACTGTAGGATTTCTTAATATGCAACGCTAAATTCAATTGGAGGATATTTTTGTTATTCAAATATTTTGTTAGCAACATGACCCGCTGTACTGTTTTAAACGAAATGTTGTAGATTCGGCCTTGTATGCATCCATTAAATCACAGCGAGCATTGGCTCGAAATTAAACCCCGATTTGTTATCACATCGGGAGATGCTGGTTGTTTATTGTTTGCGTCAATCCGTTCAGCGCGCAATGAATAGTCAAGCGCGAGCCATTCAGGTGAAAACGAATAAGAGCAATAACAAAACAACAAAGCAGCGCGCGCGGTGTCATACCTTTCGGAAATCTTCTCTGTGAGTTTAATCTTTTTCATTTTCCGTAGCCTGCCTATATCCATGTAGCGTTTCTTCATATTATGGCTTCTGGTCCTCCTGGCTATTTAGTCCATTAAACAGGTAATTGTAGTAAGACTGGAGGTCTCATTTACAGTAACCTGAGCAGAAGCGCTTTGTGCGTTAGTGGAGGTGGATGTGCGCACGCTCGAGAACTTCACACAGAACCCAGCGCCACGACGAGGTGCGTGGAAGTACATCTGCGCTGTCTGGAGAACAAGAGACTCGGGAAAATGTTGCAAAGACATCGTGGCCAATGATAGATAGATGCGGTTTCAATTTTAATCAAAATCAATGATTCATTGATTTTTTTTTTTTTTCATGAATTTCAAACGGTTGTTATGAGGCTGTCCAAATCATAGTGCACTGACCATTTTAAATAATAAACAGCTGCAGCTCTTCTATTTGTATTACTTTGATTAGGCTCACACGGACAGACAGAGACATATAGATAGATCTATATCATAGCTGTATTGTTGGGTGATAAAATAAACTGGATGTAACACTACAAAGCTATAGATCTGACACAAAATAACACTTCCTCTTACTTCCACATGATGGTCTTCTTAAAAGAGGAAATGGCACCTTATTTTCAGATAGTGGCGTTGTATAGCCAGTCAGTTTTACTAGGTGAACTACTAGGTACTTCCAAGAGTGCATCACACCACTTTCCCTTCCTTAATCAAAACATGCTGGATATTTTGGAAATATAATGCTGTTCACTATTTTGATTTTGCGGTTTCTTCTCCCACACAAGGTAAAGTCTTTCACCAATATCCTGATTACAGACACATCTCAGTTGTCTAAATGCTATCCTATCATACCCTTGTGCAGGTGGCTTGAGCTGGTTTTTCACTAGAAAGAGAATAAACAGAAAAGGGAGCTTGGAATTTTACAAACTGGCACTTATCAATACAGCAGTCTTCTAATTTTTAAGGCTAATTATAATGTATCCAGGAAACAAATTAAGCACATATTGAGAACATTTGTTTTTTAAGTTTTTTTTAATTTGATGCTTGTTATTATGCATGTATATAAATCACACTGTCTTCAACCATCTGCTTTCAATTTGTGTACAATTTTGAAATGCTGAAAAAAAAAAACATTAATTTTTACTTTCTGCAGCTAATGCCATTTTCCATGCAAAACAGAATTCATTGACCATATTGTCAGAACACAGCAAAGATTCAAGAAGCTGTCTTTGAAACATATGCAACATAAAACATATAATTCTGTCAGATGAAAAATGTATGCAACAGTCGAACTAAAACAAGGATAACAGGCATCATCTTGGTAGCCAGTCATCTATATATTTCAGTTAAATCTGTGTTTGTGCAATTGTGCTGAAAGAATCTCCACATCCATCTGCTCCCACAGATTGTAAGGTCTGCTGTCAGATTCAGACATTTATTTCTGGGTGATGGGGAATGAATTCTGGTCCATCAGTTCTCCTACTCGCTCCTGGAGAATCTGCACAACTTCAGCTAGGATGAAAACATGCGTGTCATCCAAATCCTGGATTATAAATTTCTTCCCCAATGCCGACGTCTCATCCAGATATAGAAGAAATTGCTTCATAGCTGGGTCACTGTTTCATATTTTCAAAGAAGAATCATAAATTATTGTGCACTGCTGTGTGATTTTATTTTAAAAGTGCACTCATATATTATTATTATTATTTTTTTTTTTTTACACCTTGTGCCAAAGTTTTCAGTTACAGGTAACATACTCTAGTCAGTCAACCACAAATATTAATAGATTGATTCCGCAAGCAAGTATACAAGCGGTTCCAAGCTCAAGTGAATGGTACCTCTGCTGGTCACCCGATGTTAACTTATGTGGCGACCCGCTCCATGTAAACTAAAACGGACTACTTATCTCTTCATCTACTATAACTTCTATAACTTCACATTGATTTTTTTTTTTTTTTAATTATTGTTTATTTCTAATTTAAAAATTTTAATCAGAGAAAAAAATACTGAATGCACCTTTAAATCGTTATATGTAAAACTTACCATTCAACGAGAACTCCTTTCAAGACATTAACCATTTTGGACGGGATGTGTTAACACTTCTGGTTCTTCAGTTAAAGCCTATGTATCTACAAAAGGCAAAATTGTTCTGAACATTAGAAATAATAACAAAAAGTTAGCAGGTTAACGTTACCGTGAATGTTTGTAATCGTTACAAACATTTCACATACTGTGCGTATCTCCAAACATATATTCGCAAATCACGTATCAAAAATCATTCTTACATGTTTGTTTTTTGTTGTGTTTATCTGTCAGTGGTCAATTTGTTCTAATCCTACAGTGTCCACCGTCTGCTAACAATGGTCTTCCTCTACTAACAGACTATGTTCGATCTGTGAGCTCTACTGCACTCTGCTGGCCTGGAGCATAGTATAGCTATAGTACAAGTACTGTATATGATTTAAGTGGAATATAAAGTTAGAACACAAAACTTTATTCAGTGTGATAAAGATTTGGCAGTAATTGTGTCTTGTACATACTCAACATCAAAATAAATGTAGTGTGGTCCAATGCAAGTACTACAATTAATCCATTAGTACAAAAAGAGTGGCAAATTACAGCCAGGATCAGTACCAACCTGTGAGTCTGAGGTAGGGATACAAAGAAGGCTGGTGAGTTAAGACAAGGCTAGTTTTCAGCTTCTTCCAAGAAAAATAAATACTATAAATAAAATGGACTTTCTATGATTTTTAAAATATGCATTGATATTTTAAACATAATATACTTGATACTCGTTTCAATTTGTTATAGCTTTCAGTTAAAATAAATGCCAAAAATTGCTCATTCCAAATTACTGAAATGAAATACAGTACAAGGCGACGGTGAAGTGGGCGAAACACATTAAAAGTTAAACCCAGAGGTTTTAACAAAAAGCATATTCATATTGGCTTGACTGAAAAACAAACAAAAAATCCAGTTGCAATTTTAGAACTTCCTTCTAACACTATTAACACATAACACTATCTTTTAAAATGTAATTGTTGAACCCTCAAGAGGCAATGAAATGGCAAGAGACTGGTTTTGGATTGTGGACTTAGAGTTCACTTAATTCTCTGTCCTCCAAGAGCATCCCGAATAAACTGTAAAGTATGTTTATAGAGAAATGAGTTCTTTTTTTCTGGCTTGCAGATGTTGAGGTGATCAACGTCCACCTGGATGAGGTTCCCAATACCCAGATCTGAAAGAGAAACAGGAGAATTTTAGCTTTCTGATAGCAGGTACCTAAAACCGTCAATTGTTATGTAAAAATGATACATGACGATGCTGCTTGTTCAATTATTCTGACCTACCTGCTGACTGCGATGGAACTACCGATATTTTGAGCATCGGCCCAATGTAGGTTGGCAGAGATTCTGCAAAGCTAAGGACCTTGAACTCTTGTTCCTTTGCAATGTTCAGGAAATTTTCATTCAAGTCCCGTAACGCTGGAGAGTCTGAGGCGAAACAGGTGAACAGAAAAATTATGTGCAAATTAGATTTAAAATCTTAATCTTAACAGGAGGAATTAATATTGTATTAATATTTAGGGAACAAAAATAAATCACATTATACCTCTACATAGTTCTTTTACTTCAATGGAGGGAAAAAGGAGGTATCGGGCATTTACAGAATACTCTGCCATGAATGTGCCGTGATGAGGAACGCTGTAGAATAGAATTCCCTTTGTGTTCTTGATCAGTGGACTAAGATCAGGATCTTTAGAGGCATCTAAGAGCATCTTTTTCACAAGTAAACCTGTGACACAAGTTTTGATTTAGAGTTACAAATGGATTTTTTAGCTACAGTACAAACAGGGCTGCACAATTAATTAAAATACTGAAATCACAATATGGCCTTGTGAGATTATTAAACCTCTAAAATGAATATTAAACTTCCTGTTGAAACTAAAATTACATTTTTGTAGTCTTAAGTAGCACGGGTATATTTGTAGCAATAACTAAAAGAATTATTGATTTTTCTTTTATTCCAAAAATCATTAGGATATTAAGTAAAGATCATGTTCCATGAAGATATTTTGTTAATTTCCTACCATAAATATCAAAACTTCTTAAATAGTAATATACATAGCTAAGAACTTAATTTTTGTACAGCTTTAAAAGGCAATTTTCTCAGTATTTAGATTTTTTTTGCACCCTCAGATTCCAGATTTTCAAATAGTTGTATCTCGGTCAAATATTGTCCTATCCTATAAATCTCAATTTCGAAAAATTGACCCTTATGACTGGTTTTGTGGACCAGACTACAAAAATATGATGTAGGAAGATTAAAAAATTCCTCTTATAGACCCTTTTTGCGCCGACGTCACGATTAAGTCGCAGCGCTAGCTGGAGGCAAAACAAAAGGAAAACTGGAGGCGGCCCATTCAAACCAGCGCAGATTTGGCTACATAAGGAGCTTAAAATATCATCTTCTTGTGATGTTGGACGCAAGAATCGACATAGTACAGGCTCCAATTTGAAATTTTAACACATAGCCTACCTGCTGCCACTCCCAGACAAAAAACCGACGACAGCTGTGTTTAAATGAGATAAAACGAGCGGACTGGACAGAAACTATCATCAAAAATGCTCACGTTTGCAGCGCACACTTCTTATCAGAAAAGGTTAAATAAAGTATTATAAAGTATTGTCTTTTGTTGTTATGGATTATGGTTTGTGTTACGTGTCTAAAGATTTCTTATGCATCTCACAACTATGAAATAATGTCTGTGTGCATGTGTGTAAAACAACAAACTGATGATGTATATGCTTAATCATCTGTAATATATATTGTTGTGATAGTGGCTGGACTTTCTAAGAACTTAGTAAGAAAGAATAATCAAATACAGAAAGTTCAAAATTAATTTCTGGAATTTTTATTTCTAGAAACTATTCTTCCTCACATCTTCCATCACATGTACTGTATGTAAAGTATTGTAAACTTAACTTAAATAATTTACAGGATGTATATACTTTAAAATAACTATTTGGCCATGATACATACATCTTCAAATAATATAGGCCTATCCATCACATTGAATGTTTAACTTACTTTTTGTATTTTGGCCCAGTTCATTCTCACGTATCAACATTAGCTGTAAAAATAGTTGAAATATATGTACATCTTCATGACTAGATAGACACAGGTGAGTTTCTCTTTACTACTCGTTAGGTTTCTCTAACGAGTCACTCAATCGGAGGTAATGTTAATCCTGTCAGATCGTCCATCAATGAGCAGAGGGTCAGCCAATCTGATTTTGTCCGTTAAAGTTAACTTATTAAAATAACAATCATGGTCCTGCACAGTGAGTGACCTTACATATGCAGGTAAAATCGGATTTTCTCCAGCCATTGTTAAAAAAACAAGGTAAACAAACTTCATAGCTAGCGTTATTGAAGCGGCCAGTGGAATCTTTCTGCCTCCAGCTAAGCCCCGCCCACAGAAAAACGTCACAATGTTTACTAACAGAAAAAGGGTCTATAGTTGGGTGCTGGTTATTCTAAGACCCACTATGGACTAACCTCCCATACTGTGGGCTACCCAGACCACAGGCCTGTCCCCTACACCTGCATCCTTCAATTTCCTCAGCAGTTCCTGACTTCTGTAGGCCAAGGACTTCCTGTTTAACACAAAAATCAGGGACAAACATGGATATTTGGTATGCTATGTTGAGTTAAGATAATTTAGTAATGCACAGCACACATCAAAAATTTACTGTTTACCTTTGGTTTTCAGCAGGACACTTAGCCTTCCAGTCACTTAAATGGGTGTCATACTCAACAGACAGGATTCTGAGGTTTGGACAGTCTGCAGCCAACCACGACTGTGGAAAATGCAAAAACATTTGCTGACTTTAGACTTCAGCCAAACTTTCAAAATACCTCTGAGGCCCTGTAATGCCATTACACTGCAAGTAATATTTGGGTACTCATAAGGTTCTTTTAAAAACAAAATGATGACCTTGGGCCAGCATTCAGTGTAGTCATCTCGAACCCCTTCCACCTTGTCATCATCCGTCACATCAAGGTCTTTTTGACGCCAAGTTTTAAAAGCTGCTCCCAAGAGGCCGTGCACAAAGAGAACATCGGCTTTGATTGGCTGACTGAATATAAAGGATGGAAAACATAATTAATCCTCACTAAACAAAAGGCATTTTCAGACATATTCGGCAAAGATGCATTAAACTGATCAAAAGTTACAGCAAAGACTTTTATAATGTTACAACAGATTTCCCACAAATATTCAGCAGCACAATACTTTTGAACATTGATAATAAGATGTTTCTTGAGCAGCAAATCAGCATATCAGAATGATTTCTTAAGGATCATGTGACACTGAAGACTGCTGAAAATTCAGCTTTTATTCACACGAATAAATTACATTTTAACATATATTACAATAAAAACAGTTATTTAAATATTTCACAATATTACTATTTTACTGTATTTTGATCAAATAAATGCAGATTTGGTGAGCATAAGAGGAAGTTCATATAAGCATGCATACTTAGTGCGGCATTGTGGGTGCAATATGTAAACACCATCCTGGTACTTTTGCCTTACTGCATCTCTGTCCAAATTGGCTAAAGCACGGGCAGCATGAGATGCCTGCATGATGTGTGGTGACTGGATCATCTCAGCCAGGACAGTCACCCAACCTAAAGGTCAACCACAACAGAGAATAAAGAACTAATCTTTTTCAACATAAAATCAGTTATTCAAAAATATAAAGCTAACCTGACTGTACTATGGCAGTGTGCAAGCTCTCATTCAGGGCGAGATTTCCAATAATTCGCACAATGTTGCGCTGAATTTTCGGAGAGTCTCTGCGAAGCTGGTAAACTCTTTGCAAGAGCTGCAGTCCTCCATTAGCAACAATGTGGTCACAATGACTTTGGACCTGTGAACAAAGAACAATTAAATGCTTTGAATAGATTCGTTTATTATCAACAATTTGCTGAAGTCAAGATTTTGATTAAAACTGATCAACTGAAGGTACACATAAAGAATATCTACAAAACATCACTCAACACACACAAGCATCCTGTTTTCTTTGATCATTGCTTACTTCCTTGCTACACAAATACATGTTCCTGTGCAGAATTTGTAAATCTTCACCTTTGAGTGCTGCACCAGGGCCTGCAGGCAGAACGTCTCCACCTTCTCAGAGGGGGTGGAAGTCAGGCTTTGAGCATAGGGCAACCCATTTCCTCCGAAACACCATAGCCCTCCCTATAATCACAAAATGCACAGCTAACAGAGTGGCACAATCAAATATAAATTTGATTAAATGAAGTACAATGGTGCTTAAACACTTTTTCAGGGTCCATGATTCCAGAAGTGTTTTTTCCATTCATTTTCCCATAGGGATTTTAAAAATTACTTGGTACATGGTGAATCACAATATTACAAAGCCAAAAAGTATTCGAAAGAATACTTTCTGAGGGATAAATAAATATACACAAATATTTAGGCAGTTTGAGAGCGAAGGTTATTGTTAAACAAACTGTGGAGAAAAAGAATAGATTCTTATTTGGAACCATTAGGAACTGTTGCACTCTATAGTTTATGTATGTCTCACCCGTTGAGAGGCTAGTGATTGGCTGCTCTCTCTTAATGCCAGAGAGGTGAAGTACTGCACACACTGATCCACCTCCGACTGGGGCAGAGATGCCAGTAACTGCCTAAGCCCATCCTCTATCGATATATCCTATAAATGCACATAACATTAGCACAGATATCTGACATTGCACAGCAGTTCAATTTGGCTTTTGTCTGAACGATAGCTACCCACATCGTCAGTGTGCGGCAGTGGAGGTGGAGGGAGAAAGAAGCGCTGGTCCACATTAGATATGCGGGCGAGAGCCACAGCTGTGCGCTGATCTACTGCCTGTGCTGCAGTCTGGTACTGATAATCTGACAAAAGACCATTCAGAGTTACATTGAAGTGTTTTTCTTTGGTAGGCAAAAGAGTCTGCGCAATACAAATAGGTTTTGTTGAGCAAGAAAAAGAGCAAGTTTTCAGTAAAGTCAGCAGAACTTGACATTTTATATTAATGACAAAAGTCTGAATAAGATTGAAGACTGAATAAGTGTGCTGTCATCTCTTACCCTGCCAGTGGTGATTCTGGGCCAGTTCCTGTACCGCCTGCTGTCTAACGGCCCGGTCGGCAGAGCGGGTTTTCTTCAGCAGCACCCATAGCGCACATTCATGAGGGTCTGCGTCTAGATGACTGAGATGCTCTGATATAAACAAACATCAACATATGCTTATTTCACATAATTGCAAACACAGAGACGTACTAGAAATGACTAATCAATGTTTATTTATAGAGAACATTTAAACTCGACCGAGGTTTACCAAAGTGCTGTACAATGAATAAAAGAATACCAATGAATTAAAAGGGAACAAGATAGAGAAATTAAAACAAAATAAACAAGCAATAGAAAATCAGCTTAATACAAGAGAGACCCAAAATAACATACTTAATTAATGGTAAAAGCCGGAGGAACAGACATGTCTTAAGATAGGATTTAAATGCAGTGATAGATGGGGCCGGTCTAATGTAAATTATGTAAAAATCACGATTTAATATGAAGTCTATGATATGAAAAGTTGATATGAAGAGGGTTTTTTTTTGGGGGGGCAAAAGTCAAATGGAAACAGATGCCTTCAGTTAAACATAGGGGGAGTACAGGACTTCTGATCATCTCTCTACACATTTTTCTATAGTATATCAGTCTACTGCGATTGCTCACTCTGCTAAACTTTTTATTCTAAATGTGCACTACCATTAACGTTTAGAGTCAATAAGATTTTCAATGTTTTTTTGTTTGTTTATTTTTCTAAAAAATAATCTTACTGACCCCAAACTTTTCACAAGTAGTATATATTATAAACTACTATTCAGCCTCAAACCTGGTGCCATGTATGCTGCAATTAACAAAAATCAGAGTGTATTAGATTCCATATTTAGAAGAACAGAACAGACAGTAAGATACCTGGCATATTTAAACCAGAACAACATTCCATGTCAGTTCCTCTTTGTGCAGATACAGGTGACATCTAGGTCAAAAATACTGTCAAGTTAACAGAAAGCAGATGTTTCCTGAGATGCAATAACCATACTGTCCCCAAGTGGTTTTTCTAAGCATGTCCTTGAATATAACCATGCTGTTTGACACAGCGCCTACTGTCAGCAAATATTTACTTTCAATATTTTAAAACAGGCACCAAGACTTGTCAATGCCATCAAATAGAGATGAAATTACTCACCATCCAATGGGCGAAGAAGAACTCTTGATGAAATTTCAAGAAACTTTCTAGCTGCTTTATGAAGTTCCTTCCTGGTCTTGATAGTGAAGCCTAGAAAAGAAATAATGTCTGTTGTGGGCAATCAATAAGTTTGTATACATTAACTGTAAAACAGAATACATGAATGGGCTGTTTTAATGTCTAATTGTGCAAAATCTCAAACAATACATCTACAATATACTAGCAAAAATCGAATCTAATCTAAACTAAGGCATAAATATAAAGGTCCAGCAAAAAAAAAAGGTTGAATCGTTTATGGTGTAGTATTCCTCAGTTGCAAGTTGCTTTCGAGGAATAAATGTAAATGCAAATGAATCTTTTGGCTCACTGATGTTTACACACTCTCTCAAGCACAAACACACACAAGTGGTAAAGATTCCAGAATGTACCAGAAGCAAGGCTCTCCTGTTCCCTATTAGTGGTGTGAGTCAGGTAGATGTAGGACTTGTGCTTCTCCTGTAGTATGGCACTGGTGTCGATAGTGACGGCCTGGTTCAGAGTAACCGCCTCGTATGTGATGAAAACACAGCCTCTGTGTAAGCAAACTTGATAGAGTCAGAATGTGTTTCTGGAAAGGGTAACAAACCTGGTTTATATCATTTTTAACAGCTGCTTCCACTGACATTCTCTGTGTATGTGCTGCATGATACTGTATAATATAATTTGGCTTGTTAAATAAATGTAAAAAATAAAAAATAAAATAATAATAAAAAATAATAATAAACCCACCCCAATACTATTGCTCCGGTCACTTTTGCTATTTTTCCTGAAGACAAAAAAAAGAGATGAAGACCAGCATTCAGAATTATTCAGTCAACCATTCAGAATAAATCTGTCAATTTATGAACTATATGAGGTAATTAATAGGACAAAAAATACATATATTTTTAATTTATGGTATATATATGCTACCGTTCAAGAGTTTGGGGGTAAATTTTTTTTGCTGCACAATGCTGCATTTATTTGATCAAATGATCATACAGTTATGTAAAATAACTGTTTTCTATTAGAATATAGTTTAAATGTAATTTATTCCTGTGATGGCAAAGCTGAATTTTCAGCAGTAAACACTCCAGTTTTCAGTGTCACATGATCCTTCAGAAATCATTCTAATATGCTGATTTGGGGCTCAATTTTTTTTAATTTTTTTATTATTATTATTATTATCAATATTGAAAACAGTTGTGCTGCTTAATATTTTTTCAGGATACTCTGATGAATAGAAATAACAAATTTATTTGAAACAGGAATCTTTTGAAAACATTATCGATTATTTTTGTAACATTACCATATTTTTACTGTCACTTCAACGCATCCTTGCTAAATAAAAGTATAATTTTCTTTTTAAAAAATCTCATAGACCCCTTTTGAACGGTAAGTTTTTCAATAACTACAAATTTTATTTTATATATTCTATATGGCAAGTATTCGTGGCCAAAACCACATTAAAGCGGTTTCAAAAAGTGAACTGCCTTCCAAGACCATAAATGCAGCATAAAGTAGGTTCAGAGTCTTACTAAGGTCTCTCCATGGCAGTGCTCTCTTCACAGCAGGTCCGGTGGTGCTCAGCCTCCGGACGCGGATCATTCGCAGGGCGGACGCAGACATTGACGGCTTCACGAGCAGAAATCCGACGATGCACACGTTAATGTTGGCCAGAGGGCCGGTGAGACATGTATGCCCACTGTTTATGACTGCTGGCAATTAAAGTAATCTTCTCACGTCGATTATAATAACCTAAATACTACAAAATTAAGAAAAGAGGTGGTGAAATCATGACATGCCAGCAGAGTCACTGTCAGCTGTTTTTAAAACAGTCAACATAAGTTACATCTTTACATAAAGAGACTGCAGATATTGATACTGCTCTAAAATATCTTAATTTTATGTTAATTCCTCATTTGATATGGTATAATAAACAGTCGGCTTGTATCTAAAATGCCGAGTTAACGTTAGTTGGGTAACGTTAGTAACTTATTCTAGCGAAATGCATTCTCTGCGCCCAAGATTGACATTTAACGACTGAAACTGTACGTTAAATGTGCATTTTACCTATAAAATCAGAAGTTCCTTCCAATGAACGCGGTATGAAAATCCACTTTTGACAGCAAATATAAACAGGAACTGTTTTCAGATTGAACGTACATCAACGTAGAGCGTCATTGCCGTAAGTAACGCAAATATCAGTGTGTCACGTGTACCGTAATACTCTAATGCGCACACACATTGTTTAGTGTAATTACCCCTACCTTGTTTAGCAGGAAAATAAATCATTCTATCTTCACCAAACCTCTATATAAATTTAACTGTAATATTGCAGAACACTAGAAGGACGTAAACACATTTGTATAATTTTTAATGATATATTTTTACACTTGTGCAAACCTAGAGGAAACCTATCTGTCACTGTCAAAGTGCAGATGGCACAGTTAGCATACATTTTAACCTGCTGAGGCAATTCCTTCCTCTTGTCAGGGAAATTCACCACTTACCGGTGGGTGTGAAGGATGCCAGGTCACTTCCAGGATGTGTGTGCTCTAAATCTTCTGTAACACCTTTGTCCTTGGTCTGTTCATTCCTCAACCGTTTTCAACTAGTACCCCTGTCTCGTTTTCAGTATTTGATCATGGACACGTGTAGCTCTCTAAAATGGACAAATTAAAAGAATTGTTCACCCAAAAATGAAAATACTGTCATTATTTATGTTTCAAACCAGTGACTGACTTTCTTCTGTGGCGAATAAAGTGATGGCAACATAAAGATGGTTAAATAAAGACATAATTTAAATTATGAGTGAACTATATTCATTTTATGGTAAGTGTATAACACTTTCTATGAAGAATTAAAACATGCAGATGCAAAAAGCTATTGCAAAATGTATTGTGTCAGTTTATTTTTCTGAGTACAATTGCATTGAGAAATACAATGATTCCAAAAGACTAGAGTTCACAGAAAACAAATCAATAAATACACAACTATTGAGTTTGGTGCTAAATGATTTTAAATTAGTGTTTGCAATCGAGATCGGTAATGCTCTCAGATTTGTCCCCATGCTTATTACGACCTTCAATATCTTACTTTCTCTCTCTCTCTCTGTTTATCACGTTTTCTTCTCTCTCACTCTTTACAAACATATTCTCTCCCTGTAAAAATATAGGTCTTTTGTCTTTACAAATCAATAAAGCAGACCTGTAGAAACCAAAAAGTCATCTCACTCTCTCTTTCAAACATTCTCTTTAAGTATTTCTTATTGACCTCGCACAAAATAAAGATTCCAAAAAGAGGTTTTCACAATAATGCCATAAAAGAACTATCTTTTGGTTCCCCAAAGAACCTTTCATGGAACAGTTCTTAGAAGAACATTTTCTTTTCTTAGTGAGAAGAACATAACTTTTCGTTCAATGGAAGGTTCCCTGGATGGTTCCTCATGGAACCATAGATGCCAATAAAGAACCTTTATTTTTTAACAGAATACAAACAAACAGAAATATGCAAATATACACACATTGAAAACTGGCCATGTTTTAAGATGCCGGACATCCATATTGCTTTTAGCTGTCCAATTTTCTAGTCCAAGTCTATTAATAGATTTATCTTCCTCCATCACTGTAGCTTTTCCTCTTCCTTCACGTGGTTGTCTCCTGATAGGCTCGTATGATGCTCTCATAGGCAGGTGGTGGAGTCTGGCCTGCATGAAAGCCCCTTAGATTGCTGTTGCCCCAGAAGGAATCCGGCCTGTTTCTGGCCCGGGGTGGAGTGACCATGGAACTGACAGTGCTGGTGGAGCCAGCCGCCCCAGGGTTGGTAGTGAGAGTGGGGGTCCGTGGCAGGCTGCCCTGGGCACCCTCTTCTGCCTCACGAGCTATCTGGCTACACTGGAGAAGAGGATGAAAAGTAGAGGCCCGGAAGCTCGACTTGCGGCCCGGTGAGTCACCATAGTCTATCGGTGAGGATGAGGTTTGCCGATGAAAGGAGAAGGCAGCGCTAGCCAGACTGTTGTTGCTGCGTCGGTCGTAGCCGCTGCTGTGTCGACTGTAGCCTGGCCGAGAGCGTGGCGAGGATGAACGGGTGGTGGAGCGGGACTGGTGGATGGGTACACGAGTGATGGTGGCTGAAGCTCGTCGACGAGACATCCAGGTCAAGATCATATAGACCAGAGCTCCCAGCAGAAGACCAACAACCATAGAAAGACAGAAGGCCAGAATCACATCCCCTGGAAGAAGAAAAGAAATAAGTGGTTAAAACATATTTTTAAGCAAACACTCTGTGGCTACAGAGTTACTTATAATAAGTGGACTTGGCAACATTTTAAGAGCAAGCTCTGAAACCTTTGTAACATAAACAAAACACAAGGACAAAACATGTCGATGGTGGTTTTATTAAAATTGCCGAACATAAGTCTTGTAATCGTCGCTGCTGTAATATCACTTTGGTCAAAAATAGTGGATACCAAAGCAAAATTTTGCTTATGTTACCAGGGAAACTGATCTTGATGAAGCTCCTGCTGCTATGTTTACCTCCTAAAATTCGTCAAAGCACATTAAAAATGCAAAACACAGGGCAGTGAAATTACTAAAAATGTCAGTGTTTTTTTTTTTTTTTTAAACTTAAAAAACAACAACTTTTAAGTCACTTTGATCGCTACATTTTTAGAACGCCGTGTCGCTTCAAACATGGGAGACATTGCAACGGTCGAACACCGTCTAACGTAGCGGTAATGTTTACCGATGTTTACATAGAAAAACAATGGAAAAAGCAACTAAGAAAAATGCAAAAACGTGTTCTCTGCATTGTTATTGTAGGCTGCTATAAATAATTATAAAATAATTTAATGTTCCCTTAAACCCCATTACAGGCTAACACTGTACATTTTTAGGAATGACAACCGCATTTAAATACTTGAGTGAATCCCCTAAATTACAGTTTTGGACGGTATCATGTAAACATTTAATTTTTAAGATGCTTGACGCAGTTTGGCAAACTGCGCTAGGGGCGCCAAAATACAGTTTGCATAGCGGGAGACGAACATAAATGACTTTAACATGTCGACCAGTCTTGTATAATTCGCTTCTGTTTTATTTTTTATGGAACGTGCTGTTAAACGTTTGGTTCCATGTAATCCTTGAACAAGGTTTTTATATATTTCAAATAGCTAATGAAGTGTTGACGGCGTTCTACTCCAATGACAGAAATGCTTAACTCTGTAGGATCATTAAGGAGTAGGCTAACTATCAGGAGATCGAAGGTCAGTCAGGAGCGCCTATCCTGACAACTCAAGGTGGGCGGGGACAAATTCCACAATAGAAGGCGCACCCAATGTTTTCTTATCTTTTACAGTTAAATGAATTAAATAGTTTGCATTTTAGGAAGCTTCCTGTTATGGCATTCCATTGTCTACAGAAATGCCAGCTTCATTAGCACACAGGACTTCTATCTGGCACAGGCCATTTAAGGTCCTTTGAAACTGACAGTCCTTTGAGTGAGAATTTTGGCTTTAGATTTTAAGTTTTAAGTTTTAAAAAGAGTATAATTATTCATAGATAGGAGCCAGTGTTGTTTTTGTAATGTATTTGATTGAAGCAGGCAAGTTTTGATTTGAAACAGCCATTTTTAACCGCAGCACTTAACTATTCTACAGATTATTATTAGTATTATGAGAATATGACATCAAAAACTCTTTAGAGACTTGTGCGTAAAATAATGTGGATGTTTATATGCAATTTTCTCCCTAGGTGAAAGGAATCACAGTCCAGAGTGAAGGATCATCTGGAAATGACATTTGGAAAGACCGAATGGAAAAAGCTGCACACTGGCGGTGTTGTTTTTTTTTTATGGACCACTTTTGCCAATATCTTTTGCCACTAGTTACTACAGTCTGCATTTCTGTTTCTTAAAAGACTCGACACAGCATTTTCTACACTCTCCAGATTTGTTTAGAAGTACAAAGTTGACTTTGTTACACTGCGAGTTAATTTGTGTGTATGTGAGAGAGAACTCTTTAGAAAGTGTGTAAAGATTTTAAAATATCTTACTCAATCCGAAGGACTCCAGTATCTCCACAAAAGGATGAGTGCTGTTATCTGCCATAGCTCCCTCCAGAGATACAGGGGAGATGAGAGAGGACACAGTCTCTCCCCTCCAAATCTTTCGTTCTTTCACTCTTCCTTTTAACTTTTTCTTGTGTCTCTCTCTGTGTCTATCCAACTCCTCAATTCCAGGGACCCTCCTCTCTCACTTTCTCTCTGTTTGTGTCTCTTTTTCAGTCCCAGACTGCTCAGCACTGCGGCACACAGGATCCTCTCCAAGGCCGAGGTTGCTACTCTGTTGTTTGTGGAAAAGCAAAGTCTTCACTTCACATTTCCTGCCTTTCCTGCTTAAAATTAGCAGCAGGCTGTTCTTATCTACGCAGACCAGAGTTCCTGTGGGATGGAGAGGAAAGGGAGGAGGGTACAAAGAGGAGGAGAGTCAAGGTGTATGTGAAATCATTTGCTCCTATCATTTGTCCCCTTTCCCCTGGCCAAAATTCATCATATTTTACTTCTCCTTATTTCCTTTTCACTTGCAGACACTTGGCATGAACAATGTAGGCTATACCGTTCCGTATCACGACTGATGGCATTTTGCCAGTTTGCAGTGGCAAAGAGCTACACAATTCATTTCATCCTCTGTTCAAGAATACAGTAAAAACAGTAATATTGTGGAACATAATTACTTTAAATGATTATTATTATACTTTATTAATAAAAATAGTATTATTTAAAAATATATAAAAATATTTGAACATTTTATTAATTTTAATGATAGCAAAGCTGAATTTTTATCACTCAGTTATGCATTTGTTCAGCATTCATTGCAAAAGAACAGCATTTATACATCTTTTGTAACATTATAAATATCGTTACTGTCACTTTGATCAATTTAATGTGTTCTTGCTAAATAGAAGTGTTAATTTCTTAGAAAAAAATACTGACCCCAAACTTTGAACTGTAGTGTGTTGTATAATAACATAATATACAATACAATATAAAAATATCATGAAAAAAATAATATTTAATTATTCTCATGTGTTCATTTTTTGTGATATCTTTTCCACACATAACCACTGTCAACATAGCCATGGCAGCTGAAGCACTTAAAAAGCATCCAGAATTCTTTCAGGATTCCAGCACAGGAAACCAAGTCCAAACAGATGAAACCCTTGCATTTTTCCTGTGTATTTCATAACACAATTTCCAAGATTTTTTGAGATTTTACTGTTTCATTTTGTCTGCTCTAGTCGTGCTGGTCATCACAATGCTTCAGATTTTCCATGTAGAGTGCCAGCTCTGTGCTGGATTATCCTGACCAGGCTAACTTTTGCAAAAACGTTTTGCAGAAAGCAGGATTTTTCCCCGAACCAGACCACTTTCACCTCTGCGAGAGCTGTGTTCTTTCCTTCATAGTGTTCATTAAGGGTATCTGGAGGTTAGTGATTAAGAACAGTAGATAGCACAGGATTTTAGGACAGAGCCACTGGTCTGGGAGGAGCGGGACAGGCCCTATACTCACATTTCCTCTCATTGTTGCTTTGTGCTGTGGAGTGCAGATATCAGCTGTTGCAATACACAGGTCTGAAGTATACATTACACTTTATTTCCAGCCTATTGCGTTTTTTCCATTAAAATAACCTGTGCCAAAAAAAACATGCCTAGTTCATGTTTGGGACTATTTTATTTTATTTTATTATTTAAAAAAATAACATTTATAAAAATGTAGTATTTCAAAAGAAAATACATTAAAATCTTTTTTTTTTTCCCTTGTAGTGCAGTGTATATTTTTCCACATTGTCTTTTTCTTTTTTTCTCCTTGTATTGTGTATTCTGTGATTTATGCTGCTGTAAGTCTTATATCCTATCCTCTCCTACCCATCTTCTCTTGATGAACAGCAGATGGCTCTGTTACTCTTTAGAGAACATGTTGCAGCATAACAGCATTTCAGGCTGAATTTAGATTTGATCTGATTTTCATTTCAAATAATACCCTGGACATCACCATTCTTGATCCTATTTGCTAATTGGTTTGTTTGTTTGCTTATCAGCATGAAACCATCTCTTTCTTTTTTATTTATTCCCAGGAAAACATTTAGCAAAATGTTGATGTGCGATGCTGAGCAGTTTGTCGTCTAATGGGTTCTTCAAAATGACGTAGGATACAGAGGCTTCACGGTGACTCCTTGGAGAAGGTGAGGGAACGAGAATAACATAAGATCCTCTGCGCACAAGGACTTGTGTCAGTAACTTCACACTGTGCTCTCTCTCTCACATCCATCTGCAGTGACCGTGTAGAGGTCATTGCTAAGCATCGCTGTTTGAAAACCTGCAGACTCAGCAGAGTGGTCTCTGAATCCCGAGCTTAATGCTCCAGTCAGGCATTTCACTTTGCTTTTTTTCCTATAACATGCATGTGTGTGATTGAACCGGTAATGGAAGTGAAAAGCATAACAGCGTGTCTCTGGTATGAGAGCTTTAACTGCTCCTCTTGAATTTCACTTAATAGAGTCCCACGCTTGAGATACGCCATATTCCAACATCTTTTGCATTTTCCATGAGCGGAAGCTCAGACATGTAACACGTTTTAATCGAATCACTTAGAGTGATGTTGTCTGGCTTTGCTAAAGTAAGATTCGGGCCTCACTATTGGACTGCACTTGAGATCTGCACTCTGATTGGACACAAGGTGGCAGTGAAAACTTATGTTGATGCCTACAGTAGAGTGTGAGAGGCAGAAAGAGAGAGAGAGAGAGAGAGAGAGAGAGTGCAAAGGGAAGAGGCTGCTTCCTGCAGAAGCCACAGAACTTCAAGGGGAGGAAAGAAACCGTATGTTTGCATGGCATGCGCTGATTGAAAACAATTACGCTTTTCATGTAGACTTCAGCTGATCCTGGATCACTGGAGAAGTGTCGGGTGGAGCCGCATCTGCTGATCTGCATCAGCACCACTGACTTGGAATCAGTGGAATGGCATCTGCTCAGCGCTATGGCCGTTCAGACAGGGAGATTGCCAATGAGATGCAGAGGCTGCAGGGTAGGTGCTTACGCATGCTTTCTCTTAAAGGTGACCTCGCCACTGTGTAGGATGACACAGCATAAACGTACTCAAGATGTCAGTTTCTTTAAAGGCTGAAATGACTTCTGAATGGATTCTAACTTGGATTGTGATGTCTGTGCATGTTTTGTTTGATGTCTGCACCTATGAATCAGTGTGATTCTGTTATTTGCCTGCCCGGGGTCAGTACTGTACATCTCTCTGCAGCTGTGTGTTGTGAGACGTGTGATGCAATTGCCAGGATTTTCACAGCCGCATGCAAAGTTTACGCATGGTTTCCGATTGATGCTTTGCGGTGCTTATGACGTCTCCTGTTGCAAAATCATCCTTGGGGAGACTTTCTGTCCTGGCACTTGAGGAGAGTTTGTTTGTGTTTATGTGGATGCACTTTCAGTCTCATTTTTCAGAAGTTTAAATAGTTTAAAAATATAGATGCTCTTTAGATTAGCCACTGAAAGCTAGTGTGTTAGAGCATCTTTGGTCAGTTTGTTATTGACCTGGATTGTAGTGCTTGTGTGCCCTTTGTGTGTACCACTTTTAAGATTGAATCAGAGGCAGAGAGAGAGAGTGAATGAATGGAGAAATGAGATTAGGATGAAGAATTGCCTAGAGAGAGACAGCAGGAATGAAGAAAGAGAGGGTTTAAGAGCAGAAGAGCTGACTGTGGAGGTGTGTAGTTCATTCTGCAATAAACAAGGTACAGCGTTCCACCTCTAAAGTAAATCACAGTGATTATGAAATGCTCTGTCATAGCATTTTATTGTGTTTTAAGTAATGGTTTAATAACAAAATTCAAAATATCATTGTTTACTTACTCTCATGCTCTTTCAAATCTGTAAAAAAACTTGATTTTTTTTTGTAGAACACACATAGAGAGATTTTGGAGACATTTTTCTTCATGCAATAAGGATAAATAGGGACAGAAGATTTCAGTATTCAAAAGTTATCCAAATGACTCATGCACAGTATTTTGTCTGAAGACGTTAGACCACTTTGTGTGATTTAGTAAATAGAAATTTGTTCACATTCAGACAAACAAACATTTTCCCCAACCCTTCTTTGTTGCTTCTTATTTGATATTCAATTCATAAATGGATCTTTTCGATGAATTTTGGATCTTTTAAATGAAGTTCAGTGGGGTTTTTTTTGTATTATTTATGTACTATTATAATATTTATTAATACTTTGAATCAGTTTTCATTTTAACTTCAGTTTAAATTTGAGTAATTTTGTCATTTTTAATATTTCTGTGTAGCTTTAATTAATTATTTTATTTCAGTTTTAATTTTAGTAATTTTAGTACTTTAGCTTAATTGTATTTCACTTAATTTCAGTTAGTTGCCAAGGCAAAAAAAAAATTATTTTATGCTTAAGTTAATATGAAGTAATTTAATTGAATCTAATTTAATTTAATTTAATCACCATGATGAGTACCAAGACGTATGCACTGACACTGCTGTCTATGGAGGGTCAGAAAGCTTTCGGATTTAATCAAAAATATCTTAATGATTTGTGTTCCAAAGATGAACGAAGGTCTTACAGGTTTGCAACAACATGAGGGTGAGTACTTAATGACAGAATTTACATTTTTGGTTGAACTATCCCTTTAAATCACTGATTCAGTGATCTGGTTGTGGTGTTTTTCAAGTTGACATCTCAAAAGTTTTGCTTTTTTTTTTTCATAGAAGAAAAAGTATATGAATGTTAGAAAATGATGACTATTGAATTAAAGGTTTAGGTGAACTGTCCCTTTAAGAACTTTCTGTTCCAGAGTTGCAGAGTTCTGAGAGATAAACTAGCATATTATGTATAATTGTTTTAACCACTTATTATTACTACATAATATGCTTGTCTTCTCCTTCATATCCATTGAAAAGACACATAAGATAAGATGTTGTACCCACTATCAGTCTGAGGATGATCATGATATAGTCATCTGCTGTTTAAACTGTAACACTGTTGCACATTATACTGTATTTTCTGTAGGTAACATGTTGTAGGCTTAAGCTTTGGTCGCCCTAGAAACCAGAAGTAGAGCAGTGTGTTGAGTGTCAGACCAGATTGATGGTGTGTAAAGATGCTTGTGGGGGGAATGAATCATGTGATGCTAAATAAGTATGTTATTCAGTATGCCATTACTTTCTTACGCCTCATTGGTTGCAAAATTAAGGCAGAGCAGGAAACACAGCCCTAATGACATGCTCATGTGTATGCGTTCATGCCTAATATGAAACAGCAGTGGTAAAGCTGTCACATCACGATACTGCTTTAAGAAAAAAATTGTCACCTCTTTAAAGTAGCTTTATTATGTATTTTAGAGAGAATAGTCAATCATTTCGTTATCATATTTGAATACTATAGGCTCTATAAATAGTAAGACATCAGCTACTTTGGGTAAGACAAAAACACTGTCAGTCAGGGAAAAAAGTCAATGGAGTTCAATACATGACGCTGTATGTGTGAAGATTAGGTAGCCATTGAGGAGAAACCCCTATTTGTTTGTCTGAATATGAAGATCAAATGTAATGTAGCCTATACATAATCCTTTTTTCTAGTCTTGCATTTTTTGCATAAATGTAACATTCAACATTCATTTTGCACTTGAGTTGAGTTTTCTCCCTCCTCCTGAGTGAGCAGATTAGAGTTGCTAATCAGACCAATTTGATCCCTTGCTTTGATCAGATTAGATTACCATTTCTGTGTGTGCAAGTGTGACACTGAGAGCTTCCCTTCCTGCCTTAAACAAAGAGCTCATCAGCAGCAATATTCATTGGGATCAAAACATTTTAAAGCATCATTTAAATTTCTTGTTTTATTTCTGAAAACAGAGAAGGAAAGTCTTGCTAATGAGCACCTGTTTTCGTAATGGGAGAACATGCAGGCACTGAACGCTTACACACGGGCCACATTAGTTACCCTTGAGATCTTGTTTATTCCTATTAATCATGGCATGTCATGAGTTTAGTTAGATCAGGGTGTACTGACAAAGAATGCAGGTAATAAAACAAATTATTTAATTATTTATTTAACTCTGCTGCAATAAAACAGACAAAAAATAATCTAAAAAATAAATAATACAGTAAAATAATATATACATTTAAATATATAAACATATATTCAGTTCATTCATATAAATTACTGCAAGACATTTGCATGTACTTATATTCAAATGACCCCATATGTAACAGTAACTGGCATATATAATGTCTATGCCTTGTTTCTTCCTTTGTCCTCTTTTTTTTTGGATACAGTACCTCACATCCAAACAGTGGCAGGTTGTTAAAATAACAGCAATTAGTGGCACCATATGGCAGAAAACGGCGAGTCTGCTTTGAAGCCCTCCCAGGCTAAAAATCTTTCCATATGCTAAGGAATTATGCTATTTATTATCTCTCGTTATCCAGACAGAAACGCCTCTTCTCTGCGTATGTCCTATATTTCAGTGTTTTTCAGTGGTCATCGTGTAGGCGGTCACAAGACCACTTCTCCATCTACATGCTGGTGGGCTGAAATGAGCTTCACAAATATCTGGGGAATGGGTCACACTCTTCTGCATTTGCATTTTTTCCCCTCTGTGATTGATGTGTGCACTGATGGGGAAGTTAGTTTGTAACTGTAGTTTGTCAAACTACAAGTTACTCAATTTAAAAGTGTAGTTAAACTACAGTCAATAGTCTCTTAAAATATGTATTTACTTAGCACTTTCTGTTGTCATTACTGGAAAAGTCGATACAAAAAAAATATTTGGCTGAGATACAACTATTTGAAAATCTGGAATCTGACGTTGCAAAAAAATAAAATAAAAAACAAAACAGAAAATCGCCTTTAAAGTTGTCCGGCTGAAGTTGGCTATTGCTATACCTGTGCTACTTAATTGTTCTTTTATGCCTGTTGTTAAAGGTGCCATAGAATGCATTGATACAGTATTTTAAATTGTTCTCTGATATCTACATAGAAGGTATGTGGCTTAGGTAAGGGCAAAAAACTCCAGAAACGGTTTTACATTTCCATTTACAACCCTAGGATTTGTCTGTACAATGAAATGGTCTGTTTTTACCTTATTTGGAAGGGTCATGAATAATAATGTTGAGCTCTGCTCTGATTGTTTCACAGTGCAGCTAATTTCAGTACCTCACATAGCAGGAAGGAAACACAGGGAGGAAAAAATATATTTCAGTACTTTCTCGCACAGTTATATCGTTGGGTAATTATACTGTATATAAAATGCCGGCATCAGGAAAATGCACTGCTTTCCAATGCATGATCGCGTTTTGTTTCACTTTCACTTTCGAGATTCGATTGCACATGCTCTGTTTATACTATGGAGTGGCAGTACTTACCACACATTTTACAAGATCAGATGCTTGTCAGTGGTGCTCAGGATCTGTAAATCATTCACAGTGGCTCTGGAGAAACTGCGCTGGCTGAGTCAGCTGGCTGCTCTCAAAACGTACTTTGATGCCACACGTGACAGTGACGTGGCGTCGGCGCCGGTTCAAGTCGGACAAATTTTCTAACCGGCATGCACTTCTTCAAGTCTGCCGCCGATCGGTTTTCATGGCGCCGCATGAAATCGAACACACCTGATGGCTCCGCATGCTTTCGAATCGCTCCCGCGGTACTTTGATGTCAGATTGGACTGCGCGTGCGCGGTGCAGCTTCAAATCGAACACACCTCATCTCACAGCCGGTCTGTTTTGATGGCACACTACGCTCACATCCGCATGTAAACATGTCGTCGGCGTGGAAATTCTTCATTGTGAGTTAAGCAGACACAAAGTTTGCAATATGTCATACAATATTGATTGATTTTGCTCAAGTTCGCTGACGAACTTTCAATCAAAGCCACAGCAGAACTGTTTTGTTTCTCCCAGCAACACAGCGGTGTTTTGATACTGAATGAATCCACGAATCAAGTGAGTCAATGATTCAGTAACCTATTCATAAAGACAGTAGTCACTTGCCTCGTTTTTGAATGAATCAGCCGTTTGAATGATTAACTCGCTCATTAAAACAGTAATTTACCGCCATCTACTGGTTGGTTTCATATTTTAAAGTATTGCATTTTTCCCAACATTTTTAACTTGTGTGTTCAAAAATATTTTAAACATTAATCTTATAAAATTATTTATGCATTTTAAATTTTGTGTAAGCGGCACCTCAACTTCATCAAACAGTCTGTGTAAATACATCTAATGCCACTTCAGATGCATCTTCTGTTTCCTCTGCAGTGAAAAGATGGAGTTTGTTGATAGTATGCGCACTCTAATGTGAACATTAAAATTTGCAAAAATAAATTACTCCACTACTCACAAAGAGAAGTATGAACACCGATGACAAGAGAGTTGCACTGTCCAAAAAGTTTGTGGTATAAATGTGCTTTTTTTACTTGAAGCATATGTTGTCTTTTTCTTTTATTTTGTTGTCAGAGTGCACCAGAATGCTTCATTTACATGTTAAATTCTCAAAAATTTAAATTGGTTTCGAGTTACCTCTTTTGATGCTTTTGATGCTTTTTGAAAGCTCCAGATCTTCTTTTATTGTAACTGAGTGGAAAAAAGCAACCAGCACATTCTTCAGAATTTCTCCTTTTGTGTTCCACAGAAGAAAAAGTTGTATGAGGGTGAATAAATGACAATGTTAAGTGCACTTCTAGCTGAACTACACTTCTAAAAGACTGCATTCTCCACATGCACAGAGAAAGACATAAAGAGGCACATGGAGGTCATCTCATGTGCTCCAGCTCTCTCTCTTTAAGTCTACTCACACCACTGCTGGCACAGTGCCAAACAGAAATGGAGCAGGACAGAAAGAGAGGGAGAGAAATGGGTCAGTTCTGGCACTCTGCCACAATGGCTGTGTAATGATGTGCCAGATATGGCAGAAACCGGCCCATTCTCTACTGACCAACACGAGCACAGACGGTCACCTTGAACACCGTGGAGCTGTGAGCTCCTGTGGATGCAGTCCTACTCCATCAGTGTCTCCCTCATCTCTCTCTCTCTTTCCATTTCACCATACAGACTCAGCATTCTATTTCAGCCCTGAGCTGCACAAAGACGTAATACAATAGAGGTGGAAACACAAAACAAGGTGCTGTAGGTCAGCAAAGAACAAAACAGATGCTGTGTGCAATAAAATTAAAGACATAGATGACCCAAAAATTTATTTTTGTCATTATGTACTCACCCTCATATTGTTCCAAACCTGACTCTGAGGCTTTCAGATAAATGGTCATTTGAAAATAAATGATGAGTGTTTTTATGAAAATATAATTGACATGGTCAAGAATATGGTCTTTTTTAAAGAATTATGTTAATGATATACAGAGATTAGGCTTTTGGTCCCACACTGGTCTTTTCCTGGAAGCTCTCAGGAAGCTGTTGTTACCAATGGCATTGTAATCTTGACTCAGCTGCCAGTCAGAGTGATGGATCACAATCACTGAGGCGGCACCCATACAATACAAGGTCCATTGACATGTCCATTAGACATAAGCACTGTTCCACTAAAAAAACCCCCCCAAAAAACAGGAGCCTACTTGAGCCAAAGCCTTTTTCTGGTCAAGTACATCTGTTTGAGAGCTAAGGAAAGAAAATGACAGATTATCACATTTTGATGTATAGAGTCATTTCTGATCGCACGAAGATAATTGTTTGTGGGAGGGGGGTGTTTAGTTCGACAATCAAAATATCTCAAAATTAACCCAAATAGCACTTGGTATGTAAACTACTGTTCAAAAGTTTGGAGTGAGAAACATTTTTTTTTAAAGAAATGTATACTTTTATTGAGCTAGATTGCATTATATTGATTAAAAGTGTCAGTAAACATAAGGTTAGGAAATATCTCTGTTTCATCTAAATGCTGTTGTTTTGAACTTTCAAGGAATCCTGAAAAAAAGGTTTCCACCAAATATTAAGCATCACAACTGTTTTCAACATTGATAATAATAGAAATGTTCTTGAGATCCAAATCAGCATGGAATAATTTCTGAAAGATCATGTGACACTGAAGACTGGAGTAATGCTGCTGAAAATTCAGCTTTGCCATCACATGAATGTATTATATTTTAAACATATGAAATCAGAAAACAGTTATTTAAATTGTAATAATATTTCACAATATTACTGTTTTTGATCAAATAAATACAGTCTCTTAGTGAGCATAAGAGACTTCCTTCCTTCAAAAACATTAAAATGTATGTTACTGACCCCAAACATTAGTGGGCTTGTGATTACACTTGTTTTAGGTTCAAGGGCGCTCCTGAGTGTTCTCTTTGCAGCTGCTATGGGTTATGGCCATTCTGGGACGAGGGACTGATTGATTGTTTATGACGGGGATATTGCATTGGCAATTGTGTGTGACCAACACAGACCTTAACTGATTAGATGTGCTGTTAGATTGTGCTTAACTTCTCATTTAGCTAGTGGAAACAGCTGTGACACTTACAATGGCCTGCAGACAGAGCAAGAATCCTCATGATACGTGACTATCTTATCTTTCAGGAGCAGGTTGACCTTGGCTGCTTTATTCAGCCAGTATCACAACTGGTCACTAAAAGCCAATGTGACACTTTGCCTCTAGCAAGCTGTGTCAAATCCTGAAGGTCAGCTGGGCATCAGTTCACCTTCTGAAGTAGATCAAATCTGCACTGTTGCCTGATTTGTGGCATGTGAGTACACCTTTGATTGCTTCAGTGTAATCTAAGTCAGAATGTGGGCTCTATTGATAACCTGAGTATGCAAATACTGAGCCTCTATACTTAATCAGTGTGTCTGAATTATATTGTAATGCAGACCATGTACAATAAGACAGAATGATTTTCTATGTGGGTAGTATATGTGGGGATGGTTCAGAATTTCTCAAAGTGGATGAAAAGCTTAGACTGTCTGACCTACTTCTGCCCTGTTCCTGACCACAACATCATTTCATTACACAAGCCAACAGGAGATCTTTTAATACACTTCAGATAGCATGATTGGCATCCGCTGAGAGCTAGTGGCCACTAAAGCACTATATCACAGTTTCTTTCTTTCTTTCTTTTTTTCTTTCTTTCTATTTTTTTGCTTATTTATTTGTATTTCTTATTTTATTTGTTGTTTTTATTTTTTACATTTTATTTAGTTTATTTGTTTACTTGTATTTTTTAAAAACTTTATTTAGTTTAAATTATTTTATTAGTTTATTTGTTGTATTTTTATTTATCTTTGAACAGTCGGGATAAAAGCACTTGACTTAATATAAAAATAAAATAAGCTAAAATGAAATATTCAAGTCTATATTAAAATAAATGTTAAAACAAACAAATGAACGAATAAATACATATGACCCAAATAAAGTAAATTTGCTAAGCCTTGAAAAAGTGATTGACTTTTGAAGCGATTTTTCTTTATTTCATTGAATACGTCTAGACATTGTCCAAATTTGAGGTGTATTGTGTACACATCTGTCTTGTCAAGAGCACAAATTATCTGAAACCACAGGAGAGGAAGTTCCCTTATAATAATCATCTTGAGTTATTCATAAAATCATTTGTGTCTTTGGACTGTAATTAGTAATGCTAATTTGGCAGCATTAGGGGTTGGAGCCGATGTAGAATTATTCGCATTTGAAAGATTCAGATGTCTGAATGGATAAGCGCGGGAGGGGAGACGCTCTCAAGACTTCTGTTTTCAGTGAGAGTGAAGTGCTAATAGCCACACTCACCGGCCAGAGATATAAATAATGGCCATATGTGTAGAAAGAGTTGTTGCTGTAGTGACGGGTGGAATTGGGCATTGATGGAAAAGAGAGACTTGATTCACTACACGTGTGATGGAATAAAACAGTTTAGGGTTATTTGTGATTTAATTCTAATTACTTTTCCCAGTTTTACATTGTTAAAAATAGGTCATGTACATCTAAAAGTAGGTCTTTTAGGAGTCAAATGGAGATCCATAGATGTATATTTTGAAACCTGTGATTGTAAGTGTGGTAAGTGATTGTGTGAAATTCAGAATTTAAACTCTCTTTCAACTCAGTGTTTTGGAATTAGAGTGGAATTCACAATCTACAGGAAGTGGAATGTAAATAAATTCAGCAGGTTCTAAAAAATATTCATGAAATGCACTGATATAATAAAATGATGAAAAATTTACTGTAAGTCATATAAACAATGATCATTCGATGTTTATCTTGACAAACTTTCTTTGTCTTGAGACACTTTTTAATTTCAGTTCATTTGAATAACTTAAGAATTAAAATTGCATCCTGTTCAAATTTAAAAATAGAACTACAATTAAATGATGAATACCGCACAGAAGGGTTAAGAGGCACGTTTTCTTTAGTCAATTATTATGTGTACATTCATAAATAACAAAAAGGAAATTCATTGCCAAGCATAGAATAAAAATGTCTCTTGGGAAATCACCAGGTAGAGAGTGCTACATTTACAGTTAGTGAGGCTGCACAGCTTCCTCTACACTGAAGCCTCAACAACAATATAACAATGTATATTTGAGTTCTTAAGCACACCACTAGGTGGTGTAATGCCTTTTCTTTCTCTCTCTCTCTCTTTCTTTCTTTCTTTCTTTCGTTCTTTCTTTCTTTCTGTACATGGAGTCTGTCTTTTTCGAGCATTAGAAAGGGGGACCCATGAGGTTAGCTGGATAGCCTCAGGTATTAGGCACACTAACCCAGCATCTGTTTGTACTCTAACCTCTGCAGATCTTTAGTCCAGAATAGCCCTCAGCCTTCACACAACCGTCTTTTAATAACTCAGAATCCCATGTTGAGAATGAATGCCTTTCTAAAATGCTGTCTTTTGTCTCTCTCATGTGTTCTTTAGCCTTAAAGGGGCTACTATAGCATCACCTCCAGATATGACTTGGCTGTATCGTATATAAATATGGATAAATATCTTTTATTCTCAGTTTTACAGTATTCAAATATGCTATTCTTGTTTTCCGGGCTTGTTTTCTTTTGTTTTGATGGAGTGATGATGGGTTTTTCTCAGTGCAAACCCAGAGTTTAGTTCAGTACCATGGACAGAGACTAGTCACGTCCACAGCAAAGCATTGCTGGCTCCATATCAATATATGTGTACAGTACAATAAATATATACACACATATATATATTAATTCCTTACCAAGTCAAATCTTCTGTCAGCAGAGAACATTAGCCACTAAAAATATATAAATACATGTAGCAGACCACACATATACTGACATGTTTACTGCAACTGCTTTACTGCTTCATTCTAAATTTTATAATAATTATATAAAATAAATACATGCATATACCTGTCAGAGAGAGATTTTCATTAAAGATTTTGCAGGACAGATTCAAGGCTTGAGAAGTGAAGATAAGTGGAGACTGATAGCATATGACAGGAGCCATTTGATATTAATGACTTCCATCATTAAAAACCCTTTTGGGAGGAGACGAATAAAGGAGAAAATTATACCCGTGATTAATGAAACTATCATAATTTTAAAGATTATCATTTTCCCCAGGCTTTTCCATTTTCTCTTATCTTTATTTTCAAAACCTGCAACAATGGAGTGGGGCTAGTTTTCACTCTTCTATAAAATATTTCTTTCATACATCTCAAGCCAAGATACAACCTGTATTTCATTCTAAAATATTAATTTCATGGATATTACAAACCCAGCGATACAGCTTGTTTGTTTATAGCACAATGTGACATAAAAGGCCCCGTTGCGTCTCAATAATACATTTAGCAGTGGAGGGCTGTTCTAGGAGCTTTATAAAGCCGCTGGGAGCGCTAAATCAGATCGAGCAGTGTTTTCAGGCAAAGTTAATCAGCTCAGGCCAGTGGCTTTTCCTAAACCCTAGAATCCAATACATGGAGTGGGAGGAGAGAGAAAATTCAGCTGATCTTGGGGAATTTCAGTGCCGAGCACGTCCTGCCCGGTTCGGTCTTTAAAGAGTGTGCGTACTGGCAGGCTATGTGACTCACAACACATACACGCACACCACTCCCCCTCCCGTCATACGCTCAGATCTGTGATGACGTCACACATTCCCATACAAACGATTGGCTGGAGTTACAAGAGGAATCGTTCCTGCAGAGAGTGTAAAGACAGAAGGATGTTGAGACCGGTGCTGCACACATGCACACATTCCCACTTTCTTCTATTACGTTGGAAGGACATAGACAGTTTTTCATTCTGATTACTTACGTTGTATGGTGAGATAGGGAATCTAAAGAAGAGGCACATGAAGGTCTTCCTCTGTATTGACAAGCAACATCAAAAGCTCCTCAAGAGGAAGGTCAAGAGTAGTTGACCTTTGACCATCACAGGTGGATGTGCTCTTCATGAACTTAGGATCACAAAGGCATTCTGGGTATGGATGTCAAGGGCAAGGTGCCAAGACGATGGGAGGATATAGCTGCCAAAAAGAAGTCTGGCACATCCCTCAACTTAGTGCAAGGGGTTTCTCGACACCTGCATGGTAAGAGATTTACGAATGCATCTGGTGTCAATGATGGACATGTGCTTCTAAGTGATTTGCACATTTTATATGAAATACTTTGCATATTTGACAGAATATCTGACTGTTTTTGTGCTTCTATGCAGTAAAAAAAAAAAAGTAAATAATTTTCAGTTAGAAATTGGTAGTTAATTTCACAATTAATTACAAAGAAACAGCTAATAACATTGAATTAATAGTGAAATTCTGAGTTCGAAAGAATGAAATAGCATTTTCGTGTAAAACGTTCTCCAGTAATCTTTGTTTTGTTTATAACTTCGATTTTTGGCAATGACAGTCATCTGTAGGGGAGCTCAGCAGGTTCTTGGATGTGCTGTGGATCATTTCTGACTGTGCAAGAGAGACAGTCAAGGAAGTGTTGATTAATCGTGGTTATTTTGGAAATTTAATTAAGAATTTGAAAAAAGATGCCTGGTTATTGTTATATTGGTGCAGTGGGGATGTTTTGTGGGTGTATATGTGTCAGATGCACATACAGTGAGTTTGCATCTGTGTTTCCCGCTCAAAGTCACCCTGTCCTTATGATGGTGGGCTGGGCACACTCTGTCTCTCTCTAACACACACACACCAATGCAGCTGCAAATCTTTTCTGTTGCCATCTATCATACTCCTCTTCTCATCAATATTTGATTGCTTTAGCTCTGAAACAGACTTGATCGAACTATTAATTCACAAAATACTAGATTTTTAGCACAAATGACAGTGGCACATGTGGTCTGCATTATGCATGAGCCTGGTCCCCTTCTTACACACACGCATGTTCGTTTTTGTGAAAAGTGGGGACATCCCACAGGCATAATGGTTTTTATACTGTACAAACTGTATGTGCTATTGCCCTACACCTAAACCTACCCCTTACAGGAAACTTGTGCTATTTCAGATTTTCAATACACTCCATTCTGTGTGATTTATAAGCGTTTTGAAAAGTGGGGACATGGGGTAATGTCCTGAAAAGTCACCTTCTCCTTGTAATACCTATGTCACACCTTTGTCATTATACAAATTTATGTCCTCATTTGTCACAAAAACGCGCACACACACACAGGCGGTGTGTGACATAGTGACCGGCTTCAGTGTAATCCATCAGACAGTGCTTTCATTAAAGATGTTGGCTCTGCATCAGTTGTCATCTCTTGCTGATATAACTGTTAGGGGAAAGGATATTACTGTCACCTTGCAGTTCAGAAATCAGGGCTGGATCTTTTGTTTCGAGATTGACATGTTTATGCTGCTTTCATCTGCTTACAGGATACAGTAGGAAATATTGTTGTGAGTGAGCTTGTAAAAATTGGGTAAACCTTGGGTTTACCTTATCTCCTCAGACAAATGGTTTATTCTGTTGTGTCTGCTCTTTAAAAAATTACAAAACTAATTTCTGTGTTTTTTAATTGCTCAGAAGATTTAAGTAAATGTCACGGCGACCCTCAAATTCAGTGTTTTTCTGGGCCTTGTTATGAGGGGTCCCACTTAATGTGTCTATACATTTTTTGGCTGTATTTAAGTATTATTGTTTTGAACCAATATGATACATGTTATTTTTATGTTTAGATGTTTTATGACTGAAAAATGCCAATATTCATAACCTATATTCTTAACCCATGATAAAAATCACTGGACTCTAAAAACCATAATGCATTATGAATGTATTATTATTATTTATTACATCTAAATGGTCTAAACTTAATTTTAATAAAAAAAATTAATTATTTTTGTGCTGTGTATAACTATGTATAACATTTAAAATATGTTGCTCACATGAGAATGAAAAAGGTTATGTATATTTAGTGTACAGTTAATTAATGTATAAGTAATTTTCTTCTAGAGAAACACACGACATTGTGTTATTTAGCAGTTCATTTTATATATTATAGAGCCAATAACTAAATATAGAAATGTTTTTCAAAACATATTCAGTGTATTTTGAAAGAAAATATACATATATTTTGGTCAAAATGAACAGTCAAAATTAGGGATGCACGATATTATCGGACCAATATCGGAATCGGCCGATAATGGCTTTAAATGTAAATATCGGCATCGGCCCGATATGAAAAATTATGCCGATATATCTTGCCAATAAGAGGAATACATTAACTCTCATGTGCTCAGGGTGTGCTAGCGATTAGATCAGTCAGCAGTGTTGCTCATTCTTGAAGCAAAGTTTTGCCTGAATGATGATTAGATTCACTGTTTTGGATGCTGCATTTAGAAAGCACATACAGAATGACATGTTCGGTGTGATAGAGTAAACAGTAATAGCACTTGCAGCTGCAGCCTCCCCCGGGTCCTAATGTCCGCTCAGTAAGGAGTCTTAATTTCGTAGGGGGCGCTGTTGGCCTACTTCTAATAAAATGAAAGCAAACACAAATAATATTTAGACTGTTGCATATGAACATTATTTTGTGTATTTGGTGTAATGCCATGTGTTTATGCGGTTTAAGGTTCAAAAAACACATTATTTTCCACATACTGTACATTGTTGTTGCTCCTCTATGCTCCACCTTTCTGAAACGCGTCGATTTTTACAAAGCTCATTGTTCTAAGCATAGATGTAATATACGTAGACACCTCATGACATGCTGGAAGGTAATCCAGCGTCGCCGCCATATTGGTTGGGTCTCCTCACTCTACGCTAGCACCGGAGTCAACGGAGAGCGAGCAATTTATGCCCGTATTTTGTGCAGTTTACTGTTGCAATAACCCGCGCAGATACCAGATCGCGTGGGATTACCTTTCACAAATAAGATTGAACAATAATTTTGGTTATTTTACCGTTTATAATATTATGTCATCTTAACTAACTTTACTTACGTGTAACATTATTATGGCAGGAACTGGTACTCTCTCTCATTTTCTCTTGCTGTTTTTTTCTGTTCTTCAACCTTCAGAGGATGTGTTCTTACTCGGGGAGCACATTGCAGAAACCCAATTAGGAACTGAGAACCATCATTTCATGCTTGTGTCATTTGTGGTCAGTGGCGCCTGCAGGGTGCACAGCTGTACGCACTGTGCGTACCATGAGCGCTCAGACTAAAGTTCTAAAGACTAAAGTTTTAAAGTTCTTTAAAATCATCTGGAATGCAATAAAGTAATTTGTAAAGCTGTTTTTAAAGCATTTTGCTGCATGGATTAAAAAATAGGCTAATAAAGGATTCACATATCATGCAGACAAAATTACGTTGCAGAAAATCCTTTAAATGTTAAGGAATTAAGAGCAGAGCAACGTAAAAATATAATCGCGCCTGTTTTAGGCTTTTCCTTATTTTTATATTTTAGACTGTGATGAAAAATGACTCGCCATCTCCTCATTGGACGTGCCTTTAGAGAGAAATGCATCTTTACGGATTACATAATGAAAGAGTTTTTGTTTTCGATTTGAATTATTTTGTTTTAAAGTAGTAATTTAAAGATTTCTATAGATATATTTATCATATTTTGTGACTCAATTCGTTGAGTTTCGGTTCATCATTGTGAAGCGCTCCTATTCAAGACGAGACGGCAAGCGCATCCTCTGTTTTCCTGTTTATTTTAATAAAAGCACAACATTTTTTTGATATTGTGAATGCACTCAAATAAAAGTAGACCCTTTACAGTTCCGAATGATGTATTACTCTTACCTTTATGAGCAAACATTATGGCATATTTTAAGTTGTTTCCACTATTATTTTAAGTTCTTTTCACGTGTGTGTGTGAGTGAGTGAGTGAGTGTGTGTGAGTGTGTGCGAGAGAGAGAGAGAGAAATAAATTCAAATGAACAATCAAACTTGTTTCTTTATTAAAATATAAAATTCATTAATTTATGCATTTATCAATATGCCATAGCCTACCATATGTCTTTGTTAAAGAGCATAATACAAAGTATTTTAGCATGAAAGCACGTATTTTTCAATGTGTGACAGCGTCCTGTATCATAACTAAATCTTTGCCATTTGTAACAAACCAAACCGTGTGAAAATCCGGTAAAAATTCGGGGAGTTATGATTATTGTAGTTGGGGATACACATTCCTCAGTAGAAATTGGAGACCCATCCAAGATGGCAGCCGCACTGTACGTCAGCTCCAATAGGCAGCGTCAGTCTATGAGGCGTCTACGTATATTATGTCTATGGTTCTAAGAAGCGAGGCGTAGTCTGATTGGCCAGCTATCCAGTGCTTTGTGATTGGCTGAATACCTCAAGCGTGAGACTAAAACAATAAATCCCATTATAAACGAGGCATTTGTTGCATTCAGTCCGTATGTTTACATGGACATCAATACTCCGATTTTAATACGATTAAGACAATATTCTGATTAAGAGTCTATCATGTAAACAGAGATTTTTGATTACCTTAATCCGGCTAAAGTCATAATCGAAGTAAACACAAATCGAATTAAGACATGTGGAGTACTCCTATTTTAGTCGCATTATTGAAGTACAGACATGTAAACACCTTAATCATACTATTACTGTCGTGTAGGACTTTTCGCCGCATTTTGCGACAGGATACACACACGGCAGCGATCAACCGTTTGACGGCAAATAAAAGAGCTTCAACACTGCCGTCGTCTGTATGCACGTACAAATAATTAACTGCACATGAAGCTTTCATAAAATTAAAAATGAAACACCCAAAACTGTATATGGCATCATCACAAAGACGAACTATGTTTATACTTGAAATTCTGGAGGAGACGTCGGATAGCGTCGCGTGGTGACGTAATGACGCATGCCATTAATCGATCTATGTACTAAATCATGTAAAACAGGAACATGAAAGGATTATTCTAAAAGCAACTCATGTAAACACCTTAATCATAATATTGTCTTATTCAGAATAAGGTAAATAATTAGATTACTGATGTCCATGTAAACGTAGTCAGAGAGGACATAATTACTGATTATAATGACTCATACGGTCTTTTTACGCGTCGCGTTGCATCGTGCCGCGTAAACATTGCCATGTCTCCATACGTACATACAGGCTGTGAGTCAGAAGATATAAAAGATTTTCAGAATCTTTACAACTCTTGCTTTAGACCATTTACAAATGTTAAATCTTAAAATAAAATTTTAAGTTTACCACTGCATCTTTCTGAAAAAAATTGCAGCGATTGAAAATAGGTTATTTATAGTTATTTTCAAATCTTTGATGTACTGTCATTCTAAAAGAACTTCATTGTTGTTTATTTAATTCAAACAAAAAAGTTCTTGTTAAAAACTAACCAAAATTAATAATAATTTGCTTATAATTTCTGCACAGGAGAGACTTGGTGTTTTTTCCAAACAAAAGGAATTATATCAGTATCGGCATCGGCTATCGGAAATATGAGCCAAAATGAGTTGAAAAATATCGGTATATCGGTTATCGGCAAAATTCCAATATCGTGCATCCCTAGTCAAAATAAAAAAGAACTGGCTTTTATTGTGATTCTTGATGGGTCATATAGTAGTGTCTCATGTTTTGTTTAAGATTTAAGATCAGTTTTGTTAATCAGGATTCTGGTGTGTTTTGTTTTTCCTTTAGATGAGCAGGAAGCTGTGCAGAAGCGAACATTCACAAAATGGATCAACTCTCATCTAGCAAAGGTGAGCCGAGTCATGTGTGAGATTTCTGAACCAACGTACATCCATTCATGTGTGAGAGAAAAAAAAAAGCATCTGAAGCCTGTTATATCCACTTCTCTCTAAAGTGCAGAATTAATCTGTCACAAGACTGGTGGCACCAGTCCAGGTCCAACTTGAACATACACTTTAATCTCCTCTTTAAATTACTGTGCCTCATTCTACCAGGGTACAGTCAGTCTGCTGACAGGATTTACCTATAGACAGCTATGCAACAGTACAGCATTATGTAATGAAAAAGATGCTGTGTCACAGTCTTGTGTAATATTGTACTTACAATAAAACTGCTTCTTGGACTTAACAGAACAGGAATTTACAATTTACATTACATTTAAAAACTTTTTAAGAAAAGAAGGCTTAAAATTACAATATATATGTTTTTTTAATCAGCATATTGTCACAAGTGCTGCCAGTTGATCTTAACTTGTATTGAACCCAAAATATTCAGTTAAATCATTAAAATTTCTATTATCACAATAGGGACATTATTAAAAGCTTACCCAATGACAGGTGCTTGTATAAATTTGCATGACAAACAGCACACAAGCATTTGGCCCCATGATATGCATGTAATAATAGCTTGATGGCTTATTGATTTGTGTGTAAAGAGTGACTGGTCAAGCCATTTTTTTAATTAGCCGCCACTCCAGATAATTCCAGTATGATCACCAAGACCTGACTTGGCTAATCTTCTGTGACGAGGAGCAGGAAATTCATTTGAAATATCAATCTGTGGGGAATACATCTTGACGTGGCATTTTGTATTAGGTTGCACACCAGTGCCTCTTCAGCGTAAAATGTTAACCGCAGAAGATTTGACGTTCGTATGCTCCCTAGCCGTTATTTATTTATCTGTTTGCTCATTACCATCTGTCATGGACATATAGGACCTGTCAGTTAGAGTTGGCAGTGAGATTCACAGCATCAGTGTGCTTCAAGATGACAGTCTTATGAATTAGTTCATGCTTTGATTACTTCTCTGACAGGAATCCTCAAGTTTAGTGTTTCCGCTCCTTTTTAAACAGCTACTGCATGGATAGATGCTTTCTGGTGTATAAACACTCTGTATAGGCAGATATAGTTTACATTAAATTCTAGTACATAATTTTGTTTAGCCTTTGTTTTTATGCTGTAGTGTTGTTTTAGTATTATTTGTTTAGTATGTACAAACATGCTGTAAAAAGAACAGCATTTATTCAAAACAGAAATCTTTTCTAACAATGTAAGTCTTTACTATCACTTTTTATCCGTTTTACACATCTTTGCTGAATAAAAGTATTAATTTCTTAAAAAAAGAAAAACATTTACTGACCCTAAACTTTTAATAGTAGTGTATATTGTAACACAACATTTCTATTTTGAATAAACACTTCTTTTTAACTTTTTGTTTATCAAAGAATCCTGGAAAAAAATATCACAGGTCCCAAAAAACTGTTTGCAACATTGATTATAAATCAGCATGTTAGAATGATTTCTGAAGGATCATGTGACACTGTAGACTGGAGTTATGATGCAGGAAATTCAGCTCTGCTTCACAGGAATAAATTATATTTTAAAGTATATTAAAATAGAAAACTGTTGTTTTAAATTGCAATAATATTTCACAGTTTTTCTGTATTTTTTATTAAATAAATGCAGTCTTGATGAGCATAGGAAACTTCTTACTGAATCTTACTGATCCCAAACTTTTACATATTTTTAAATATATTTTAAAATAATATATTATTTAGCTGTAATTTATTTTTATTTCATTTTTAGTCATTTTACATCTTAAACTTATGTATTTCAGTTAGTTGCCAACATTTTTAATTTTATATAAATTGTATTATTTGTTAAATTAATTAAATTTAAATTGAGATAAATTTGTGAATAATTTTTTTTCTGTGATAGTTTATTAAAGGCAAAATTATAAAAGAAAATTTTATCTGGATCAAATCAAGATGTTGCTTTCAGTGGACTGCATTGAAGAGATGAAAATAAAACCTTGCCGTATACGTATTAACTTGGACCTGCAATCCTATTGTATGAAAGAGATGTGACATGATCCTATTGCTTCAATAGACGAGACATTTTTAATGAAATGTTTGTGCAGGAAGGACAGAAATGGAGATCGTCTAATTAAAATTGCAAATAGAGAACTATTTGAACTGGTTCTACATCTGTCAGAATCAATTACATTCATTGTATCTTGTAAATCCAAATCATTTGTTCAATAGCCGAATATCACCACGCCATCCCTGGCACCTGCTGTTCCCACTTCTTTGCTGTTGCCCTTTAACCTCATCCTGCTGCTGAATGATGTTGCCTTGGTGACAGCACTCTCAAGTATTTGAGGGAGAAGTTTGAGAATGCATGTGCCAAATAGCAGGAAATCAGTGTGACTCTTATATTGTTGACAGGATGATTTTAGACTGAAGAGAAACTGTATGTGTTATTTTAGTGATCACTGTTTCAAGCAGGTTTACATTTGGGTTTCAGGTGTTTCTGGTCAAAATATCTCTCTAGCCCTCCACCAAATCGCTAATGCAAATCATCTGCAGTGATTTTCCAGCTCCATAATTCATAGCCCAAAGGCTTCGGATTAATTCCTAGCATGTGTATGATAATCCTGATAACACAGAATGAGAATTACACACCGCTTCTATCGCTCCTCTCATTCCTTTATAGAAGTATCAATAGAGTATTAGAGAATACGCCCACAGGTCCATGATAGATAATGAAATGTAATTAGGTGTACAGACTAAATTAGGTCTGTTAGTCAGTTTCACTAGTAGTGAGTGATGGAGATGTTGCATTGAGGCCTTACAGCCTTTTGTATGTTGACAGAACATAAATGCCCACTGGAAGGTTTTCATATTACTGTGCTTTGCAGAGTTTGCAGTATTCAGTGAAGCATTAACATTTGAACATGTTCCTGCGTTATGGCTGTATCTCACTCCTCATATATAGGAATATATGCTTATTATTACCATTGGCTATGTTGTCCAAAAATGAAAATACTGTCTCTTTTTTCTCTTTAATCTAATTTCAAACAGGATTTTTTGGAACTGTGGAACACAAGAGGAAAATGAATGGATAGTGGTTTCATGAAAGAATCATTCATTTGAGCCAGATCTTTTTAATAATTCAGTTGATCCAGTTCAAAGAACCATTCTGAATGATTCGTATATGAATCAGTCTCTGGAACTCACTGGAGTTCACTGGAGGGGAAGATTGTTAGTGAATAATTTCGGTTTGTTTCTCATTTGAAGATATGACTTTGGTAGACTTGAAACATAGCACGCTTAAATTTATTATAAAAGTGTATGGACCACAAATTTACTAATTAATAAATTTATGTTTTAGGCTTGAAACCTCTCGTCCTTTTTCAGTGTAATTGTATGGACAAGGTACATGCTTTCAAAATTTCTCCTTTTGTGTTCTACGTGCAAAAGCAATTCAAACTGATTCGGAACTACATGATTCATTTTAGGGTGAACTGTTTCTTTAACTCACAGAGAACACGCTGTGCACATCTGATAAAATTGAAAAGGTGCAAACTTCTTACAAGATGCTCAACTGCTCAGCCTTAAACCAAGATCCTGGTTCAACCCAATAATCAATTCCCACAGAATTGATCAGCATTGCATTAAAAGATTTACCAAAATCCTCATACTCCAAACCATTCATTAAAAGATACCATCACAGGACACATAGTGCCTCGGGTCTCTTTACTCATGCATGTGCTTGCAAATTTGAAGGACATCAGAGAGGCAGGACTGAAGCGCTAATCTGCCTAAGAGCTTCAACTTGATTAGCCACTAGAGACCGAGAGAGAGAGAGAGAGAGGAGTGCGATTGAAAGAAAGGGAATGCGTAAGAAGCCACCTCCATTTCAATTTTGACAAATCCTCTCAGACAGGGTTAGGGCTTAATTATGGCATGCCCAATATTGAAGATGAGCTCGTTTCTCATGTGTTTGACAGTTAGCATGGGTGAGCAGCACACAGCAGCCGCCCGGACACCCCGCTGCCTGCACCTGCTTTGTCGCTAGACATACATCAGGTTTCTTTCTGTATTATGAAATTCAGTAATCAGTGCACACAGATTCACAAACTGTAACCTCAATTTAACAATCAGTGCTCACAGATTAGTAAGCAGCAACCTCAATTTTGTCATTTGTACCCACAGATTCATAAACTGCACCCACTGCTTTCTAGACGGTCCCTCAGTTAAGGAATCTGTGCGGTTCTCTGTAATCTTCTCCTTAGTTGCTTTAGAAGAGCTCTGTACTTTCATAATAATTTATGGGGATGCACATTTATGCTAGAGGGTCCATGGAAAGTTTGAGTGAAAAAGAAACACAAATATAAAATGTATTTTAGGACAGTCAATATTTAATGTTAATTTTGAGGTAGATTATAATAAAGATGAAGTTAATTATATTGATTGTTAAAGTTTATTCACTGTTAAAAGGGCTGTACAAATCATTCTGAACTAAAAATTTTTTTCATTGTTGTATGTCTAGTAGGTAGGAAAATGTCATACTACAAAGTAAATATTTTTCAAATAAAATTTTAAAATATTTTGTTTTGGCTACAGTGACAATATAAAAGTCAAGTATTTAATTTTATTAACAAAATGTCCCTACTTTAACTGTCATCTCTTTACTCACTCTTATGTTGTTCTCACCTGTATTTTATTTTATTTTTATTTTTATTTTATTTTATTTTTACTTTGGTACTTGATTTGATTTTCCATACAGTGAAAGTCAGTGGGGTCCAATATTGATTGAACCCCATTATTAAAATAAATCTATCAAATAAATCTAGATCTGATTTTTGATGTTATTGCATGATTTTAAAAAGTGCAGTTGTACGATATTAAGCCGTGACCTACTCTCAACCTTAATTGAACTCGTCTCTGCCCCCTAACAGTGTCTCTCTGGTCTCTGACTGATATTGAAAACAGTTCGAGTGGCCCTCAGGCGTTTGTATGTTCACATGAACTTTGATTGGGTTGCACAGAACATGCAGCTACCGTAGCCAAACGCTGTCACTCCGCTGAATACATCAGCAGCGCCTGCCGTGACAATCTATTTCCATCAGTAATAACCAGACACAGATAATTAGTTTGTTAAGCCCTGCTGGTTGTGCCTTTGTGTTTTTTTCCTCTTATTTTCATTAGTTGCATAATTACTCAAAGTGCCTCGTTTTAATGTAATATCCTATAAGGTGATTTTATCCAATTAGCTTTTGAATTATTTAGAGCTAATTAGAATATCTTAGCAATTCCTCCCCCTGCTCTCTCAAAAATACTTCAAAAATTAATCTTTTAAAAACATCACTCACTTCCCCTTTCTGCCTCTAATTAAGGTCATCCCACAGCCGTTTCTCTTGAAATCGTTCACTTTCACTCTTAAACTACTTTTTTTCTCTCTCTATTTTGCCGTGTTTTTGAAATATAAGTCCCCACCCCCTCTACATCTCTCTCTCACACACGCACACACACACACACACACATACACACTCACTTTCACTGTTTCATATTAATCTCCTCATGAATGACTTTGCCACCCGGCTGCTTTCCTCTCCAAATCCCAGTCATGTGACTGCTGTCTTAAGAGAAATCCTAGATGTGTCGTCCGGGTAAAGAGAGGCTGTGTGGATGGATTAGTGGAGGGGCTTCATCGGGTCAGACTGTGTCGTCTCCAGAATCAGCACTTTTACTCAGGCTTTTCAGATGCTTCTTAAACTCACGACTGTCACTGCCTGACAACACTAATATTCACTGGATTTAATCTGTAAAGCTCATTCAAACTCACGTCACATCTATCTATCTATCTATCTATCTATCTATCTATCTATCTATCTATCTATCTATCTATCTATCTATCTATCTATCTATCTATCTATCTATCTATCTATCTATCTATCTATCTATCTATCTATCTGTCTGTCTATCGTTCTATCGTTCTATTTGTCTGTCGTTATATCTATCCATGTATAATTTTATTTAGCATTCTAATATTCAATTGTTCTATCTATCTATCGTTTTATCGTTCTATCTATCGTTTTATCGTTCTATCTATCGCTCTATTGTTCTATCTATCATCAATCATTTTATTTAGCATTCTAATATTCAATTGTTCTATCTATCTATCTATCTATCTATCTATCTATCTATCTATCTATCTATCTGTCTATCTATCTATCTATCTATCTATCTATCTATCTATCTATCTATCTATCTATCTATCTATCTATCTATCTATCTATCGTTCTATCGTTCTATCGTTCTATCTGTCTGTCGTTATATCTATCCATGTATAATTTTATTTAACATTCTAATATTCAATTGTTCTATCTATCTATCTATCTATCTATCTATCTATCTATCTATCTATCTATCTATCTATCTATCTATCTATCTATCTATCTATCTATCTATCTATCTATCTATCTATCTATCTATCTATCTATAATTCTATAATTCTGTTATTCTATCTGTCTATTGTTGTATCTGTCTGTTCTATAATTTTTCTATAATTTTTGTTCTATAACCTTTCGTTCCATTAGTCATTCTATCGTTCTATCCGTCTGTCATTCTAATTATCTTTCTATCTATTGTTCTATAATTTTTTCATTCTATCTATTGTTCTATGATTTTTTCATTCTATCTTTTGTTCTATGTTTCATTCCATCAGTCATTCTATCATTCTATCTGTCTGTCATTCTTTCTGTCTGTCGCTTTATCTATCATTTTTTCATTCTATCTGTCATTCTATCTATTATTCTATCGTTCTGTTTTGTTCTATCTATCATTCTTTCTGTTGGATCATTCTATCTCTGCTGTTTTTTCTGTCCTTCTATCTGTCATTCTCTCTGTCTATTGTTCTGTCTGTCTGTTGAACATTATAGATGTCTAAATAGTTTGAAGTAAAATGTCAAATCATCACTGGATTGTTTTCCCTCCCCAGCGTAATCCTCCTTTAGTGGTCTCTGATCTCTTTGAAGATGTGAAAGATGGAGTGATGTTGTTAGCTCTTCTTGAAGTCCTGTCTGGTCACAAACTGGTAAGAAAAATGCACTTTTGGTTGTTTTGGTATTTAATTTTCCTTTGTTATTCAAAGTTACTTAACAGCTGTACAAATGACTTTTACGGTATCAAGCATCATTGTCCCAGTTAGATTTAAATTTCTGTAATATAGAATGAACATTGTTTTTAAATTGTTTTTAAATGGTAGCAAACAATACAAGACTATATTACCAAAAAAAACAGTGTGTTCACCGCACATTATTAGCGCTCACTTACTCACACACACACACATATGAATACCCACACTCTCAGTGAACAATCCCATAAGGCTAGTGGTGCCTCAGGTCTTTGCAGTGCTGTAACAATCAATATAGCAAGTGGCACATGGCCCTTTGATTTTTTTCTTTTCTTTTTTACTTTTCTTTTTTACTTTTCTCTCTTGCAATCTATTTGGTCTCATCTTTGTATTCTCTGTTTCTCTGTATTATTTATATATAACTATCCTGCTCGTCTGCTTTCTTGCTCTCTCTTTCTGTTTGTTTTCATATCTTTCTCCCCGTTCCTTGCTGGGTGTTTACATTTTCCACTGTCTTCTCCCATCTGACAGCCATGTGAACAGGGCCGCAAGCTGAGGAGGATCCACTGGGTTGCTAACGTGGGAAGAGCACTGAAGTTTCTGGAGGGCAGGAGGGTAAGGCAGTCCATTCCCAGAGTACTTTGCTCAGGTGTACAGCTCCAGGTCATAACCACTCAGTCTGACCTACACAACCTCTTCCCCGCTCTGCTCTGATACTGCTCTCTTGCTTTACAACACTGTCTCACAAGAGACAAAGAGAAGGAAAACCCCGTTCTTCATTTCATGTTTAATTCTCATTCTAACTGAGAAATTGTTTCATTCAAATCACCGACAAATGAAGGATTTATGGATTAATTAGAACATGCTACATGGCTCAGAATAGATTTATGAGGGGATGTTGACACGTCAGACTGAAATCATTCTCCTTGTTGAGGTTTAGTCCTGAGTTAACTTAAAATAAATCTGTCTCTGGTGCCTCACATGTGGCGCTGAGCTTTCCACATACAGTCTCTCTGTCTGTGGTTGCCAAAGCTGAACAAATGGACTAATTAATGTACAGTCAGCCAGGCATTTTCACAAAATAAATCCCTAAATTATTACCCTATTGTGAAAAGGGCATTATAACAGACAATACAATACAAAATACATGCACACACACAAAAAAAAAACAAAGAAAAAAAACAAACAAATATATATATACATATATGTTTCTGTGTGTGTTTGTGTGCATATATTTAAAATTGTATATATTTGAATATTTTAATTAAGCAAAGATAAATTCAATCAATTAAATAATTAAATTAATTAAAAATGACAGTAACAACATTTATAATGTTACAAAAGATTTTCGTTTCAAATAAATTTCGTTTTTTAAGTAATGTTTCTGTTCATCATAGAACCCTGAAATAAATTATCACAGTTTTGTAAAAAAATGTAAGCAGCACAACTGTTTTCAACATTACTACTACTACTACTAATAAATGTTTCTTGAGCACCAAATCAGCATATTATAATCATTTCTGATGATTATAGATGATTACATTACACTGAAAACTGCAGAAAATTCAGCTTTGTCATCACTTAAATATTTTCAAATTGAACACAGTTATTTTAATTTGTAATAATACTACACAATATTAATGTGTTTTCAAATGAATGCCTTGGTGAGCATAAGAGACCTCTTTAAAAAAAACATACAAATTCTTACCAACCCTAAACCTTTGAAAGGTAGCGTATACGGTTTAATGGTCATATCAATATATGACCACTCAAAAGTTCATTTTAATGTAGCACTGTTAAAATAGATAAAAAGAAGAGGTTTGCTGTCATTGTCTAAAATTTTAAAGTAAAACCATGGGGATTTGAAATGGGGCCCATTTTTTTCCCCTTTTATAAACAGGGTATTTTTTCATATCATCTCTCTTGGGAGAAGCACAGATATTTCATTTACTGTATAGCTGTGCTTCAGACTGTAATTATACAGCCTGTCAGTGAATGAAGCTGAGCTAAGCCTCCCACTCCTGAGGTGGTCTGTCTGTCTGCGTATCTGATCTCTCAAGAAGCTGAGGATTCATTTCGTAAGCTACAGTCTTTCACCATCTTATCTGTCTCTGTCATCCCTCTCTCATCTCTCTCTATTCCCTGTGGAGCACAGTGGGAGAAACCAGAGTACAGAACTGTTTTGTATTATGCTGAAGTGTACTTTTATGTGCAATATGGGACGCAATATTTTAAATTAATGGGCTTTTTTTTAAGTAAGTGGATGTTATGATTGTGTATTTTTGCGTGAATTTTTCATTCTTTCGACTTATATGTGTGGCTGGTTTTTAGTACACGTGCCTTGGTGTGTTTATAACAATAGGTGCATGTGTGCAGTGTCTGTCACTGAAGGGTTTTAGGTTATCACAGAGCTGAGGCTTCTTATCACCTGTCCTTCAGTTGATGGGACACACTTTTGTTAACAGCATGTAATGACCTCTATTCTTCTTCCTCTTTCTTTCTCCTTTTTGTTTTGTCACCATTTCAGTCGGCCTACAGAGGATCTCCGGTTAGTGTGACCTTTCTTTTGACTGTCTATATGTCATTGACATATGATTGACATTATCATTTTCTAAAAACAGGATCTCTCCAAATGTAACCTTGAATTAAGAATTGACTTGATAAAAGTGATAGCAAAATCAGCATCCTAAAAATAAAAAATAAAGAATTCTGTGCTTATTTACCCTCATTTCATTTCAAACCTGTATGACTTGCTGTTGTTCAAGGAATACAAAAGGATTTTGAGCTGCCCTCCTCCATATTAGAATATTTTATATACAATGTTAGTGTGTATTATGGAAGCCCGTTTCCACCACTGAATAAAAAATAAAAAAGGTTATTGCGACTTTTTATCTCACAATTCTGACTTTTTTTCTCAGAATTCTGAGAAATAAAGTCAGAACTGCGAGATATAAACTCGCAATTCTGAGAACATATCAGACTTTTTTTCCCCCTCAAAACTGGACTTTAACTCAAAATTATGAGTTTATATCTCGCAATTCTGTGAAAAAAAGTCACAATAACCTTTTTTTATTTTTTTTATTCAGTGGCAGAAACGGGCTTCCATAGTGTGTTGATATTTTGAATCAGCTTTATTTTATTGTTATATTTACAGTTTTCATTTTAATTATAATTTAATATTAATAATTTTTGTTTGATTAGTTTTTTTTAAATATTTCTATTTAACTTTCATTTATATTTATTTCAGTTTTATTCTTAGTAATTTAGTATACTTCAACGATAGCTTGCAATAAACTTTAGTCAGTATTCACTGAAAATCTTGCCTGATAGCCACACTGTAAAAAGTGATAAGTTGACTTAACTTAAAAAAATTGAGGAAACCCGTTGCCTTAAAGGTCCCATGACATGCTGCTTTTTGGATGCTTTTATATAGGCCTAAGTGGTCCCTAGTACTGTATCTGAAGTCTCTTTCCCGAAATTCAGCCTTGGTGCAGAATTTCAGTCACTACGAGCCAGTCCCACAATGAGATTTCCTTAGGACGTGCCATTTCTGTGTCTAGCTTTAAATGCTAATGAGGAGGAGAGAGGCGGGGCAAGGTGGAGGGTGGGTGTGTGGTCTTAACCAGCTTGCGCTACCATGCGCTAATGTTGACAGTGGATGTATCGCAATGGCTCGTAGACACGCAGTCGTTCAAGCTTTTCAGTTTGACCCAGAATCTGATCCGGATGGAGAAGCACAGGATGAAGAATTTGCAAATCAGTGGCTACAGCAGGATGTCTCCGAATGGTTAGTTTAAAATATAGTGTCTGGATACGGTACTTTAGTTGGTTTGTTTATGTATGCTGTTACAGTTATTATCATGTAGCTAATGCTAGCCATAGGCTCGGATGAAGGAACTAAAAAAATACTTTGGTGTTCATTTGTACATCCAAACACTGAGCAACTGCCATGCTTCGCTCGTTTGCAAGCCATGATGTCTCTCGAGGAAAAAAAAATATTGTGCTCGCCTCGCACGGTAGTAGCTCATTTTCTCATGGGCAGGCAAAGCAGAGAAAGGGGAGGTAACCTTTCCCCGTATGACGACATAAAGGGAAGATTCCAGATTGGGCCATCTGAGCTTTCATTTTCTCAAAGGCGAAGCAGGACACCCAGGCCTCGGTTTACACCTATCGCCATTTCTAGCCACTGGGGGACTATAGGCAGGCTAGGGTAACTCATATTAATGTTAAAAAACCTCATAAAGTGAAATTTTCATGCTATGGGACCTTTAAAATTTTTAAGTAAATGATAATTAAAAAAATAAGTTAATTGAATTGTCAAGTTCACTTAACTTTTTAAAAAATTATTATGTACTTAATAATTTTAAGGCAGCGGGTTTCCTCGATTTTTTAAGTTAAGTCAACTTATCACTTTTTACAGTGCATTCATTATTTACTTTTAATATGTGTTAACAAAAGAATTGAAGTGACAGGAGGGTGAGTAAATAATGACAGTTTTTCTTTTTTATTTATTTATTTATTTATTGCTTAACAGATTAAATTAGTTAACATCAACACAACAGATGTGGTAGACGGCAGACCCTCGATTGTGCTGGGGTTGATATGGACCATCATCTTATATTTCCAGGTAAAAATATTAGAGTAATTTCCATAAATATTTCAACCATTCTTCAACAATAATATCTTTAAGTTTCTATAATTTAACAAAATAACAGATTAGTTAATAACATTTTCAACACTTCCTCTGCATCTTGTTGTTCAGATTGAGGAGCTCACCAGTCATCTACCAGCCCTGCAACCTCAATCTAGCAGCAATTCATCAGTGGAAAGCTCCAACAGCACTGAGACCAGCAGCCCACCTGTCAAACGCAAGCCCCGCCTTTCTTTTCAGGGCGGGGCCAAGAGAGCCCTGCTCAAATGGGTGCAGACCACAGCAACTAAGTAAGAACTGTATTATGCCTGTGCAAGGCATTGAATGAATATATTGTTCTTTAATCCCATTTCCCTAAGTAAAGCATATGACTGCATTCTTCCTGGGTTTTGACATAATGTACATACGTATGCGTGTGTTTACAGGAGATTGGGTCTGGATGTGAAGGACTTTGGCCCCAGCTGGCGCACAGGGGTGGCTTTTCATGCTGTCATCTTTGCTTTGCAACCCCATCTGGTTAACATGGAACGTGTTTGGAGGAGACCCAACAGGGATAACCTAGAAGAGGCCTTCTCTTTGGCTGAGAGAGAACTGGGCATCCCACGATTGCTTGACCCTGAAGGTGATACCAGTCATACAGAAAAACTGAATATATAATGTTTCATGTTTGCAGTTTTTGGTCCAAATCATGAGTAATTTGAGGCAGAGTCTGTTTTTGATGTTAATCCACAAATATGCTGGTTTGTACATAGTAACAGACAGACCTAGTTTGTTTTTTTGACTGTGTACTTTCAAATTGTGTTGCACAAGGCTCTAAGCACCAAATGCTTAAATTCTAATTAGCAGCATGCCACTCACAGAGGATATGATTGATTAATTTTTAATGGAGGGGTTAAGTCCTTGACCTCCTAGACGCCATCTGAGCTTCCTCATGCTTCCTACAGGAGTCTGACAAATCAAGTTTGACATTTAAACAATTGGTGGCCCATTAGCCACGGTAAAGCTGACTGAACAAATAGTAAATGGTAAGTCAAGGGACATTGTCAGGCATGGTTCTTTTGTAAAGGTAACCATCAGTGAAACCTCTGCCAGACCGTATCGATTTGATGATCGGCGTTTTTTAGACATTGCACAAAATTCTTACAATTGCACAAAAGTATTAAGCAGCACAACCATTTTCAACACTGATAATATTAAGAAATATTTCTTGAGCATCAAATCGGGATATTAGAATGATTTCTGAAGGATACTGTGACCCTGAAGACTGAAATAATGGCTGCTGAAAATTCAGGTTTGCCATCAATTAAAATGCATTCAAATAGAAAAGAGTTGTTTTAAATTGTATTAATCTTTCACAATATTACTGTATTTATGTATTTATCTTTGACCAAATAAATGCAGTTTTGTGAGCAAAAGCGATTTCTTTAAAAAACAATGGTAGCGTAGCATTTTAATGGTATCGTAGGTTTATGTAATATGTAGTGGAGTTTGAGACCAAAGATCTATAAATTAGATCTTAAAGACTGGAAACAGAAAATAAAGAATCATGGCAAATGTGTAAGAAATGTTTCAGATTCTTGCTATAGCATTCTCAAAAGTTGCAATTACCACCTGGTATCATTTTCAAAATACACCAAAAAACATATTTTGCATATATAATCTTTGAAATTTGAGTAGGTAATTTCAAGGTGTGTTAAAGCTAAATGTTAATGTATGGATGCACAAAAACAGGAGACGGGAGGTAAAGCTAAAAGGAAATGACTGTGACTGAAAAAATCAATTAAATCAAATTAGCCACAGAACAATGAACCACAATGAGTGGGTAAAAATTTCAACAAAAGGGGATGACAAAAGAAAGGAAGCTTTTGAATAGAGTTAGGGTTATTAGGGCCTCATCTGAAACACAGGGTGTTCATTGCAGAACCTGTATTTTGTTTTAATTTTGTTGAAAATTGTGAAATTACTGTACATTTGAATCTTCTTTAATGTGATTTAGATGTGGATGTGGATAAGCCAGATGAGAAGTCCATCATGACATATGTGGCACAGTTTCTGAAGCATCACCCAGATCGCCAAGAGACAGAGATAGGGCAGCAACAAGAGGAGGTACTATAAATATTTCTCATCCTACAACTATACTTCAACCAGCTTTCCATTCACTGTTTGTCTCATGGTCTGATGCTCTTTACTCTGTTAAATGACCACTATCAACAGTCTGTCTGTTTTGTGGATTCACGTCTCTCTAACTTACCATTTTCTTACACTTTATTTCTCTCTTTATACTCCTCCCTCTGTTTTGTTGTTTACGTGCATCCCTTTCTGTCTCAAGTTTTATCTTGCTCCTCGAGCCATTGAAGAAATGTTAGAGGTACGTTTGCTTGTATAAAACACATTATGCCTGCTTTGACTGTTTCCACCTGCTGCTGCTGCTGTGCCATGTAGTTTAAAATCCTTTCAGTGGAATTTTGCCTTCCTTTTCATCATGAGCGGCACGGCGCGGATGTCGTATGGCATTGTACGCCTTTGATATGCCCGGTATAATTTTACTCCCTTTGCTATTATATTTGCATTACAACTGGTTGACATTTACATGACAATAACGACCTTTGGCTTTGTGTTGATACCGATAACCTGATGATTAGCATTAGTAGCAGTCTTTAAAAAATAATAATGGTTCATAACCAAGTTGAAGCGCTGAATTGATCCTGTCACCACCTGGTCCTTTTGTAGAAACCCTTAGTTCCCTCATGCCACCGTCTGCGCGTGTTTCAAAGTCACTGTAATTTGAACCATTTTCACCTCTTTGTTACACATTTAAACTGAGACAATGTAGGTTTTAATATTTCAGGGCATTGTATGCCTGTGACAGCATTAGTTTCGGGGAGGCGGGGAGGAGAACACGCGGCAGACGTTGGCAAGGTCATGATATAATCATTTTGATGACCCAAAGGCATTGCCTCATGGAGGATGCCAAAATGTGTGATGAGCGCCGGAAGAATAGGCTTAATTTCATTAGAATTAGCTGAACACTGCTCTCACTTTCTCGCTCTTGTTCCTAATTCGTAATAGGGAGGGTAAATGTGTGTAAAATGATTAGTATCTGCCCCGCAGAGCTGATTTCTTGCTCCCCCGTGGAGAGGTTTGGGGCAGATCCGTACAATGAAGGAGAGGAACTCTGCAAACAGCATGAGTGCAGAATCTGCGTTGGATTTATAAATGTGGCATTAGTGATGCATGTTTGAACTGCAAAATTGTACTGAGTCGGGGGTTTAAACTGCATTAAATTACTTTAGGTAAGCAAATGATGAGTGTAGAGCTCCCCAAGGGCCTTAAATCTGCGCAAATGTTTACTTTTTGTCTTGTTTCTACAATCCTAACTAACTCGGCACTCTTTTTGTCTCTCAGAGAGAGCATCGTAAGACACTGAGGGAGCTGAAAGCGTGGGTAGATCAGTTCGAGAGAGACTGTGCTCAAGCCCAGAGGGATGGAGGAAGTCTCGCTGTACAGTACCAGGTGAGCTCAGGATGTCAGTCAGAACCTATTGGCTGAAAGCAATGTAGTAGACAATACATGATATCAATTGGATGCCCAATGCCTGAGTGGTTAAATGGCCACTGTTCATACCGATATCCAAGACAGCAGTGTGGCTGATATACAGAAGGGTTCAGAAGTCTAGACTGTAGGTAAAAATACTTCATTTTTTTATGAAATTTAATACTACTGTTTTTACCTTAAATAATGACTAGCATGAATTTCAGATTTTCTTACAAATGACTCTTTCATGCAAAGAAGAAATGACTCTTATGAACCAAATCAGACTGATTCAATCAGCAAATTGTTCAAAGCCATTACTAAGTTCACAAATAGATTCCTCAATAAAAGGTGAGTCATTCTTTGGTTATGTCTGAATAACCATTTTATCAAGCTATGCTGTAATTTATTAACTAAAAAATTACGAAATAAGGAGAAATGTTTATTAAGCATCAAATCAGCATATTAGATTTCTGAAGAATCACACTGAACACTGGAGTAATGTCTACAGAAAAGAAAAGGAATATATATATATATATATATATATATATATATATATATATATTTTTTTTTTTTTTTTTTTTTTTATATAAAACAAATATGTTAAATAATATAATTTTACAATATTACTGTTACTGTTTGAAAAGATTTTAAAAAAATGTATTGACCCCAAACTTTTAACCAGTAGTATATATTGTCAGGCATGATGTGACATTTTCACAGTGGTCTCAGATTTTGGACACCACTGTGTGTATACTCTGTGTTAGAAAAATGGAAAAATTTGAAAAATATGGTAGATCCCAGACAAAACACCGGTTGCTTAAAACTCAGCACACTCCCATATACGCATGCAGACAATGCTAATATACATTAGAGCTGAGAGCACTCGTTTCTCTCATAATCATGGGCACTACACACCAGTGAGCGACGTCTGTTGCTTTCTGTAGCGCCCACGGACATGTTCCATATTCAGAAGAAGCAGAGCTCTAGCAGAGACCGCATGGGTAGAGAGAAAGTGGAAAATTGGAGCCCATTATTGCATGAATACATGCATGTGCAATTTGGCTGTTTAAATTCTTTTTCAGCTATTGGCATGTCTCTCTTTTTCTCTTTCTCTTGCTTTGTCATTTTTTGGACAGGCTGGGTTATCTTGCTTTCTCCTGTTAGCTTTACATTGGACATTATTTGAATATTCAGAATTTGAGTAGTTCAGTTTCCTGTAGTTCTCTCTTTCTTTCACTCACTCGCTCGCTCTCTCTTTCTCTCAGACATTCAAGCGTTATCGTGTACAGTTTGAGGTGCAGAGAAGACAAGTGGAAACATGCATTCAGTCCACTCAGAAGGACGGCAAGCTGACTGCAGATCAGGCTCTGGTCAAACAAGCCTGGGAGAGACTGTCTGCAAGGGTCAGATACACCATAAATTTGTATTATATTTATATGAAGCTAATAATAATAAATAGTCTAACTCTAATCCTAGTCCATTTACTTTATTTATGAAACACTTAATAATTTCTTACCTTTGAGGACATTCAGATTTAGTGAAAATAAGTCCACAAAAAAGTCCACACAATTGTTCTTGTGACATAAAAAAACAGTTTATGTGGTATTTTTCTTGCTGCAGTTTTTGGATTGGCACCTACAGCTGGATAGTGGTTTGCCTCATCCTTTGGGTGAAGTTGGAGTGTGGTTACATCAAGCAGAGAAGATCCTACGAGAGGAACTGGTCCCTCAGCAAGCCCATGACGAGACCGCCAAAGCCATTCACAAAAAGCGACTGCACGACCAGGTAAAAAAGTAAAAGAAATCTGTTTTTCTGTATGAATATTTATGGTGTATTGGAGAATGGATGAATGAGAATCCATTAAACTTCACTTGCTTCCTTTAAAATGAATTCTGAGTCTTACATTTATCTGTTTTATTGTGTAGGAGATCTTAAGGCTTCTTGAAAGACACAAGCAGACCTTGCAGTTAATACACAGAGACAGATGTGTTAATAATGTCCCCATTCCCATGGAACAACTGCAAGACATGGCAGAGAGGTAAACATCATAACAGATTCTACAGAGATTCAATTTATAATAGAATTTAAAATTAAATTTGCAATGGCTATAAATAAAATTTTATATTATGTTATATTATTAACCTGCTTTTATTTAACTGCTTTCAGATTAAACTACATATCTACCTCCTCCCATGTTCACTTGAGCAAACTGGAATTCTGGGAGTCAAAATACTCTATGCTGGCATTTTTGACACTTGCTGAGTCCAAGCTCAAATCCTGGATAATTAAATACGGCCGACTGGAATCAATGGAGCTTTTGCTACAAAGCTATGGTGTAAGTTTTCAAGTCAGAGACATTGCAAGAGACTGTTTAACTGCTTTTTTTATTCTTCTCTTAGCTCCTCCATTGCCTAACTATGCAAACATGTTTTCATACATAATCATTTCTGAGTCAATTCCATCACATTCAGTATATCCTAAGATACTTATTACTTGACTTTATGCTTTGATTCCACAATTAATAGATCTAAGCTTGTGTTCATTCTCTGCTTCTGTAGTCTTTTGTGGAGGGGCAGCAGTTCTTTGAGAAGTATGAATCCAGCCACCAGGCTCTTATAAACGCAGCTGAGCTCTACATTAAAGCAGACAGCTCAGGTATGCTTCATATACTGAACAATGATGTGCTTTATATGTATGCATGTATGCCTATGGTTCTGCTAAATGGAAGCTTGGTAACAGCACTACAACTTTTAGCAATGATTTTGCAGTTTCATCATGGTTTCACTGTGCAATTACTTCTTTTTCTCATCACTTTATACGAGAATCATTAAATATGGAAAAATATGTTTTCCTGGATAAAAGAAGGAGGTACACAGGGAAGAAGGGCTCATGAATTTTAGCAGTAGTGGCGGCCTTGGGTGAATCAAAAAATATATTTGTAATGTAGAAATCATATCATGGCTGTGCAGATAAAGGCACAGTTTTTTTTTAGAGAAAATGCTTAACATTTCACCATCTCAGTGTCCAGAGGGCAGAATGATAGAAGCCTCGTTTCACCCTCAGTGAGTTTAATCCTTGCGGACTCAGAAGTCAATCAGTCTCTGTGCCTGTAGCATCTTCCTGCTGTCTCTGTCTCTCTCTGTGTTTCATTCTTGCTCTTTCCTTTTGGTTTTTCTTTCTCCTTCTACGCTCATGCCCTTCTCCTCGGGCCACTGGTAAATGAGGTTTTCCCAGGCACAGAGCTCAAAAGGGAATTCCAGTCCATTAGTGCAGATACTGTATTCTAATTGGGTTTCTCTGGGCAATAGACTGCCAACATGTTGCTTTGTTCGTGCCTAAGGCAATCTCAACATAGAGGTGGTCTTTGTGTTATATATCTGAAGTGTGATTGGAAGATCACAAAATATATCTCCCAGAAGCCAATCACATCTTATCGTTGTGATCTAGTGCAGTGATTCTCAACTGGTGGGTCGCAACCATAGACTGTATAAAAACAGGTCGCAACACAAAATTGGGTCATGGGTCTGTTCTAAAAGCATCACAGACAGGAGATGTTATGTCCTGTTATAGAAAAAAAAATATAAATATTAGATATTAAAATATTAATAAAAACTATAATAGCATTTACTGTAAAAATACTAAAATTACACTGTATATTATCTCTGCAATGCTAATAGATAGCAATAATAATTAACTTTTAAAAGGGAAGGTTAAATACTTGTTGTTGACATCAAGGACTGTATTTATTAATACTTTCATGAATCTGCTCTGCTTTTGTATGTTTATGTTTTGACATTGTAGTTGAGGGAGTGGTAAAGCTCTTCCTGCGAGAGGTGTCTGATCAGTGGAGGAGTCTGTCGGTGGAGGTGCGAAGCGTAAGGTCTATGCTGGAGGAGGTGCAGTGTAACTGGCTGAGGTACAACAGTTGCGTGGCCTCATTGCAGGCCTGGCTGGAGGACGCTCAGGGGGCTCTCAGACAACCTGAGAACACCAAGCGGGTGAGACATATCCCCATACTGTATATGAAAATAACTAGTAGGGCTGTGTTTATAGGACATTCTCATTCTCTTTTGTTCCTCTAGGAGTTTTTTCGTAATCTTCCGCACTGGATGGACCAGCATGCTGCTATGAATGATGCAGGAAACTTTCTGATTGAGACCTGTGATGAAACAGTGACACGTGACATAAAGCATCAGCTCCTGCTTCTCAATGGAAGATGGAGGGAACTCTTTCTGAAGGTCAAACAGGTAAACAAGCTTGTTCACATCTTAAAGACAATGTTTAAAGAGATGGTTCACCCAAAAATGTAAATTCTTTCACTGAATCTTTATGCCTTTGTTTCTTTCTTTAATGTCAGAACTGCTATAAATAATTAATTTTGTGTTTCGTGGAGGAAAGAAAGTCATATGGAGTTCATGTTTAAGTGACTAATTTCTTTAATTATAAACTCTGTTTTTCTCTCTTCACAGTATGCTCGTCTTCCTGAGACTCATAATGTGAGGATGCACCAGGACGTCAGCTTAGACATACAAGAGTTTCTGGACACTTCCATTACCAAACTTTCCTCGCCTCTTCAAGTGTCATTGTTGGATGTCAAAGCCTTTACGCAGGATGTTGAGGTAAAGAGGATTCAACAATTACTGTATTTGGAATGTGTTGTTAAAGGGGACATCAGATGCCCATTTTCCACAAGTTGTTATGATTATTTAGGGTCTTCATGAAAAGTCTATAACATACTTTGGTTAAAAGGGTGGTTGACAGTTTTTTTTTTTCTAGGCTTGATTGTGTTCATGGGCTGCAGTCAAACATGTGTTCATGCTTCCGTTTGTTAAAAAACGCATTATTTTTCACATAATTTACTTTTATTCTACACCGCTCTGTCCCTTCTCTGATAAACGCTCTGATTATTTCCTGGTTTTATGAAGCTCCTCCCTCAGAAATATGTGATGGGCTCAGATTGGTTAGCTGGTCCAGTGTGTTGTGATTGGCTAAACTGCCTCTAGTGCGCGTCTAAATGTCCCGCCCCTCAGCTCAGCGGCATGTGCTCCAGTTGTATTGTAAACAATGGCTTCGTCTATATTGCTTATCAATTTGAGCCCGATTGAGACGCAGAGGATATTAGTGAAGAGGATCACGCAGAACCTGTGCAAGCACGGCTCTTAATGGTATGGTTTTTTTTTTTTTTTGTTGTTGGTTCATACTTTTAGATACCCTGTTATTTGTAAGTGCTACTGCTTCTGTTAGCTTTTAATATACGGTTTTATCCTGATTAAGGCTTTAGTACAGCACAGCAAACGCACGCGCATTCATGTATAACGCTTCTCATTGCTATGTAAAAATAAGTGTATAATTGGAACAGTTTGTTGGAGCTGACCTGACGATCTGAAGAAGAGGGATGCAAGGAACAGGTTCTAACCGCTGCTTTAGAACATTGATTTTGAAACTTGTGAATTCATTAGAATCGTTAGAAGACAGAATCGCAATTCATATATGAATACATTTTTACGTGCACCCCTAGTTTTCTCTTCCTCTTCTCTAAAGCAGCACAACATGGCCTCGCCCCCTTCGTTACATGTTCCCGAAGGTGGGGTTTATCTGGGTTTGTGATGTAACGGACCCGGGAAGTAACTCGTTGTAGTCCCTACAATCCGTTTTTGTAGGCATTAAACTAACTAAAAGACATATCTCTTTTTGCATTGAACTTTCAGCGCCACAACTTTGCAGATATTGTTTATGCTCAAACAGCAATATTACATACTAACTAATGTTAAAAAAGTGAAATCGCAATCAGAAACCCCTTTAAAATTGGTAGTGTAAAACAACACCCTTTTTTGTCAAAAACAACTCTGTTCACAGCTACGTGTTCTCACTCCCAACTTGTCACATATTGACGCTTGGTCAGGACCCCTTGGTGTCACTTTCTGATGCACAGGGTACCCCTTTAGCGTCCTTTTTCTATGTGCAGGGTCCTTCGTCGCTTTAAATAAGAAACCCTGGGCGTCAATATGCAGATGCGAAAAGTACTGGGAATTCATGATTAAATTATATATTGAGTAATAATATTGCCATTATTGCATATATGTTGTGGTGTGATTTTTCAGTGTAAACAGTCACAACAGTTTTATTTATATTACACTATTTACACATTTATGAGCACATAACCAAACCCCTGCCCTTAAACCTACCATTTGTCAATAAAACACAGGATATAACAGGCAGATACAACTACCATCATAATTTATTCAAAAAAGTATTAATATTCCAAGTCTTCTGAGGCAAAACAATTGATTTGTGAGAGGATTAGACACGATCGCCGTCTCCGTCCTGCTGTAAAGTTCATCCTGTGTGCTGCAGTCTGTGCGGTTGCGCAAATTTTAAAAAATGCTGCCAGAAGAAGCCTTACATCAGCCTTGGTTGTGAAATGCTATTGGGTCTTTTGTGTCTCGTGACCGATTGTGTCATGCTGTGGTCGGGAGTATCTTTTTGAATGAGATGTGAACGCGTTAACGAAGCAGGATCATTTTCAGCGATTAAAACCATAAAGACATTGTATGGCTTCAGAAGACTTGGAATGCAACACGACTTGTTTGTAATGCTTTTATACTGCTTGTTTATGGTCAGTTTTTGCGATAAATACCTGTGACTGCACTTATATTTGCCTGTTATGTGTTTTATATTGTTCAGAAATGGGTAGGTTTAGGGTAGTGGTGGGGTTAGGTGCTCTAATGAAAGTATAAATTTATATAAAATGATTTCTATTTTTTACAAATGCATGCAAACCATTAAATAAAGACAAACAACTGAAAACAGCGGAGGACCCTGCACATCAAAAGGTGACGCTAAAGGGGTCCTGACCAAGCGTCAATATGTGACGAGTTGGGAATGAGAATGTGTTGTTTACTGTGACCCATTTCGGTGCATGTCCCTTTAAATGCTAATGAGCTCTGCTCACCCTGCCCTCTCTTACGTAGGGTGACGAGCTGTTCTCTGAGGCTGTGAACTTTAGCCGCTTTTGTCATGGAACTTGCTAACTAGCACATTATTAGGAAAGGCGATTGGCAAAGATTATAAAAACCTTATACTCACTTCTTTTGGAGGTGAAGCTGGATCACAAATGATTTGCGCGAACATAGACACATTTAGGTACATCAGGGGGCGCATTCACTTCAAAAACAAAAGTAATCCACTGCATCTTCAGCAGCTCAGATGTCGGGAGTAAATGATGACTGCTTATACTCATTATTACATCCAACAACAATACACTTCAATCACTTAGGAGACATTCTTGTCTATACCTGCTCCGGCGTCCAAACAATGGCAGACTGATGACAACTCACTCAGGGCAGGTCAGTGGTAAAACTCTAGTGTCAATCAACAGTCATGGGAGGGGCCTGCCAAAAGTACATCACACTGCCAAGAATCTGTGAACAGCTTGATCTGAGAAAGAGTTTATTATTTATGGGGATTTAAAAAAAAAAAAAAGCACTGGGTGGATTTTTATCATTATAGGGTGGTTGTGTACACACACTGCCAACACACATTTATGTTCAAACACCATGTAAAAGTGAATTTTGCATCTGATGTACCCTTTAATACTTTTTTTCTGTATGTGGCCACAGAGAAATGATAAATGCAAGACTGTTATGCCAGTTCAGTTCATTTGAGTTCACCTAAGCTTTCTGATATAATTTCACATGCATTGTAGGACATCAAGCACAGGCTGCCTGGTGTGGAAGCACAGTATAAGGCGGCTGCTCGCTCTGCACAGATTCTGGCCAAAGACTCTGTTCGTGGTAGCGGAACTAAAGCACTTTCTTCTATAACAACTGCAGAAGCTCAGCTCCATCAGGTTTGCACAATGTTTGCACAATATTATGTTATCATTTCCATCTGAAAAGTTCTAGTGTTGTTTTCTTTTGGTGGAACACAGAATCAGACATTTAGCAGGAGCATTCACACTAGTCTTTTCAGTATGATGGTGATCACAGGCTTTCTTTCTTTTGGACCACTTTATGGTACTTTCTCTCAGTGTTAGAGCTGGACAGCCTCTGGTCACCATTCACCTTCATTATATGGAAAAGAATAGCATGAACATTCTGCTAAATATCTGATTCTGTGTTCCACCAAATAAAAACAAAATCACATAAGTTTGCAACAATATAAGGGTGAATAAATCACAGAATTGTCATTTTCAGGAGAAAACATGTCTGAGAATAAATGTTGTCTGATTGTTTGTTTGTATCCTCACAGCTGAAAGAAAAGTGTCCTTTAATTTTGAGGGAGTGCCAGGCTCTATTTCCTCTGTTAGAGGAGTTAGAGAAACAAATCTCAGCTTTCTACCAGACAGCGGAGCATGCTGGACACATCATCACACAGCAACACAACCAGGAAATGTGCCAGGTCAGTACAGACCACTGGGAGAAAAAGATTATTGAACCATGAAGAATACAGTGTGGTGAAGTAGTAATGATCTGACAAAAAATAAGGGCCTGTCTTCTGTAATCCCTCAAGGATTCAGTAGGGGAAAGGTCCCTGGCTGTATCTGTGTGAACTAGAATTGATCTCTGTATTTATTTCAATTTTAATTTTTTTGGCAGGAGCTACAAACTCAGCAGCAGACCTGTAAGCGTTGCGTTTGTGCTATGGAACGCAGTTACCTGTCCCTACAGAGGGCGCTGTGCTGTGCGAAATCTCTACACAATTTTGACATGTCGTTCCTGCAGAACAGAGTAACCGAGATTCAGACCACTGCACAGGTTGGACTACATTACAGATGTGCAATAAAATTTTCATACACTACCATTCAAAAGTTTTTCTTTTATTCAGCAAGTTGTTTTTAAAAAAAGTAAATAAATTTTTAATGTTACAGAATATATCGGTTTCAAATAAAGGCTGTTCTTTTCAACTTTCTATTAATCAAAGAATCATCTTTTCCCCAGAAATATTAAACAATACAGCTGTTTTCAATGTTGATAAAATAAGAGAGCATCAGATCAGAATAATGGAATTATTTCTGAAGGATCATGCGTTTTGAAGGATAAATAAATAAACAAATGAATAAATAAATAAATAAATACAATAAGTTTTTATTATTTGTAAAGAGCCATATGTCTGTGTGTGTAATAAAATAAATAAAATAATAATATATATATATATATATATATATATATATATATATATATATATATATATATATATATATATATATATAAATACATAAATAAAGCACATACATACATAAAGCACTGTAAAAGTACATATTCCATATGACTCTTGTGCTGCAATCCAAGTCTTCTGAAGTCATACAAAATTTAAGGCATCATTCACTGAAAATCCTTACCTCTGCAGCCTCACAAAGTGGAAAATCTCTAACTCTTGCTTGTGTTCTCTCTAGTTTGAATTTGTTTATCAACTACAGAGCTAATAGAGTAAATGTGTTCTGCTCTGGTCAGGCTCTGATGCAGGAGGCTTTAGAATGGAGGCAGGTGGCAGAGACTAATGGCAACCTCATGCGGAGATATGAAGAGTCTCGTGCTGACCTGGAGAAGGCACTGCGCGTGGGCCAGGCCTGTTTAAAGGAAAGGGGAGAAGCAGATGAGCTGTTCCGCAAACATAATGTACGTCGATAATGTCTTACCCTTCAAACATATTTAACTTGTCCTGTTTCTCTAATTAAGTGTGTAATTATTTGCTCAGGAGTTCTTTGGGCGACTAGACCAACACATTTTAAGTGCTTATTTAAAGGCGTGTGATGACCTCACTGATATCATCTCTGAGGAAGACCAGCAGAGTCTGCGGGACACGGTCAGACGACTGCACAAGCAATGGAAGGTCAGTTGAAAGGTTAAAAAAAGATGAAAATGAAGACAGTTTAACAGGAACTTCTCCTAAAGGATTAATCATGATGCATTTTCTTTCTACCAGGACATTCAAGCCGAGGCCCCATCCCATCTGCTCAGACTCCGGGTGGAAACAGAGAGGCGTTTAGTGATGGCCATGCTACAGGAGTGTCGGGTAGAGCTGAAAAGGGAGGACAAGGCCCTGCTCACAGCCGGCAGTGAAAGAATGATCAAAGAACACAGGGTGAGATACAACAGATGAAGAAAAGATCGTTCAAGTTACATTTCATTAAAAATATTAACATTTATTTATGTGTATTTATAGGCCTTTTTCAGACAGAAAAACCCACTTTCTGCTTGTGAGAAGCGACTAAAGACAATGGAGCATCTCTGTCAGGATCTTCCAGAGAATGACATGGGCCATCAGATGCTGGAGGAGACCAGAGGTCATCTTTCGGAGGTCAGGGGTTTAGTAGAACGAACACACTTGAGACTACAACAGCACCCAGATAAATGGAGAGAGTGGCATGCCAGGTGAGATGCAAATATTACATTTCAAATTGGGACACATTACAGATTGAATTCTGTCCATGTTGCTTGTTAGTTGCAATTAAATTTAAAAAGTAAAATAGTTTAAAAAAAATTGAAATGTACTTTAGAGCTGAACTTTAGAGTGATTTTTGACATACTTAAGCAAGGCTCTTTTTTAGATTTGTATCTGTAATTTTTTTATGCAATTATAATTAATTATATTAAAGTATACTGCTGAATATAGTATTTATTGTAAAATAAAATGTATTTAATGTCATTTCTATTAAATGTTGTATGCAGTGTATTTAAATTAAAATTCTTATTTTTAATTATACATTTATAATGATGAACTTGCAATTTAGTATTTATATAATATGCTTCTATAAAATATTTTAACTTTGAATATAATAACATAAAATAACACACTATAGTTAAAATTATAATCAAGTACTTTAATTGTTCCTAGTATACTATACTATATTATACTCACACACACTCTCTCTCTCTCTCTCTCTCTCTATATATATATATATATATATATATATATTAGTGATGCGTGGATGGCGGTTACATCCGCAGGCGCTGCGGATAATCTGCGGGTCGGGTGGGTCGTGTAATAAAATATTGCATTTGGATTATTTGCGGGTGGATAAGAAAAATCATTAATCATGCAAATATTAACTACATATTCTAAAATATGAACATGTTTTAAATAGGATACAGAAATTGAATAAACTGTAAATCAACATATTAAAGTTATTCAACAAAACATTATTTAGTCAAGAGCAGTGAGGGATTTCTTCTGTCTTTTGTTGTTTGATTAACATTAATGACAGACGGCACAACTATATTAGGCTGTTGTCACAAGACCTGTTTCACAGATCCAATACTTATACATATGTGTTTTCTTTTGCAATTTAAGACAAAACCGACAATGCTTATGAGGATACTCGCCAGGACGACCATTTTGACGTTATTTTGTGTGTATTTGGCTACTTAAGCGCAACAAGCTTTATTTGTTTTTTCGCAGCGCGCGCTTTGGATGTGACTGCAGCGCACAGAAAAGCGCCTCTGGAGCGCACGAGTACCGAAAGACTTAAAAAGACATGCAAATAATACATTTCTGTGACGAAGCAACAATGACCGATTAGGCAATTGACAATTCTGTCAACTGCACTGAAACGTGAGCTAAAGTCTTGTATCGCAGCGTGCAGCAGCACTAGATGCACCGATGTGAAGAGAAGGTCAAAGAGAGAAGACGCGGTACAGCTGAATCACTCACGCTGTTTTCAAATGACTGGTTGTGTGAATTTATTTACTCATCTAACTTACACGCTCTATTGAATAAATGTTTTGCAGGAATTTCCCTCATTTTAAAGTCGAAAGCTGTGGGAATATATGTGCAATCACGCACCGAAATTCAGGACCTGATTAAGCATAATCTGTACATAGAATTGTGAAACATGACTTTTCCAAAACTTTCTGGGTTTATTTATTTTTCCAAAACTTTACAGGCCTGGAAATTGCTGTTTTAAAATTCGGCGGGTGGATAATTTATTTGAAGCTGCGGATTCGGGTGACGTTTTAGCTCATCCGCGCATCACAAATAGCCTATATATACACACACACACACACACTGTATTTAGTATACATACGTATGTGAAAAAAGTGTGTCAATAACAAATGTGTATGACATAAGATTATTAAAACATAAGTATTTAAAATGTACTTTAAAATTATTAATTTGACATTATTATAAAATGCACTTTTTTTATAAGTGTACTTAAGTGTGTTAAGAAGCAGTCATTAAAGTGTACTTTTTATTCAAATGCATGTAAAATTTGAATTAAGTGCACTTTCTCACAAGGGACAACATATGCTGGTGATCAGGTTGTTTGAAATTTTCAGGATTTTTTTTTTTTTTGTGCTGTGCTCCAGGTTCAGTGAACTATCTGGATGGCTTCTTTCCCAGCAGACAACTCAGAGTGATGCTGAAATCTCCTCTGTCCAGGTAAGCTCACCCCAAATCTACATGATTAATGCTCATCTGCATACTGTATATGTGACCACTGTCTGCTGTGTGACTTCAGCTGACCTCTCTCTTCCTCCCTCTGCAGATGCAGCGTCGGTCGGTAAAGGCTCAGGGCGAGACTCTGGACTATCTCAAAGCTCATCTCGCTGTCCTGGAGGACATAAGTCCTGAGAGTGAGGTTCACACACAGAGAGCTGCTCTTGATAAACTCTCACAACAGTTTTCTGCCCTGCTGCTGTCTCTGTCTGAGGTGAAGGGTGGTCTTCATGTCTTCGTTTGCGCTCATTGGCCATAAATGCCATGTTTGCTTTTGAAAGGAAATGTATGCAAAAGACAATGTTATGCAAATGTTAATATATGGCTATTGGAATATAATTTTCCATTTTTGCATATCATCTACAGGAACTTTGCATTGCACAGATATCTGTGGCATTACTGTTTATAATATTTTGATCTGAAGATTTTTTGCATGGTCAGGGTTAGACTCTTTTACTGTTTTCTCAGGATCCGACTCCATTGGTCAATGAAGGGAACATAAAGACTGGAGAGGAGGTAAATAATGAGGTGGTGATCCAGACACAGGAACACAGAAGAATACTGAACGCAGAGAATGTAACAGAGGCCAAACAGCTGCTTCTCATTCACCAGGTAGAATTCATTTTGTTGACACACATAATGCAATAGACATGATGAATCTGCTCATCGATTTTATTTGCTAATCTGATTGCTGTGAATAAGTGACTCTTTGTCATGCATGATATTCCAAGGGGGAAAATCTCAGAATCATTTATTTTATTTTTGTCTTCCCCTTCCATTTTCTTTTCTTGCTCTTGTCTTTCTCACCCTTTCATGGTGTGTACATAGCAAAATATGAAAACCCAGCACAAAAAAGAGACAGATCTCCGTTCTCAAGGTCATTTCTGTAAAGAAGACTGGGCAGCTCATGAGAAACACCTGCAGGTAATGCTTTCAGTCAAGTAATGATATTTATACATAGGCCATATTATAATTTGTTTTAATCCCCCGGAAGTCTCTGTAAAAACTTATCAGAAAGATTTCCATATTTTAGCTTATAGCTTAACAGCTTTCACTGGGGGGTGAAAACTTTTTGAATTTGAAAATCAGGGTAAATTGAACGTATTTAGTCTTCTTGGAAACATGTAACTATCTTCTGTAGCCTCTGAAAGGCAGTACTAAATGAAAAAAATATGATATTTAGGCAGAATAAGAAAAATGTACACACATCCATTCTGTTCAAAAGTTTTCACTCCCTGGCTCTTAATGCATCTTTTTTCCTCCTGGAGCATTAATGAGTGTTCGAACCTTCTGTAATAGTTGCATATGAGTCCCTCAGTTGTCCTCAGTGTGAAAAGATGGATCTCAAAATCATACAGTCATTGTCGGAAAGGGTTCAAATACACAAAAATGCTGGAAAACCAAAGAATTTGTGTGACCTGAAGGATTTTTCTGAAGAACAGCAGGCAGTCTAACTGTTCAGGACAAACAAGGGACTCATGAACAACTATCACTAAACAAAAAAACAGCTGTGGATCATTCAGGTAACAACACAGTATTAAGGGGATACTCCACCCCAAAATGAAAATTTTGTCATTAATCACTTACCCTCATGTCGTTCCAAACCTGTAAAAGCTTCATTCGTCTTGGCAGATTCTGATGGCAGATGGACTGTTTTGACGACATCTTTCATACTTTTATGGACCTTGACAGTGCAATTCACTATGCAGTCAATGGGACATTCACGAGCCTCCCAGTTTTCATCTAAAATATATAAAATTGTGTTCCGAAGACGAATGAAGGTTTTACGGGTTTGGAACGACTTGGGGGTATGTGATTAATGACAAAATTTTCATTTTGGGATGGAGTATCCCTTTAAGAATCAAGGGGATGTAAACTTTTGAACGGGGTTATTTTTAGAATTCAACTATTATTTTCTCTTGTGGACTATATGTAAACATCTTTTATGTGAAATATCTTATTCAGGACAATACTAAATAAACAATAACATGCATTTTGTATGATCACTCTTATTTGGGTAAAATAATTAACATTTTGCAGATTCTGAAATGGGGATGTAAACTTTTGACCTCAACTGTATATACATGACTGTATGTATGTGTATATATATATATATATATATATATATTTAATTATGTTTGATAATTTATTTCTGTTGATATTTCTAGTGTATTGTGTAAAATATTCGAAAAGTATTAGAACCTAAATCTAATTTTTTAGTTGTGCCAAGCTCTAAAATATTTTTTTATTAAGTAGAAATTGTAAAAATAAATAAATAAATAAAATAAATGTAAAATAAACAAATAACCTTATACTTTATCCAGTAAATCACAAACAACTGGAAAAGTCATGGGCACTTTGAATGTTAGTGTGAACGATGGGGGTTCCTTGGAATCAAAAAGACCTTTAAATGCCCCTTTCTTCAGAGGGCCGAGCTTGTTTCCAGCAGACAATCATTACTGTTTGGCAACTGTTCAAGCGCATGCATACTGTTTATGCATAAAGTGTAAGCCTGTAATGCAACATGAAAAACTGCAAGAAATGTAATCACTCAATTACTTTCAGTTGGTTTCACCTCTACAACACTTTGTGGTGAAATGGTATAGTAATGTGTGATTCTCATTGGTCATTAGGTCACTGTGAGTGCATGGCAGGAGTTTGACGTGGAGAGAGAGGCCATCTGGCAGTTTGTGTGTCTTGTTAGTCCTGTCCTGCAGAGGGAGCTTATCTTCAGCAGCCTGGACAACCTCAAGATTGAAATGAAAAATGTTAAAGTGAGAGCACAGACAGAAAATGTAGTAGTTTGTTTAATGAAGTTTGGGCTGAGAATAATACTCATATCTGTGTGTGTTTGTTTAGGAGCTTCATGAGCAGGGTAACATGTTTGCTGTAAGAGTTGAGTCCCTGGTGAAGAAGGCAGCCGATATTAAACTTGGTTCTCAGAATCAGTCCTTACTACAGGATCAGGCCCAGTCCACAAACGAGAGACTGCAGGAGATACAGGCCAGCCTCAGGAAAATGTAAGACAGAATTAAGTCAAAGTTTCTGTGTCTACTGTATATACATGTACTGTACAATTCAAGAATATTTCCTTTTCAGTTATGTCAGATTGTAGCAGTCTGCTGCATTTTCAACAACCTCACCTAGAATTGTTATATTTTTGGGCATATTTTCAATGTTATCTCATTCTGATCAAATCTTCTAGTAAATTGGGTGATAAATAATGCAGACAAAGTGTACAAATGCTATCAAACGCTGTGTGCAGAGCACTTTCATGACTATGCAGTGTTTCCCCTAGGTTTATGGCTTTTGGGGGGGTTTCCGTTTTTTTCCCCTACATAAAAATAAAGGGGATTTAATATTGATAATAACATTGAACACATTGTATGATTATTCCTTAAAGATAAGGTTTTAATAGTTTTAGTAGTAGTAGCCTATTACGTTCTGCCCAATGTCTTCAAGTGAAACCGAACTTTTATTTTGACGGGTTGCCGTGAATACCTTTACATTTTTGTTTATGTGATATAACGAGGATAGTTTTTCTCAAATGAAACGCTCGAATGCTCATGAAGTGACTCTCAGAGCAGTTCTGGAGATGTTGTTCATGTATTTATGTCCTCATTTAATGAGACGATAGACGTTAATATCACCGCAAGCGTTGCGCGCTTCTGTATGAGTAAACAAACCCGAGCGTCTGCGCCATACATTAACACAGAGACACGCAGAAGTCATATTTAAATAGACGTTTTGCGGCTTAATATCTACAAATACGAGTGGGAGTGTGCTCACTTGTGTGTGCGCTTACGTTTGTGTGCGTGTGTGTGTGCGAACCGGGGCGGAACTCCGCTGTGCGCTCGATATAGAGAGCGCGACCATGTAACAGAGACAGAAATGACATGCCGTCGTGTAAATAAGATAAATAACACAAGGCTATTTAGTTTGTTTAATAAAAGAACAAGGTATAGACCTGTTCTATAGGGAAGGTAACATTGAATGACTTCTTTTGTGGTCTGGCGCTATAGAGAAAATAAAATAAAATAAAATTAACTTGGCCTTCAAGGGGGGCGGGGGCTTTACTTAAATGTACCATCATTATGTTACTAAACATACTAAAGCACATGTAAACTATTTTTTAAAAAAATTAACTGTAGAATATTACTGGATTCAAGTTCATTTTAATTTTTAGATAATTTGTAATTTGTTGATTTTAGTACTACATTGCAGCTTTATTACAAATGTGTAATTACAAATATATTTAAATACATGTCATGACATGACTTAACATAACACAGTTTTTAATAAAAATTACATTAAAGTATATTTCAGATTGCCATTTATGGTATGCTTGTTAGTACATTTGGCAGTCCACATGGTTGCTAGTGCTCTGTACAATAGGTGTAATGGTCACACTTTATATTAGGTGGCCTTAACTACTATGTACTTACATCAAAAAATAAGTACAGTGTACTTATTGTGTTCATATTGTATTGCAAAACACTCCTGCTGCTATTGAGGTGGGATACAGGTAAGGTTAAGGACAGGGTTGGTGGTATGGGTAGGTTTAAGGGATGGGTCAACAGTGTAATTCTATATGTAATTACAGAAATTAATTACAGATGTAATTACATATAGGTATTTTTAAAAATATGTGCAATGTAATAACATGTATGTACACAATAAGTGCATTGTACCAAATGATTAATTTAAATGTAAGTACATAGTAGTTAAGGCCACCTAATATAAAGTGGGACCGGTGTAATTATGAAATGACACATAAAACTGTATTTAAAAAATGTATTTAAAAATAAAATTCTATTTAAGTATGTAAAAAACACTCGTTAGTCAACTAAATGCATTTAATATATATTGTAAATAACATGCAATTAAGTGTCTGAAAACATTACATTCAGTTTGCACTTAATTATATTCTTCTAAAGTATAGTTCTTTTTCACAAGTGGTGTTTCTTTCCTGTTTGTCTCTGTTCCAATAGCTTGTCAGATCTGGAGATGATGCACAGATGGTGGCAAGGTTTCAGCCGCGAGTCTGAGGCTTTCTTCTCTTGGGTCTGTGATAGTAAGAAGGAGCTTGAAGCTTTCAGCAGAACCTCTGCCAACCTGGATGAGCAGATACACACTGTGGAGGTAAACGGAGATAATGGATGTTGTAAACCTGGATCAGAAGACTGTAACTTAATAAACATAACCAAATTAACCAGACAACATGATAGGTTTCATTTAGCGCTCTGTGAATGATGTCTCCTCGTTGTTTTTGCTCATTCTTAGATGCTGAAGGAGGGCTTAGAGGAGAAGATGGACATCTTTAGCCGATTGGAGGCAGAGTTTCAGACCTTAATTCATTTCGTCACACCGAATGAGGCAGGGCGAATTAAAGCACGTCTGATGCAGATTGGAAGATACCGGGAGGAGTTTAAGAACAGTGTGGAGCAACAAGAAGCAGAGCTTCACTCTAGCTTGAAAAATACAAAACAATTTATCCAAGATATCAATGAGGTGACACTACATACAGTACATGGCTCTATCTACTCCTCTGAATTGATATATTATTTAAGCCATTCTAGATGTGTGTTTCTCAATGTTTTCATGCACCTTAGGTGGAATGTTTCCTGAATGGACTACAGGAAAAACTGAATGTACCAGTTACTTCATGTACATCAGCATCAATGACATATAAAACTCTCCATGAACATATGGTTAGTATTACATGTGTTTGGGAACAGATGACTTAAAGACCTAAATAAAACAATCTCCGTACCATGTACACTGTACATATTGACCAGGGGTGTCAAACTCAAATCTGGGGCCACTAGCCAAGAGCTTCAACAAATACCATTATTTATATAATCATCACATTCTAATTTTGATGTATTGGTCAGAAATTCTTTAAAATGGAAAAGGACTAAAATATATATACCAGTCAGTTCACATGTACAGTATGATGTTTGTGAATATTACATTTTATTTCAGTCAGATAAATAAAATTAAGGATTAGCTGCGGAATGTCTGTTTGTTGCCGTCTCCTAGGATACAGCTTCAGTTCATCTTTGTGTTTTATAATAAGCCATGTGGAAAAATATATTGACTGCTGTTTAATAATCCTTAAGAGACTATTGAGGACTAAACCAAAACACAGAAAGTAAAATCAATTTGCAGACTGGCTTAAAGGATAAACTATTTACACTTGAAAGGCCCCAAATCCCCAAATTTGGCCTGTGGGCCATAAGTATGAGACCCCTATTCAAGACCATATACAGTTAAGTTTCTCTTAACTGTTGTTTTTAAAAAATATGTTTATTTAAAGGCCCCTGAGTCTGCTTGAGTAACATTGTTGTGACACAAACTGCATTTCTTTCATTCTCAGGATGTAGTGCAACATCTACAGCAGCTGGGGCCCAGACTGATGTCTCTGAGTCTGGGCTGGAGAAGGCTGTCTGATGGCGGACGGCTGGAGAAAGCTGTGGCTGACCTTCAGCAAGCTCACAAATTACATAGCCAGCAAGCCACTGAAAAACAATCAAAACTGGAAAACCTGTTGACTCTGTGGCAAAGGCATGTGTTTGGATGTATATTTGTTACGTAGTGTGTGTTGAAAGAGGTCTTTGTTACACAAATTAAAACTGTAATGTAAAACGCAATGTTTTGACTCTTTGGTTTTTAGATATGAGAGAGATCTCTCCCTTTTGCAGTCCTGGTTGAACAGGTGCGAATCTCTATGCAGTTCAGATTCTCCATACCTGACCACAGACAATGTGAAGCTACACAGCCAGCTTCAGATGCTGCAGGTGATTTTTTTTTTTTAACACTCTTGGTTCCTTTTTTTTTTTTTTAAATGTGGTACTCTGTGTCTTTAATGGCAAATAACCCATCATTTTTTTTTCATATGATGTACCAGGACATGCAGTCAGAAGTTCCCTCTCAGGAGGCTTTGTTGGAAAGTTTGGAGACCCGTGCAGAGTCTCTGTACTCTTCGGCCTCAGAGGAAAGGATCGCAGAGCTTAGAGATCTTCACTGTAACCTGGAGGAGAGGTGGTGTTCTCTCAGTACCTCTATACCACTCAGGTACTAAAAACATCATTTTTGGGTTTTTAGGCCTGTTTGCTGATGTACTCATAAAATATTCATGGGGGTATATGCGAAGTCTGTCTGTAATGAGGATGTTTCACATTAGGACCTGCCTAGCATTAGCATTGGCACATAGTAAATCAAGGTTCAAAAGTTTGAAAGCATCTCTTATGCTCACCAAGGCTGCATTTAGTTGATCAAAAATTCTTTGTAAAATACAGTATGTTTCTTACTGCATATTTTACATGGTTTCATTTGCATATTGCTTTAATATGGATGGGTGGGAGCTGACCTTTAATTTTGTATTTTCAGGATTCGAGAACTTCAGTCCCATCTTTCTAAGTTGGAGCAGTTCAGTCAGATCTCGCTTGCTCTGACTCAGTGGAGTGAGAACTTCCTCAGGCACATTCAAAGCACTTGCAAAGTCAGCATCACTGATCTACAGTCTACTGATTCCAAAACCAAGGTACATTATGTCTTAATAGTATATCATCCAATCATCATCCTTTCATGTCTAAATTGAAAAATAAATAAGTATCTGTTTTCTCTAATTGTTAAAAGGAGGACAAGATGTCCCTTCAGACCCAGGGAAGCTCACTGGAGGCCTTACAGCCAAATATAGATGCCCTCTGCCCATCTTTAGCCCCAGAAGACCTGCAGCATCTCCAGACCAGGAAGGAAGACTGCCTTCAACTCTTCAGTGAAGCTCAGAGTTTAGTAGAGCATCGAGATGAAGCTCTACTCAAACTAAAAGACTTCTGTGAGACCTACAATAAAGCCAGAACCTCTCTACAGACATTCCAGGATGCTGTTGAAGGAAGAGGGAGCTGGGATGACTCCAAAGTCAGGGAAATAAATCAGGAACTTGGGGACCTTACCAAGGAGTTAGCTTGTCTGGAGGTGCAGGCCATTAGCCTGGATATCATCCTGAACAAAGCACATTTTCATTTACAGGGGGCAGAAGAGGAAAGAACATCCTGCAGAGGGCTGGTGGATGATGTTGCGTTGAGCGTGCAGGTGCTTCAGAGAAGCATTGGGACAAAGCAGAGTGAGGCAGAGGCACTAGCAACCATGTGGAGTTGCTTTAGGGGACGGAAGGAGCTGCTGCTTGGGAGTCTGGCAAAGCTGGAAGACAGAGCCAATTTACCATGGCCTACAGAAGCCAGCACGCATGCCTTTCAACAGAGGTACAGGCACTTATGTTTTCCATGCCATTACTGTCTTTAGGGCCTTTTCACACCAGTTCTGATATGGCTGGTATTTAGTATCCGGTAGGGGTGCAACGGTTCGTAGATGATCCGTGATCTGTATGGACCAGTCCCCACGGTTCGGCACGCATGTGATTCGCGGATTAACTGTTAAGTTCAACCAGTATAGACTGAAAGTTATCATTTGCACATGTTTACCAATTTACACATTCAAGCAATTTCAAATCATTCGGATGAAGGAGAAATCGAATCGGGACTGGCACGCCGTTTTCTGCGCTCAGCCGCTGCCGCACACACCCGAAGCGTGCAGAGAGAGAGAGAGAGCGGCGCGATTCAGAAACCGCGTTTCAGGCAACGCCTCAAAGGATGGATTCACACACACACACACACACACACACACACACACACACAAAGTTATGTGAAAATACCCGTTTTGGCAAGTATTCTGGTAAACACAGTAGGTTATGTCCATGTCTTAAGTTAATGTATACAACTGACTAAGAAAAAATGTCTTAGGTTACGTATGTAACCCCAGTTCCTCGAGGGAACGAGACGCTGTGTGCATTTAGTCTTAAAGAGACAGCAGCCTAGAAATGCCTACTTCCGACTTGTCTGCTAATCAAACAACACCACAGCTTTAACAAAGATTAATCTGTATTTAACTTATGCAGTAAGCATTATCTTGTTGTTTTACACTTAATTATTACATTTCTGCACCTGAATACTATATTGTCATTGTCTTTATATAGCCTATAATTTTATGTAGGCTGTACAGCTTGGAATTTGTGCAATTGTTCTTGTTGTATTACTGACTTTAGTAGTTAAGCTAGTAGTTTCTGCTGGGGTATAGAAGTACTTAAAGTAAGCTTTTAGTAATAAATGAAAAGCAAACTTTTTTTTTTTTTGCTGATCCGAAAAATGATCCGATCCTTGACTCAAAATCCGTAGTATGATCTGAACCATGAGTTTTGTAATCCGTTGCACCACTAGTATCTGGTATTAAAATCGATTTTGAGTATGATTACAATTGGACAGCACTGCATTGCATACTGTACAGAAATAGAGGTGTAAACAGGGTTCAAAATGTTTCAGAGATAATGAACAGTGCATCATGTCCACATCGCATTTGCAAGACAAATTTGTCAAAACATCAGCAAAAGACCTTGACCAAAATAAACACTTCAAACGTCAGTTTTATGAAATTTATAATATATATTTTATATAATTTCTATATATTAAATTTGAACTCTGGCGTTTCATGTGTTTTCTTAAGTGTAATGTAAATATATACAATAAATAATACTGTGCAAATAATATATTTGTCCTATTATTTATAGATTATATATTGTTAATAATAATAATAATAATTATTATTATTATTATATAGTTAAACAAATTATTTTCCATTTTCATTTTCATTTTAGGTACAGTTTTAGTAATTGTAATACATAAAGTAAAACTAATTTCTAGTAATTACATTTTTTATGATTTTAATGAAAAAACTATAATAACCCTGGTGTGTGTGTGTATATGTATGTGTATATATATATATATATATATATATATATATATATATATATATATATATATATATTAGTTATAGTAATTTTATATTTAATTTATATGTTTTAGAATAATATGTATATTTAGAAGTATTCATATACAATATAAAGTGTAGACTTTGTATTGAACCATTTAGTTGATTACTGTGAGCAAATGTATGAGATTTGTAAGTTTTCTGTGTCATAATTTTCTGTGTTTTCTTTTCAGGTTGTGGTTGCTGAAGCAGTTGGAAGAGGAGCTCCAAGCCCTGCAGCACAGTCAGCTGTGGTTGGGAGAAAGAGGAGAACAACTGGCTCACAGAGACTCTGAGCTGGCAGGGGAAGCCCAGCGGGACGTAGCCTTGGTCCAGTCCACCTGGGAGAGGATTCGGGCAATTATTGTGGAGGAGTGAGTATTTCACTATCCAAGCCTTATACACCAAGTTCCCATTGAAACTTAGTATGTTTGGATAGATGAATGGTTTGTCAAATTGAACTTGATATGGATGACTTATGGGAGGGAGAGGCTGGACTGGGCCAGTGTATTGATGGATGGGTGTTTTGACAGGGTGCGACTGTTGCCATGTTTAAATGCGATTTAAATGTGGCTTATTGTGTGTGCGTTGTTTGATGGATATGTGGGTGAATCTCTAAATAGATTATCCTTTGGATTAAAGAAACTGAAGAAAGGGGAGAGTGTTTTGAGCTATTGCCAAGACTGCAGTGCGTGTTTGCAAAGCCCTATTGACGTTTCCCTCGCTTCGTGCCTAAAATCTGAGACTCGGCTGTTTGTGTTTGTGCCCGTACAGCCATGACCTTTGTGCAAACCTGCTGGAGCTCTGTAGGGAATATCAGACCCTGAGGACCAGGATCAGCTCGGTCGTAGAGAGAGCTCATGCCATCACAGTGGCCCACTCGGACCCACACAACCCAGAGGATATTCGCAGAGCTCTGTCACGGGTTAGTGCTTCAGTGTGTGCCACCTATTAAACAACAGATTTAGATTATGATAACAAGCACACAGGTAATAAGGTTATCTCTGTTTGCTCAGCTGGAAGCGGTGAGGCCAGAGTTGGCAGCCACTAAGGAGGACCTGAATAATCTCATTGGTTCAGGAAAACACCTGACCGGCGTATTGAAGAAGCTTCCAGAGGAAAGCGTTCAGAGTGAAAATGTCACCACGGAAATAGATGCCCTTGTTGATCAGTGGCTGAATGTGAGTGCATTACAGTAAATGCCTTTCATTAGACATCATTTGGCATGCTTGGTTTAGTCCCCATGACTTTATGAAATAACTTGAGGCAGGGATGTATCAAATCAGGGGAAGCGTTTCCTATCGTCAAACATGTTAAATATGCTCATTTGAAAACTTGAATTGGTCATTAGGAATGATTGCTCTTGCAAATGACTGTGTAACAATTTAATGAGAACATTGAGAATAGGCACTTCTTAATCACATTTCTTAATTTCGATATTGTAAAAAAAAAATAGATTTATGATATTGACCATTTATTGGTTGTCATACAGATATTGTCTTTTTGATACTGGCCAGAATTGCAGTATCAATGCATACTTTATTCTTTATATTTATCATTTATTTATCGTTTTTATGGTACAAAAAAAAAAAACAATTCTGATAAAATGAAAGTATTGATGAAAAGACAGAAAGAAAGGAAGAAAGAAAGAAAGAAATTTGAAGCACTGAAATGTACAAACGTAGTCATAAACATGATACAAAAAACAAATAAACAAAAAACAAATAACAGTTCAGATAAAAGGGTGGTATAGATGGAAAGAAAGAAATAAAGAGAGAGAAAGAAAGAAAGAAAGCTGAAGCACTGAAATGTACAAACGTAGTCATAAACATGATACAAAAAACAAATAACAGTTCAGATAAAAGGGTGGTATTGATTGGAAGAAAGAAATAAAGAAAAAGAAAGAAACGTAAAGCACTAAAATCTACAAGCATAGATAAAGTAGTAGGTATTCTAAGTACAAAGAAAATTCTAGACATATATTGCCTGGATGGTGATGTAGAAGTGAAATATATGCACCCCTTTTTCTGCTGGTGAAATGAGCGTCTTACTCATTCAACTGTGTTCTTTTTATTGTTTACACCATATTATGTACACGATGCACTTATGGTTCATTATTGTGCAGATCTCTGAGAAGATGGATGCAGACACCAGTCTTTACACTCGCTCTCTTGAGCTGTGGAATGACATTAATAAAATGGCCAATGACATCGAGTGTTGGAGTGCCATCTCTGTCAGTGAGCTCAGTGAGGGAGCTGCCAGTCTCCTCTCCACTCATGACATGGAAGAACACCTCTCTGAGTTCAAGGTGAGATCTATTTAGCCAATGCAAATTTAACTTTGTAAAAGAAACCATAACATGACAAAATACTAAAATATGTTAAAATAAGAACCAGGATTTCTGTGTTTGTACAGCTGGAGTTGGATAATAAGGAAGATGAACTGAAGACCTTGCAGGCAAAGATGACACAGCTGCAGGAACTGATGAAAACCCAGCACATACACACTGAACTGCAGGTAATCATCAGCAGTGGTTGTGACACGTGCCGTTTCATCATCTAGAATGTAAAGAGATTAAAAACACACTGCAATTCATGGCCACTGGTAAACTAGCACGTGTTCTTGCTCTTTTGAGGTGATGGCTGCAGATCTGAGGAAGCAGATTTCCCATGCTGCAGAGGTGTATGAACAGACCAAAGGCATGTATAAAGACTTCAACTCCCAGAGGCAGCAGCTTCAAGACCTAATTTCCCAGATTTCAGAGCAGCTGAAGACCTCAGAGGACTCGCTATCAGAGTTTTCATCATCCTCTGACCCAGAGAATTTTGTTAAGATCAAGGTTAGTGAATTGGCTGAATTTTATTTAAATACCAAGGCAGAATTCAGCTAAGTAGGCTAAGCTAAACTGGTATACACAATACAAGTCAAATATTATGATGAAATTCCCAATGATTTATCCAGCCCACCAGTTCATTTCAAGTGGGAGTCTTCAAGGGTCTTTATTAGCATGTAACATTCAATTAAAAATGATACACCCTGTTTTTTTCTCCGTTCTGTTAGGAGGTTGAGAGGTCACAGAAGCAGTTAGAAGTGAGTCTGGATGTAGCGAGTGAGTCTCTCAGAGCACTGTGTAGAACGTATCCAACTCAGCACCTGACCCTGTTGGGTGACGCTGTCTCCCACCTGGTCAAGAGGAATGAGGAAGTGACACAACGCCGCAGCCAGATCCTGGGGTCTCTTCAGGATGCTCTTCTGCAGTGCTTCAATGGTGAGTGCAACAGTAAATAATAAGAAATGAATGAATAGTAAAGTTAAACTAACAATTTATTATAGGGACCAATTCTCAGTTGCTTATTAGCATGCCTATTATTAACACATTGGCTGTTTATTAGTGCTTATAAAGCACATATTGTGCATGACCTTACTAGCTATTGATAAGCAGCAAATTAGGAGTTTATTGAGGCAATGATTTTTTTAATGGTGAGAATTGAACCTTAAAATAAAGTTTGACCAATAGTAATATATTTAATATTAATTAAATGATCAAATGCACACTATCAAGGTTTGAATTTTTTAAATGTTTTTGAAAGACGTCTCTCATACTCACCCAGGATGCATGTATTTGATTAAAATGCAATAAAACAGTATTGTATATTATAAACAGTAATATATGTGCAATGTTATGTAATATAATTGCAATTTAAAACAACTGTTTTGTATTTTAATGTATTTTAAAATGTAATTTACAGTATTTCTGAAATGCCAAAGCTATATTTTAATTACTCCAGTCTTTAGTGTAACATGATCCTTCAGAAATCATTCTAATATGCTAATGTGGTGCTCAACAAATAATTGTTTTATTATTAATGTTGAAAACATCAAGCAGCACACCTATTTTTGGGAACCGTTCTTCCTTAGTATTCTTTGATGAATTTAAATTCAAAAGAACAACATTTATAGTATTTACTGTCACTTCTGATCAATTTAGTGTGTCTTTGCTGAAAAAAAAGTTAATTAAATTAATTTATAAAAAAAATACCCCAAACTTTTGAACGAGTGTACTTGTCAGTTATAAGTAAACTAAGACTACAGATGGGATTTTTAAGCCACTTGCTATTAAAATGGCTCATGAATAGTTTATTATAGATATTTTATTTATTTATGTTTGATTGAAATGATACCGCACGGCTCTTCCTAAAAACATGACTGCCACACACCTGTGCCTCAGATGCTGCCTCTCCCACTGACATTATGACTGCTCCCGGTGGAATTGGTTGAGGCTGGTTACTAAGACAACAGAGAGCTGTTCCATCCATACACACCTACACAGTCCATCTGTCCGCATGCAGCAAGAGCTCACATATACGTCTTCTTATGAACTGTCATTCTCTTTCTGTCTCTCCTTCTGCTAGAGAAAGCACATGCTTTTCACTGTTGGCTGTCTGAGTTGAGGGATGGAATTGAGGACTGCTTTGAGCAAACAGGAGATGCTGTTGCTATTTCAGCCAAGCAACAAAAGCTTAAGGTAGCGTCATACAACAAATGACTCATGTAATAAAACATTGCACCAGAACATAGCAATAAGGCAACTACCAATCAGTAGTGAAACAATGATTTCAGACCTCCAACTAATAGGGGATTATTCCGGATTTGAAATTTGGGATTAGGAGCCATTTAACATTATTAATAACAATGGTTCATTCTGTCCCGCATGTAATAGGATTCATTTATCCCCTCATTTTTAGACAGCAGTAGAGGAAGTCATGGAGGGTGAGGAGCGTTTGGCTTGGGTTTGTGAGGATGGAGAGAGACTCCTCTTGCACCTCAGCAAATGTGGGACTGGAAGCATACAGGAGCAAATGGACTCTTGTCAGTATGCCTTGGATTCATTTGTTATGGAATGCCGACAGTGCATACGGGCCCTGGAGGAAAGTGCCAACCTATTGAATGGGTAAGTTGTGCTCTCTGAGTCTACGATCTAAGCACAGACATATTCATTATATCTTGATTATTTACTAAATTTATATTGCAATAGTGCAAAAAATCCAAAATCCTTGTTTTGTAGTTTTATGGTTTTTGTAGTGTAGTTTTGGGTTTGCCAGTTTTATATAACATAACCCTTCAATATAATAAAATTACCTGTTTGGAAGGCAGTTATTCAGGGATGTTTATATATATATATATATATATATATATATATATATATATATATATATGATTAATGATGACAAAATAAACATAAAAAAAAAAAAAATATATATATATATATATATATATATATATATATATTAGGGTGTCCCGAATAGTCGACGATTCGATGCTTTGATTCGAGGATCCTGATTCGACTCCCAATCTCTCAGTCGAATATTCGCGGGGTGTTATTATTATCATGCCATTTTGTCTATTATGATAATGCTGTAAATAAGAATCTTAAAAGAAAGAAGCTTTAAATAAATATTTTAAGGTGCGTTAAATCTTTAACTTCCCCTATAGATTTAAGTTTCGTTTTCTAATCCGTCACCGACAGAGGAGCATTCTTGGCGGCAGGGATTTAAATCTTCAACAAGACTCAAATTGACACAGGCAGAGTGAAAGACTGGATTTTTTTTCGATCAGGTGGGGTATAAGTGATTTCAAAACGTTTCAGTCGGTTTATTTGTATCGTGTATATCTCGTATAAGATGCATTTGGTTGAGTTACGCTGCAGTAAAGCGCTTCATTGTGGTACGGCGATTATCTCTTCAGAGCGCGGTGCGAGCAGGACAACAATGCAGAATATTAATAACTATGACTGGCACTGTCATATATTGTACATAGCATTATAATGAGAACATTATTATAATAAAACGCTGTGATTTTTTTTTAGTGTTTAGTTGTGTTTCTGCATGTTATTGCGTGAAGAACGCGTTCACAAAAGGAGTTCATTCAGAGCCGTTCATGTGCATTCCAGGCATTTTGTGCAGATAGCCTATAAGTGGTAATATTAACGTTATGCTATATAAATAACGAAGCGTATTCTATGTGAGATAAATGAGTTAAATCCCATTTATTAAAAACCTGCTGCTTCATGCTACTGGTCCTCTTCAGCATGTATTGTAAAAAAAAATGTTGTGAATTCTTAAGGGTTTCGCTGACGTTTAATGTTAACTATATTTTAATCAAAACATAAAACATAATTTACCCCGTTTGTATCTGCAAGGCGTCCGTTACACATTTTCCCTGTGTATTTATGACTGTGGAATGTCTGACTTGATTCTTGGTAATGTATTTTGCCCCGCCCCCAAATATATGATTTGACTATGAGTCGACTATCGGCATGATTCGAAAATTCCAATTCGACTATGAAAATCCTTAGTCGGGGACACCCTAATATATATATATATATATATATATATATATATATATATATATATATATATATATATATATATATATATATATATATATATATATATATATATATATATACATATATATATATATATATATATATATATATATATATATATATATATATACATATATATATAGATATATATATATATATATATATATATATATATATATATATATATATATATATATATATAGATATATAGATATATATATATATATAGATATATAGATTTTTTATTTTTATGTTTATTTTGTCATCATTAATCCTGTATTTCACACAGAAGCAGTAAATGTGACTGCATCTTGAGAGCTAAAGTTAGGAATTGCTTATCAAATTCATCATTTGAAGTGTTTTCAGTTTTCTGTAATTAAATCAATCAGGGTGGAATGTTTTCTGAGTGAGACAAACCACAGAATTCATCAAATTCTTTGCTATTCTTTGCTGTTTTTCCTACCTAAGTGATGTAACTTCCTGGAGGCTGATGTAATTTAGGACCTGGTTTTGTTATTTAAAATGTATTACAAAAGGAAACAGGATGTAAAGTGCGATTGAGGTGAACTTATATATATATATATGTGTGTATATATATATATATATATATATATATATATATATATATATATATATATTATAAAACAATATACCCAAGATAAAAATGTTCTGTTAAAATTTCAGTTAGCTTGAACAAATTGAGAAGAAGAAACACCTGCAGTATTTATTAATAAATAATCAGTTTTTGAAGTTGGGGTGTACAACACCTGTGCAAATGGCAAGAAATTGTAACATCTGCTCAAGTCAAAATAGTGAAATAATTTAAAATTCCCCCATGTTCACCTAATTATGATATTGTGACAAAGAATAATTATGATTTGCATCTTTTAAATATATTTTAGACCAGTGGTTCTTTTTAACTTCAAGGCCCCCACTTTGTCCGAGACAATAACGAAAGGCTCTCCTATCTAAACTTATATGTGCTGTACCTCTTGTACTTCTGTTGTGATAAAAATAAATAAACTCAAAATATGATGTCAGTTTAATTACATCTTTATTTTGTGTTTTTTTTTCCAGCATTAAATTAAAAAAAAAAAAAGATTGATGTGCTGCTTTTGTATACAGTCATAAAATATAATTTTTTTTAATGTAAAATTGCAAGCCATATTTTTGTACCACTCCTTATCCCCTGTATTTTTGGCCATTTTTACAACTTTAAGACTTATTAGGCCCCCCTTGTTGAGAACCACTATTTTAGACAATATGTTAAGACATATGATGGGGACTTGAAAATTTAATACATAGTAGGAATGATCCTGTTACATAACATCATGATATTTACAGTTTACAATTGCATTACCCCTTTCACAATATCATAGCCTATAATGTGGTACAATGTGACAATAACCTATTTAACCATCCATGTACTGTACTGTGAATGGAAATTAAATCAGTGTGTCAGATTTTATAGTATTTTAAGGTAAATAAAATTACTATAATAGTATTATTGTAGTAATACTATTATAGTGTTTATTGGTCTTATTAAGGTATTAATAGTATCATTGGTCTTATTAAGGTATGAAACTCGTGTGGTGGAACTGAGCGACTGGCTGCAACATCTGGAGGTGAGGCTAAAGACAGATGCTCCTCTGTGGGGTGAGAGTCAATCTGCAGCCCCCAACTGCTCAGAAGAGCTGAGAAGAGTGGAAGAAATCCACAGAGAGCTGCTGATGAGGAGGTACATATGGACAGTCTATGTGCATGTGTGTGAGGAGAATGTTCCAGATATAAGTGATTTATTCTTGTGTGCGTGTTTGTGTATCCATCACAAATAAATCTGAGCCACCTTTATCTTTTCTTTCACAGGGCTTCTCTTGAGCGTCTGTGTCAGTCCTCTATCACCATAACAGAGAGAGGATCTAGATCAGAGAATGGTGTGGCAGCAGAGTTGCTCTCAAACCACGAGGCTTTGCTGCAGGAGGCCAGGAGTCGACTCCGCAGCCTGCAGGAGTACCAGGCATTTGAAGAAGCACTAAAGGCGGTGGAAACCTGGCTGAAGGATGTTGAAAGGAAGTTAGAGAAACTGGAGAACACGGAGGGGAATAAAAAGGAGGTGGAAGAGAAACTTGAGCGAGCACAGGTAAATGCAGAAGAATTGTAGGAATCCGCACATTTTGTGATCTAAAACAGGGGTTTTTGAAGAAAAGACATCATTTTTGTATAAGGTCATAAAAATATAATTTGTATTTCAATATTATTATTTAATGTAAAATAAGCTGTATTTTTATATACCATCTTATGTATTTTTGGCCATTTTTGTCCTGTCATCCATGAAATATGGTTTACATGTAACACTCAACTGACATTTCCCCAATATTGTTTAAGGGGAAGCAATATTTTTAGAATGGCTGATCTGTACAGTCGCTGTGACTTTTGTTTGTTTCCTCTCATCCAGGATATCCTGCTTATGAAAGGAGAGGGCGAGGTAAAGCTCAACATGGCGGCCGGGAAGGCAGAGCTGGTCATCAAGAGCTGTGGAGAAGTGGAACGAGGAGTGATTTGCTCTAAGCTTCAGGAAGTTGAAGACGCATGGGCGGCACTGCTTTTGAGAGCTATGAGCTGCCACAGGTAACCTGTTGGTAACTTGTTAAATGACCATCATTGCAGAAGTTTAGGTCAATTGATAGTTGCATTTAAATGAAAATAATGGAAACATCAATAGGAATATAATTACCAGGGCCATTAAGGTATTTTTGGTCAAGAGTGATAAGAGTGGGAGCATAGTGGTCTGTTTTTAAATTAGTAAGTGTGCTTGACTGCAGGTGCCAGGCACCTGTGCTTTTATTCAATTAAACTCATCATCACTATGGTAACCAAGTTATTATCTGGCTCTATCATTTTCAATTTACACCAAGGGTCTAATGATGGAGCTGTTTTTTCTAATTATCTGCTAAATAATTCGGTCATGGTTTGATAATGGGGTTCATGCTGCAGAATTGTCAAAATGTCTATCTATCTATCTATCTATCTATCTATCTATCTATCTATCTATCTATCTATCTATCTATCTATCTATCTATCTATCTATCTATCTATCTGTCTATCTGTCTGTCTGTCTGTCTGTCTATCTATTGTTCTGTCATTCTATTTATCATTATATCTTGCTTAATATACTGAATAATATATACTGTAAAAATGGTAAGAATATAAAATATAAAAATATTTTTTTAAAGGTCATGTATCTTTCTTCCTCTTATCGCTCCTTTGTGTTTTAGTCGATTGGAATGGACCGTTAATCAGTGGGATTTGTTCGTGGAGTCTCGTGCACAGCTACAGAGATGGCTGGAGGGAGTAGGGCTGGAGGTTAAAGGTCCTCTTGAGCCCCAGCTTGGACTCAGGGAGAAACGAAAGCAGTTGGAGAGACTGCGCTTGCTGTCATCAGATGTGGAGGACCACCAGGGAGCTCTGTGCTATCTGGAGGAGAGTGCGGCTGAACTTTACAAACGCACCGGTGACCCCGTCTTTAAGGAGGAAGAAATGGTTCTCCTCAGGGCACAGTTTGAGGATGTCAAAGCTGCAGCTGAGGTGAAGTATTGTTTATGTCTAGTGGATAGTTGTAGTGTAATAGTTATCGAGAGTGTTTATATTAAAATTTAAATGAGTTAATTAATATTTTATGTTATTTAGGAGAGAGTCAGATTGTCAGAGGACGTTGTTCTTGAACATAAGAAGTACATGGAAACAATCAGGGAGCTCACTGATTGGCTAATGGTGGTAGGGGAGGAGCTTCAGCAATGCTCTGACCCATCCGGTGACTCGCCAACCTTAAGTCGGAAATTGACTGAAGTTCGGGTAAGATAATTAAATGAAAGAATATATTTAAAAATTAATTGGTCAGTTTTATCCTAAATCTTTTTACCTTTATCTTTAAAACTGAAAAATGTAGTATAGCATGTCATATCACTGAACATGTTATTTTGTGTCAGACTCTCATTTGCATTATGTTTAATGAAGTCCACATCTGTATAAAATAAGCATGCAATTTAAATACACTTCATTCCATTTTCATAATTCTGCAAAGCTTTTACACATTTATTAAACACTTCATTTTTTTGTGAACAAGCTTGTCTTCTCTCTGAGGGTTTTTCAACAACCTCTGTGGAAAATGATAGAACGAACCTGCAAATTGTTTTTTACTCATTTACAAACATCATCTTTCACTGTGAATGGTGTGAAATGAACAAATACATTCTTTGAAGCAGATCAGATGGTGTGAGACTGCACGTCAAATTATGTGAGACACTGATGATATGAATGCATAATTGCATTTCATCTGCACATATGATTATGTGAATGTGAGTGTGTATAAATAGATAGAGAGATATCAGTTTTTATTAACCCCATGAGAGAAATTGTACTGCAACAGCTGCCAGTCAACATACAACAGCTTTATACACATACACAATTTACAGTTTAAATGATCCAGTTTGCAGAAACTTTTATTTAAATGACCGTCAGATGAAGAGAAATGCAACAACAAAGAAGTGCTGCAATACCGAATTCCCCAAAATAGTGTAATTAGTGAAAAAAAAGTCGAATGTATGCACATGTATGTGAGTAGAGAAAAGAACTGTGTGCTTCATTCCAAGGTCAGAGTTTCTGTACTACATGCTCTCACAGGACTACAAATCAATGGATGCAGATGCTTAGATTTTACAGTTGTTATGGATCTGCAATATTTCTGTGCTGATTAGCTCATTATACTGTCTGCTTATCTCCATAACACTTTGTGTGCATGTTTGATGAGAAAGAAAATCTCCATAACACAGGGTGTGTGTTTGATGAGAAAGAAAATGAGAGAAAAGTACCAGAGGCACTGAGAGAGCAATAAGAGGCGTTAAGAAAGGGGGTGAAGGGGAAATTGGTGGGAAATTTCTATGCTGTTTGCACGTTTCTCCCTGGATAATCAATGCCAGTCAGGAAGAATGAGAGAGTGGTAGATGCGATAAAGGATAATAAGACTGCACAGCAGCACTTTAAATAAATTATATTCAAATAAGTGCTTCCATCTCTTTACCTTTAAAGCTGTGGTTTATTTTTTAAGGGATCATCACCTTAAAATGCCATCTGTTTATCACTGAACAATGAACATAAAGGTTTTTTAGAACAAGCTTAACTTTGTGTGGAAAGCTGTTATGCCTGAAATAAATTGGTTATATTTGCTTTTCAATTTTTTATGATCTATCATAATATTTTTGTATGGTTGATGACGAAAATAAATAAAAATGCATATGTGACCCTGGACCACAAAACCAGTCTTAAGTCATGCGGGTATACAAGTGCATCTCCAAAAATTTGAATATTGTGGAAAAAGTGATTTTTTTTATTGTAACTTATTTCAAAAAGTGAAACTTTCATATATTCTAGATTCATTACATGTAAAGTAAACATTTCAAAAGTTTTTTTGTTTTACTTTTGATGATGAGAGGTTACAGCTCATGTACAATACATTGTATGGGTCAAAATGATCAATTTTTCTTTCATGCCAAAAATCATTTGGATATTAAGTAAAGATCATGTTCCATGAAGATATTTTGTAAATTTACTACCGTAAATATATCAAAACGTAATTTTTGATAAGCTATATACATGGCTAAGAACTTCATTTGGACAACTTTAAATGCGATTTTCTCAATATTTAGATTTTTTTGCACCCTCAGATTCCAGATTTTCAAATAGTTGTATATCGGCCAAATATTGTCCGATCCTAACAAAATTTCAGATGATGTACTCAATTTTTTTTTTTAAATTGACCCTTTTTGTGGTCCAGGGTCACTTATATTTTGTTTTCCTATTGAACGTATAAATGATTATTTTACACTTTAATCTTCTTGATCTTTTGTTTAATTAATATTAATTAATATTACACTTTTATTCATTTTTGTTTTGTATTTTTAAAACTGCAACTTTCTGCACTGGTATTGTATTTAATTTTAATTTTGTTTATTTAACTAACATTTAATTTCATTTATTAATAGCTATATATATAATAAACATAATTTATTAAAAAATGTATTTTACATTGGATATTATCATTACTGAATGAATGAATGAATGAATGGATTTCCAATTGCTTAGACTAAGTAAACAAGTAGGCCTAGATGTTCATGTAGGAAAATTATGGTAATTAAGACGAATAAAAAAAATAGGGAGGTGGCAGACAGGAGAGTTTATCCTCTGAAGCGTGAGGAACAGATCCGATGTGAGAGTTTTTAGCACGCTTGAACAGTCAGTCAGTCTCAGAATCACGAGCGGCGGCAGCAGTACTTGGATAACGAGCAGCCACCGATGCCGCAGTTTCCGTAGCAACTTTACCCTCCCTCTCTCCATCTCCCTCCCTCCCTCCTCCAGGAGCTGCTGGAGCGCGGCGCGTACGAGGGGCGCGAGCGGCTGCGGCGCGTGCGGCTGAGCGCGGAGAGAGCCGGAAGGCACACGGCGGCGGCGGGCTGCGAGCTGATGGATGGAGAAGTGGCGGCGCTGGCGCGAGCGCTGCACCAGTGGGAGGGAGCTTCGCTACGAGCTCGCGACGCCCTCGAGACCGCCGTTGCCGCGGCGACAGGGGCCGAGCGGGAGCAGACACGGCTGACAGCGCAGTTGGAGGGAGAAATGGAGAAGCTGGAGGGCCAGCTGAAGGAGTGGAGCGAGGGACTGAGCAGCGCCGAGCGGAGGAATAGCGGAGCTGCGGCGGTGGAGGGATGGACGGTCGCCAAGGTAATTGAGAAAGATGAAGAGGGAAGGGGGAGTGTATAAGGTAAATGCTATTTAATTACAGTGTATATTATGTAAGCTCTCACACGTACTGTTTGGAAAGTCACACAGTTTGGTGAAGAATTTTATCATTTATTATCAATACACTCATTTACAAGGTTATAGCCAGAACATAATATTTATATAGTGCAGAGCATATCTTTTCTCCCTTTCCTCTCTTGTTTGTCTGCTTTCGTTATGTCTGGCTCTTTCTCATAAACTACAGTGAGTCCTAATATGTTTTCCTGCTGCTGAGGTTGTTTATACTTCCATCTGCTTCTTGCTGCTCAGATAATTAAAAAAATTTGCAGATTTTTCCTCCTCCTTTTCTTCCGTTTTTCCTCAAGTCCCTCAATGTTTCCTTCTTTTTTTTGTACTTTCTCTCATCCCGTGTTTCCGGTGTCCGGACTTGTTTGTGTTACACGCTCGTTTGCGCGGCTCAAGCTCCTCAACATCTGACAGCTGACTCCCACCGGGAGAGAGAAGAGGAGAGGAGGCGGGGAGGAAGGAGGGGAGAATGTGAAAGGGAGGGAGAGAGAAAGAGTGGGAACGCTAACGAGAGAACATGTCAAAGCCGAGGAAGAGTGAATGAGAGCCGCTGAAGAGTGTGAAAGAGAGGGAGAACTGCGGCGTGCGAAGTGGAAGACAGGGAGGAGTGAGAGAAGGAAGAGGAGGAGAGAGATTGAGGGAGGAAGTGTTCTATAGGGGGAAGTCAGGGAAGCATTTCCCTCTTGTTTTTAAAGAGAGGGTCAGGGGGAGGGTGGAAGCACAGAGAGAGAGGCACCACTTTGGTTCTGTATAATCTCAGGCATGTTCGGAGAAGTGGGAAGGCTTCCTGGACTCGTTGAAGAACAGAAATGCTTTTGTAAGAAGCCCTGTCTTGGAGTTGAATGGAGCTGTGTGTTAATGCTCAAATGTGTGTGTGTGTGTGTGTGTGTGTGTGTGTGTGCACAACTGTGCATGAAGAAGCTGATAAATGAGATTTTAGGTGTCTAGTGTGTCCGGTGCGTTGACACTCACCCCTGCTGTGTGTGTTTGTGTGTGTTTGTCAGGGTGTTCTGGAGGGGCTTCAGACAGCTGAAGTTATGGAGGAGAAGCTGAAGGCGCAGCTCAATGAGTTGTGTGGGTTTTCCAGCGATCTGGGTCCACAGTCGGACAGAGTCAGCGCTCTCATCAAGCTACACAACAGGTGAGTGTGCCGCTGACATGAACGCATATGCATGAGGTTAAAGGTTTTTGAAGTCAAATGGTCACCACCTGGTTTTGTTTAGCTGTCCATTCCTTGAAAGTTTGTTTGGCCTTTGTAGACAAGTAGAAGATGGATGTTTCATACAGAGCTTCCCATAAATATCTCCACTGCTTACAGCATGTGGTTGGTTTAATTGTTGTAAGGTTTATTGACCTAAAAGATTTTGGACATTGTAAAAACTGTATGCTGACATGCAGAGAACATATTAAAAATAAGAAGCAAATAATTTATAATAATGTAAAGCTAAAAAATTAATTCAAATTAAAAAATATAAAATGCTATTTATTTATTCTAGTATCTAATAAGTAATATTATTTTATATTTATTTAATTTAATAATTTATAAAAATAACAAAATAACAGGTTTTTAGCTTTGAAAATAAAAATATATTATATGTATTATAAAATTCTATAATAAATTATAAATTATGTATTATACATTTATACAGCAAGTAATGCATATAATAAATAAATAAAAATAAATAAATTGAGGCCTACATTTTGTGAAAATGTAAAAACATTTATTCAGCCGTTTTATTTACAGTGTTTATTGACCTTAAAGATTTTGTAAAAACAGTGTGTTTACCAGAAAAAACTCATTTAAAATAATAATATTAATAATAAAGCAAATATAATTTATAAAACTATAACATTGAAAATAAATGCAAGAATATTATTATAAATTAATAGAGAAATTAATTTTAAAAATGGTAAATTAATGCAAATATTGTTTTGTTTGTTTTGAAAATGTAAAAAACATTCTTTTAGTTTTTTCTATTGGTTTATTCATTCATTCATGAATAAATAAATATTTAATTGTTTGTTTTGTATATTAAATACACATGCTATATTTAATTAACGGAATGCATTTACACAGAAATTTAGTGCACTGAGGTGAATGAATGGTTGTGATATATTGCACCTCATAGCGCTGCATCTAAAGTGAACGTTTCAGCTGAGAGCACCTGTCATGACAGCAGGCTTTGCCTCGTTAGCATGCTTTTCAGGTATAGCAGCAAAAAACATGCTTATCTTCCCTCCACTGCCCACTTTAACCTCATCCGCATTCGTGTATGTGAGTGTGTATCTGTGTGCAGACATGCTAGTGTATGTTTTTGTGTGCAGGTTCTGCTGCGTTTTCACTTTCTGATACCCAAAATCTCCCTCTGAGAGAACCTGTCATTGAAACAGATGTCTGCTCACCTTGCGCTATCGGCCCCCCTACACTCACCCATTTTAACCTCCATCCCCCTTTTTCACCCTTTCCTTTTCTAATACCGCTCTGTGCATCTTCCTCCCTAGCCTAAGCTTACGAGCCTCCCGGGAATGTCAGAATAAGGAGAAGCTGCTGGAACAACGCTTCCGTTCTTCTCTGCATGACTTCCGGCAGTGGATGGTCAATGCCAACATCTCTACCGCCAAATGCTTTGACTCCCCTCATAGCATCCAGGATGCTTCCATCGCTCTCCAGCGGATCCAGGTGAGTGGAATGGTTGTGGACAGTACTCTGTCCAGGAGGCCTCATCCTAACTGGGCAAATTTCAAGATTCCTGGAACATAGCCATTGCCAGGCCACAGCAGGTTGTCTCTATTCCTGTCATGTAAAAGTAGCCAGAATTTGATAAAATGATAGCCCATTCTTATGTCCCATGGGCCAGTTTATGAGGCCACTATTCAGCCAAGGATGTGCCAGACTGGTCTATTTATGACTTCAATTAGCACGGCAGAAAACCCATGAGAGTGCAGGGAAAATGCACAGTAATGATGTATAGCTATGATGAAAGAGACATAGTTAGACCTGGACGGAAATCACCTGAGAGTTCTGCAGATTATCGAAAATATCTCAAATTTCATTTCTTAAATATTTTGGCTTTTTATTTCTATCTTCCCATAATAGTGTCATTGTCAGTGATTCTTAACTGTTCAGTTGTGACCCAAAAATGGGTCACTGGTCTGTCCGGATAAAATAATAATGGAAATAATAAAATGCAATTTACCATGTTAGCCTAAAAGGAAGTAAAAAACCTTTTGGTATCTTTTGTTGTGGACATCAAAATCTTCAGGGTCCATGTGCCTGATGGATTTTGTTTTGTTTTGTTAACCTTCTGTTCACGGTACATCAGAAATACTGTATCATGTAAATACGGAAAATTTTCTCTTTATATTTTTATGTTACAATTTGTTTTGTTTTATTATAATTTATTTCATTTTGTACTTCTTACAATTTATTTATTTAATATATTTATTTTGAGCAGTTACAGTTTGAACTGTAATTTGTTTTATTATTATATTTTATTTAAAAAAGATATTTTTGCAATGTAGTGACATTAATTTTTCAGCCTTAAAGGTGGGGTATGTCATTTTTAAAAAACGCTTTAGAAAACTGAGTCGGGGCCGAGTACCAAAACAAACTTGTAGCCAATCAGCAGTAAGGGGCGTGTCTACTCATGATGTGGAGGAGAGTGCTTTCAGTGCACAGGATGAGCTGAGCGGAGCGACAGAAAGATAGAAATGGCGGATAAAAAACAAAAGAGAAAAACGTCTGCGGAACGATAAGGCAAGAAGTAGGACCCTTGTAAATATCGGATCAGCTTTCCAGCGCTGGAGAGAACTCGGGGAGCGCAAGGCCTGCGATCGGATGCCGAGGTTGCTTTGTTTCTTCCCGATAGGTGAGTAACACTGTGTCTACACTGGATGCGCTGCGCCACCAACAGCTAAAGTCTGCCTAGACTGGACGCGATAAAGCGACCGTTGAAAATCATTTGAAATTTGTGTCAGCAGGTCATAAATAGAACTTGGCAGCAGTTTTCTGTCGGGGATTTGTCGCGCTGCGCAGCATTCAGTGTAAACAGCATCACTGATTATAATGACTTCAGTCGTATTTTGTCGCACCGCTCGCGTCCGGTGTAGACACGGTGTAACATTGGTTTTGCTTTGTTCCACAGAACTAATCGTTGCCTGGGTTACGTACATATGTGTGGGGCGGAGCTATCAAATTAGGGGCGAGACCCTTTTAGGGTAGGGCGTGTTTGTTTTGGTGATTTCAAATATCAACATTGGCTACCAGAAATCGCTTACCCCACCTTTAAAAAGAAAGGGTAATACATTTACTGTCTGTCTCTTTTGTTATGAACACAGAAGGCTTAACAGTCCAATCTGTGTTTTGCTACAAATTCCTCTGTCACAGCTAGCTAGTCACATTAGGCAGATACCAACATGAACAGGTTACATGACATGTCCTCACCACCAAGACTAAATACAAGTTCACTTGCAATGAGGGTAAACGTTATTTGTTTTGACCACAGTGTGTGGTTAGTGTGGAAAATATTTAGCTGCTGAGACCATGAAACCATTAAAATTCCATTTTTACGCTAATTTTGGCACTGTTTTGGGTCACCACTTGCCGTCCAATGAAAAATCTGGGTCCTGAAGCAAAACCAGATCAAGCTCTTTTTAGCATTTGTCTCCATACATAAATTCATTCCACAGAATACTGCAGATATTTTTCCCACAATCAGCAGAGAAAAAAAGCACAAATCAGCACAGATTCTGTGTGGGCCTAGATGTAGCATAGGTCATGTACAACAATAAAAAAAGGAGAGATATGAAGAAAGAAGTGGAACAGGGTTACTGAGAATGAAAGATGGAAACAACGCTTCTCATTTTTTATTTACCATCAAATACATTTCAAATGTGGAACAATGTTTCCGCATGGCTTACTGCCCTGAACCACCAACACAGCGGCAGACATGCTTTGGGTCATACATAATTGCATCTGTACCGTTTGAGTGGAGAAAGACGGAAAAAAGATGGGATGTGCACGCCTCACAGATGGTGGGAGATCCCTGCTGGGTGCCTGTCAATGTCTGGACGTGACTCATTGCACTTGCTGCCCTCTGCTCTGTGATAGTCTACTTGTGTCTGTGTGGCTGACGTCTTGCTCATTCTGCTCCACAGGAGTTCAAAAGTGACAAGGAGCAGGGCCAGACCAGACTGAACGCTGTCCTGACCTATGGAGAGCAGCTTAGTAGCGTGGTGCCTGCTGACAGAGTGGAGGCGATCAGGACCAAAGCAAATGCAGCCAAAGATGACTGGAAGAGCCTGATGGACAGCTTACAGAGAAGAGAGACGGCCTTACAGGTATAGCTGCATAGAGATGAGTACATACGTTTCTATGTATTTCGTGTATATATGTTTTTTTATTTTATTAGTAGAGTTAGCTGAGTAGAGTAGAGTGAATTTTTTAAAGACATCTCTGCATATTACTATTTTAATACCCTGCTCACTTTACATTTTTAATAAGTAAAAGTGTCTCTAAAATTATTTTATTTTATTTTATTTTATTTTATTTTATTTTATTTTATTTTATTTTATTTTATTTTATTTTATTTTATTTTATTTTATTTTATTTTATTTTATTTTATTTTATTTTATTTTATTTTATTTTATTTTATTTTATTTTTAACACTTTAGTATAGGGACCAGTTCTCACTATTAACTAGTTGTTTATTAGCATGCCTATTATTAACATATTGGCTGTTTATTAGTGCTTATAAAGCACATATTCTGCATGACCATATTCTACATTCTACAATCTCTAATCCTACCCGATACCTAAACTTAACAACTACCTTACTAACTATTAATAAGCAGAAAATTAGGAGTTTATTGAGGCAAAAGACGTAGTTAGTGGTTTGTTAATGGCAAGAATTGGACCGTTTTATTTTATTTTATTTATAAATTAAAAACCATATACAGCTTAAGGAACATGTGTAACATCTATGAATATGTACTTTTAGGTCTTGCAGTCTCAGATGCAGGACTTTGAGGCGAGTGTGGAACCCCTTCAAGACTGGCTGAACAGGACTGAGATCAGTGTGCAGGAGAGCAGCGCTCGCCTCCATGACCTGCCTGCCAAAAGACTAGAGCTCTCTAAACTTCAGGTAAACCTAGATAGTCTTATTGACTTATTTATACTTACTCATAAGAGCTGCCACAATGAAATCACTCACTACTATTAAGATTCCAGTCCTCACTGACTGTACCTTGAAAATCAGTGTAATTTAATTAGTTGACAGAAGAACATTTGATTTATGATCAATGGATTATGCATTAAACATTTGGAGACTATTAAAAATACATTTTTCTTCTTTTCATGTCTTTTGAACATAATCTAGCTTTTTAAACATGTAATTAAATGATCAGATGAAATCAGCTAACTGTGGCAGTGGATTTTGCAGTACTTAAGCTCAATTAAATGAGTTGAACAGAAGTAGGATCTGCTGGAGATAATGAAATAAACCATGTCTGTCACTGATGATTCCGCTGAGTCAAGCTTTTTGCCACAATTGAGGATTAAGCTGACATGCAATTAATTTCTCGCTCTCCAACTGCACTCAAAGAACAAAACCCCCAATGAACAATTTGACAATAATATGAATGTAGAATAGAGGTTGTAAAGATAAACATTTCTATTTTTGCCTTATCACAAGATCTTTCATCTCTATTTTTGTATTGCTTTGTCACCTGCTGGGCCCTTTTGTCTGCTCTGTTGGCAATTACATTTCCAACAGTGTATCTGTACAGTGTGTGGAGGTCCTCTGAGTGATTATCCATCCCCTCCCATCTTCCCCTTCCCCTGCTTTTACCCACTTTCCCTCTTAATCCCTTTATCCCCAGAGTGCACCCAACATGATAGACTCTATTATCATGAACTGTGTCTGCCTAACTGACAATTTCACAGTCTGCTCTTTTTCCATCTAGAGAAAAGAAGCAAGAAATTTCCTTGTGGTGGTCTTTTGTGCCCTGATGTATTAAGTGTGTTTAGTAAAACTTGTTTGTTGTTTGGAGAATGTGACTTGTCCATCTCAATCGATATGTTCAAAAGCTCATGTTGGCTTTTAGTGTGGTTTTTCATGGCATGAACATTCGTCTTTATTCTTCTGTGACCCCTGCTTGCCTCGTGACCCCTGCTTGCACACCCTCAGACGCTGCTGGAGGAGATGCGCTCCAGAGAGTCTGAACTGGCAGAGCTGAGAGGGCGAGCACATGGCCTCTGGGAGGGTCAGGGTGCTGGGAAGAGCTTTGTGCATCGGGTCTGCCAGCTAGCCGCATGCTACTTGGCCTTGAGCAACCTGATTAAGGTAACCTCCTTTACCTGTCTGTTTACCTTATCAGTCCTCTGTTTACTCTTTCATCGTTACCGCTGATAGTGATGGAAGATGAGCTCATTATTAATGGCCTGTTGAGATCTATTAGGAGAGTTACTATTTGCTTTACATTTTTCATTGTTTATTTAACTCTCGGTAACAGGTTTGTTTTAAGTCTTGGAGACTGTTCAGTTTCTATAGTCTTAAGGTTTTCTATATAAACTGCTAACTGATAGTGGTAAGATTCTATTGATATGCTTTGAATTTTGGAGAAAGTCGTTTGTTGCATTTGTGCATTTCTTTTCTCAGTAGTTCGGATCAATTAAATTTGTTTCTATTTTCTTGACTGATTGTCTACACTATCATTTAAAAGTTTGCAGTCAGTATGATTTTTTTTAAAAATGAATTAATATTTTTTTTTTTAGCAAGGAGGCATTAAATTGATCAATTAAATTGAAGTGATAGTAAAGTCATTAATGTTGCAAAAGAACTTCTCTTTTTAAATAAATGCTGTTCTTTTAAACTTTCAATTCATCACAGAATCCTGAAGGAAAATGTGTCATGGTTTCCACAAAAATATTAAGCAGCATATCTAAATTGTAAAATATATTAATATAGAAAACAGTCATTTCAAATTGTGATTTTCTTTTACTCTATTTTTGATCAAATTAATGCAGCATTTTCTTTGAAAGATTATCTTTTAAACATTAAAAAATCTGACCAACTCCAAACTTTTGAAAGTTTGTGTACTTTATAAAAAAGCTAATTCTATACTAATTTACTTAGGGATGCATTGATATTACATTTCAGACTAATGCCAATAATTCTTTCCATGTTATGGCCAAATAACCAATAAATGTTTTATATTAAAACTCTGTATTATTTTATTAATGTATATTAAAATAAAACACTAAAAACTACACTGCTGCAAGTGAATTTAGGCATTGCAACATGATAATGTACAGTATGAAAAATGTATATTTATTTTGACATTTGCTAAATAACATGTAATATTAACAAAACATAATAAATGTTATTAAAAAAAGTGAGCATTAGATCACTGCAAAAGGTAATCTAAGTGTAAAATTAGGAAATATGCACAATTAAATATCCAACTGTTAGATAACAATAAACTTAAAAATCTCTGATATGAGCTGATAACCGATATGGTATCATTAATGTGCATCCGTACAGACACCTGTGTAAGTAATAGATTTCATTTGTCCAGTCTTTTACTCTAGTCTTGACTTCTCTCACCCCCTTCTGCAGGAGAAAGTGTCAAGGGTAGAACGAGTTGTGGGGGAGCATCAGCTTTTTTCACAGGGCCTTCAGGAACTTCAGAACTGGGTTTCAGAGTCCCAACGGGTCCTCAAGACCTGCAGATGCCCCACATCTGACAAGAGTGTGCTTATCACCAGAATGGGCCAGCTTGAGGTACATCCTCATTTATTATACACATTTTACTGTTGCTAAATCTTAAGGACAACCTTCAAGGGATTTGGCTTTCGTGAATTAGTTTGTAAGTTTTATTTGTACATGTTGAGTGTATAATAGGATTTCTGATTGATTACAGACTTTACTGGCCGCTTGTCAGGGGAGAGAAATCCAACTGAAGATGCTCATCACCAGAGGGGAGTCTGTCCAGAGGAACACCTCGGCTGAGGGTGTACCAGTGGTTCGCAAGCAGATCCAGGACCTCAAAGACTCCTGGGAATCACTCTTGTCAACATCCATACAGTGCAAAAGGTCAGAAAAGTCTCTGTCTATCACTCTGTGTTTATTTATCTCTTCTTCAGTGCTTTTGTCTGAGCATTTCCTCAGATACGTGTTCATCAGGTGTCTATGTGGAAGCCGTAGATGTCTCGTTTATGTGTCGCATTTACAGCCAGCTGGAAGGTGCGTTGTCACACTGGACCAGTTACCAGGAAGATGTCAGTCAGTTTGAGTGCTGGATGGAGCGAGTAGAAGAGAGCCTCGGAAACTCCGACAAACACTACGCAGAAATGAGGGACAAGACAGCCAATCTAGGCCGTGCCAAAGTAATTAATACTTTTCATATGCATACTTGCACAAGCATATATAATATGATTATAATATTATTATTTTATACTGGATTTGTTATTTAGGTTACAGTTGTATATTCTTACAGTTCTGAGATTGAAATTGAAATCTCAAAGTATTAATTACTTTAATTGCTATGTTCTGTACAGCTCCTCTATGAGGAAGTGCTTAGCCACTCTAGCCCTTTAGAGACCATTGCAACCAAGGGTTCCAACATGACTGAACATACAGCCACCCAACAGGAGATCCAGAAACTCAGTGAGAGATATACAGCCATTAAAGACAAAGCCAAGGTAAGCCAAGGATGTCAAACTAGGCAGCAGACCAGTGCTTACATTTTTTTTGAGTGGTCAAGAAGAATTATTCAGCACAAACTAAAATGATGAAACCAACCAGTGGTTATGGAGTGCAACAGTGGAGTCCTGCTGACAGGGAAATTGATTTTTAACAATAACATAAATATTTCAACTAGTGCTGGGCGGTATGACCAAAAATGTATATCACGGTATTTTTCAAAATTATACCGGTTTCACGGTATATGACGGTATTTATTTTTTTCATGCATGATCGGGTGTTAACCACATTTTCTACTGATTGAGAGAGGAAAAACTGCAGTAGATTGACTTAGAATGCCCTATTTTACTGTCATGATGAGCGAATATTGTAGAAAAATTCCACACTAAATAGTGACTAAACACGACCCATTAATACATGTTAACCAGGAGTCATTCTCATTTATAATCGCGACATCGTCTGATAAAATCAACATGCATCTAACGTTATACTAAAGAGCGGCTATATGCGGTGGTTTTGGCTATATTACTTTTTTGTCTCATGCAGCGCACTGCCTGCGTCTGAGTAAACTAAAAAAAAAAGTGCATAATATTAACAGACGAACTATGCTCATATTTATAATTCCAAACAGTCGCGGTACGGCCAAATGAATGCGGTGCTTCTCTGCCGCTCGCTGCACAGAACAGACGCAGAGAGACGCGACGCTGCGCCGGGAGTCAGATCTCGCGCTCGCGGGGCAGCACTGGCGACATCTTCCAACTGAACCATAGCTAAGATTTATCCAAAACATTCGCTAGGTTTGTCAGTTTGTATATTCTATGGAATAAAAGCCGCTAAAAGGGTCTGAAAGTTGCTAAATATAGTGCTAAAATCACGCTCGTGTGTGTGAGTCGCGGGAGCTGGTGGCGGCGCGCGGTGGATATTGTGGATGAGTCCTTCTGTGTCATCACGTTCTACTAGTTTACAGCTTCAGAACTTTCACGCTTAGTAACACATACAGCTGTGTTCTTGCCACAATGCAATAGTGAAAAGAGACCCCTCTCAAACAGTGTGTCGCGTTCCGAACGTTATTTAAATAACACCGGTATTGCGGTATTTTAAAAATTCATATCATAAGAAAAATAAACACCGGTATTCGGTATGAACCGGTATACCGCCCAGCACTAATTTCAACACAGACCTACAATGAGCAATGTTTTTGTAGAAGCCATAAATCAGGATGATTTACAATAAAAAAAAATGTAATAACCAAATTTCCAGTGAAGAGCTACACCAAATATAACCCTGAAAAGATCATTCAGCAATCAGAGAAGTTTCTGTTACCATGGAAAATGAATTTGCGGCCAAAGAGCTAAGCAGTGACCTTCCAGGATTGCACATGAACTATATATATATATGGATCTAGTTGATGTGGTTTGTGGCTCAAAACTCTTTATTGAAGTTTTTTATCTCTATGGAGAAAAAGAATGGGAGAAATACTTCTAAAACCAAACAGCTAAAAAAGTGTTAGGCTCTGTTTTTACTCTGTTTCCACTTATTGTGGAATAAATTTGAAATAATATTCTCTGCTGGTGTTTCAGGCTGCTGTCAGTAAGGCAGAAGAATTGGTTCTGCTCCATCAAGAGTACCAGCGTGGGCTGCACATGTTTGAAGACTGGCTGGAGCAGGAGCAGAACAGTTTGGCCCTCCTCTCACCCCTGGATGAAGATGTAAATGCTCTGGAGAACACGTTAAAAGAACTGCAGGTTAATATAACACGATTTTTTTACGGCTTTAATATTATAGGAAAGAAATATTCTGCACTACCTAATCTTTACTTTTTGCTCTTTCTGTCTAATAACATCTCCAGATGCTCCAGTCACATTGCCCTAAGGGACATAACTTGCTCAGCTCAGTTCTTGCCAGTCGAGAGAGAGTCATTCCATGGGGTGCCCCTCAAATTGAGGATCGGGCTCTGGAAACAGCACAGACGGAATGGCAGGGGTACCAAGACCGGCTCGGTGAGACCAAAGTCCAGGTGGAGCAGGCCCTCGCAAGGGTTCAGCAACTTGAAGGTTTATTCCAAAGCTTAGACCAGTGGCTGGTTGACATAGAGCTCAAAGTTAAGGTGAGAAGCCACCGTCGCTCTGATGTCACTGCAAAGGAGGCCCAGCTTCAACACCTTAAGGTATGATGCATTATACTTCTGCCTGATGGTTTCAGATTTATAGTACTCTGGTTTCATGTAAATATGTTGACCTTTTTCCATCATTCCCTTACTTCAGAGGTGGCAGATTGAGGCTGCTCAACGTCAGGCCGAGGTGGAAGGCCTTAGTACTCTTGCACAGCAAGTCGTCGAGGATGCTCATGTCAGTGGTCGGATCAGTACCAGGGTTACCCAGCTCACTGCCCGCTACCATGCCTTGCTTCTACAGATACAGGCAAGTCAGCCTTGTGCATTTGCAATGTTTATGTACTTGATTATTTCAGGAAAGTATGCAGCATCATTCAGTATGCTGCCCATGTCTTTTTACTAATTTTTCACAAATAATGTGCATAAAATAAATATTTTCTAAATGTAATCATTTTCCATCACTTTTTTTTATCAGTTGGTGTTTGAATTGTCCTGTTAATTATAGAGACACATGACATTCATATTCATATTGCAGGTTCTTGGATTGTTTATTGTTTTTTTTAATTCTGCTCTTGCAGTGTGAAAAATACAACAGACGCTGTGGTTTTACAATCTGGGCACCTTATTTTGCATGGGTTGAACAATATCCCACTAATTATTCCTCTGGTTTACGCTGAGGATCTCTCAATTTTCTCCCCAAATCCTCGCTCAATCTCTTTCCCAGTGTTATTGTTAACTACAACTGATACTGTTGATTTTTTTTTTATTGAAATGAAGCTGAAATAAAAAATTAAATAAAATAAAACTTAAAAAATGTAAATGAATATTAGAAATGTTGTCTTGGCAACTAACTGATATAATTACTAAAACTGATATAAAATAAATGAAATGTACAGGAATAAAAACCAAGCCGATAAAAATACAATCTAATAATAAAAATACATATAACAAAATGACAAGAACTTAAAATTAAGTATTAAAATTGGCTAAATAATGAAACATTTTCAGTTTAATTTAAATTTCTACTTGAAATTTCTACTGTTTCTACAATGACGTTTCTTTTAATAGAACCTGGTGTCATTGACTCACCTCTCACTTTGCTGCCAAAGCACACTGATGAGTCTAATTTCTCAGCCATCTAAAGATTGGAAGTTGTCCAACCTGGTAAACCAGCTCCTGTGACCCTCTGTGATGACAAAAAAAAAAAAAAACCTACACACTAGAAAAATCAATGTCTCGCCCACATTGAGACCTTAGCTTGTAATTAAACAATATAGGATTCAATCTTGCCCATCAATCTGTGCTGCTGCTTTTGTCGTAGCAGCAGAATTGTTTTTAACACTTGCTGTAACACCTCTCCTTCCTGCCCACTTCTCTCTAACATGCACACACACCCTGGCTGCGACACTGAATAGCGCGTGTAATTATTCTGTGAGAAACAACAGGCCGCCACATGCACTGCAGTCAAGAGCTATTACGTCTCTGCAGATAGGTGTGCACGCAGCACAGCGCAAAAGCGTTAATTGGTGCCACGTGCATGAGGGATCTGCATGTCAAGTGAAGAATGCGGCAAAATAGCTTAGCCTCAAGCCCCCAGCGGTGAATGCTAGCGAGTGTGCGGCATTGGATCAATCAAAACACTTCATGCTGATGAGACAGAATTGCGAGCGTTCTTGACAATGAGCCTTTTGATTTATACTTCCGTCATTCAGGATACACTCAAACAGCTCCAGGAAGAGATGCAGAACATCACAGAGGCTCAAAATGCTCTCAAGACCTTCTCTGATTGGTTGAGCACTGCGAGGAAGAATTTCAAAATCGTTACCGAAAGGACAGAGGCTCTCGATCGCATTACAATGGAAAAGAAGATGAAGAGGCTAGAGGTATGGCCTAGTGAAAACACAAATGTTACTGTACATAGCATGTCCATGTAAATTTTACATACAAAAGGGACTCAAACCCACAGGGGAGAAAAAAATTATATATATTTTATATATATACGTATGTGTGTGTGTGTGTGTGTGTGTGTATATATATATATATATATATATATATATATTAGTGCTGTCAAACGATTAATCATGATTAATCGCATCCAAAATAAAAGTTTTTGTTTACGTAATGTATGTCTACTGTGTATATTTATTATGTATATGTAAATACACACACATGCATGTGTATATTTCATAAAAATATGTTATGATTATATATTAAATATATTTATTTATAATATAAATTATATGAATATAAATATAGACATGTAAATACATGTAAATATTTTCAAAATATATGCTGTATGTGTGTGTATTTATATATACATAATAAATATACACAGAACACACAGATATATTATGCAAGCAAAAACTTTTATTTTGGATGCGGTTAATCGTGATTAATCGTTTGACAGCACTAATATATATCATATCACTCATATATATATATATATATATATGAAATCATGAAAATAATTAAGATTAAAAGAACAAAACATTTTAATAGACGCTTCTACAGGGTTTTATTTTTTCCTTTTAAGAGTTGAAGGATCAGATGAACAGATGAAACTGTCACCCCTTTTTATCCTGTGGTTTAACAGCTATTGATTTGGCCTGATAAAATTACACACACACACACACACACCACAGACTAGGACTCTCAGTGGGCCTGGCACAGTTTTGCACTCATATTTGAGATCGTAAGAGCTGGTGTGTCTCTATGTGTGCACATGTATGAGTCTCTTTGTCTTCTTAAGGATATGATCAATATGTCTACTACACAAAGCAAAAGAAAGCTTTAGCGTGATCGCACCCTACGTGCACACACGCACACAGCCACTTCACACACTCCCCCACTGTGATAGCAGAGATGAAGGAACGGTCTGTCTGTGGAACCTGCTGGCACAGACTGTGTAATTGATGCAATGCCCTTGCGGTTTCAACATCACATAGCACACTCTTCCTTTACACACATATACATATACTACTCATTTGATGCATATAATCTTGTCAAGATCAATAGCGCCACACAGATGTTAATAGAAAAGTCATATAGAGGCTATCTGTGTTTTATGTGCACCCACTCCATTAAATGGTAATGTCAATGGTATAGATGCATGTATTTGTGAATAATAAACAGCCAATTAAGTGTACATTTCTATCACTAGATCATATTTCTTTACCCAATTATCCTTGGATCCTACACCTCTTCGCATCACTAACTTCTCATTTCCTTATTTGTGTGTGAAGATGGTCATTAAAACACTGAGGCTGCTTTCTCTGTCAGTACCGCAGCAGTAGCTCCAAATCCAGCTGTCCAGCTCTCATGTACTGCTCTTTGTAGAGACAAGAGGCTGATATCATATAGAGAAGCTTCCCGCTTAAAGGTAAAGGAGTAGGAGGGGCTGAGTGCGGTCGTTGCCGGGGAAACCCCGCTGCGGCAGTCCCATTTAAGGCCTGGGTAATTGGGTCTTCCTCTCATATCTCTAACTGGGGCCTCACTGGGTCTGCACACACAGGTGTCAGGAGCCTGGCAGGCTTCAAAGTACCCATCAGAAAAGTCCACTTCAGAGGAGCGTTCTAAAAACCTGAAGCTCCATGTGAATAGAGGGGATCAGAAGCTGTCAGAAACAGGAAATTCTATACTTGTCTTGGTTGCACACTGGGGAAGGCATAAATATCTTTCCTGTGGCTCATTAAATTATTGATTTTTGTTTGTTTATTATTGTTGTTCTTTTTGTACCCTTTCATTCGTTGTTTAAAAGACTCTCTCACCCCACAGTCTCTACAGGGGGACATGGATCAAGGTCACAGCCTGCTTAAAACACTTCGAGAGAGTGCAGAGCAGGCCGTTTCCTTTTTGGATGACCCTGGAGCATCCAGGCTAGAGAGGGAAGTGCAAACAGGCCGATCACAGCTCGAAGAGCTTATTCTGGGGCTACAGGAAGAGCATGCAACCCTGGAAAGGAGCATAGTGCTCTATAAAGATTTCCAAGAGCGCTACAAGAGCCAAATGCAGTGGCTTAGGGAGACTCGAGCTCTTCTCTGTTCTACTGTTGAACCCAAAGCAGAACTTTACCAGAGGAAAGCCCAGCTGAACAAGTACAAGGTAGGTGATTTGTTTTACAGTCTTTAACCGATATGAAATCTGTACTTGTGACTAGCTCTGTCAACAAAAGTGGTAGTCCCCCTTGTCACTTTTAAAATCAGTAGGGTTGTCAATGATCTTTTGCAAGCATTAAGATATGTATATACTGTAATTTAAAAATATATGTAATATACATATATATAAATCAGTTTTATATTAAGTCACTTTTGCTCATGAAGGCTGCAAAATACAGAAAACAGTAGGGCTGCAACAACGAATCGATTAAATCGATAAAAATCGATTACTAAAAGCGTTGGCAACGAATTTCATAATCGATTCGTTGTGTCGCGCGACGCGGAGACGTTTGATTATTAAAAAAAAAAAACTTTAGTTGAGCGCGGAGCGAAGTGAACACACTCGGTCTCTCTCGCGCACGGATGCTAGCTTTTTGCTAGAGTGCTAGAGTTTGGCGCCTCATAAATAAAAAACAAAAAGTAAAAAAAAAACGAGCGGAGGTAGAGGAAAGATACATGGCGGAGGCAGAGAAATCCGTGCGACCCAAGTCATCCAAGGTGTGGGAGCAGGGGCGGCGTTTGCGTATGGCAGAGTATGGCAGTTGCCATACCCTAGCCCAGTCAGGTGCTGTGAAAAATTATCCAAACTTGAGTCGCTTATAATTCGTTTTATTATTTTAAATCAGAGAGTTTTAAAAATAGTAAACCAATGATAAGCATTAAAATAACTTGTCAGTAAAACTTCGTAACGCCATTGGATCATCGAGCTCTCAGCGAGACCTCGTAACTTCACCCGCCTCCGTTCAGATTGACGCGCGCACAGCCTGGAGAAGATGAGATCTCTGCTTTTTCGCAATGCAAGGGTGAATAAATAATTGGTGTTTGAATAGTACAGCGTTTTCTTTACTCAAACACTATGTCAGTAAAGGATAATGTTTTTGTGTGTTTGAAGAGTGGAGAAGAATTAGTTATTTGCTGTCTATATACGTTTTAAATATCCTGTGCATTATGTGCATAAGCGCTTAATTTGAGATTTTGGCCAAGTGTATTAAACAACAAGAAAAAACTAAGCGCCCATATAGCTACAATCAAAGTTATATAACCTGTAAAAGTTGATGAAAGCATAATGCACTTAATGCACTTATGCACTGCATAACAGTTACAGCCGTTCTAACGACAGACAAAACACTCCATCTCCGTCATTCTCTGGTCAAAAACATTATTAACTCCATTTGAGCTTGATTTTCATATAATGTTAAGTGCAGGTGTCTGATACAATACCAACGCTAACGACGCAGTGTTGTTAAATTATTTAATTTTTTGCACCCCCCCCCCCCCCCCCCTATTATTATTATAACAGCTCAGGGATGTTCAAGGAGCAACATGTTTGTGCACTTTCTAAAGATTTTAGTTCTGTTTTTGAATAAAGGGTTGGAAATGAATGCTTTTTTTTTTTAAATCCGATTCATCGATTAATCGAAAAAATAATCGACAGATTAATCGATTATTAAAATAATCGTTAGTTGCAGCCCTAGAAAACAGTAATATTTTGAAATATAGAAAAATTTAAATAACTCTTTATTATTATAATAAAATGTCATTTATGGCTGTGATGGCAAAATTGAATTTTCAGCAGCCTGGTCCTTAATGATGCTTCAGAAATAATTCTAATATGCTAATTTGGTGCTCAAGTGACATTTCAGTCACTCCTAATTTGCTGCTTATTAATAGTTAGTAAGGTAGTTGTTAAGTTTATGTATTGGGTAGGATTAGGGATGCAGAATATGTGCTTTATAAGCACTAATTAACATCCAATATGTTAGTAATAAGCATGCTAATAAGCAACTAGTTAATAGTGAGAATTGGTCCCTATACTAAAGTGTTACTGACATGTCTTATTTTCTATGTTGAAAACAATTGTGTTGCTTAGTATTTTTGTGGAAATCATGAAATATTTTGTTTCTGGATTTTTCAATAAATTTGAAGTTCAAAAGAACAGCATTTATTAGAAATAGAAATCTTTTAACAATGCACAAGTGTTCACTTTTGATCAGTTTAATGTGTCCTTGCGGAATAATCCATGTATGTCTGTGTATCTGTATTCATTGTTCTGTTGTGTCCAGGCTGTAGAGCAGACGTTGCTATCCCGAGATTCTGCCGTGAGCTTTGTGCTAGAGAAAGGAGAAACTCTGCTGACCCTCCTCCACTCCCCTTCCATCACAGACAACATGACCAGACTACAGGCGGACTACCAGGAGCTGTGTGGCTCAGCAAGGGTGTGCTCACAAACACTACAAAAGCAATCTTTTAAATGCAGCATAACATAGAAAACATTTGCTGTTGTGAAATAGTTACATATGCTAATGTACATAATGCACCCCACTTACTGCTAAGTCCACCCAGCATGTTATAGACTCTAATCAGTAAAATGGGTAATTTAAAACATGCTGTGATATCAGAACATTAATGTATGACCTCCAACATTTACATATCAGTGCTTGCTTTAGCAATTTGGAAGAGTAACAGTCATATACATACAGAATCATTTAAAACTAAATTGCAAATTATAAAGAGTGGGGAGAAACAAATTGCTATGAATGTGTAGATTATTTCCCTTTTAAGCTTTTGAATATTAATTTGGAGGCTTTATGTGCTATTTCCTCCAAGAAGGCATCCATTAACCCTGCAATCAGTGCCATGAATACTCACTTTCAAATAATTCATCTCATGCTTGCAGCTGTCAGAAGCTCCTTATAGCATGAGAGTTTCCAGCTGTGTGTTTATATATGTGCTTCAGTGTGAGTGCTTGCAAATGTCTTGATCATTTCTGTAATTTAAATATATTTCCTCAGACCCACGTTCACAGATTGGAGGCCCAGGTGAAGAAACAGGAAGCGTACCACAAAGATCTACAAGAAATTGAGCGTTGGCTGTTGCAGATGTCCAGCAGGATGGTGACTCCTGACCCGTCATCAGGCGGTGGCCTGGAAGCTGCCACTCAGCAGCTAGCCAGACATAAGGTGACAAATCACAAAGCTTCACAGAAGAGCAGAACCCTATAAATAACCAAACACACATCTGCATTTTGTTTACCCACATAAAAAAATGTTGTCATTACAGTTTCAGTTAATATTGGTATTCACAAAAATATAAAGCTATTAGTAGGAGAACCTTTTGTTTAAATTTATGTTTGCACATATTGTCTAATCTCAGGCTATTATGGAGGAGATAGCGGGTTTTGAGGAGCGTTTGGCTACACTTAAGGAAAAGGGAGAGGAGCTGTTGTCCGGCTGCAGCGAGCGCCTCCAGGCTCGGCTTCGCCAGCAAATTCAGAACCACCAGCAGGGAGCAAGAGACAGCTACTCTGCCATCTGCAGCACTGCCCAGCGTGTGAGTTTACTTGCCAACACACCAGCACAAGACCAGCATTGTGCCGATGTTTACTGTGCATATAGACCTACAACAGTATATAAAGACTTACAGTTAATATAAGCAGGAGTGTGGTTATGTGACTTTTAACGATGGACACAGTGGTGCATCCGTTATTGGCCTGTAAAAATATCTGCAAACATCAACTAGCTGTTAAAAAGCAGCCAATTATGTCCTATCAACCACATGGGGGCGGAGGTCATGGATAGTTAACAACTCATGAAATTTTTTTAAATGCCTCTGGCTTGGTTGAAAATGACAAGAGAGTTTTAGTGCATTTTTAGTGCATTTCAGTTTTATTTATATTATATTATAATAATAATTTAATAAACGGTGAATAATAATATTTATTTATTGATTTATTATCCGTTATTTCCAGTAAATTCTCCTATATTGCAATTTTGAAGTTTTAGTGCTCATTAATTGTATGATTTCCAGTCATTGTGCTGGTGTCATTGTTTATTGTCCCTCTGCTCACATCAAAGCTTTGTTCCAGCAGCAAGCTCAAGCGTGTGCCAGCTTTCTGCCACTCTTCCAGAACCTCCTGATTATTTTAATCCACCCTGCCTGGCTTCCTAGTTGCACAGGTCCATTAAAGTGCTGACAAAATTCTCCTTTCAGTGTATTTGTCTTTTAAATCAGATTAAACAACCCTTACTAAGCAGTCAATAAACTAGGGACTTCTGGCAATGAAATGTACTTGACATTTTGACTTCTGCGTGCCAGTGTCATTACAAGGAGACCCATCAGGAGGCACTAAGAAATCATTTCTCCATGAAAGCGTATCATTAAAGCCCATGGCAATGAAAGTGAGCACATATACCCCCCTTTGCAAATCACTATCTCCCCCCTACTCCAGCTCTAGCAGTATCCTACCAAAAGCTGCCACCTGCTTTCCTCTAAGAACCCTAATCACACGCACCCCTAATATGGCAACTACTCTCTGCCATCTGACACATTGCCTGCTCAGTCACTCTCTGAGCAAACCACCCAGTCTATTAATACCTCGCCCTCTTCCCCATGCCAGTTTTATTTTGCCCATCAAGTCCAATTCCATCAAAACAAGCCGAGACATTGATAAAACCCCTCCCTTCTGGTTTGCTAGTTTATACCCCGTACCAACATCTTGTGCCAACCTTGCCAGAACAATGCCATCCGGTAAATCCCGCCACCTGGCAGTCTGGTCAATGAGTTCCTCAGTCTGCATGTGCTCTGCCAACTCCTGCCGTCTGCCAAAGCAAGCCTGTCGTTGCCTGCCCCCCGCGAGGGCTCGTGAATTAAGAATGTCAATCAGCGTCAGCTTTTCTGCTCACGGGATTAGGGATGCCAGAGCATTCAACACCTGTCAAATGGGCTTTGCTTTATGTTGACCCGATTTAGCATGGTTAACCGTATGCCCCACTCATGTCGTTTTCTGTTTTGCTCCTCAAATATGTCAGAGTCATGCTGTTCCTGTTTTATACAGTTTAGGATTACTTAAAATATCCTTTGAGGTGCATAATTTAAATGTTACATTTTGAATTGGCTCAGTTATGGCTTCTGCAAGTGGTATTGTTTCAGTTTTAGCCAATTACTTTTGGCTACTTCATGCAGTGTGGTTATTTTGAGTCTTGAGGCAAAATTTGTCTGTGTGTGCAGGTGTATCAGAGTCTGGATCGGGAACTGCAGAAGCATGTTAGTCTGCGGGATACGTTGCAACAGTGTCAGACATGGCTTTCAAATGTACAAGAGGAGATACAGCTTCCTGCACATGCACCACTCTGCCTAAAGGAGGCGCTAGCACAGGTATACTTTTTTATGTTGCTTTGTGCATGTACACAAAAGTGGCACAATGAAGTTGATATAAGAAAGCCGGACTCTATCATCAATTCTTCTCGGGGGGTCTCTTAATATCCCGTCAGATGAAGCAGGAACGAACTCTGCAGGAACAGGCTAGTACCTATTTGCAGCTGGTGTGCTCCACCTGTGATCTTTCTGATGAGAAGGTACGAGAGACGGCTGCTGAGATACAGCAGGTCAAACTTCAGGTGAGTGATAAATAGAATTTTAAGAATACATTAAAGTCTTCTAACTTCAGGTTTTAGTTGCTTCTTCAACTACAGGCACTTTTATATGGAGCTCCTAAAGGATGATAGGAGGAAAAAATAGTTTTATTGCTTTTGCATTCCCCAGAAAAACTTTGCATTTCCCCTCCCATCTCATTTCAGGGTTTGTTTTTTATTTAACATAACCAATTTTCCTTACATAAAATCTGTAAATCTTTTTACAATGTCTTTTTGCTACTTTTCAAAAGATGTTTGTGTAGGTTTTATTGATTTAAGATTGTCCCATACCCAGACTTTCAATTTGAAAATATGAAAATACATCACAAAACCCATAGATTTGGTTGGAAAATATTTAGAGATGCTTTCCACACAATGCAGATCGAGGAGAGAATGCTGGAATCTCAAGAACTAGCAGATAACTGGAGAGAGATCAAAGACTTGCGTTCCAACCTTGAGTGTCGTCTTCTTGAGGCTGAACAACTCCTTCGGAGCATGTTAAGGAGGCCAGCTGAGCTTGAGCCAAAGGTTGCTCAGAACCAGCTGGACCAGGCTCAGGTAAGCGACAGCTTTGTGTCCAGATGACAGCCATTAGAAGACAGCAAAAATGATTACCTATTTGTATGAACCATGGGTTATATGAGATTTTTGAAAAACACTACAGCAAATTTTATATTACATTAATACCTTATGCACAAGTTTTGTACATTATCTGTACAGTATATCAGTTAATCAGATGCAGTCTATTATGTATTGCTGAAAGCTCTGGTGAGCTTTGCCCTCTCTTACATTTCCTGGCAGGAAGCATCAAAATTCATTAATAAAGATTTCTCCCCAGATTACTCGTCTGGGTGTAATTATAGATGTGTGAATTGATTTGTCAGTGCCTGTAATAACAGCGTCCAGGCAGACCCTTTCATTGTGTGTGAAAAATAGCACATATTACCATCTCTGGATGTGCTGAGAATTGTCAACAATAGATTGAATGAAAACCCCAATTACCTCAAAGCTCACTCTCTGCCAGTGACAGAGGGTGTCATCCAGAGCTGTCCATTTGGCAGGATATCAAATAAAGACAGGCAGTATTTATTAATAACACCCCATATTTCATGCCACAAAGGATTTTATCCAGGAGATGCGAGCCAGGCAGGTTGATCTGACCCAGCTGAGAGAGAGCATCAATAGGCTAACGGCTGGTCAGGAGTCCCCTGAGCTTATGGAAGTTGGGCGGCTGCGCTGTGCTTGGCTGGATCTGGGCAGACAGGCTGCACAGCTGCTGGAACAGAAAGAGGAGGATCTACAGAGGAGCGGGGACTATCATGACTGCATTTGTATGGTGGAGGAGTTGTTTGACCAGCTGTCCAAGAAATGGGATCAATTGGCCAGGCATGCAACATTTCCTTTCAAATTTTGCACACCATATTTATTTTTGATAGTTGCCATGTGTTGTTCTTTAGACATTATTGTCAGTCATTCTTCTCTTTGTTCACAAAAGCACTAAATCTTTTCTAGGGGAGATATTGAGAGCACAACTGAGTGTCTGGATGCCTTAAAGAAGTTATCCACAGACCTGCAGGACCAGAGATGTGTGCTTGATGACCTAAGAAATAATAGGCACGGGATCCTGCCTCGTCTGAGCTTAGAAGACAGAGACCTGGTTAAGGAGCAGGTGGGTTACCTGGAGCAACGTTGGACCCAGGTGGAATCGCTTGTCCAGCAGAAAATACAAGATTCAGCCCAAACACTGGAAGAACTCAGTCAAATCGAGGACCATTTGCGGGAGACTCAGGAGTGGGCTGAGTTGCAGCAGCCATCCCTGTCTGAGGTTCTCAAGACCAGCCCCCCTCCAGATTTGGCCCAAAGCTTTCTGTTTGATCACTTGAGCTTTTGTGCAGAATTGGAGGCCAAACAGAAGCTTCTGGCAGAGGCCATGACAGATGCCAATAGTCTTTCCTCTCGCCTAGGTCTTAATGAAAGGAGGAAACTGCAGACTTTGGTCCAGGAAGCACAGGCAGAAATAGAATCGCTTGGAACTAAGGCTGCTCAGTATCGTAAAAGCCTCAGCAAAGTGTTTACAGAACGAACGCAGTTCCTACAAGCCCTCGACAGAGCAGCTGAATGGATCAGGAAGCAAGAGCAAAGGGCTCTTGCAGATGATCATGTCGCACTCCTACCAAATGTACTGCACAAGCAGGTGTCAACTTGTAAGAATTTTACCAGCAGCCTAAGAGCATATCAGGTGGAGCTCACGTCTCTTTGGGTACAAGGAAGAGAATTAGTGAAGGATGCCACCAACGAGGAGAAGAAGGAGACCCTTCAGAAGCTGGAGGAGTTGCAAGTTACCTACGAGGCTTCCTTTCAGAAGAGCACGGAGCATCTGCAGCATCTGGAGAAAGCACTAGTCATTCGAAAGTACTTTAAAGTGGACCTTGACAGGATCTGCGAGTGGCTAAAACAAGCAGAGGTAGCTACATTTCCAATTATTGACCTGAGCGGCAATGATGAGGAGCTTCAGAACCAGTTGACAGAATACCAACAGCTTCTTGATCATGCTTCAGAGTATGAAAACCTTTTGCTCATCGTCCAAAGGGCAGGACAGGAGATTCTTCCCACCTTAAATGAGGTCGACCACTGCTACCTAGATGAGAAACTTAATGGCCTTCCACAACAATATAATGGCATGCTGTTGTTGATCAGAGAGAAACGTGACAGGATCCAACAAGTGCTTTTGGAGCGCAGGGAGTTTGAGTCCCTCATCGATGTCACTCGAAAAGCTTTGAAGGAACTTCAGGAGAAGTGTGATAGTTTAGAGATGAAGTCAGCCAACCAAAGTGTAGAAGAGGGAGAGAGATTGCACAGCAGTTATGAAGATCTCATGAAAGGTCTTGCAAATCTCTTTCAGGGAATGAAAGATCTTAGGGTTAAAACTCAGGATTTCCTTATCACTGGTCAGCCATATGCTCCTGAAATCATTGACCAACTAGTTCATCTCCACGGCAGTCTTAACCAGCAGATCGAGTGTAAGATGAAAGAATTAAGGAAAACATTAAAAATATTAAATGACCATCGAGCAGTTATTGAGAAAATGGACTATAGCATTACTAGATTTAAGGAACAGCTTGGCAAATTTGACTCCAAAGGAGATGAGGAGGCAGATGCCATGGACAGATTATCTACTCTACACAACCTATCAAAATGTCTTAAAGAGGTTAGTTCCTATCCAGAGGGTCTCAAAGCACAAAATGATGACCTCAATCAGCACTTTGACTCAAAGACCCTTAAGACTCAGGTTATCTTCAGAGAGGAACAACTACTAACTCTAAAGCAAAAGATTAATGCACACATAGAAGAATGTGAGAGAGGTTTTAGGGGAAATAAGGATCTTCAAACTGATATTAAAGTATCAATAGACTGGCTCAAGAGTCTTAGGGATCGATTAAGATATCCATTAATGTTTGAAGAAGCAAAAATTGAAATTGTGCAGGAGGAGGTCAGGTCACTGTCAGCACTTCAAGAACAAATGAAATCTAGGTTTAGATTATTAGAATATATGACTAATGAAGAAAAACAGAAGTACGTCAACGACCAAAAGCCATTTCCAAAACTCTTTGAAACCACTCTAATGGATATTTCAAAGCTGAAGGATGATCTTCAACAAGCTGTCAACACCAAACAGGTAAGGTATTATTAATACCTGAGAGTTTGCCCATGTTTTCTAAACTGAATAATGAAATACTGAAGTTGGCATTAATGTTTCTTTAAACTGTAATGTGTATCCTCAGGTGGCCTTGCAGACTATTCTGTCTCTGCTCCAGAGATACCACCATTCCTTACAATCCATCCAGCAGTGGTTTGAGGACGCTGGTGCTCTGCTTGAGTATGCCCCACAAGAGGTAGACCTGGAGAAAATTTCAGACTGCCTCAAGGACTTAAAGAATCTAACAGGCCGGGAACAAACTGTCAAATGTACGATGCAAGAAATGCAAGGTCTAGTACCTGAAATGGGTGACTTTTTGAGCCCTACTGTAATGAAGCAAATCCAGCAACATTGTGAGGATTCTTATCACAAGGGAACAGAGGTCTTTGAGCAGCTAAAACAACATCAAGACAACTTGCAACGGTAATGCTAATGAGGTTTTGACATTTAAATAGATTTAAATCAGGTGCACAAGACCCAAACTTGTATCTGCCTTATTCATGTTAACAACATGATTTACAGACATTGATATCTATTTTCTTTTTACAACTGTTGCACACACTTGCTTTATTTCTCTGTTAGAAGCATAACTCAGTGGAGATCCTTTCAAGATGAAACAGATGAAGTTATCCGGCAGATGAATGAAGTTGAGAAAAGGTTGACGGAATTCACAACTGCCAGAGCAAACTCTGAACAAGAAGCTGAAGACAAGCTTTGTTTATACCAGGTCTATGACTAAGCATTTCTTTCCTTGTCAAACTCCTAATACATTGATATATTGCAGTTTTTCTAAATATTTCCTATTGCTTCCATTTATTCTACAGAATATTGAGTCACAAGTTCAGAGTCTTGAAGATGCACTGAATGGCCTGAAAAAAAAAGCAGCACAGTTTGATCAGCCTGCCATAAAAGACACTACTTCTCGGTCAGTCTGTTCACTGAGCCATCGGTGGACTCGGTTGCTCAGTGTTGCTCGAGCTCAGGTGAAAGCCCTCCAGGACTCTGCACATAACTGGAGATGCACCAGGGAGAAGGTAGGGAAACTTACCAGGGACAGATATTCTCAACTCATTATACTAAGATGCTCTTATACGATTCTTCACTTCAGAGAATGTAATCAAACAAATGCAATAGTTCAAATCAATACTTGATTGCTAAGCAGATAAAATGCCATAAAATTATTGTTAGATGCCCAAATAGCATATTTCTAAGTAAACTAACAGACCAAAAGAAAAGAAAAACAGTATTCTGTAAGCAGTGAGAACCTGTAGTAGAGCTGAATAAATCTTGGCTGTGGTTCTGCGATCAGACAAGAGCATCAGTTGCCGGCAATGGCCTGAGAATGATGTAATGCTTGGCAATGACAGTCCATACAAAAATAGCCCAACATGGAAGTTGCCAACTCACCACTTCTCCCATAAATCTCTGCTGCAATCTCAGGAAATGACATCATTGATGGAGGGATATGCTGTGTAACTCACTATATGTACTTCTTTATGTGTATATGATTATAGAACATGAATAATATACAAAAGATTATTGAAGAAAAAAGCCATATTAGTAGCATGTTAGCAGTAACTGTTTCTTGTTTATTTTTGGCAGTGCACACTAATTCTGTGTAGTTTCTTTGTGACCTAAGCCTGTTTCATTGTTCAGCTGAGGATATGACATCACTCAGTAAGAATGAGTCAGTTGCTTGCAAAGCTGCATGTAGCACAAAGAGAGGAGTGTTATGCTTTTTTCATCTGTTTCAACAGTAATTCATTATTAAGAGTTCCTTGATGTCCTGATAGCTGCTGTTTTGTGACCAGTTACTGATATCCAAACCTTCTTTCATTCAGTGAATGAAAAATTAGGAGTAAATTACTCTGCATTAATTCTTAATAACTCACTTTTGATTGAATCTAAAACTCAACATGAATCTGAATGAACGTTCAAAACTTGTAACATCACTGACATGGCAACCGAACATTTAAATATTACAAAAAATACAGATAAAAAGAACAAGAAAAACATTTTATTTATTTATTTTGCATTGTTTTTTGCAATAAAATAAATGTTATAGCATGACAATGTTATAGCACATATTAACAGCAGTAGAATCTGTTGGAGTAACCCATTCCACATCTCTCTGTGATTAGCTGGAGAAAATGCAGGCTGCCTGTGAGGACCTGCACAGTCGTGTTCCTGACAACATGGTGGAAAAAGCCTCTAGTATGGCAGCCCTGCAGAGCCTTCTGGAGTACCACGATTCCTTCAGTCGAGAGGTAGAGAGAGAGAGCAGCGCCCTGACCCTGCTCAGACACCATGTGCTCAACCTGTTTCTCCATCCTCATGCCTCTGCATCCACCACAGACAGTAAACACAACCAAGACAATCCATGTCTGCTGGAAATTCAGAGCATTCAGGAGAAATATGACAAGTATGAATATCTATCAATCTGTCTGTCTCTGTGTCTCTTCTATCTGTCATTCTATCCGTCTTACTGCTCAAGAGCAGGTAATAAATCCACTAAATGTTGTAGTTGTAAAATTATAGAGACAACTTCTTTAGTTCCGTGAATGTTTAATTAATACTTGAAAACATTTGCAGAAAAATGCAGATGTTGAAGAAAAGTTAACCAAACCAAATGTGATGAAACTATTTCCAGGAATTTTTTGAAACATTTCCAACCCTACTTTTCTGTCATTTGCTTTTACATCTTCAATCATTTGCATAATATGTATTTTTTGCATCCCTTTTCTCCTCAGTCTGTTGCAGCAGGTGTGTGCTAGCAGACAGCAGGTGCAGGTGGAGCTGCGGGAGAGAGAGGAAGTGGTGAGGGAGTTGGGCCTGCTGAAAGGCTGGATTCAGGACACCCAGGGGCTGCTGCTGAGCCCCACAGCAGACCTGGATAACCTGCTTACTGACCTGGAGGTACTGCAAATCACCTTATACAGTGGAGGAGATGCAGATAGTACTCGCATTCTAACATCCTACAACCCAGTTTAATTCGCTCATGATAAGTATGGTATGTTTTTGTGGTATCTGCTAGAATGCTCATGGAGGCATGCGGTCTCACCGCCAGAACCTTGAGCAGATTGCAGATTGTCAGCAGATGAAATACCAGGACCTCAATGCCATCCTTCCTTCAGAGATCAGCACCCAGCTGGCAGAGGTTACACTGGCTCTGGGTTCTGCAGAAGATCAGGTACCTTCATTCATACTAGAAATGACAAGAATATATGTACCAAGTGAATTCTGTTAAGGGATTAATGTAAGCATGTAAAAAATGTAAGATCTTGCAGTAGGCATTGCAATGTAAATGCAGCCTGACCAGCCTAATTTGATTTAAAAGAAAGAACAGAAAACCATTAACTGGTATTGATTTTAACTACAGAACATAGGTATTGTCTCTTTATAACTTTCCTATTAATTTCTCCTTTGCTCAGGTGCAGGCACGGGAAAGAGAGGTCCAACACAGCAGAGATATTAAAGAAGACTTTAACTCCAGACTTCAGAATATCTCAAAGAAAGTCAAACTCATCTCTTTGAAACTCAAGCAGAAGGCTGTGGATGTTGAGGAGGCTAAAGATGAGACAGAGGTATGAATACAGCACAGTCTTTGGAAGCTGTGGTACAGACTCTGCCCTGATTACTGAAGTGCACAGTGTAAATGATGACAGAAGTGTGCTTCAGAATGACTTCTGCGCAGCCTAATATATCACGATGAGTGGAATTCATAACAAGGCAGTGTTATTTAGTGTTCTGATGTTATTATTAATATTATTAATATTTTAAATTAGTTTGTAATTTTAGTTTTTTCAATTTTTATGTTTGGAAAATTAGAAATTATTTTTTAAATTAATTAAATGTATATATTTAGCTTTATTTTGTTTTAGTTTGTCATTTTAGTACTTTAACTTATTTATTTAAATTATTTGCTAATGCAACATTTCTAACATTTTTTTGAAACTGTTTTTTCATCTAATATTTAAATTACATTTTATTTCAGCTTATTTAAATTGCCAAAAATGTTTATTTCTTACAACACTTTCATCATTGCATTTTTACAGCTTAAAACATATTTTTCTCTGCCATTTTCTTTCTCTATTAATCCAGACTCTATTTGAGGAGCTTGAGGAGTGTGGTCGTGCTCTGTCTGAGCTAGATGTGGCGGTGCAGGAGTTTGGTGAGCAAAATCCTCTCCTAGCCAAACAGCTGGGCTCCAGCCTGAGTAAACTGACTGAGCTTCATGCTCAGACCAGCCGACTGGCGGAGGGAAGGACCACAAGCCTTCAGAAGGTCAGCATTTGGAGAAACCTGGTTGAAAACAATTATTATTTTTGCAGTTCTGTTTGTTGACACTTCATCTTCAAATTTGATCATTTTTTTTAAATAAAATGCATTCAACAAATTGGTCTTTTTCTCTATTTTAGGCAGAAAAGAACTTTGAAGAATTTAATGAAATGCTGACGTTAACTCTCAACTGGACAGAAAAAGCAGAGACTGTGGTGTCAGCCAACATCATGTGGAGTCCAGCCTTTCAGATGCAGGAGCAGATCAGAACCCATCAGGTGGTGACACTCGCTTTAGCCAGATCAGACCACAATTTTTCTGAATTTTCAATAGCTGTTGAGGTAGAAATGTAATGTTATTTTGTGATATATTTCAATCAGGCCTTATTGCAAGAGTGGCAAGATCTCCAAGGAGAGTTTGAGGGTCTGGTGGAGAGGGTGAGACTGCTGGGGGAGGTGGTTCAGACAGATGCTCTCCACCAGCAGGTGGCAGAACTGAGCAGACATGCTGAAGAGCTGCAGCAGAGAGCCAAAACAAGACTCCTGATGCTACAAGACGCAGCCAAGGTAATACATAGCAGCATGTCGCACTACATAAAAGTAATATAAAAAGAGTATTGCAGTGGCTATAGTTAATATTTTTTCTGTGATGTGTCATGCTGTATAAAAGTATGGGTAAAGGCTCAGTGCCTCATTTTCAGTCTTGTAAACACCTTCATGATGATTTTTACAAATCGTTTTATTCTTATATCATCTTAGAAAATTAAAAGAAAAAAAAAACTGCACTATCACTGCCTCAGTCTGGTTCAAGCTTCATGTCTGCTGTATTTTAGAAAAACATTGCCATCTAGTGGCCAGTTAAATTAGCAGTGTAATTCTTCATCATCTTCTTTGGTAGACATAATTGATGTCTGTTCATTAGATTGCTGTATGTTTACAACACTGCTTTAACTTAACATTGTTTTATAGGTTTATGTTAAACCATGCAATCAGTAATGTGAATGAAATTTGTGCCCATGAATTAGTCCTCATAGATTGTCTGGCTTAATGCATACCATAACTATATAACTGGCATCGTGCCATAAAGAAATTAGATTAATTATGTGCTTCCATTTTTTTATTAGAGAGCAGATTTATAACTTTTCATTTTAAAATTTAAAGGTTTCAGCAAATGTTTAAATGAGTAATTGTACGACTCACTCTTCAGGTTTTGTGTGTGTAATGGTATAGAGATTTTGCAAGATGACTTATGTATTTTACTTATTATGTCTCTGGAATTCTGCAGTCAAATACTTTTTTTATAATCTATAGTAGTAGTATAGTATATAATTAACTATTGTCCCATGAAACATATTTCCTATATAGTTGTGCATGTCAGTTTTTTTTTTTTTTTTTTTTTTTTATTCTTTATCCTTGTTCTCCTTCTTTACTGCAGAACTAGGACCATACTGTGGAATTTTGCCAAATAGTGCCTGTGCTCTGTATTTTATTCAATGTTCACTAGAGAACTACATTGATTTGGTTTAAAGTTCCATTTTATACAATTTTAGGCCCACTTGAGCTGCTCGTATTCTTTGGGCTTAAGTCTTGTCATTTAGCAGACGTTCTGTGAAGTAAATCACTCTGAAGTGAAAGAGCTTTAGTGTCTTGTTCAGGAGCCCTGTGGTGATTTATCAGGGTTGTGATCTCAGTAACTCCTCAGGTTCTGGGTCCCCACATGATTTAACCTGCAGTCTGACTGTTGAATTAGTGGTGCTGTGGACTGAAGTAGGTTTTTTTAATAGCCGAAGTCAAAATCACGATAGCTATATTGAAGCGGCACAAGGGGGAGCTAGCACTTCTGTTAATCAACCAGGTGGTTATACTGCCTAATGCTGATATATCAATACCCTGTTTAGCATAGCACCACCCTTACAGGCTTCTTTATCATTCTCCTTTCTTCCCCTTTTATGATATACACATATATATACATATACAGTGGGGCAAAAAAGTATTTAGTCAGCCACCAATTGTGCAAGTTCTCCCACTTAAAAAGATGAGAGAGGCCTGTAATTTTCATCATAGGTATAGCTCAACTATGAGAGACAAAATGGGGGAAAAAAATCCAGAAAATCACATTGTAGGATTTTTAAAGAATTAATTGGTACATTCCTCGGTAAAATAAGTATTTGGTCACCTACAAACAAGCAAGATTTCTGGCTCTCACAGACCTGTAACTTCTTCTTTAAGAGGCTCCTCTGTCCTCCACTCGTTACCTGTATTAATGGCATCTGTTTGAACTCGTTATCAGTATAAAAGACACCTGTCCACAACCTCAAACAGTCCAACTCCAAACTCCACCATGGCCAAGACCAAAGAGCTGTCAAAGGACACCAGAAACAAAATTGTAGACCTGCACCAGGCTGGGAAGACTGAATCTGCAATAGGTAAGCAGCTTGGTGTGAAGAACAATAATTGCTGTGGGAGCAATTATTAGAAAATGGAAGACATAAAAGACCACTGATAATCTCCCTCGATCTGGGGCTCCACGCAAGATCTCACCCCGTGGGGTCAAAATGATCACAAGAACTGTGAGCAAAAATCCCAGAAACACACGGGGGGACCTAGTGAATGACCTGCAGAGAGCTGGGACCAAAGTAACAAAGGCCTCAAATCCTGCAGTGCCAGACGTGTTCCCCTGCTTAAGCCAGTACATGTCTGGGCCCGTCTGAAGTTTGCTAGAGAGCATTTGGATGATCCAGAAGAGGATTGGGAGAATGTCATATGGTCAGATGAAACCAAAATAGTAAAAACTCAACTTGTCGTGTTTGGAGGAGTAAGAATGCTGAGTTGCATCCAAAGAACACCATACCTACTGTGAAGCATGGGGGTGGAAACATCATGCTTTGGGGCTGTTTTTCTGCAAAGGGACCAGGACGACTGATCCGTGTAAATGAAAGAATGAATGGGGCCATGTATCGTGAGTTGTGGAGTGAAAACCTCCTTCCATCAGCAAGGGCATTGAAGATGAAATGTGGCTGGGTCTTTCAGCATGACAATGATCCCAAACACACCGCCCGGGCAACGAAGGAGTGGCTTCGTAAGAAGCATTTCAAGGTCCTGGAGTGGCCTAGCCAGTCTCCAGATCTCAACCACATCAAAAATCTTTGGAGGGAGTTGAAAGTCCGTGTTGCCCAGCGACAGCCCCAAAACATTACTGCTCTAGAGGAGATCTGCATGGAGGAATGGGCCAAAATACCAGCAACAGTGTGTGAAAACCTTGTGAAGACTTACAGAAAACGTTTGACCTCTGTCATTGCCAACAAAGGGTATATAACAAAGTATTGAGATTAAATTTTGTTATTGACCAAATACTTATTTTCCACCATAATTTGCAAATAAATTCTTTAAAAATCCTACAATGTGATTTTATGGATTTGTTTTTTCCTCATTTTGTCTCTCATAGTTGAGGTATACCTATGATGAAAATTACAGGCCTCTCTCATCTTGTGGGAGAACTTGCACAATTGGTGGCTGACTAAATACTTTTTTGCCCCACTGTATATAGTGGAACTATCTATTTGTCTGTTGAATGCCAGCCTGGAAGAGTGTTTTGAATCCTTTAAAAAATTTAGTTTTTTATTTTTGCAATCTGGTTTGTTGCTGCTTGAAGTTACACACTATGAAAGCATGTACAGTCATGGCCAAAAATATCGGCACCCTTGGTAAATATGATCAATGAAAATGAATCTGCATTGTTAATCCTTTTGATCTTTTATTTTAAAAATTCACAAAATTCTAACCTTTCATTGGATGATAAGAATTTAAAATGAGGGGAAATATCATTATGAAATAAATGTTTTTCTCTTATACATATTGGTCACAATTAACGGCACCCTTTTATTCAATACTTCTTGAAACCTCCATTTGCCAGTTTAACAGCTCTAAATTTTCTCCTATAATGCCTGATGAGGTTAGAGAACACCTGACAAGAGATCAGAGACCATTCCCTCATCCAGAATGAATTTCTTAAAGCAACTTCACTAATTTGTGAAGCTCAATTATCTTTTGCTGCACATCAGAAATATATTCTTTGGTTTTTCTCATTGTTATGGATGATTAAGGGAATTCGGCTTTGTTTTCCATCCTATTTATATTTCTGTGAAACAGGAAGCCATGGCTGGATAATTTCATGTTCATAATCACCCTGGAGTGCTCGGAATTGTGAATATGAATGGGAATATACTTCAGAGATATTTTACTCATAAGAATTTCTAGGGGTGCCAATAATTGTGTCCAATGTGTATTTGAGAAAAACATTTATTTCATAATGATATTTCCCCCCATTTTAAATTCTTATTATCCAATGAAAGGTTAGATTTTTGTGAATTTTTTTAATAAAAGAGCAAAAGGATTAACAATGCAGATTAATTTTCACAACCTTCTTTGATCATATTTACCAAGGGTGCTAATATTTTTGGCCATGACTGTAATTCTTGCTAAATACTCAATGTAATATTCAATAAAATATACAGATATTTGTCTTTGTAAAACCAAATTGACTTTGGGATGAACATAATAATGTTATTGTTTGTCTTTCTCTGTTTAGGACTTGGGGAGACTGGAGAGTGATGTGAAGAGCCTCCATCAGTCCATAGAGAGAGTCCAGGAGACTCTAGCCTCCCCTGATCTGGCACGTCTCAGTCTCAGAGAACAGCTGGCTCAAAGACAGGTACACCCATCACTCTTAATAACTTGTACTAATACATTTCTTCATTCCTCCGATTTATCTCATTTACAGTATCTCACAAAAGTGAGTACACCCCTCACATTTCGGCAATCATTATATCTTTTCAAGGGATAATCCTATAGAAATTAAACTTGGATATATTTTAGAGTAGTCAATGTGCAACTTGTATAGCAGTACAGATTTACTGTCCTCTGAAAAGAAGTTGAGTCCTTGTGCTGTGCGTCAGGTGCAGAAGCTGGCTTCAAAAAACAGACGCATGAGTGCTGCCAGCATTGCTTTAGAGGTTGCAGAAGCGGAAGGTCAACTTGTCAGTGTTCAGACCATACGCAGCACACTGCAACAAGTCGGTTTGCATGGCCGTCATCCCAGAAGGGAGCCTCTTCTGAAGCTGGCTCACAAAAAAGCCTGCAAACAGTTTTCTGAAGACAACCTGGCCAAGAGCATGAATTACTGGAACCATGTCCTGTGGTCTGATGTGTCTAAGGTAAACTTTTTGACTCAGATGGTGTCCAGCATGTGTGGTGACGCCCTGGTGAGGAGTACCAAGAAAATTTTATCTTGCCTACAGTCAAGCATGGTGGTGGTAGCATCCTGGCCAAATTCCCGCCACTGGCCCTTGTCAATCATGGCCTCCTAATAATCCCCATCCACTTGATTGGCTCTATGACTCTCTCTCTTCTCCACCTGTAGCTGGTGTGTGGTGAGCGCACTGGCGCCGTTGTCCTGTGGCTGCCGTCGCATCATCCAAGTGGATGCTGCACACTGGTGGTGGTTGAGAAGGGACCCCCACATGATTGTAAAGCGCTTTGGGTGTACAGCAATACACAATAAAGCGCTATATAAATGCATCATTCATTCATTCATTCATTCATTCATTCATCATGGTCTGGGGCTGCATGAGTGCTGCTGGTACTGGGGAGCTGAGGTTCATTGAGGGAAACATAGATTCCAACATGTACTGTGACATACTGACGCAGAACATAATGCCCTCCATTCAGAAACTGGGCCGAACGGCAGTTTTCCAACATAATAACGACCCTAAACACACCGCCAAGATGACAACTCCCTTGCTGATGAAGGTGAAGGTGATGGAGTGGCCAAGTATGTCTCCAGATCTGAACCCTATTAAACACCTGTGGGGCATCCTCAAACGGAAGCATGTGTCTAACATCCAACAGCTCTGTGATGTCATTATGTTGGAGTGGAAGAGGACGCCAGCAACAACCTGCGCAGCTCTGGTGAATTCCAAGCCCAGGAGGATTAAGGCAGTGCTAGATAATAATGGTACCCCTACAAAATATTGACACTTTGGACACAGTTTTGACATGTTCACTTAGGGTGTACTCATTTTTGTTGCCAGTTATTTGAACAATAATGGCTATATGTTGAGTTATATTTAGAGGACAGTAAATTTGTACTTCTATACAAGCTGCACATTGACTACTCTAAAATATATGCAAGTTTAATTTGTGTAGTATTGTCCCTTGAGAAGATATACTAAAATTTTTGCTGAAATGTGAGGGGTGTACTCACTTTTGTGAGATACTGTATCTTATACCTGTACTATCAGAAACAAATGCAATACATCTGTACAATTATACACAAAAAAGAATTGTCTTAATTATTAGTTGTTGTTTTTTTCAGTATTTTTATCCAGTTATTCTTTTTGCAAGTAAAAATATTTAAAGCTCTTTATTATTAAGAAAATATTTATTTTATGAAGTTTGTTTTCCTGTTTAAATCATAAATATAAAAAAAAAATAGTTTGAGTTATGCATTAAAAAGGAAACAATATAAGAAAAATTCTTAATTCAAGATCTGTTTTTTGAAAACAAGTCTATTTTTAGATAGTTTTGCTTTAAGAAGGTTTCAATATTTTTCAAGACCAAAATACTATTTAGTAATGAAAAAATTAGTGCTGTCAAACGATTAATCATGATTAATCGCTTCCAAAATAAAGGTTTTTGTTTACATAATATACTGTATGTGTGTGTATATTTATTGTTTATATATAAATACAGACACATGCATGCATATATTTAAGAAAAATATGTTGTTTATATATTAAATATGTATACATTATATAATTTATATGAATATAAATACGGTATCTCACAGAAGTGAGTACACCCCTCACATTTTTGTAAATATTTTATTATATCTTTTCATGTGACAACACTGAAGAAATGACACTTTGCTACAATGTAAAGTAGTGAGTGTACAGCTTGTATAACAGTGTAAATTTGCTATCCCCTCAAAATAACTCAACACACAGCCATTAATGTCTAAACCGCTGGCCACAAAAGTGAGTACACCCCTAAGTGAAAATGTCCAAATTGAGCCCAAAGTGTCAATATTTTGTGTGGCCACCATTATTTTCCAGCACTGCCTTAACCCTCTTGGGCATGGAATTCACCAGCGCTTCACAGGTTGCCACTGGAGTCCTCTTCCACTCCTCCATGACGACATCACGGAGCTGGTGGATGTTAGAGACCTTGCGCTCCTCCACCTTCCGTTTGAGGATGCCCCACAGATGCTCAATAGGGTTTAGGTCTGGAGATATGCTTGGCCAGTCCATCACCTTTACCCTCAGCTTCTTTATCAAGGCAGTGGTCATCTTGGAGGTGTGTTTGGGATCATTATCATGTTGAAATAGAAGGGAGGGGATCATGCTCTGCTTCAGTATGTTACAGTACATGTTGACATTCATGGTTCCCTCAATGAACTGTAGCTCCCCAGTGCACTCATGCAGCCCCAGACCATGACTCTCCCACCACCATGCTTGACTGTAGGCAAGACACACTTGTCTTTGCACTCCTCACCTGGTTGCCGCCACACACGCTTGACACCATCTGAACCAAATAAGTTTATCTTGGTCTCATCAGACCACAGGACATGGTTCCAGTAATCCATGTCTTTAGTCTGCTTGTCTTCAGCAAACTGTTTGCGGGCTTTCTTGTGCATCATCTTTAGAAGAGGCTTCCTTCTGGGACGACAGCCATGCAGACCAATTTGATGCAGTGTGCGGCGTATGGTCTGAGCACTGACAGGCTGACCCCCCACCCCTTCAACCTCTGCAGCAATGCTGGCAGCACTTATACGTCTATTTCCCAAACACAACCTCTGGATATGATGCTGAGCACGGGCACTCAACTTCTTTGATCGACTATGGTGAGGCCTGTTCTGAGTGGAACCTGTCCAGTTAAACCGCTGTATGGTCTTGGCCACCGTGCTGCAGCTCAGTTTCAGGGTCTTGGCAATCTTCTTATAGCCTACACCGTCTTTATGTAGAGCAACAATTCTCAGAGAGTTCTTTGCCATGAGGTGCCATGTTGAACTTCCAGTGACCAGTATGAGAGAGTGAGAGCGATAACACCAAATTTAACACACCTGCTCCCCATTCACACCTGAGACCTTGTAACACTAATGAGTCGGGGAGAGAAAATGGCTAATTGGGCCCAATTTGGACATTTTCACTTAGGGGTGTACTCACTTTTGTGGCCAGCGGTTTAGACATTAATGGCTGTGTGTTGAGTTATTTTGAGGGGACAGCAAATTTACACTGTTATACAAGCTGTACACTCACTACTTTACTTTATAGCAAAGTGTCATTTCTTCAGTGTTGTCACATGAAAAGATATAATAAAATATTTACAAATATGTGAGGGGTGTACTCACTTCTGTGAGATACTGTATATACATGTAAATACATGTAAATATTTTCAAAATATATGCTGTATGTGTGTGTTTTTATATATACATAATAAACATACACAGTACACACACATATATATTATGTAAACAAAAACTTAATTGTTTGACAGCAGTAGAAAAAATTAATACAAAAAAAATCTAATTTTCTGTGTACTGACAAGAAAATCACATGTACTGTTTTTATTACTGATACCATCAAACCAATGTTGAATATTTGTTGCTCAGCTGCTGTTGTCAGAGATGGAGGGTCTCAAGCAGCAGGTACAGGCTATGCAGATGTGTCAGAGTGCCCTCCGGCTGCCAGAGGATGTGATTGCAGCTTTACCGCTATGTGTTACTGCACAGAGTCTGCAGCAAGAGAGCAGCCAACTCCAACACAATACCATTCAACAGTGCAATATATTACAGGTATCCACACACAGATTGCAACATATTCTTAGATAAAGATATTGATATTTGTTTTTTTAATTCAAGCTTTCACTTAAACCTTTATGCTGAAATGAAAAAACAATTGTTAGAAAAAAAATTGGTCATTTTGACCCCATTGTAAAGGTACTGCTAACTTTAAGCTACTAACATTATAAATGGAAATATAAAATCCAACAGAAGTGTAAAATTTCCCCTTCTGTTTATCTGTATAGTTTCATATAGCATGGTCATGGGATTCATCTGGGCTTAGCACTTGTGGTTTTAATGGCTCATTTAGCATCTCTCTTCACATTTCCCCAGGAGGCCATGGTGCAGTATGAGCAATACGAACAGGAAGTTAAGAACCTACAAAGACTTATTGAAGAAGCACACCGTGTTATTCAGGACCGCCCTGTTGCCACAGGAAACATACATGAGCTTCAGACACAGATACAACATCATGAGGTGAGGAAGGACATCCTTCTTTCATACTTTTATATTTTTGCAAATATAAATTTTCAATTTTAAACACTGTTTCTTTAAATAAGCAGTGATATCTGTTATGATCATTCCTGCTTGGTGCATCAGTCAGTCTCACAATTCATTGCAGGCATGTTGTCTAAGCTATCACTCACCATTTTGCTTTGCTAGTCGACCTACATTCGGCTGGAATGACTCAGGCCATAAATTCCTAAAGTGCTCTCAATGGGTGTAAAGGTAGTTCTTCGATCTTTGACCTCAGTCTGTATTGTCCTGTGTGAAATCAAATTCTGTCTTTCTCTCATGCCCTTTTGGCCTGTTTCTTTACATTTGCACACACAAACACTTTCACACACATGAAGGCGAATAGGGCTGCACAATTCATCAAGATGGTTTAATGATTGAAGGACGTCTAAAATAGTAATATTTCTTATTTTGTTTAATTTGGGCAGCCCTAAAGGCAAGGGCCAGTTTAAACACCAAATAAAAATAAACCTAAACCTGTACTGAATCTCATGTCCTTGTGTTTTATTAGTAGATCTTACTTAAGTTGAGGTGGCAGCTGTGGCTTTATCACCCAGGGTTATTTTCCTCTGCAGAGCCTAGTGCTGCAGCTGCAGCTTTCTCACACATGAACTCATTACCAGAGACTGGCCTGTCTGTGTGTTTGCAAAAGAATGACAGTTAAAGAGAGAGAACGCCGGGAGGGGGACTCCACGGGCCGTACAAAATCTGTAATGTGAGCCCCCTTCCTCCCCTCTCAGTCTCACGCTCGCGCCCAGTTCCTTTGTTTGTCAGGAAAACAGCTTCGGGATTGGTGGAAAGCGAGGAAGTGAGGGGAAGGAAGGAAAAGAAGTAAACAGGAGGGGGTGGAATAGCCCCTCACAGTGAGCTCATTTCCTGTTCTTGAGGTCTTTGTGTGTGTATGAGTGTGAGTTGGCCGGTTTGGGGGAGGGAGTGTTCTTCCTCTCTCTACTCCCCTCCCACTCTCTCCAGTTGGCCGAGCTCTGTGCCAATCACGTTCGCCGTTGCCCGAAGGCTTGGCTTGTCGGCCTTCTCCCACAGCGCTCTGATTGGCTACAAGCTCAAAATGCCTCTGACTGAGCGATTGCTCGTCTGTGCCGTTTTTTCTACTGCAAACAGACAGAGAGGGGGAATTTCTCAGCTCAGCTCGCCGGTGCCGCTCTCTGCATTAACCCCTTTTTCACTCCTCATCTATGGGACTTAATCCAGGACGCATATATTTGGACCAACCACGGTGGAATAATAATGTAATGTGTCATTGTGACAGGAACTGGCCCTGAAGATAAAAGGATACCAGGAGCAGATCTCGGCCTTGAACTCCAAGTGTAAGATGTTGACAGTGAAAGCCAAACATGCTACCATGCTGCTGACAGTCAGCGAAGTCGATGGACTCTCTGACGGGTTAGAGGAGCTGGAGGATGAGGAGGAAGAGATGCCCAAACACCCACCAGCACACCCCTCTGTTGTCATGGTGAGTGATTTATACTTACACATGTTAGGGCTGGGTGGGGTGCGCTGGGTGCTCTTTTTTCTTTCACTGTCAGACAGCATCCCATGGGTCTCTTATTTCTCCCACAGGGTTGTATGTGCCTTTACATTGTGTATCCCTGCTGTTGTTTGTTGCCAGAAGAGGAAACAGGATGAGGGTGTTAGTTGGCCTTGACTTTGTCAACATTAGTTTGTCTTTATTTGGGCCGAATGGTTTCCCTTCGTTGCGTCAGTCATGATCAGGGCCGGATTCCACATTAACCGCCAACAGTTCAGCTACAGCTGTGTCGCTCAGTCCGTACTGACTTACAGAGAAAGGGGTGTAGCTTTGCAGTAGTTCAGCAGTCATTGTATCTAGATCTAAATTTAGCCTAATGGTGGAGCGCTTCCATGGTTCAGATTACTTTAGTTTATGCAGGCAAGCACAATACATTATTGTATGCCATCTTATTGTATTTTTACAGTGAGTCTGTGCGTATCCTCTGCCCTGTTTCCTGACTGGGTTCATTCCTTTATCATGACGAGAGGTCTGTGAAGGGCTTAGTCATGGCTACTCTTAATAAATGTGGTCTGTCTGTAATTCTGTGGTGCTGCTTTGCAGGATCTTATTCAGATTTTCTGCTTGAATCAGGACTTCCTGTCAGAATCAAATGGAAATATACGCTACTGCAAGTTTGGGGTCAAGGAATGAAATCTTTTATTCAGCAAGGGTGCATTCAGATCAAAGACAGTTAAGACATTTATAATAAAAAAAAATCCTGTTTCAAATAAATGCTGTTCTCTATTCATCAAAAAATCCTGAAAAATGTGTCACGGTTTCCACAAAAATATTAAGCACACAACTGTTTTTTTTTTTTTTTACTTTTATAATAATAAGAAATGTTTCTTGAGCACAAATCAGTATATTAGAATGATTTCTGAAGGATCATGTGACACTAAAGACTAGAGTCATGGCTGCTGACAATCAGCTTTGCCATCACAGGAATATATTACACTTTTCTGTTTTCACCGTATAAATTGCAGCCTTGGTGAACATGAGAGACTTCTTTCAAAAAACATTTTTAAAAATTATAACCAGCCCCAAACTTTAGCGCTAGTGTACTTTTTCCAGCACCCTAATATTCTTCCTCTGGTTTTCTTCTTCTTTTGGTGCTTTACTCCTGTTTCACTGTTTATGCATCTTTCTTTCTCTTTCTTCCTCTGCCTCTTTTGCCCTTGAATGGTCAGATGACAGCAGGCCGTTGTCATACTCTCCTCTCCCCGGTCACAGAGGAGTCTGGTGAGGAGGGCACCAACAGCGAGGTCTCCTCTCCCCCCGCCTGCAGATCGCCCTCACCCGGGCCTAACGCTGACACCTCTCAGGTACCCCATGGCTCTAACCCACACCTTGCTAGCTCTTGCCAACCTTATCACATTTAATCAACTTATCCCTGATCAGCCACTAACCTAATTGAACTCAATTTAAACTTAACCAATCACTTTTATACAGTAGCCACTGCTCCGTTCTTGATTTGAATGCAAATGTTAGTCTGAGGGTTCCCACAATCATGTAAAACTTGGAAATATCTGAAAAATTTGATTTTTTTCCCCTTTTCCTCTGGAAATGTAGAATGAAATCTTAAAATACCTCCTATCTCATCTTAATATGCAGATACAATTCTAAGCAAGACATCTGTAGGTTGATTTCCTTGAAAAGTGTAAACACTGTGACTCTTCAGTGTTTTCAAAACATTTCTCGTTTGAGCTTTTCAACCAGCCCAATACAGCAGCATTGAATTAAGAAATGGTCTTAGGGCTGGATAACAGTATCGGTTTGTCTACCAATGGTAGATAGGAGCATTTAGTAGTTACTATTTTTTGCCTTTTTCACTTCGTTCAACTAGTGATGCAGAAATTGCACACTTCAGATTTGATCAGTTCTAAAGGAAATTTCTAAAAAATATATATATTGTGTATATTATGCTATATAATACTGTATATTCATCACTGTTCAACAGATAGGGGTTGCCGTAAATCAGTAATATTGTGAAGTATTTTTACAATTTAAAATAACTGTTTACACTTACAATTTTTTAAAAACTGAATTTTCTGCAGCCATTACTCCAGTCTTCAGTGTCACAAGATCCTTCATAAATCATTTGAATATGCTGATTTGGTTCTTAAAGGGGTCATATGATGCGATTTCAAGATATTCTTTATCAAAGTTAAGACTCTGCCACGCCCCCTTAAAACGGCTCATTCAAACACTCCCCCACATGTCTACGTCACGATGTGGAAATATTTGCGTAATGCCGCCCAAATGTTCACGCAAAGAAAGAAGCCGTGGTTTCAGTAACCGCAGTAGTGTTGATGCAGCTGTGTCAGGGAGACGCTGTGTGCTTCTATGTGAAAGCAAAAGCACTTTATTTGGCCTTCCGAAAGTAGATGCATTTAGGAATCATTAAGATTACTTACAACAGAACAGCACAACCCAGATGTTATCACAACGCATTTTATGGACGACCATTTCGTGAACCTAGGAGAGGAGGTAATTCTGACTTTGCTATGACAATCTGGTGCTTCTGAATCAGCGACTGTATGTATGTTTTGTTATTAATTTAAGTATTTGCTATTGACTGTTCAAATGGGGAGAGAGAGAGACAGGATCACATCACAGCACATCAGCTATCTTAATCGCGGCTTGTGTGTGTGTGTGTGAGAGAGAGAGAGAGAGGGTCACATCACAGTGGAGTCAGCTGTCTTAATCGCGGCTTGTGTGCAAACACATTCGAGCATCATCACTGTGTCTGTCACGCAACTCTGTTCCCCTCTCAGGCTTGAACTGATGGTAAAGCTACGGACATTATTAACTGTCTTTACTTTTATTTTGAAAGCTGAAGCTTGCAATTATGGAAAGGGCCGTTGCATTTCTGACGAGTGCTTGTGGTGTTCGGCCAATCACAATGCAATGTGCCAGTTGTCCAATCAGAGCGGACTGCGCTTGTCGGAAGGAGGGACTTTGTAGAAAATGAAGGGTTTGAGAGAGGCGGGGCATAGAGGACCTACAATAATGTACAGTATTTGAAAAATAATGTGTTTTTTGGACATTAAAGCATGTCAACATATTCTGTTACACCAAATGCACAAAATAATGATCTTCGAAAAAGCATCATATGACCCCTTTAAGAAACATTTCTTATTGTCAATGTTGAAAACAGTTGTGCTGCTTAATATTTTTTGTGCAAACAGTGATACATTTATTTCAGGATTCTTTGATGAATATAAAGTTAAAAAGAACAGCATTTATTTGAAATTGGAAAAAATCTTACTGACCTCAAACTCTTTAATAGAGATATAATTAATGTTTTGGACCTTTTGGAGACATTTGTACAAGTGTTTTTAAAAAACGTGCCTTAGAAACGTAAATTACCTTCAAATGTATATGAAACAGTTTTTAAATAATAATGATAAATTCATGAATTAATTTGTCAAAAGGTGTGGGAAGCTCTATTCTTCTGCTGACTTTCTTGAGGAGAGAACTATCTCTGATTTCATTCTGAAGTGACTTTTTTGTCTTTTATAATGTTCATATACACATGTAATGAGCTGTAGTTGACACAGGTTTGAACATGGCCCGAGGGAGTGACAAAGATGTTTTGGTTAGCATAGATTCTTTATGTGTTTAAGCATCTGGCAAACACGTGGTTAACCATTTGGTATAATCATTACTGGGCACGAGTGCAACATCTGAAACATTCAGGCAGAAACCCACATAAGTATCACTACCGTTTTGCTGTATTTAAAGATGACCAGCACAATTTTGTTTATTATTTATGCATGCATGCACACACTCTCCTGATGTAACGTCTTTTGTAGGGTTCAGGGCGAGCTCCTTTAAGCAGAGCTCCACTACAGGAGCTTTATGACCCCTCCATGGAGTCAGCTGCCTCAGCTAACCTAGACGACCTACAGCGCTCATGGGAGACTTTGAAGAATGTGGTAAATATCCATAGATGCTTCTCGCATTACAAAATCCAAATCACTTCTTATGTTGGTTAACATACAGTACATTTCTTTACAGATCAGTGAGAAGCAGAAGAGCCTATATGAAGCTCTGGAGAGGCAGCAGCACTATCAGGAGACCCTGCAATCTGTCTCCACAAAGATGGAGTCCATTGAGACCGCACTAAATGAAGGCTTGGAGCCAAGTAAGAGTCCTGAGAGCCAGATGGCCGCCCACCAGGTGAGAGAGACAGAGGATCAGATGAAGCAAGATGACCGCACTAAAGCTAGATCACATAAAAACTCAAGCCTACAGCTGGACTAATGATACGAGACAGAGGACAGGGTTACCCTCTAGATTACCAACTTCTCCTGTGTCTAAAACTAATCTCTTACCTAGAAGTATCTCCCTTTCTGTGACATTTAGCCTTTAATGTAGCTTTACTGTTTACAACTAGAGCAAATCAACTTTCTAATGAAACCCGAATTAAACTAAAGCCGTTTCCTGGTTCCTGGTTGTTCCTCAGGCTTTGATGGATGAGATCCTAATGCTCCAGGATGAGATCAGTGCACTGCAGGCCTGCTTCTCCCAAGAGCTACAGTTGGATGAGGACAGTTTGGAGGCAGATGCCGGAGACCAGCTGGCCCTGCAGTCAACCCTCACTGTGCTAGGAGAACGCATGGCCACCATCCACATGAAGGCCTCCGGAAAGCGCCAACTTTTGGAGGTGAGCAGGAGTAATAGCATGCAGAGAAATGGAGACGGTTGATAAATAGTAGCAAAAAAAAGATTTTGGCATGCTGTTTTGATTATTTTATGTACTGTTGTTTAGCAGATGTTGGGAATTTCAAATTAGTAATTAGTCCTAGTAATTATTTTAGTCTTTTGGTTTAACTATCAGGACATATATCTACTTAAAACCACTAATTGCAGATTATAAAGCAAATGACAGACAAGCCTAAACTAATTCCCAGGAGCCAATAATTAAAGAGAAAGAATAGAGGAATAACACATAACAAACTGGTGGTATCACACTTATTTTGCAACAGTGGCAATACTATGAGATTTGTCTTCACTGGCCTTATTAGGCTCAAGAAGACTCAACATGAAACAACTTATTTTATACCCATATGACATATTGTACTTGATATAGGTCTGATTTTGTGCAATTCTCTGTCCTGCAGGAGCGATTAAGCGAGCAGTTAGAAGAACAGAGGCAGGAACAAGCGCTGCAGCGTTATCATAGTGAGGCAGAGGAGCTTGACAACTGGCTGCTCAGCACACGTGCCACACTGACCTCCACTCTCCAGCCACACCCACAGGACATGGACATGGAGGAACAGCTGATTGACTGCCAGGTAAGAGACTAGGCCTAGGAAATATGTCAGTACAATCATCAATATATAATCATGTCCATTGCAAAGAAACAACTTTATCAATAAACAAATAATTAATAAAATACTGATTTATTTGCTTAATCTGCACTGTAGTAATTTATTTCATTTTATTGTAGATTATCAATTTCACTTGTATAGTTTTTGAAAATCCTTAGTCTTTATTGATAGATTGATTCATTGATAGATTCATAGATTTTCAGTGGCAGATAAACAGTCAATTCATCGGATTCTGCTGGCTGATAATGTCTGGATTCACTAGAGTGGGCTGCAAGTAAATCTGATTAGCTGTGTGGGTTTTGTCCCGTTCTGTTGCTCATTAGGATTAGGGGGCTTTTTCTTCCCTGCAGTCATGGGACGTCCCACGGTGAATGTCTGCATTTTTTCAAGGAGACACAGTGGCATACACACACGTGTGTCTTTTGTGTTTTGATTAAAGGGCTATAGGGATCAAGTTAACCTTTAACCTGAAAGTTAGATTCTTTGTGAGAAGTCAGGGTGGCCCTGACCTTTAGCTTACTGCCGTTAATGTTTGCTCATTCCTCATTGAATGCTACTGGCTCTCTCCACTATTAACCAGCATTCAGTTCCAGCTACCCTGCAGGCCCACCACAAAATTAAAAAAGTGTATTGATTGTTTAGTTTCTTAGTAGTATGCTAACTTTTCTGGACTAGTGCACATGTAGTGTGGTAAAGATCTAGATGTCTAAAGACTAGGTTAAGCAGCTTAAGAAGATTATCAGTCACTGCATACACACGCTCCTGTTTACGCATTTTTTCAAATACCTTCTGTTGTGGTTTTACATGTATCTGATTATCTAGCGAACAAATCTATTTAGTTAAATTAAATGTAGTTTTTTTATCTTAATGTTAAACCCATATGTGACCTTGCACCACAAAACCAGTCATAAGGGTCAATTTTTCGAAATTGAGACTTCTACATCCTCTGAAAGCTGAATAAATAAGCTTGTTATGATAGGACAATATTTGGCTGAGATACAGCTATTTGAAGATCTGGAATCTGAGGGTGCAAAAAAATCAAAATATTGAGAAAATTGCCTTTAAAATTGTCCAAATGAAGTTCTTAGCAATGCATATTACTAATCAAAAATTAAGTTTTGATATATTTACAGTAGGACATTTACAAAATATCTTCATGGAACATGATCTTTACTTAATGTCCTAATGATTTTTGGCATTAAAGAAAAATCAATCATTTTGACCCATACAATGTATTTTTGGCTATTGCTACAAATATACCCCAGTGACTTAAGACTGGTTTTGTGGTCCAGGGTCACATATGAAGGTTTTGTTGTTTGTATTTATGATGATAGCACTTAAAAGAGCTTTGTTCCTTAAGATGAGAAGACAAGAGGATGTTTCACATGTTTCTGAAATCAACTTGAAAAGAATAGGTTAACCAAGCCCAAATCCTGATTATGTTCATTCAATCTCATTAATGTTCATAAAATGTAATTAAGTTATTTAAAAGTGTTTAATTTATTGTTAATAGCAGCTAAAATATTCACACTGCTGAATCATTTCTAAGCAAAGCAATTTAGTCTTCTGATCTTTTGTTCCTGGTCTAGAACATGTTACTGGAGATCGAGCAGAAGGTGCTGTGTCTGTCCGAGCTGTCAGTGCACAGTGAGAGTTTGCTGATGGAGGGTAAGGCCGGCACACGGGGTGACGCTGAGCAGCTCTCCCTCAAACTGTACAGCCTCAAATCCAGCCTGCTGGAGTTACAGCGCATCCTCCAAGACAAACAGACCCACATCCAGGTGAGGGATACCACTTTAACTTCTCAAAGCAACATTCCTTGACGGATGAGCTACCCAAGAACTATAATTTTGTAGAATGACAGAAAATGCCAAAGGTCTGAATGCTTAGTATAAGAACAATTGGAGGTCACTGACGTCAGTCGGTACATTTGAACACATACCACCAAAAACACTAAAAAGCACATCCTCGTCTCAATGGCTGCTTTGTGGACAGCAGGACAGAAGAATGCCAAGCGCTGTTCATTGTTATGAAAGACGTTCCATTGCTCTCCAGCAACATCTATCTGAAACAAAGACCTTTTACAAATTGTGGGGCAAGTCTAGAATTTTTGCCCAGCTCTTTTGAATGAGACATGTTGGTGACATGTAAAAGCCTGATGCAAGCTGATTTGACTCCATTTCCTATTGTCAGTCATGATTGACCTTTAACCTCTACTTGCTGAAAAGATGTTTAACTTTGTGTGTGTGTGTGTGTGTGTTTCCAAGAAATTCTATGACACCTTCTATAAATTATTTTCACCAAACAGAAATTTGTACTTGATATTTTTGTTCAATAATAATGGGCAGAATTTTATAATTTATAGATTTAATCCATTTTAAATACTTTTTACATATTAAAAAAATAAATAAATAAATAAAAATCATTACCACAGCAAATTTGTTAAACATTAATATCTTTAACTTTCTATCTATTTGTTTATAAGGGCTCACTTCAGGAGCAGGAGGACATTGAATCAGACTCGTCTCTCTCTCAGAGCCCCAATATGATGGATTGGCTCAGTCAGGCGCGATCCACACGCAACCAACAGCATCAAGACACAGTGCAAAGACAGAGGGTAGACAATCAAACATCTACCATTGAGCAATAACATGATATTAATCAGCTTAACTAGAATAATGTATGCTGATACTGACACAGTCTTAAAATATTACAGTGAGGAAAATAAGTATTTGAACACCCTGCTATTTTGCAAGTTCTCCCACTTAGAAATCATGGAGGGGTCTGAAATTGTCATCGTAGGTGCATGTCCACTGTGAGAGACATAATCTAAAAAAAAAAATCCAGAAATCACAATGTATGATTTTTTAACTATTTATTTGTATGATACAGCTGCAAATAAGTATTTGAACACCTGTCTATCAGCTAGAATTCTGACCCTCAAAGACCTGTTAGTCTGCCTTTAAAATGTCCACCTCCACTCCATTTATTATCCTAAATTAGATGCACCTGTTTGAGGTCGTTAGCTGCATAAAGACACCTGTCCACCCCATACAATCAGTAAGAATCCAACTACTAACATGGCCAAGACCAAAGAGCTGTCCAAAGACACTAGAGACAAAATTGTACACCTCCACAAGGCTGGAAAGGGCTACGGGAAATTGCCAAGCAGCTTGGTGAAAAAGGTCCACTGTTGGAGCAATCATTAGAAAATGGAAGAAGCTAAACATGACTGTCAATCTCCCTCGGACTGGGGCTCCATGCAAGATCTCACCTCGTGGGGTCTCAATGATCCTAAGAAAGGTGAGAAATCAGCCCAGAACTACACGGGAGGAGCTGGTCAATGACCTGAAAAGAGCTGGGACCACCGCTTCCAAGGTTACTGTTGGTAATACACTAAGACGTCATGGTTTGAAATCATGCATGGCATGGAAGGTTCCCCTGCTTAAACCAGCACATGTCCAGGCCCGACTTAAGTTTGCCAATGACCATTTGGATGATCCAGAGGAGTCATGGGAGAAAGTCATGTGGTCAGATGAGACCAAAATATAACTTTTGGTCATAATTCCACTAAACGTGTTTGGAGGAAGAAGAATGATGAGTACCATCCCAAGAACACCATCCCTACTGTGAAGCATGGGGTGGTAGCATCATGCTTTGGGGTGTTTTTCTGCACATGGGACAGGGCGACTGCACTGTATTAAGGAGAGGATGACCGGGGCCATGTATTGCGAGATTTTGGGGAACAACCTCCTTCCCTCAGTTAGAGCATTGAAGATGGGTCGAGGCTGGGTCTTCCAACATGACAATGACCAAGCACACAGCCAGGATAACCAAGGAGTGGCTCTGTAAGAAGCATATCAAGGTTCTGGCGTGGCCTAGCCAGTCTCCAGACCTAAACCCAATAGAGAATCTTTGAGGGAGCTCAAACTCCGTGTTTCTCAGCGACAGGCCAGAAACCTGACTGATCTAGAGAAGATCTGTGTGGAGGAGTGGGCCAAAATCCCTCCTGCAGTGTGTGCAAACCTGGTGAAAAACTACAGGAAACGTTTGACCTCTGTAATTGCAAACAAAGGCTACTGTACCAAATATTAACATTGATTTTCTCAGGTGTTCAAATACTTATTTGCAGCTGTATCATACAAATAAATAGTTAAAAAATCATACATTGTGATTTCTGGATTTTTTTTTTTAGATTATGTCTCTCACAGTGGACATGCACCTATGATGACAATTTCAGACCCCTCCATGATTTCTAAGTGGGAGAACTTGCAAAATAGCAGGGTGTTCAAATACTTATTTTCCTCACTGTATATCTTAAAATATTTAGGTAAAAAAAAATATTTTGTTATTCTATGAGCTAGAAGCTACTTGGATTTTTTTCAGCATCAGTTCTTATATATAATGCAGGAATTAGAGGAGCAGCTTGGCGAACAGAAGAAGTTACTGCAGTCTGTAGCATCTAGAGGAGAGGAGATTCTCTCACAGCGAACAACACCTAATGGAGAAAGGTAGTTACTTCACTGTTGGACATCATTTACATGTTTATATCTTTGTCTTGCAAGCTGTTTGTCATTTATGAAAGACAAGGACAAGGGTGTACGGCACAGACTCATAATGAGCTTTCTTCATTATGTAGGTCTCCTGCAGAACTTTCTGAAGGGGATGCTGGTCAGTGGCCTGAGAGCATGAGCACAGACGATCAGATGAGAGTCAGATGGGAGAACCTGAGCAAAGACCTTACCAACAAACTGCAGCTGTCACTAAACACAATGGAGCAGGCGCCATGTAACACGGTACATAATCAACTACAACACTATAACCTAGCTTTGTTTTTTAATGTTAGAGGTTTGAGGATGGTCTGTTATATCTGATCAGTTCCCTCCCCTAATAGAGGGCTGCAGTGATGACATTTTTGTAGGTAAACCCTGAAGTAAGGATCACCAAGGTTCCCTTGACAAAAACCCAAAAAGATTTTCCTATTGGCTTTTGGATTATTGCAGGAAATAGGCTCTGTGACCAACAAAACTTTATGATTCTTACACATTTTTTTCATCATGACAAATTCTATAATTTTCATGAATTTTGAAACCTAATTACAATTGCTAGAAGTAAAAAGCAAAATGTAGGCTATAAACGTCACAATTAAGCTTCCAACAACTCTTTCAATCTTTATTTAAAAAACATTATCCCTGAGAGTTTGAGCTAGAATAGTTTGCAAGAGCACAATTATAATGATTATATATCTCTTAGCTATACCAGCCGGTATCTAGCCCCTGTGGAGTTTTCAGAGGAGAGCAACTGAGTCAGGATATCCTGTCTCCACGAAGTCTGTTTGAAGGCTTCAGCCAAGATTTGGAGGACTTGCCTCAGGTACTGCCACTAATTATTTTTATTTACTTATTCTTTAAGAACAGGATGTTAAACTGAACCAGAATTTTGTTTTACTATAACGAGTAAGGATTTTTTTTGCAGATAGTAATTTATTTATGTCTTCCCACAGACAAGTGGCGCTGACAGTAAGCGTGCTCATGCTCTGAAGAGAGCTCTCTATGAGGCGGTTTCGTCAGCTTCCTCCTGGCTGGACAATGCTGAAAATGAGGTTGTATCTGGCCCAATATTACTATCTGATGACTCAGAGACTCACCTGGGCCATCTAGAGGTCAGACATAGTCATTTTACTGGAGTCTTAAACTATTTCTGTTATAAGAAACATTGACACTCTTTGACTTTCTTCTCTGCTTTCTTCAGAGTTTAAATAAGGAGGTAAAGAATGTCAACGAGGAGGTGTGTAAATGTCGGGATGTGCTCGGAGGAACAGAGCAGCTATGGGATGGAGAACGTGGAGAAAGTGTTTTGGTTGAGGAAGTGTTAGGTGGTTTGGAAGGGAGACTGAAGCTGCTGGACACAGTGCTGGAACAGAGATGTGACACCATGAAAGACAAGCTGCAGGAACTCACTGTTTTCCAGGTATATGTTGCTTGTATCTTTGTTTTTGTTTTTAGTCATTATATTGTTTTTTTTCTCTCTTGCTCTTTATCTCACATATGAATTTTCCTTTTTGTCTATTCCTTAGACTGAGTTGAGGCTGTTGCTTGCAGCACTCAGTGACTCCAAGTACCAGCTTTTGCAGAAAATGAACGCGGCTGTGGATCGGCCCGCTTCTAAACAGATGGAGGTCAGACACACATTCAGAATGACATAGATATAATTGCATGACCCCAAGCAAAACTGTTAATTTACTATGAAAGTGAATATTCAATGTAAACAGATTCTAGCAGAAGCGGAGGACAGTTTGAGGGAATTTGAACTGAAAGTTTCTGAGATGAGGAACAGAGGAGAGACATTGCAGCCCAACCAGCTCTGCACTCAAGAGCTGCTGAAACTACAGGTACACACATCTCTCCCCTGCAGTTTGGTTTAATAACAACAATTACAGTTACTGATTTCATGTCTTTCATTTGACTTTCCGCTTGAACTTGTGTTTTGCTGTGCAGGATGCTTATGAAGAGCTGGTGGAGATGGTGGGCTCCAAGCGGAGTGGGCTGAACCAGAGTTTGGTTCTAAAGGCTCAGTATGAGAGAGCTTTACAAGACCTGGTAGATCTGCTGGACACCGCCCAGGACAAAATGGCTGCTGATCAGAAGATGAAAGTGGGATCAGTGATTGAGGTTCAGATTCTCCTAGATAAACACAAGGTACAGCAGTGTATTGCAACAGTGTCTGGACATTTTTACTATATTACTATTTTTACTGTATTTTTGATCAAATAAATGGAGCCTTGGTGAGCGTAAGAGACATTAAAGAAAACATTACCGACCCCAAACCTTTACACATATAAAATATATAGTCTTTCGTTTTAAGGAAAGAAGAACAAAAATATTGAAGACTCTCGTCTCATGCAGTCAAATGCTCTCAAGAAAGTGAATGTCCGTTCCATCAATACCACTTTATGAAATGACTGATTATATATTCATGTTTTGTTCCCTTTTGATGAGCATGGACTCATGTTCTCTTGTCTCTTTCTGCAGGAGTTTTTCCAGGGGCTAGAGACGCATGTCGTTCTGACACAGGCCTTCTTCAGGCAGGTCAGTGGGTTGGTGGTGCAGAGGGAGGTCCAGAGCTTGGAAGAGACTGTGGCTCAGGCCCAGGCTGTACTTAAACAGGCTCACAAACGAGGAGTGGAGCTGGAGGGCATCTTGGAGGTGTGTGTGGATTTGTGTTTCTTTATTTGCATACAAGATGCAAATTATAATCACAGAGTACAGTGCATATGAAGTGAATAACTGTTGTGTTTTGTGGCATCAGTGGTGGAGCAGGTTGGTGGGTGACTATCAGGCCCTGTACCGACAGCTGGAGGCAGTGGAAAGCAACATCCCCAGTGTAGGCCTGGTGGAGGAGACGGAGGACAGATTGAGCGATAGAATTGCTCTGTATCAGGTACAGCTCCATCACACTGTTACACCATAATATTCATACAACGCCAACCATGATTTTACATTACAAACATTACATATTTTATCTGTATTGCATGTTTTGTACAGTATTAGAAATACAATTCAGAATGCCTTTTGAATTACTCAAATTACTTTGAATTACTTAAAGTTAATATGAATTAGCAAACAGGATACCTAATTGTAATGTGAATTTAAATTTAAGGAAGGAAAATTAAACTTCATTATAGCTTGGTATATTATTACATTATGGTTTGGAGGATTGGGGTTGGTAAGGTTTTTTACTCTAAAATAGAAATCGTTTGTTTCAAGCTTACTGTCACTTGATCTGTTTAATGGCTCTTTGCTGAATAAAAGTATTAATTTCTTTCAAAAAAAAAAAACTTAATGTGCACAAATTTTCGAAATGCAGTAGATATTAGAAATGCAGAAAAATCTAGAATTTAAATCTGCAATCTAAAACTGTCTCACTCTCTCTGTAGCGTTTGAAGGCCAGTCTCTCTGAGCGGCAGCAGCAGTTGTATAAGTTGTTGGAGGATGGAAAGAGGCTGCTTTTACATGTATCCTGCTCAGAGCTGGAGACTCAGCTCACTCAGCTGGGGGACCACTGGCTCAGCACCACCACCAAAATCAATAAAGAACTGCACCGACTGGACTCCACCCTCAAACACTGGATTAGGTCTGTGATCTGATCACTTTCTCTGTGTCTGCTTCATTAAGAAAGAAATCAACTTACAAGAAACCAATGTGTGTGGTTGTGTCCATGTATGCATGTTTTTACTGACATCACATGTTCTCTTCATATTTTATTGTAGGTATCAGAGCGAGTCAGCTGAACTTAGCCAATGGCTGAGTTCGGCACTAGACCGCCTGGAGTTCTGGAGCACTCAGTCTGTTACGGTACCTCAAGAGCTAGAGACCGTCAGAGACCATCTTCATGCCTTTCTGGTAGGAACAGCTATTAAATGTCCTGCTAAAATAGCCTTAGGTCTCATTTGAGATCTCATAGCCACACTCTATATCGTCTCTATATTTGCAGGAGTTCTCCAAAGAGGTAGACGCCAAGTCTTCTTTGCGTGCCTCAGTTCAGAGCCAGGGGAATCAGCTTCTCCGGTTGAAGAAAGTGGACACGGCAGCTCTCAGGGCAAACTTGGCCCAGGTAGACACGCAATGGGCTGATCTTCTCACTCGTATCCCTGTGGTCCAGGAGAAACTACACCAGGTATGATGACTAGGACTGATTGCACTGCCTATTTTCAGTTAAGGAGGGCTATGCAGAAATGAACAGGCTCACGTGGCTATGCTAATCATAGCATTCCTGTTCTGATCAACAGCTGCAGATGGAGAAGCTGCCATCCCGTCATGCAATAACTGAGCTAATGAGCTGGATATCCCTCATGGAGAATATCATCCAAGAGGATAAGCAGAAGATCATGGGGGCAGTGGGATCCGAAGCTGTGCAAATGTACCTTCAAAAATACAAGGTAGCAAAAAAATTCTTCAAGACTTTTGAAATAATAAACCATATCATTATTCATTTAGTACTTCATACTCAAGACACCAAATCTCTCTTTTTCTTTATTTACTCCTCTCAACAGGGTTTTCGGATTGACCTGTCCTGTAAGCAGCTGACGGTGGACTTTGTGAATCAATCAGTTCTGCAAATCAGCAGTCAGGATGTGGAGGGGAAACGCAGTGACAAAACAGACTTTGCTGAGCGTCTTGGGGCCATGAACCGCCGCTGGCAGATACTGCAGGGACTCGTTACAGAGAAGGTTAGGCATAAATGTAGAAAATTCTCACATTGTGTGGAAAACATGGAATATCAGCTTTTGTGTGAACTTTGTGTGAAAATATGGGACAAATCAAATACTAAGACAGAAATTCATACCAATTTTTCAATTTTTATGATAATGTAATTTATAATGTAAAAATAATAAAAGTAATAAAAAGTAAGCAATAAAAAATAAAGTAATGCTAAACATAAGTGTTTTTACAAGTAGACTGTGACTTTTTGATCTTTTTGTGTCGTTTACCTTTAATTTTTATCGTATATCAAACTGGTGTCATTTGTGTTTCTCAGATTCAGGTTTTAGAGGGTCTGCTTGAAAGCTGGTTAGAGTATGAGAACGTGGTTCAGACCTTGAAGACCTGGTTTAGTGTACAGGAAGAGAAACTCAAAAAGAAGCACAGGATTGAGGATGTTTCCTCAGCCCAGAATGCACTCAAAGATTGTCAGGTAGGTACTGCACCCTAGTTGTTAGGCTCTACTACATAATGCACAGTATATGGATTCATGAGTAAAGATTACATAGATAATCCAGAAATATTCTGTGATTTGTTTTGAAATATTGATCTGTCTCTGTCTTTGTATGCTAGGAAATGGAAGTGTTGGTAAAGGAGAAAGAGAAAGATCTGGAGAAGGCTGAAGAGAAAGGATGCTTATTAATTCAGGATAAGAAAGGCGAGGCCGGCTCTGTTATTATGGACACTCTAAAAGGTCTAAACCAGTCTTGGGCCAATCTGGATCACATGGTATGTTTCACCTAATGCATCTAGTTTTGTAATCTTCATTTCGATACTGTTCATAATTTTCACCAAAACGCTGATTATCAGTCCTAAATGAGATTTGTGTGTTATTGCAGATCGGGCAGCAGACGGTCGGTCTCCGGTCAGTGCTAGAGCAGTGGACTCTGTATAAACAAGCATATGAGGAGATTCAGGGCTACCTGATGGAGGGACGTTACACCATCTCTCGTCTGTGTCTTCTCACTGGCTCCCCAGAAGCTGTGCAGGTTCAAGTGGAGAACCTTGAGGTGCTAGTCTGCCGCAAAACACGAATGAGCTTTTATTAGCATTATATCGAGAAAGAACCTATAATCACCACTGTTTTTTGTACGTCTCAGAGTTTACAAGACGAGTTGGAGAAACAGGAGAGCAGTTTACGGAAACTGGGCTCCATAACGCAACAGCTGCTGAGGGATTGTCATCCCACAGTGAGCGATTCACTCAACACAGCACTGGGTGATGTAAATCTCAGGTGAGTTTCAGAAACTTCTAGTAACTAATAAAGACACTGATCAGTACAAAGTGTTTAGGAAATCATTGATCTTCTACTGATCTGCTGTCAGGTGGAACACGCTGCTGGAGCAGATCTCAGATCAGCTGAGGAGAAGTAAGAGCCTGCTGCTACTGTGGCAGCATTACAAAGCACTTCATGCTCAGAGCAGCACTAACATCCAGAAACTAGAGGATCAGGTGGAACAGCTGCTCAAGAGCACCACCCACAGGGACGTCACAGAACAGGAAGTGAAGGTGTGGATTTATCAATGCATGATGGGTTTGGAAGTCTTTTAAATGTTTGCATGCTTGGATTATGTTAGCGACCCAAAAGTATGTAAGCTATTGCTAATTCTGACAACTGTGTGCTGTTGTGAAAGCCTTTTAGCAAGGGCCATAGTATTCCTCTTTGTAAAACTGGTATTTGTGCAGGGCCTTATGTCGACTGAGGGATCCGTAGAGTCTGTCCTGCAGCAGCTGGATGAGTTTTCAGAGCAGCTGAGGCAACAAGTGGACCCCTCTGCCATGACAACCTTCCATACAGACCACCTGTCACTCTCTCAGCGATTAGCAACAGTTGGACATACCCTCCAAAGACAGCAGTCTCTGCTAGAGGTTCAGATGATTCAGATTTTACCTTGTGCACACAGACGCAGAACATTTATACAGTTTTCACACATTTATTTTAATAAAATATAGACTGCTGTTAAAAAGTTGGGGTAAGATTATTTGATGTTTGGATCCCTTATGCTCACCAAGGATGCAAAATTGATTGAAAAATGCAGTAGAAACAGAAATACTGTGAAAAATTTTTACAATTTAAAATAAGTTATCTATTTTAATGTATTTTAAAATATAATTTATTCCTGTGATTGTAAAACTGAATTTTCACTAGCCATTACTCCAGTCTTCAGTATCATATGATCCTTTAGAAATCATTATTATACTGTATGCTGATTTAGTGCTGAAGAAACATTTATTTTTATTATCTACTTAATATTTTAGTAGAATTTATTTCAGGATTCTTAGATTAATAGAATATTCAAAAGAACAGCATTTATTTAAAATAGAAATCTTTTGTAACATTATGTTAAACCTTACTGTTATTTTTGATCAATTTAATGCTTCCTTGCTAAATAAAAGTATTTATTTCCTTCAAAAATAAATAAATAAATCTTCTTGACCCCAAACCTTCAAATGGTAGTATGTATTTTAAATTAAATATATTGTTTTTAATAAAATAATTTTCACACTATCCTTTCATAGTTTTGACACTCTTTCATGTGCGACTATCATTTTGTCACTTTCACAGCTGCCAGACTGTAAAGCTTGTCAAGTGTAAATGTGTTGTTTTTTTTTCTCTTTCCTGTCCTCAAGGTGGGTATGAGGGACTATGAGAGGTTTAGTAAGGAGTTACATTCTCTGAGCCACTGGTCAGAAGAAGCTGAGAAGGTTCTGAAGGAACCAGACCCAATCGGTTCTCCAGATATCTCATCTGTGCAGGAACACATGGAAAAACTTAAGGTGAAATTTGTTTTCCTGTAAAATTATAGGGTTGTATAAACACTTCTGAACTTTTTCATATGTATGTGTGCCTGTAGACCCAAATGTTAAAGCTGAGCAGTCTTTCTCCTGATTTGGAACGTTTGAATGAGTTGGGTTATCAGCTTCCCCTCAACGATAATGAAATCAAGCGTCTGCAGAATCTAAACAGGAGCTGGTCGTCTAACTCTGCTCGCACGATAGAGAGATTCAGGTATGTGTGTTTACTGTTGATCTATGGTAGATTTTCAATTCTTCAATTTTTCTCCTCTAGAAGTGTGTAATATTCTGTTGTCTGCATCTCTGTGTATGTGCAGTAAACTGCAAGCCCTGGTATTGCAAAGACAGACCTTCTTGGAGAAGTGTGATGCTTGGATGACCTTCCTTACCCAAACAGAAGAGAAACTGGCCGCTGAGATCTCTGGAAACTACCAGAGCCTGCTAGACCAGCAGAGAGAGCATGAGGTACTGATTAAAAAAAATACTTTTTTAGAATAACTATAACTCAAATGAAAAGCTGCATTTACATTACCATTCAAAAAGTTTGGGGTCAACAAGATTTTCTAGAAGTTTTTGAAAGAAGTCTCTTATGCTCATCAAGGCTGCATTTATTTGATCAAAAATACAGTAAAACTGTAATATTTTGAAACATTATTACAATTTAAAATAACTGTTTTCTGTTTTAATATATTTTAAAATGTAATTTATTCCTGTGATGGCAAAGCTGAATTTTCAGCAGCCATTATACGCCAGGCTCCAGTGTTACGTGATCCTTCAGAAATCATTCTTAATATGCTGATTTGCTGCTCAAGAAACATTTATTATTCTTATTAAGACAATTTTGTCCCAAGCATTTTTTCTGTGTCAATATTCAGTTATTATTTCAAAACTCAATGCAAATTTGTGGTGAAACCTTCATAAGATGGCTATATTAATAAGATTTTTCAGTTTAAAAATTAACAAAATTGGGTCATAGTTTAATTACCTACTTTTACAACTGCTTTACTCTTTTTTTTGTGTGTGTGTGTGGATAGCTATTCCAAGCAGACATGTTTAGCCGACAACAAATTCTATACTCTATCATCAATGATGGACATCAGCTCCTGAATCAGGGACAAGTGGAAGACAGGTAACATTTGTTTACTTGTTTCTTCTTCTTCTTTCATTCATACTAGTAGTGACTCTCTTTTTTTTCTCTCGGCCAAAAGGGATGAATTTGGCTTGAAACTGGCACTGCTTAGTAACCAGTGGCAAGGTGTGGTCAGGCGGGCCCAGCAAAGACGGGGGATTATTGACAGTTTGGTTCGGCAGTGGCAGCGGTACACAGAGCTGATAGAGAAACTGCGTCATTGGCTGCAAGAAGTGTCAATGGAACCAGAGGAGCAACAACAAGGGTCAACAGTAGCACTACAGCAGATCCGTGGCATGTTAGACCACATACAGGTAAAGATATTTACATTAAAGTAGAAATAATGGCTTCCTGCAATTAGTCTGAAGTACCCTGGATGTCCCCTTCTCTCCACCCAGCTAAAGGAGCGTGTGCTCCAGAGGCAACAGGGCAGCTACATCCTCACGGTGGAGGCCGGGAGGCAACTCCTCCTGTGGGCTGATGCCAGAGCGGAGGCCTCGCTTCACACTGAACTGACTGATGTGCAGGAGCGCTGGAGGACCATCAACATCCGTCTCGACGAGAGGAAGAAAGAACTGCTCTCTTTGCTAAGGGTGAGTTAAGAGTAAATGCGTGCACTTGCTGTTTGTCTGGTTGCTTATTTGCTAGATTTAGTAGTTCGTATCATTGACAAAATACAAGCACTACATGACTTTTGCTGTTTGGAGGAAGTTCATTATTTCCAGATGGTAGCAAATCTTTGTTGAGTCATTTCAGCTGATTATTTGCATTTGTTGGGTAATTTCTTTTAGATGAATGTGTTTTCCTGTAAGTTGGTTGGTTTTTGCACATGTATGATTATGTATAATAGGATCAAATTTTGAGACCACTCGTAAAAATGCTTCTATTTTGCAAGTATTTTTACTAATTTAATTGAAGTTTATTTTTTGTTACTAACTGTATTATTACAACAATGTGAGTGTAAATTTTATATAATAATTTTATTGTATTTGATTAACAACCTATAAATAGTAACCTATAATATTTTAAATTAATTGATTTTAAATCCTAAAAAAATATATATTCAGGCTTTTGTTTTTAGTTTTAAAAAACATTTTCAATGTAGTCTCAGACTTTTGGAGCCTACTTTTTATATATGACGTGCTGTTTCATTGTTGCAGATGTACTTGTTGCAGTGTTTTCTGGTTGTTTGTACGATGTGTTACAGTTTAGGATTTTTATAGTACAACATCTTCTATAGATTTTAATGGGGTGTGTCTATAGACAGATGTTCAGGATCAGATTGTTCTGTTGTTTAAATGTTCTTGGTTATTTTGTTTTAGTGAAATCAGGGATTACTTTGAAAGCTATTTTGCACTACAAATATCAGAAATACAGAAACAAAGCTGAATTGTTGAATAATCTAGAAACTTAAAAAAAAAAAAATTTATATATGAACCGACCATTCTCAAACCTATAAGTGGATCTCATGTTCAAAGTTCTTTTCCTAAAAGAAAGAGACAGTAAAGGACTTTGCATCTGACCTTACAGAGCAAATAGAGGCGAGCTAGCATAACGAGAGTGAGAGAATGTGTGAGTGCGTGTGAGAGGGATGAAAGAGAGAGAACGGGAGAAAGAGGCAGCGAGGGAACTGAAGGCGAGAGAAGTATCTTCAGTACTGTAGGAGGCAGGACGCGGGAGGGAGTCCGAGCGGTGCTGCGGTGCTGCGCTGCCAACACAGGGCAGCAGGGACAGCCAGTCATACGCTCCATTTTGACGCAGCACACTGGGGCACAGACAACAATTTTGGATTGCAAAAGGAAAATGGCTCCTCTTTCCTTCGGCCTCTGTCTCTCTCTCTTCCTCTCTCTTCCACATCCCTGTTTTCTCGGATTACATGATAGAAGGTACCTCACTGCTTTATCTCTGCATGATTATCTGTCTCTCTTGTGTCTCAGGACCATGACCCTTTGCTCTGCCCATGTTTAAATAAAAAATTGGTTACATATGACGTTCTCTATTATGTTCCTCATTAAAAATGTGATGATCTCTGAACATCTCTTTCTCACTTTTCCTGAAGTATTGTAATAAGAATGTTGCATTAAAGCTTAAAAATGGCTAAGGTAAATTTTTCTAAGATACATAATTGTGTTTAATGTGCAGATTATACTGGCATAAGCATTTATTTATCATGCTCGCTCTTTCTCATGATTTCACTTTTTTTTTTCTGGCTATGTGTGCAGGACTGGGATCAGTGTGAAAAAGGAATTGCTGCATCGCACGTGAAGCTGAGGGACTTTAAGCAAAAGCTCTCTGTGCCTTTACCCGACCACCATGAGGAGCTGCACACAGAACAGATTCGCTGCAAGGTACATAAACAAAATCTGACTCATCTTGTGTCCTATGACCATTTAGATGCGCGTTGCTTCAGCAACATCTGAGTAACTTTCTTATTATTTGAGCTAAAGTATTAAACACAATTTCCTGACCAGATTTGTAGTGATAAAGCAACAGTATCTCGACAGTTCAGATAATGATTGGTTTGTGCAGTCTGCTGCTGTCAACCACTGCATTATTAATACTCTTGCATGCTTCTTGCAGAATGTGTGTGTGTGTGTGTGTGTGTGTGTGTATGTGATGCCCTGACACTCTGCTGAATTTTTTATCTGCAAAGGAGGGTTGATTTTTCACACGTGATGTTGCAGAGAGTGTGTGCAGTATTGCAGAAAGTGTGTGAAAGTAACATCAACCTACTCTGGACTGTGTGACCTGGACTGTCAGCAAGAGTCTCTTTGACTTTGCCTGAGGGAAGGAAGTTGAGGTGCATGCTAATCATGCTAAACCATGCATGTTAGCAGAGACGCTGAGCTTTAATAAGAAGTGCTTGCGCAGCAGCCAAAAAAAACAAAACACAGCAAAATATATACAGCTTGTTTCTATTCAAATTATCTCTCGATACAGAGATCACTTATGCGTTTATTGTGTGCTTAATTACTTGTTGACCGTTGTTATCTGTGAGTCACATACCATCTCTATATTAGGAGTATACAGTGTAACTTGCTGTGAATGCTAGCAGAGATATGAATATCAACAAATATCAATATAAATGCAATTAAGGTCTTTTGGTTTTTACTGTGTGTTAGGGGAAGAATATGTGCAGTCAATATTCTTCAGTTTTAGATAAATGTAACCAGCAGTCTTAGTAAATATTTTATTATTTTATTTTGGCTTGGTAGGGGTAGGGTTAAGGACCGAATCTATTTTATTTTTAAACAAATTAATTTATTTTTAAGATTATAATTATTTTACTTTTCCTTTTTATTTAATTTTTAATTTAATTTTTTTTCTTTATTTTCTTACTTATTTTGTTTACAATATTTACCTTTTGAACTCTAGTTTAGATTATTCAATTTTAACTTTAATTTAAAATATTTCAGCTCCATTGAAATTTAATTATTTTATTTTAATATTTTACAGGGGTTTTGTATGTTTTTGTATATTTATTTATTTTAAATCCAAAAACTTTGTCCTGAAATTTTATTTTCAACAGTTACAGTTTGAACTTACTTTTACTATATTTTACTGTATATAATTTTATGTATTTTATTTTTAAATCTTATCTTAAATTTTATTTTATTTCTGATGTGTTCATAAATGTATGTTTGTATGTGTGATAGGAATTGGAGAGCAGTATTGAAGGCTGGGCTGATGATGTGGCCGGCCTGTGTATTCTGAGGGAGTCTCTCTCCAGCGGCCTCACTGCTGATGACCTCACAGTCCTACAGGAGAGACTTATATTACTCCAGAGACAGTGGGAGGAGACCTGTCACCAGGTACAAACATACACATCAGTCTGTCCCTTTACATTTGTTTTACACCATAACACATTCTATGCACAGCTGTCTGCCATAAGCACAGGCATTTTGTGAGATAGAAGCAGTAGGAACAAGCTCAGATGTGGAGGCACATTACATTAAAAAAACTGCAAGTTTTCATTGTCAGATAATGAAAGGGATGCACTGATTTGGATTTTGAGCAACTTTAAAAAAAATAGTTAAATTCAATAGATAAAGATTGATTTTTGCATTCGCTCACAAAACTTACAGAGAATTAATGCTGTTGTTGAATCAAAGTTCTTGATGGCTCCTTATTTGCTCTGGACAACATAATATAAAGGATTGCAATGATAATGTGCCTCTTAATCCCTGATGTCTCTTAGTAAAGAAAGGACCATGAGAAAGAAGGAAGGTGCATGACACTAAAGTATCACCTGTCCATCTGACATCTTCATTTTCTCATTTTGCTCATCAACCTTTTTGCACCTTCTTTCATCGCCCGTGACATCCTTCTTTTAATCGTACTCTGTACTCAGTAATTGATCATTGTCTGTCATCCCTGTAGCTGTCTCTGCGCAGGCAGCAATTGAGCGAGAGGCTGAACGAGTGGGCCGTGTTCAATGAGAAAAACAAAGAGCTGTGTGAGTGGCTGACACAAATGGAGAGCAAGGTCTCACAGAACGGCGACATCACCATTGAGGAGATGATTGAGAAACTCAGGAAGGTGAAATTAACACACAATCACAACATATTTGTTTCTTATGAAATCAATAAATTGATAAATAATCATCCCATTGAACTCTAAAACGTATCTCTAAAACATTTTTTTTTATTATTGCTCATTTCAGTGAATATGTGAAAAACAATCTACCCAAATTCTTGTATTCAGCTAAAAAAAACGCAATCTCTTTGTTATCAGGACTATCAGGAAGAGATCTCAGTGGCCAAGGAGAACAAGCATCAGCTGGAACAGATGGGGGAGAGATTGGCTCAGGCCAGCCATGAAAGCAAAGCTGCAGAAATCCAATACAAACTCAGCAAAGTCAATGAACGCTGGCAGCATCTGCTTGACCTTATAGAAGCTAGGTGAGTCTTTCAAATGATATTGCATGGCGTTGTACCTATTGTTGTACAACTGTTTTACATGTACAGTCGTGCCTTTTATGTGTCTTTTATAGAACTAAAGTCCATTATTTTTAAAAAAAGAATATTGTATTTCAGAAATAAAAAACTAAATTCTCGAAAGATCAGTCAGTTCTTTTGCAGAGTGTCATCTATAGAAATTGGGGCATGAATTGAGCATGTTCCTTGTGCTAATGGACCGTGGGTGGAAAGGAAATATTTTGCACCAGCATCTTAAACATGACACCATGATGTCTCTGGATATAACTGGTGAAGTCGAGTTGCCTGCAGTCAGGACTGAAAGCTTCTCACATGTGTGGTGTTGATTTCACTGTGGCCAGTGTGTGAGAGTGTCATCCTCTCTCTCGCACTCTCACTCATGTGCTCATTAGCTCTGTGTGACAGCTGCAGTCTTGAGTTTTCTCGAAGTGTAATAGATTGACCTGCTTTTATTTCGATTAAATTAAAGAGCTAACCGCAGAGATTTTGCTCAAGGAAAAGTATCCACACTGTTCACAAGCAAACATATTTCAAATACTGACACACCCTTTCTCTCACACACATTTACTTGCCTTTCTAAATGCATGGCATTCCAATTTATATTGTTTTTAAATGCAGTTAGTCATAAATACTATAACCTAACCCTAACAGAAAACTTACTGCATTTTTACAAATAAAAAAACTCTTATTTACTTTATTTTTATACTATTTATACTAATGAGGATATCTCTAAAAGAAAGTTTAACTCACTTTTGGGTACAAATTTGTTCCCGAAGTATTTTGGATTTCTAATTTAGTCATTTTTAATTTAGCAATTTACATTTTTCTTAATATAACCTGTGCAACAACTAGGGGTGTCCTTGACTAAGAATTTTCGAATCTTGCCGATAGTCGACTGATAGTCGAACCATATATTTGGGGGCGGGGCAAAATACATTACCAAGAGTCAAGTTAGACATTTGACAGTCATAATTACTGACGTTAACACACAGGGAAAATATGTAATGGACGCCTCGCAGATACAAAATATTTAAAGTTTTGATTAAAAGATAGTTAAAATTAAACGACAGCGAAACCCTAAAATTCACAACATTTTTTACAACAGTGCTCTCATTATAACGTTATGTATATGACAGTAGTTATTAATGTTCTGCATTTCTGTTTTGAGCTGCGCGTGCTGAAGATGACCAGTAGAATGAAGCATTTGATAGCAGGTTTTTAATCAACTCATCATTTATCTCATATAGAATATGCTTCGTTATTTATACAACATAACGTTAATATTATACGACTTATAGGCTATCTGTACAAAATGCCCAAATGCATGAATGTATCTGTGCGGATTCTTCACGCAACAATGTGCAGAAACCGGCAACTAAACTCTAAAAATTCACAGCGTTTTATCATAATAGTGTTCTCATTATAATGTCATGTATATGACAGTCCCAGTTATAGATATTAATATTCTGCATTGTTGTTTGTACAGCGCTGCGTGCTGAAGAGATAATCACCGTATACTACAAGCGCTTTACTGCAGCGTAACTCAACCGAATGCATCTTATACGAGATAAATAATACATAGGCTACACGATATACTGTATATAAACCGGCTGAAATGTTTTGAAATCACTTGTACCCTACCTGATCGAAAAAATCCAGTTTTTCACTCTGCCTGTGTCAGTTTGAGTCTTGTTAAGTTTTTTAAATCCATGCCGCCAAGATGCTCCTCTGTCGGTCACGCATTATGGAAAGTGAAACTTAAATCTATAGGGGTGGTTGGATTTATTCACGCACGTTACAATATTTATTTAAAGCTTCTTTCTTTTCAGATTCTTATTTACAGCATTATCTTAATAGCTGTATATTAACTTATTGGGAGAAAACCGGTAGTTCAATGTGAAATCAGACATTGAGCACCCTCCTCCTATCGAAGCATCGAATCTTCGACTATTCGGGGTCACCCCGCAACAACTGATGTTGCTCTTGCACAAAGATAATTTCATTGTTACTTTATTTTCCTTTTGTTTAGTTTACTTTTAAATTGGTAGAGTGAGTAAATGAGTTGAAATTAATACAATTAATATTGAATACTCAATTGGAACTGGTAATTGGTTTCTAATTTGGTTTGGTAATTGGTTTCAACAAAGGTTAGAACAACGCTGTAAATAATAAGACAGTGGAGTATGAACACTGATTTAACAAAAATCAACAATAATAGACTACTTTAAAAAGCTTTAAGCTTTTTTTCTTTAAAACTAAAGAAATGTTGCTATTGTTTACCATTTTCTTAGTTTTTCCTCTTAATATTCTTTATTTTTATTTTAATTAATCAAAATAAAATAAAATAAAAATAATTTTTTCAGTGTTTGTTTATATGAATAATGACCGACACACACATTCCAGTCCTCTGATCAGCACATGCTAATGACTGTCATCTTATTTTAGCCACAGCAGTATTTGTCACTCCCAGCTGCTCATGCCTGCACTTCACACACACACACACACACACACACACACACATGCTTAGACACCCCACACACTAACCTGGGGACTAGAGAAAGCCTGGTCACTTTGTTGTTCAGACGAAAGAGAAGGGGAATTTTGACAGGGTGGAAGTTTTTCTTTCTTCTGGGACACTTGATCGAGAAAATTAGGCCCAATGGTGCTGGATATGGGCACTGATAACATGGCAGGAAGCCCTGGAAAGGACTCAGATCTGCCAGAGTGTGACTGCGACATTAACAGGCAGGAAAACATTTATCCACTTATCATTTACATATTACAGATTCTCTTGTAATGCAATTTAATTTTAATGCAGGAAGTTCCCATGTATTGTGATTTTTCTCATACTTAGACACGTCTCATGGCGAAGTGTCTGAAATGTAGTTTATTAGTTTATTTGGGTGAAATATGTATTTTGAGATGCTTAAGTGAAGCTTGTCATTGCTTCACATATGTGATTGCCCAATAATTTCACTGAAAGTTTTAGTTGGTTAAATGGAGAAAACGCTATACCATGTTGTATTTTTTGACCTTCTGTTGCTGTTGCGGTGGGTTCAGTTTCAGTGTGTCTTTGTGCTTTAGGAATGTAGCTTGAAGCACATTCACACTGAACTGTTAACATACCAGGGTTACATGAGGGCTTTATCTCACCAGGTCAAACAATGTCTGTGTTTTGGCTAACTGCCTAAAGCATACACCAAAGTTTCAATCAAAGTTAGTAGAAGTTGAAACGTGTCCACTCTGCATCTGTGCTCTTTGCTTCACATTCAGTCTGAGATAAGACATTTTTCTGAGATCTAGATCTGGAATGATGGCACAGCTGAAACATGCTATGCTGGTATGTGTGTGTGAGTGAGTGTTAGTGGCACTGCATTGAGCATGTGATTCTATATTTTTAGGCACATTCAGGATTTCTAGGAAACTCTGACACCATTGGATTGCATTCTACCTCTGCTTATATTGTTATATATGCAAGACACCTTGACCTTACAGTACATCAGTTAACAAGTGACAAAGTAACTTCATAAATCTACTATTGAAATTGGACAATGTAATGCAAATGCTTTACTTATAGTATATATGTAAACTGTATGTTTATATTTACACTGAAAACATTTAAATAGATGCTAGAGAATCATGTTGCTATGCTATTATAAGCAGTATTATTGTATAAGCATTATTTTTAGCTAATTATGCTGTGATGAAAGTAGTGGTGAACTGATTTTGTATTTTCATGACTGTTGCGATACTAATTATTTTTCTTTAAATGTCCAGTAACTGATATTCAGAATTAATTTATTGTTGGCAAATATAAATACAATTAAAAACTATTATAATACTATTATATTAACATAATATACATTACTATTAATTAATAATGATTATTTATTTATTCTTTAAAATAATAATAAACTATCAGAAGTAGTTTTGTCTTTGTTTTGGGCTACGTCTAAATTAAAATGCTATCTTATCGAAAGACATCAATAGTATAAAAGTCCTAGTTCACAAAAGAAAATTAATAAGGAGTGTACATCCCAAAATTTCTTATTCTTGAAAAGCAAATTTCATTCTGATCTCAAGTTGCTTTGACTAAACATTAAGATGTTTGCACTGCACAGTCCTGGTTCATATAGCCTAATTACACTTGCAGATTAATTACACTTTTCGCAGTATGTGATGTTAATACAATCTCTGTACTCTGCCTCTGGGGTCTGTAGGGTAAAGAAGTTGCGGGAGACACTGGTGGCCGTGCAGCAGCTAGATAAGAACATGAGCAGTTTGCGCTCCTGGCTGGCTCACGTCGAGACTGAACTCTCACGACCCATCGTCTATGAAACATGTGACGCACATGAGATCCAAAGAAAACTCAACCAGCAACAGGTAACCCACAAACACACAGAAAAGACATGAATTTACATATGGTCACATAAAAGTCTGTCAGTATAGTAAGTCTTATGAAAGCTCAATAAACATGTAATTTTGTACAAACACAAACATTTCTTAGTATATATTGAAAACTAGTATTAAAAAGTAATTCAGAGAGTTTAATCCTGAGAGCCCTGCTGAAAAGTCAAAATAAGAACTTGACTTCATCTGGCTCAGTCGATGACCTACTTACTGTTTCAGTATCACAACGTGTCCTTACTTTAGCCAGCACCAGCCAGCACATATCAGCCTCTTTCTGCATCAGAGACAAATTATTATTGTAAAGAATCAATGTTAGGCAAACATTTTTAGAACTGATAATGCAACAAGATGAAACACATTTATAGAGAAATGCATGACCACAAGCTCCTCTGCCTAATAAACTGAAATGAAATAGAAACAGCCAAGATGATTAAAATGTCAGATGTCGTGAGAAGCTCAGCTGAAGTCTACTATCTCTGTGCAGGATCTGCAGCGCGACATTGAGAAGCACAGCACAGGTGTGGCGTCAGTGCTGAACCTGTGTGAGGTGCTGCTGCATGACTGTGACGCCTGTGCCACAGAGACCGAGTGTGAATCCATCCAGCAGGCCACACGCGGCCTCGATCGTCGCTGGAGAAACATCTGTGCTATTGCCATGGAGAGGAGGCTTAAGTGAGTGTGTGATTCATAAGTAAATTGATGCACTAGAAAATATACTCATTGGTTTTTGTGTAAAAGTACATTAACGTTTAAAAGTTTTGGGTTCAGTAAGGTTTTTTAGAAAGAAAATAGTTTTTTCAGCAAGGATACTTTAAAGTGATCAAATGTGACAACCGTTTTCAACATTAATAATAAGCACCAAATCAGCTTTGGCATCACAGGAATAAATGCAGCTTTGCATCATAAGAAACTTCGGTAACACTTTAGAATAGGGAACACTTTTTAACCATTAACTATGACTTTTCCCTCAATAAACTCCTAATTTGCTGCTTATTAATAGTTAGTGCAGTAGTTGTTAAGTTTAGGTGTTGGGTAGGTTTAGGTATGGAGAATAAGGTCATGTAGAATGGCATTAATATGTGCTTAATTACTACTAATAAATGGCTAATATTCTATTATTATGCATGCTAATTAGCAACTAGTTAAGAGACCCTAAAATAAAGTGTTTTTAAAAAAAATTTGAACAGTATATACTAATGAAGACTGCAGTTCACGAATTGAATTCTGTAAAGGTAAGAAAAATGTATTTGTGAGCTGAAAATGAGCTATTTAGTCGAATCAGGCCACCAGAGGAACAGGTGTGAGAGCAAGTGTCATGCCAGCTGACTCGGTGTATACAGGTGAAATCAGAGTTGACTTCAGCACATGATGAACTGTTTAACAGCTGTCTTTTTTAAATAAAGTATTTTTAGTAAGCCCCCTGAATGATATTGTACAATTATATTTCCAAGTAGATATACTGGACTATGTATGTGTTTGAAACTCACTGTATGTGTTTTTGCAGGATTGAGGAGACGTGGAGGTTGTGGCAGAAGTTTCTGGATGATTACTCCCGTTTTGAAGAGTGGCTAAAAGTGTCAGAGAGGACAGCAGCTCTGCCCAACTCCTCTGGAGTGCTGTATACCATCGCTAAAGAGGAGCTCAAGAAGTTTGAGGTACTCAGATTTCACAGAGAGGGTTAATAAGGTTGAGGTAGTGAGTCAAGAGGATAATTGTGAATAGGGCCTGAATACAAAAAGACAAGTAACAAAGTAAGTAAGTAAGATAAGTAACAAGAATACTGTTGCAGGAAAAAAGGACACTGCTGGCATCCAATGGCGACAGTGCAGTCTACTTCAACCTTCTGTCTTTTATCATTTGTAAAGTGTCGTTGATGACTACAATAAATGCTAAATCATGATTTTTTTTAGGTTGTTTTCAGGTTTTCCAGTTATGTGTGTGAATTTAATATTTTGTTTGCACAGTGTAATGGTGTTATTTGAATCACAGGCATTTCAGAGGCAGGTACAGGAGTGTCTGACCCAGCTGGAGCTGATCAATAAGCAATATCGAAGGCTGGCACGTGAGAACCGCACAGACTCATCCTGCCATCTACGACAGATGGTGCATGATGGGAACCGACGCTGGGATGTACTACAGAGGAGAGTAGCTGCCATCTTGCGCAGACTCAAGGTGATATTATCAGTTATATCATATACACTACCGTTTTTTTTTTTTTTAACTATTCAGCATGGACACATTAAATTCATTAAGTGACAGTAAAGACATTTATTAAGTTACAAAATATTTCTATTTCAAATAAATGCTGCTCTTTCAAACCAACTATTCATTCAAGAATTTCTCAAAAATATTAAGCAGCACAAATATTTTCAACTTTGAAATAATAGGAAATTAACCAAAACAGCATATTAGAATGATTTCTGAAGAATCAAGTGACACTGAAGTCTGAAGTAATAACTTACTGTGTTTATACTTATATATTCGGAACCTCTGTAGGAATCATTGTTGATGCAGAACCTAAACTACGTACAGAAGCAGCATGATTGACTTGTTCTTCTTTTGTCCTGTAGCATTTCATTGGTCAGCGAGAAGAGTTTGAAACAGCCCGAGATGGTATTCTGGTATGGCTGACTGAGATGGACCTGCAGCTCACCAACATTGAGCATTTCTCAGAGTGTGATGTTCAGGCCAAGATCAAACAACTAAAGGTAATGGCTGTGTGAGCATACATGAACAATTTACATTTAAAAAAAAATATGAACAGCACTCCAACATATGGCAGAGCAGTGCTTCGGGGTGACTTGAGTTTGAGTCCCAGTCCTAATCCATTATTTCCTGTCTGTCCTTATACTGTCCAGTCAAAATAATTGCACAAAAATGCATGTTCTTAAACCAGACAGGCAAATGTTTGAGTATATTTGAGTGTAAATTTGAATATTCATTATAGCCAAAAAATAAATGTAGTTTTATACATTGACAATTCACTAACATGCATGATATGTATTTTAGACCTATGAAACGCTCAAGAAGAATCATTTTTACTTGTTCTGTAGAACATTTACTTTTAAATTTTATTCAAAATTACTTGTCACTTTACTTGTGAACACTTGTGCTTCGCAGGCGTTCCAGCAGGAGATCAGTCTGAACATGGGGAAGATGGAGAGTGTGTTTGGGCAGGGGGAGGTGCTGATGGAGAAGAGTGAGCCTCTGGATGCTGCTGTCATAGAGGAGGAGCTGGATGAGCTGCAGAGATACTGTAGGGAGGTGTTTGGTCGGGTGGAGCGCTACTACCGGAAACTCACGCGCCTGCCGGTAAGACACAACTTCAGACATGCATGCACTCTTGTTTGTCTCAGCTTTTGCTTTGCCTATGTAAAGGTGGCTCTCACCTTTATGCTGCCTCTCACTCGCAGCTAACCGATGATGAATGTGAAGGCTCAGATCGTGAATTCGAGTCAGGTGACCTCTCAGATCTTCAGTGGGGTGAGGATGGTGCCATGTCCCAGACATCTAGCAGACCACCTTCGGCTGGCACTGCTCCTATTCGCACAAACGGCTCGGGCCGGGACACCCCTGCCAGTGTAGACTCCATCCCTCTGGAATGGGACCACGACTATGACCTGGACCCCATGGGCCATACTATGTCTGCACAACGGGGCAGACAAAAAGATGAGGATGAGGAGTTACTGTGTTTGGCCACTGCAGCACTTACAGGTGAGTGTTTGACCAGAAGGATGTTCATGAGATAATGCTCCACCTGAGTGTCCACCACGCTGACCAGGTCTTCTCTGTAAACTGTTGGTATTTTTTGTTGTGTATCTCTTTTTCAACAGACGTAGTGATTCCTGAGAGCCCTGAAGCTTATATAAAATTAACAGAAAACACATTGAGGTCCTCCTCTGGTAGGCAATAAGTTATGGCATGCTAAATTAATTCTAAACTACACTGCATGCTATCGTATTGCATGAATTCTAAAAAAATGCATTGCAAAAATTCTGACAGATCTGGTCTATTGCGTTTTCCAACTTTAAAATCTTTCTAAAATCAAACGATACTAATCGGCATTCGATGAGAAAAATGTTTTTAAAAGAATTTTTAAAGCACCTTCATGAAAATAAACCAAAAGAGAATTGAGTTAAGAATTTGATGAGAAAAACAAGAGATTCCAAGTGTAGTCCAGTGGAAATAGTTCATGAGATATTGTATTGACTTCAACAACTTCAGTAGAGGAGCTAAAACCCAAAGATTTTTTTAGATCTATTTAAGTCTCTTAAAATTTCTTGTGCTCGCCAAGGATGCATTTATTTAATCGAAAATACAGTAATATTGTGAAACATTGCAATTTAAAATAACTGTTTTCTATTTTAATTTATTTTAAGATGTAATTTATTACTTTAATGGCAAAACTGAATTGTCAGCATCATTACTCCAGTCCTCAGTGTCACATGATTCTTCAGAAATCATTCTAAATGCTGATTTGATTCCTAAGAAACATTTATTATCAGTGTTGAAACAGGTTGTGCTTCTTAATATTTTAATGGAAACCGAAATACTTTTTTCAGAATTCTTTGATGAATAGATGGTTAGAAAGAACAGCATTTTCAGATATCTTTTGTCAAATTTTAAATGTTTTCACTGTCACTTTTCATCAAATTAATGCACCTTGCTGAATAGAAGTATTTATTTATTACAAAAAATATATAAGGTGATGTAACTTCTATTGTTGGAACCACATGCATGCCACAAGACCACTGCATGGTTTTACAAGCGCCTATTCATTCCAACATGTAACAGTCAACACTGACATTGATACTTTTGATATTTTATAATTCATTGTTATAACTGAAAATATGTTGCATATAAAACAAATAATGTATAATATTCACATTCCATTTTCAACGAATAGCGTGATTAAAACTTAACATGTTTTAAAGCTTTACAAAACTCCTAATACACTCACAATGTGATCAAAGAATGACTATATGTCAGAATGATCCTTATTTTAAAGGCGGTCATGTGACATCCCACGTTAATCTTTACATGAATTCCTGCAGGTGAAGCAGTTCGATTATTAGACAATATGATGGACACCAGCCGCTACAGCCTCCAGGAGACAGATGGCACTATGGGTGGCCACGACACCTCTTACATGGGCTATGTGAGTACAGATTCAGTGTGCCGCTCAGTTAGTTTAGTCTGGAGTGGCAGTATGTTGGCAGTAAGTTTGATTAGTTTGTTTGCTCTGCACAGATGAGGCTAATGGATGATTGCCGTGGCAGTCTGAAAGCGGTCAGGAGGGTTGAGGGGGAGCTGGAGGAGGAAGAGGACAACCTGTCAGGCCTGAGCAACCCTGATAACACAGAGACACAGAGCACAGGTTAGTCCAGCACTGAAACACTGCGACTGCTGAGTACATGTGTATATTTGAATTCGATGCTATTATGGTAATTGTCATATTTCAGGTGTCATTGAGCGTTGGGAGCTGATCCAGGCCCAGTCTGCTGATTCAGATCACAAAGAGAGAGAAGACCTGGTGCTATTGCAAAAGATGACCTCTGACCTGAATGCCATGGAGGCGTGGCTCGGCCAGGCTGAGGTGGAGTTAGAAGAACTAAGAGGGGAAAATCTTAGTGCAGATATACACACTATTGAGCAGAGAATTAGAAAACTCAAGGTTTGTGTTGCCTACTTGGTTTACAGTAATATATTTGTACATGTGAATTTGTGTTTGTGCATATTTGCTGAGTGATTTAGTAAGTGTTTCTCTATTAATGCTGTTGATGGGCTGCACAACTGGCCATAGCTTTTGAAAATCATCACAATTGAGATTTACAGAGCTGTTCTGTTTGTAGTCCTAAAACCCAGAGGAGAATTAAAATATTTGAACCATTTCAACATAACCAACAACATTATTGTCACATGACCTTGTTACACGTCTAATCAGGCTGTTTAGTCATGAACCAACCCGAAGGCTATTTTGCTATGGATTCCCTCTGGAATAGCTAATGGGTTTTTTAAAAAAAAAGAAAAAAAGCAGTTTACGATTTAAGGTCTGTGGTTAACACTACTTACATGGACTTTCCCGTTCTACAACATAAAGAACTGCTATTCTAAAAGCCTATTAGAAAAACCAATAGGACCGATAAGTGAATTAGCCTTACTCATTGGCATACAGTCAAACTTTTCTAAATTTCTGGCGAGTCATTGTGCTCATGTTACCTGAAATCCCCAAAAACTTATTGAAAATTTGATTTCCTCTCTTTGCTTTATTGCTAAAAGTACAGACGTACTATTTCATATTACTGTAAATATAATAGTTAACCATGCCCAAGCTGTAAACAGATACATTTGGCGCTGGCAGCTCCATATGTGGGTTAGACGTCTACACTGTAAAACTGACATTTCAAATCAGGCAGGATGTCAGCAACAGAAATAAACCAGAGGAAATCCACAGCATCCCGCTGACCCACATACAGAGTTAAAATCTGAGGGCATCCGATTTCACCAGTTATTTTTACTTGCACACAAACTAAAACAGATGTGTATATAGTCCAAAGGCTGCAAGTGAACCTTCCCTTCAGAGCAATTTAACAACAGAGATGAATCAAAATGAGATTCATTTGCACCTAACTACACATCATTTCTAGGTAACACAATGCAGTCTCTAAAACCAACACACAAATTTCTAACAAAAGCTTCGCTCTTGTGACTCAACAGGAGTTACAGAAGGCAATGGATTCCCATAAGTCCAAAGTACTGTCCATCAACTTAAATAGTGTTACACTACTCCAGTCAGACTCAGAGGAGAGCCAGGTTCTCAATGCGAAACTGAAGCAGATGAACACACGCTGGGATCGACTGGGAAAATCACTTAAGGATTGGAGAACAGCACTTCAAGATGCTCTGATGCAGTGTCAGGTACATACACAGACATCACCTACATCTATGACAATTAATATTTTTATTTAGCAAGGATGCATTGTATTGATCAAAAGTGACAAAGACATTTGTAATGTTCCAACAAACTTCTATTTCAAATAAATGCTGTTTTTTAAACTTTATATTCATAAAAGAATCTGTTTCCAGAAAAGTAGTAAGCAGCAGTTTTCAACAATTTGAAAAACACTTGACTTGAGTAATGGCTGCTGAAAATTCAGCTTTGCCATCGCAGGAGTAAATTCCATTTTACAATATATTATAATAGAAAACCGTTATTTAAAATTTTTCAAAATATTTTGATCAAGTAAATACTTGAGACTTCTTTCAAAAACATGACAAAAACTTCCCAATTCCAAACTTTTGAATGGTATTGTGATTAAATTAAACGCACAGAGGCAGATACTGTCATTCTCTCAAACTTTTGCTTTTTTCTACAGGAGTTTCATGAGCTGAGTCATGGTCTTCTTCTCTGGCTGGAAAACATCGACCGTCGGAGAAATGAGATTATCCCAATTGCATCGGGGCTAGATCGGCATACACTTCAAGCTCATTACAGAGCACTAAAGGTACCTGTGAAGTCACTGCTTTTTGGTATGGATGGATATGGGCTGAATACATATTTTGCCTCCTGCTCACCCTATACTGTATGCAGAATCAGAGATGAAGAATAGAGCAACCAGCATCATTGTATGTTGTAAAATCTATTTAAAAAAAAAAACAGTATGTCTGGTTGGACAGTGTTCACTTGCTTTTTTTGCCATCTACTGTACTTTAACCCAGCATTCCATTAAGGAAATTTGAGTTCGTCCATTGTCAAAATGGTTTTAAAATGTATTAGAAACAAATGGTTCATTTTACCAAGTGAATCTATATTGACACACATTTGCCTGCAGCAAATCCAGCGGGAGCTGTTGGAGACTGAGCAGAAGGTGGACAGTTTGCAGGAGCTCTCAGGGCAGCTGCTGGTGCAGTCACATGGCAGCGAGTGTCTGGAGGCCCAGGAGAGGGTGCATGTCATCGGGAACCGTCTGCGCCTGCTCCTGAAAGCTGTGGCCACCGACCTGGAACTGCTAGAAAAAGAGCTCCAGGCTTCTGGGAACAGACAGGTCAGTCTACAAGCACATCCATTATTTATTCATTTCTTTACCGGCCATTTGTTCAGTTTTAACAGATAAAAAAGCAACATTAGACATTGTCCAAAATATCCATCCATCTCAAAGCTAAATCTCAGATCTTCACCCAACTCACAGGATGCGTCCCTCTGGTCTGTTACGGATGACGCAGATACTTCTGGATCAGTCAGTCCTGTTTCAGAGGTCAGCGTTTCCACTAAACGACAATCGGTAATGCATCTCCTCTTCCTTTTTTGATATTGTTTCGGGCATGCCATGAAAGTCACTGTCCTGCTAAAGTGAGGCGGTTGAGCTTATAACAGGGGAATATTTTTTGAAATGTTGGTTCCAATTTAATATTCCTCACTGACAAAATCCCCTGGAATATTTGCTCACTTCCTCATCCCCCTGTAAATATGTTGGTTTGTGGAAGTGCTTTACTTCTTATGAAATTTATACAAGAAACACTGGCTTTACTTTTCAGACATGCTTTTAAATTAAATCGATCCATGCTCAATTTTTGTGGATTTGTTTGAAGGTATCTGTGTGGAAAGCCAGGTTTCTTGCACCTTGCAAGATTTTTATTTTTTTGTCATTGCCACCTATTTTGCTGCTGCCTTTTGTTTTGTTGTTACTGGTTTGTGATTATACTGATGGCCTGGCTATGTGTCTCTGCTTGTCACCACAAGCTTTGTCTTTATTTGCTGGACTGAAACATTCTTTCTTTCTTTTACCCCTCCCTTCCTTTTGCTCATTGCACAACAGCTACGAGGCAATTGTAGTGTGTCAGAACCAGGATCCTCAGCCAGACTTCCACGTCACAGGTACCTGTCTCTCGCGCTTTAGAATGCAGGGGGGGATGATGGAACTCATTCCAGATCCATACCATCAGAAGCATTCAGATCAGAGGCCAGAGCCTCTGCGGAGGGAGTCCACTCGAGTTTTAGGAAATTAATTTGTTTAGTTTCCTAGTCAAGGATTCTTAGTAATCTTATGTGTTATTTTCCCCCAAGAACATAATATTGAGTCTAACAATGTAACTTTGTGTCCTTTGAACTATGTTCAAAATCCTGATGCGTCCATCATATTTCTCCATTCTTGATGCCATGTGAAAATACTGAAATTTATTAGTCATTTTCCAGACCATGTAATTTTTGGTTGCTTTCATTGTTTTTTGCAGTTTTATATTTTGGTTTGTGCAAACAATTCATTGTGATGCTCTCACACTCATCTCTGCCTTATAGCAAAATTAGCGAAAATACAGAAAAGCAGCCATATTGTGTAAAACTTTCTAATACCTTTCATTAACAACATTAACAAGCATAACATGTATGTAATGCTTAACAAAGTATTGTTCAATTTATAATAAATAGATAGAAATGCTGTGAAACTTCATATTTTCATATTTAGATGCACATGAACTGCTGATTTGTTAAGCATTATATCATGTTTGTTGTGACTTCTTAATGAAATATATTATGAAGTATTACAAAATATGGAACTGTCTTTGATGGAAGTGAAATCTGTCCAAAAACAAAATATTTATGTGTGCAGTTTGTCCATAAAACATGGACATCTATCAGTAAGTGACTAATTTTATCAATATATGCAAATACCAAAAACTTTTTTTTAAGGTGGATGGGAATTGAGTTGTCAGTGCAAGTGTCCTTGGGTTGAGAAAAGTATATTATATTATATTCTGGAATAGCTTTTTTAATATTTTAGTATTTTTAGTCTGTTTACATCATTATTTCTATATAGCTTTAGTTTTTAGTTATTTTAGTACATTAACTTAAACTTATTTTAGTTAGTTGCCAAAGCAATATTTCAAATTTTCTTACTTTTATTTCACAACAACAGTTTTGAATAGTTTTAGTTAACGATAACAGCACTGATTTAAAAGGATACCCTCGCATGATAAACTGTATAGTAGAAGTTCTGTGCTACTCGCAACATTTCTGTGTGTGTCATTATCGTTTATCCGTTCGTTCTGATGTTTTGTTATGATGTTTTGTAGGTTGCCCAGCGGTTCTGGCTGCGTTTCGTCTCGCTCTGGTTCCTCCGCGTCACAAGGTGGCGCTGCTGTGGCTCGCTGCCAGCCCTTTCTGCTGCGAGTGCTCCGGGCGGCTCTGCCACTGCAGCTCCTACTGCTGCTCATAGTGGGCCTGACCTGTCTGGTGCCCATGACTGAGCAGGATTACAGTTGTGCCCACGCAAACAATTTTGCCCGGTCTTTTCATCCCATGCTCCGCTACACCAACGGCCCACCGCCTGTATGAGCGGGAGGAGACTTTACTAATGCCTTCATCTGCTTCATATTACACTGCAGGACACAGAATGGACTAGTGTTAGCCAAAGCTGATTGTTCCTGTTCCTGTACAGTTACTGCTGCTAATTTCATTTTCACTAAACAGTGTACTATTGAACTCATCGCAATGTAGACTAGTGTTGGACAGCCAAACTGATTAACCGTTTCTGTCCCCAGGAAACAGAGGAAAAACTATGAAATCGTATATAATTATGTACTTAACAGCACTGACATAAGCATAAGGTACTGCACTTATACCGTCCAAGAAAATGGCCAAAATTATTTGCTTAGGCTAAGGAAAGTGTTTTATTTTTATTTTTTTATTATTTAAAATTGTAGAAAAAAGTTATTTTGAATATTATTTAAATAAAATTTTGCATGGCAATTCAAATTTTATTTTTATTTCATGGCATGGAGTTACTTTTTTTTTGTCCAGAAATGTAAAACAGTCACTGATGTAGCTCTATGAGAGACGCGTGCTTTTTATTACCGTTATCTACTTACTGTATCTTAATTTGTGTGTTATGACAGTGTGACAAAAACATTATGATTACAATGTCTATGCCTATTTATGTATGTACAGTTTGCTAATGCTGACAATAAAGACACATCTTTTCATTTAATATATATATAAATACAGCTAGTCTGCCCATTATGTTTAGTTAAAAGTATCATTTTAAAGTGACTTTTTTTTAAAAACTGTCCTTTATAATTAAGTCAAACAAATTAACATTTTCAAATTTAGGTACTGATACTGTGCAAATCATAACATTCAAGTATCAAATGTAATAGCTGATAAATGTACAAGTCTACTGAACTATGAGCAAACACATTCACAGATTTGAGGAAAAATCTGGCAATCTAGTGTGAGGCAGTCAGTGTCAGTTCTTGCATTGAATGTGTACCAGTGGTTATAGGCCGTTATTCATTTCAAGCCTTCACAATGCTTATAAAAATCAGCATTTACATGTCACTTAACATTGCCATAAAACCAATTACAATTACAGCACTTTAACACAGCAAAAATAGGATGCAACATTTTTGTCATATTAACCAACCAATAAGCAAAGATGCCACTTATGTCACCAATAATCAGTGAGCATATCCCCCCCAATTTGAGTTAAAATTACTTATTTAACATATTAAAAATAGAACAATAGAATTTTTATTGATAAGTACATCGCTGATTGCGAGAATATATCACATCATTTTGTTTTTTTCCAAGAGTAACTTTTCTCCTGTTTTCAGTTTGTTTTATATTAAGAATTTATATTCAGTTTTTTATATTAAGCGCTGCTTGTAATTATACATACTTATTGTTATTGCTATAATGCATATAATAATAGTAACATGGAAAAACGTGTTACACATGCTGCAATATGAAGTTCTTCGGTTCTTCTACATTTAAGGTAACACACCACTACAGTTACTTAATAATCCTTGGTAACTAAAGCTTAAATTTTAGTTACCAAGGATTATTAAATTTCTGTATTAAAAACAGGTGACGTTACATTGACATTCCTCTGTCAATCTGTGATGTCAGTCAGAAATGCTAGTTTATGATGTACTTCACAAGCCACCTGCTCGTGATTGGTTTTTTTTTCCTTTTAATTTTTTTGTTCGTTTAGCTTAAAAGGTACAATATGTAAGTCTTCACCACTAGAGGTCGCATTTTCAAAACAATAAAGGCGAAGTTTGATGACGCTAGGAAGGAGGATGTTCACGGATGAGGTAATGAATTAATTTTTTTATTACCTGTAGCTTCCATAGTTATTCAAACAGCGAATAAATTATACAGAGGATGCAAGCAAAGAACATTTACACTGTCAAAGAACATTATGACTGACTTAAGTCAAGACAAGTCATGTCACTCGGCGGCCATCTTTGAAACGCCTCTCGGGCATGCAAGTGCAGCTGCTATCACTTTGTATGGGGAAACATCAAAATCTCCCAAACTGTTCACTAAGTTTACAATTAAATTTCATATGAAATCGGACAACAACTGTGTCATAAATGTTGTTTCTTTTGCTCAAATAGCGTTATAAAAAGCTCATTTTTCAGGTTAAATCAGCCAGTGCGCATGTCTCAGAACGCTGACTGTTTCTATAGCAACCGGGACTTCTAACTGCAGCTGCAGTCACGCGCTGAGTTTACCGATTAGCGATTGGCTCTTTCATTCAGAAGGCGGGGCTTTCTGCGATTGAGCGGCCATGCGTTGCATTTCCCCCCAATTCAAAGCAATACGAGTGACATGTCTTTTAAGCACTCTCAAAAAACTCCCCTTGTAAAGCTCTCTATACACGGTTTTATGGATGGATATCTTACACCATACATGTACATCTGCACTTTGTTGTTTATGATGAGAGAATTCGCGTGAGAGCTGAATTCAGTCAGCCAGCGCGTGCAGTGAACAAAAAACTCATCTGAACGCCTCTGATTGGCCACTGCATTCATAAACTCAACAGATTCGTGTGTGATTGGTTATAATGCACAACACTAAAAACGCAGTAAAAAATCATGGCGCAACATTGAGCAGATCTAAATTTAATGCTGCGGTCAACACTTTTCATTTCATTTGCGACAAACATAATGGATTTAGTTTAACTATACCACAGTATTTGTTTCTGTGTGTTGCCATAGTTTCTACAAACTGAAACTGAGGATATGCAGATGTTACCTCACTGATTGTATGACCAGGGAAACTGGAATTTCTCTGGATTTACAAATCCTTGGGAACTTTTGGAATAACATAAATAACGTTACCCAACTGCATAAAATATATAACACTGTGCAAGTAGTTTTTGGATATTTTATTACGAAAATCTTACATATTGTACCTTAAAAGGGTTAACGTTAGTTCACCCAAAAATGAAAATTAGCCTGTGTTTTACCCTCAAAGCATCCTAGGTGTATATGACTTTCTTCTTTCAGATGAATCCAATCAGAGTTATGTTAAAAATTGTCCTGGCCCCTCCAAGCCTTTCAAAGGGGGAAGCGGGTGCTTTTTGTCAACAGTTTAGAAGACGTGAAATAAAGTGCACGCATCCATAATAAAATGTGCCTCACACGGCTCCAGGGGGTGAATAAAGGTCTCCTGTAGCGAATCCACGTGTTTTTGTTAGATAAATATCCATATTTCAAACATAATAAACTTTTTTGTTACTTCTGCTGACTGTCATATGCGGAAGCAGTCCAGGCGGATGACGCAGATGCGCGCACTTTATTTCACGTCTTCTGAACCATTGACAAAAAGCACCCGCTTACCCTATTGTATGGCTTGGAGGGGCCAGGACAAATTTTAACATAACTCTGATTGGATTCATCTGAAAGAAGAAAGTCATATACACCTAGGATGCTTTGAGGGTAAAACACAGGCTAATTTTCATTATTGGGTGAACTAACCCTTTAAGTAAGTTTAAGTTATTTGAAGACTTAACCTGTCCGTTTCTACAGATATGTCTTTACATTTTTAACGGGGTTAAATTTCTTCACATCAACAACAACACATTTTTTAATTTCTTCACATTTTTTCTTTTCATTTTTAACGGGTTAATTTCTACATGGGTCTTCCAGAATCTAAAGTGGACTTTGATAAGGCACAAGGAGAGACTTCAATTCCACCTTCAAACACTATTAGACAGATTAACACTGACTGCTTCACAGTCTTCACATTCTTCAGTTGCTGGATTGTACACAGCTCAGGGGTCTGGACTCTGGTCGTGACAGGCAATGTTGGACAGCATGGTCCCAGGACCTCTGGAGGGGCTGCTGCTGCTGGTTGTGGGTGTAGACTGGGGGTCTTTCTCACTCTGTGCCCACGCTCGCTGCACCTTTCCTGAAGAATGGAATCGCTGGGCATCTAGCATCTCCAACAAAAGGTCATACAGCGGGACTCGATTCTTACATTTCATTCGGTATAAGTGCTCCATTCCTTTGTTGCTTTCAAAAAAAGAAAGCAGATATAATATGCATAACTGTAATATAAGCAGTGTTTTTTTGTTTTGAATGGTAGTGTGTATGAAATTATATTTGTGTTAATCATTTTTTTGTTCTTTACCTCATGTGTCTGATGTGTGAGAGCAGCAGCAGGAGCTGGGCCTGTCGGCGGGCCTGCAGCTGCAGCGAGGCACCCGATTTACTGATGCAGTAAATGAGGGCATCAGTGATGTTGTCCAGCATGCACTGCACCATGAAGCTGTCCATCAAGGGCTCCACTGGACTGGAGCAGAATGAAAATGCACCTGACCAGACAGAAAATATAAGCAATAACCATTAAAGCGTTACACATTAACTGACACTTAAGACATGTTTAGAGTTGTTACACATAGGATATATTAAAGACACTTATAATGATATGAAAGATTTCTATTAAAAAAAAATCATACAGACCCCAAGCTTTTGAATCGAAGTGTATGTTAAATAAGTAAGAGATTCCAAAATAAAGGATTCTGAAGTGGTTTATTTTGTGGTAAATACTGTTCATTAAATGTTTTAATTACATACAACAAAAAGCTCAAATTAAATACCTTTTGTGTGTTTTACAGTGTATCCTACTAGCTTAGCATAGCGTTAACTGGCTTAGAAAAGCTCTGCTAAGTTTTTGATCACATATTGAAGGTTGATGGGATTGTGTGGGTGAATTGAATCCTACATGACTGACCAGTCAGAATCAAATATTCCAGGGAGCATTTAATAATATAATACCACTGGAAGCTCCAAAGTGTATTTTATTTCCAAAGTACTCAAATCACCAAGTTCATTCACTCTCTGTGACTTGCAGACTCACCAGAATTGAGAAGTATGATGGCTTTGAGACATACAAACTCCTCCAGCTTGAGCTTGAGACTACGGAAGCGAGCCACAGTCGCCAAGAGCATGTCGAAAATCTCAGCCATCCCCTCAACACATTCTCCTTCGCTCCTGTAGAGGTAGACCAGCACTTTATCCATGCTAGGAGATTGTGTATGTGCCTTAAAATAGCCCTGTTTTTCCCCCACCTCCTCTAGTGAAGCTGTAAACACTGAATATGTTGTTTACTTAAAGACTGGACCTCTAATGGACTCTCTGTAGATCATCTGTCTTTCATCAGTTCTTATCCTATATTAACAGGCTCCTTCCTTTCTCGCATTCAGCCATATTGTCTTTTCAGTCCCATCCAAATTTTTACTCATCGTTTCTCCTTCATCCTCCAGGATGCTTTATTAAACCGCCAAGCTCACCACTCTTTACTTTTTACGGATGCTGGTTTTGATTAGATTGGTATTGCCTTAGTCAGTGATGACACTGTTCTTCAGAAGCCCTTTAAAGAGCCTGTTCCCAACCGGGTCCTAATTACTATCTACTTGTGACATGGTCTTCTGAAGAGGAGCTCTCTGGTAACTCTGGTAAATAGTTCACATCCTTTTTAACAATCTAGTTTTCGTTTCATAATCATTTAATCTCATTTTATGAGGCAGGTCCCTCTGCTGGGCCATATCCTGTCTGCAAGGGGACAAAACCACATGCAACTTAATGTTCTTTATGAAATTGAGGCAAAAAATAAGCACATGCAGAGGGAATGCATCAGGTCAGTATGACATCTCAAAAAGCCCACAATCACCCTCACAGCATCAGTATCAAGTAAGATTGCCTGAGACTAAAATAAAGTCGTGAGTTTCATTAGAGTTTAACAGGTGTCCCCGCGGGTTTCTGTCACGGCATGTTAGTGCATTTCCATTATTCTTAACAGTCAAGTGAGGCTAAATGTAATCAAAACAATTGAATGTGTTTTCAAAGCATGGTTGCACTTTTCCATGTCTGACTAGATGAATATAAGAAATGTTAAAGGTGAGATAATTTTTTTTAAAATTATTATTATAGCCTCACTAAATGAGTTGTTCCAATATGAAAGTATAGAAAAAAAGTGGCAATACTTGTTTTACAGTGGTCTACAAGAGGAAGTGCAGAACATCCAGTACCTATCGAGGATGAGATCCTGAGCAAAGATGAGTTTTCCAGGTGAATGAATAGACCTCCATATGAGGCCGATCATCAACACCTCCAGCCAAGAGCTCTCCAACAACTGAACCTGATCGTGCAGAGAGAGATCCTGGAAGCCTGGGCAGAACAGAGACATCATGCTTCATACACTACTGTTCACTAATTTGGGGTCAATCAAATTTTGTTTTTAGAAGAAATTATCACATTTAGTAAGCAAGGATGCATTAAAGTGCTCAGAAATGAAAGTAAATTAATTAAAAGATTATAAGAAATGTTCTTGAGCACCAAATCAGCATTTAGAATGATTTCTGAAAGATCGTGTTGACATTCAAGTCAGTAGCACAAGGATGGGTTGCAAATCACATTTAATACTAGTGCTATTAGTAAAATGATTCATCACATTACAGCATATTTCTTGCCTATTATTGAAATGATCTTCCTTGGTGATGTATAAGAGGGTTAGAAGAGTGAAGATTACCACCTTCCGGTAAATAATTATGGAACCTGAAATTTTTAGGGTTGTAAGTTTTATCCGCTGTATCTCATGAGTTAAAATTGTTTCCTTCTCTGAGGAGGGTTAATTAAGACATCTGAACCTCAGATACTGTATAATGGCTCCCTTAAAACTCCCAGCAGGTCTTTTAATGTGTGCAATCTCAGCTGGAGGCCAAATCAGGCCGAGGCGCAGCACAGATCACTGTAATAACACCTATCTTCTTTACCTTCTCGCCTGTGACCTTGTCATTTGAATCTCTGCCACCTGTGCTGTCGAAACCTGCTGCCACGGTTACAAAAACTGGCAAGGCTGTCACCAGGGGTTCTATTCCTAGAAGTGATTTCTTCTGATTTAAAACCCCCTTCCGTGATGTTGCACTCTCAGTTAAAGCAACTTTAATTGATCTTTGAAAGGGTTTTACCTGGTACTTTCTTAGCCCAGGCGATCATGTGGACGAGTTCTTTGTCAGCCATGTTTGTGAGCAGGGACATCATGGTGATCTCGGTGTACGGGCGGCTGTGTTTCTGTCGTGAGCAGACGGCCGGCGGCTCTGCCCCCAGAAGCAACACCAGCACCTGGTCAGGAGGCATGCATAAAGTGCTGACCACACCACCACTGCTCTTCTTCCTCCTGTCCTGCGGAGGAGCTGTTCTCAGACAGTTGTGGCTTGACTGCTCACTGTAGCACTTGACACGATCTTCATTAGCGCTCCTCCTCCTGTCACGCCTGATAGTGCGGCCCCACGGTCCTTACGAATACCTGCAATGGAAAACATGCAGGTTATTACTTTTATTATATCCTTTTTTCAAAATCTTTGACAACAGAGAAAAATGAAAGACTGTGCAGTACATGTGAACACCCTAGCAAAAAGTAATATATTTTATAAAAAAAAACATTTTATTTCATATTAAGTATAGATCAAATCTATTAACACATTTACTGACAATGTGTCAGTAAATGTGTTCTGTACCGAAGCCGTGGCGACGGGACGTGACATCTCCATTCCCTCCTTCAGGGAATGAGGGTTATATATGTAATCGAGACGTTCCCTTTCAGTCGGTCACTCCGAGTCACGTCGGTGACGATGAATTGAGATCCCTACCAAAGGACCATGGATACTGCCCTTTCCAGTGTCCTGTGGAAGCCTCCTGCGCCCCTTCTTTTTGGCGTAGGTAGGGGCTTACCACAAGAAGACCAGTTACTGTTGCTATGGCACAACCCACTCAATAAGACTGGATAACATTGGCAAACGTACACGTTCCACTTGGACGTACCCGTTCCATCCTTCCCGAAGGAGGTTCAGAAGTACTTACACATATGAACAACCGTTTAGGTGCATATGGAAGATTAGAGGTGATTGTAACCCTCTAAGAAAAATAGCAGAAGTTGCTGGGGAAACAAGGACTCTGGAGTTATACCGTGGAATTACACATATGGGATCCATTAGGTCTTTACATATGGAACCCAGCCCTCTACCGGTTCTCACGGATTCATCGACTGAGGACCTGGTGCCGAGGGGACAGAGGAGCTTAGTACTCTGGAGCAGTTTTAGCAAGCTGACCCAAAGCCTGAGTCACTCAGTGCTTCTACCCGTTTGAGGTGAGAACACAGGAGGATACCGGCTCCACACAAAGGCTATAGAATCTAGCGAACGAATTGGGGGTCGCCCAGCCCGCAGCTCTACAAATATCTGCCAGCGAGGCACCACGAGCCAGCGCCCAGGAGGATGCAACACTTCTAGTAGAGTGAGCTCTCAACCTGAACGGGCAGGGCACACCCTGTGCCTGATAAGCCAGGGTGATGGCATACACTATCCAGTGGGCCATCCTCTGCTTAGAGACGGCATTCCCCTTCTGCCGGACTCCGTGATAGACAAAGAGCTGGTCTGAGGCCCTGAAGCTTTGCGTTCTGTCTACGTAGCATCTCAATGCTCGGACGGGACAAAGCAAAGCTAGGGCTGGGTCTGCCTCCTCCAGGGGCAGCGCTTGCAGGCTCACCACCTGATCCCTAAAGGGAGCAGTGGGAACCTTGGGCACATAGCCGGACCGGGGCCTCAGGATTACCTGGAAGTCAGCCGGCCCAAACTCTAGGCATGAATCGTCGACCGAAAATGCGTGCAGGTCCCCTACCCTCTTGATGGAGGCAGAGGCCAATGCCAACAGGAGCAGAGTTTTCATTGAGAGGAACTTCAGCTCAACTGTCTGCAAAGGCTCAAATGGGCCCTGCTGTAGTGCTCTGAGCACTAGAGACAGGTCCCAAGAGGGTATAGAGGGGGGCCGTGGAGGATTTAGCCTTCTCGCTCCCCTAAGGAACCTGATAACCAGGGGCCGGATTCACAAAACATTCTTAAGAAGAAATTTCTTCTTAACTGCCATTTTCTTCTTATTTTTTAACTTAAGAAAAAAGTTAAGAATATTTTGTATTCCCAAAAATTCTTCTTAAGAATATTCTTATCTTTTGTTTTTAAGACAAAACCTAAGAAGAATTCAAATTCTTGAAAAGAATCTTGAAAATCATCGTAAATAACTTCTTAAATTTAGGACAGCCCCAGACTTGTCTTAAATCCAAAACAGTAAGAATTATTTAATAAATTTATTGGGTTATTTCAAATTAATTGTTATATTTAAGCATTACAACAACATTAGCTACATATAATACATAGTAGGACTATTAATAGGGATGTGCGCGAGTTTTCTGAAGTGACAGCGATGACTGATAATGTAAACAATGATCGGTCATGAATGACTAGCCTATGTGTGACTAGCCTATTTTTCTGACTTCAAAACTCAGTAGCAACTCTACAAAAACGAGTCAGATAGGAAGCTTTAATTGGACGCTTTTATTTTAGCCTATAAATACGACATAATCTTTGGCAGTATGCAGCGCATATGAATGCGCCGATACACAGTATGCGTTAGTTGTAGCAGCGCGGACACACAAACCGGAAGCATTCACTCGGATGAGAGCGCAAAAGCACAGCACAAAAACGAATGAAACAGATCGCTGCAGCTTGAGACAGACAGGCTGTTCAAAAATGGCGCATTAAAAACGTGAAGCTGAGCGCCAGTCAAAGTCGCGACAAAAAGAGTGTGCTGTGCTTATTATGATTATTATATGGTAATCTGCAGGAAGCGCAGTGAGTTTATCAGTGCATCATGTTTTCACTCAGATAAAGACTGTCATTTTCTTCTTAAGAAAAAAATTAAGATGTTCTTAAGAATATATTTGAGAACTTATTAAGAATTTTTCAAGAATTGCACTTACGAACATTCTTTGTAAGTGTGGAATTTATCTTAAGAAATTTCTTAACTTATTTCTTAAGAAGATTTTCGTGAATCCGGCCCCTGGTCATGCTTCCCCACCGACTTCCCTTCCACAGGGTCGTGGTTGGCAGCAGTCGCAGCCACATAGACTTTAAGGGTGTTGGGAGACAGCCTTCGCTCCAACCCTTGCTGCAGAAAGGACAGCACGACTCTGATCAGGCACTTCCGGGGGTCTTCTCGGTGAGAAAAGCACCATTCGATGAACATGTTCCACTTCAAGGCGCAAGTGTGTCTCATAGATGGTGCTCTCGCCGAAGTGATGGTGTCAACTACCTTTTGGGGTAGGTCACCTAGAACCTCCGCGTCCTGTCCAGGAACCAGACATGAAGTTTCCAGAGGTCTGGACGCGAGTGCCAGAGGGTGCCCCGTCTCTGAGTCAGTAGATCCTTCCTCAGAGGAATCTGCCAAGGAGGGGCTGTCACGAGGAGCATCAGTTCTGGGAACCAAGTCCGAGTGGGCCAGTAAGGCGCCACGAGCAGGACCTGCTCCCTGTCCTCCCTGATCTTGCACAGTGCTCACTGGGGGAAACGCATACTTGCAAAGGCCCCATGGCCAGCTGTGTGCCAGTGCATCTGTGCCGAGTGTTCCCTCGGTCAGGGAGTAAAACAACTGGCAGTGAGAAGTCTCTAGAGATGCAAATAGGTCTACCTGAGCGACTCCGAAACGTCTCCAAATCAGCTGGACCGTCTGGGGATGGAGTCTTCCGTGTTCTCGACTGCGTTGCCAAAAAAGCCAGTCTGGGACACAGGGACCTTGAGGAACCGAACTTTGCCGGCATCCCTATGTCGACCAGACACAGCCAGGGGTGATGCTCCTCGACGGCAAGTGTGGACATCGCACGATCCAAAGAACTTGCGGTGACCTTCATCGCTTGGAGTGCAAGGTCAGTTGCGGTTCAGAGCTCTTTCAGAACTTTCAGATCGTGACCACCCTCATGCAGGTCCCTCAGTGCTTTTATCCTGAAGAACCTGCAGTAACACCGTAGTGTAAGGAGGAGGCAGCTTCTCCACAGGCCACATAGCATCGCCAGTCAGACCAGACGAGTACCTACAGGCCTGGAAGGGGAGGCACGGTTTGCCCTGCTGGGCGGAGGTGGTATTAGGACACAACTGCACTGCAACCGACCGCTCCACCGGGGGGACCCTCGTATACCTCCTAGCTGCAGGGAGGAGGAGCTAGCAGGTCAGTTTCTGGCAGTAAAAGGTGCCGTCCACGACCTGGTAAGCTCCCCATGCACCTCCGGGAAGAGAGGCACCGGGGCAGGGTGCTGAGAACCAGCGCAAGTCACCCCGAGAAACCAGTGGTCCAACCTCAAGGGCTTGGGACACAGTGGAGGTTTTTTTTTCTTTAATATTTAGCATTTTGATTGTATTTCATATTACTAATCAATATTCATATCTAAATTGTGGACTATTTTCTGTATAAAATGTAAAACGTAAAATAGTTTTTCAATTAATGCAGTATTTAAGTTAAAAATAAAGCAAAAGTATTTAAAATCCATTGAATTGAGGCAGATTTGTTCCTCCTAGTGGAAAAAATTATGAAAATCAAAAAAAAGTGACATAAAAGTCACAGAGTTTCATACCATTCCAATGAATAATGATTTTTAAAATTTCCAGACTTTTTTTTTTTTTTGGTCTAAAATGACTGAACAACAAGTGCATTAAGTACAAAATTAGTTATTCCAATTTAGCAGACTTAAAGTATACCAGTTTAGAATACTAAAAGTACAATTGCTTTTATTAAGTACATAAATATGTAAATGTATTTGTAGTATACTTAGCATGAAATGAATGTAATTCATTTTTCACTAGGGCAAGCTTGTCATGGTCTGATTATGCACTATTCAGAATTAAAAAGAGAACCTTTAAAATTTAATTTCATTTAAACTAACAGGATGCAGCACTGAATTTGAGTAGAATAAAAATGGAATGAAATTAAAAAACATTTACATAAATTATTTTTTAAGTATTTGTTTTCAGTGTGAATTATTTCTGTATTTCAAACGATGGGGATTTTTTTTTTATTCCTTTTTTTCATTTTGAATTATCCCTTAACAATTAACATGGAAAAGCTACTTTACAAATTTGTATTTAATATTTTACATATTATTAATTATAAATAGTAAAATATACATAAGATTTAATACATTAAATATAAATTAAATGTTTATTTAATTTCTATCTCTGTCACACAGATGAAGAAACTAACATTAACCAAGATGGAAAAGGTTTAATAAATAAAATAGTATAAAATAAGTAATAGTACATAAAGTAATCATTCACTGTTGTGGCCAATTCCATTCAAATTTACACATATTGCACTAAATTACCTCTTTCCCAAGAATTATTTAGGCTAATTTGTTTTTGGTATTGCAGACCTAATACGCTGATAATTGAGTGGATGATAGAAACCAGGATAACTCACCACAGCAGAGAAAAATCTAAAATCAGTTAGTTTAATAGTGGCAAGTGAATTTTTCACTTTAAGATGAACTTCAAGTGAGCATATAAATGTTAAAAGGAAATGCACAATTAAATATCCACCACTGGCAGATATGGAAAATAATTTTAAAAATCCCTAATATCGTCCGATAACCGTTATGGTACCATAAAACTGTGCATTCCTATAAATAAATAAACATAAATTATAGACCATGTATATAAAATATCTTTAGATACAAATTTGTAATATCCAAGGAGAATATGTACGTGACTCCAAACGGGACAAGTGTGACCATCCCCATTTCCTTCTGACCTCTTGTTCCAGTGTTTGTAAATATTTATTTTATGTTTAATTCTGATATCCAACAGATTTATTGCATAACCTCAAAATTGAACTGCAGTGCTGTCCAATGTCATCAGATGATAACTGGGTTCCCCAAGCTGCCTAAAGCAGTGGATGAATTTGATGATTTTAATCCCCTTTAAACAAAGTCAGTCTCACTAGGCCTGCCGTTTTGACTCTCACCGCAGTGTGACGTCACATTTCGGAGGGCGGAGCCACGGCAGTTGATTAATTGAAAAGGAGTCCATTATTAAATTCGGAATGTTGCCCAACCCTAGACAAAAGTAGGGGAAACTCTACTCTAGATGCTGCTTTAAATGTGGGAGATCATGACAGATGCATATATGTGTATGTGAGACATAAAGAGAGAGAGAGAAAGAGAAATCTTTATGTACCTCCTTTCATCATGCCTACTTCATAGCACTTGCGTAGTCTGCATGCTTGGCAGCTCTTCCTGCGGTTTCTGTCAATAGTGCACTGGTTGGTTGCCGGACAAACATAGTCATTGTGACCTAGAGGCAGAAAAAAAAAAGTAGGGCTTGTTTTTGATCATTGTTTTACCCTTGAATTCTTGCTTAAACAGTAAAGTATTTTTTTAAGATCAGCTTTCAGGGATGTTTTCCTTTTTTAACTTTGTATTAGCGATATGTAAATACTGTTCCGTCAGAAGCAACAAAGAGTGCAGTGCAGCGCATCAACGGCCTTGGATCTGATTAAGCGCTGAGAGCAGGTACATGCTGTTCCAGCGCTCCAAATGAAATTTTAAATTAGATGATTGTGTCTCAGCCAGAAATGTCACAGACCTACACAAAAACACATACACCCTGACATCCAAACCACTGTATAAAACCATGCACATAATGACATATTCTACAACAGAGAATCCAAAACATGAAAATTTAGATGTGAACAAGATAATGGTTGTAAACACATTTTAGGTTAATAAGCTATTTTGGGTGGCCAGCACAGATGACCTGGAAACTGTAGAGAGCAAATCACCACTGAGTCCTTTAGAAAGACTCAGGTTACTCCCTGAAACTATTGCTCAACAAAATCGCTTTAACAATCACAAATGCCTAAAACAGTATCCACCAAATGACAGCTCACTCAGGAAAAACATATATCAGGATTCAGCAATAACATTTTTTTCTGATGGGCAAGTTATTTTAATATGTCTTTTTATGTAGTTTATATTACATTAATTATATTATATGTGTTGTTTATATCATGTATATTTTAGATGTATTTTTTTTTACAGTGAAAGTAAATTTTACATGAATTTACATAAGAAAGTAAGCACTGGCTCCACAGGATTCTTTAAAGTAAATTTTTTATTTAAAAAATGTATTAAAGACTGTGAGTATAGGGATCTGAATTGTAACATTTTATTGCAGGGATCATATTATATTAAACAACTGTATATATATATAAGCAAATTAAATTATATATAGGCTACTTTTAAAAAAATCCTTTGTGAAACCCAAATCCAAAATGTATTTATTTGCTCTTCTCTCTGCCTTCCTGTCCTGATGGTCTGTCTCTCCTAAACATCTTGGCTGTCTATCATTCTGCACTCCCTTATACTTACTGTAATTCCCCTCACCCAGTGTGTCCTAAAACCCATTTGTCTGGTACACACTTACAGTCATTTTCCTCCAGTTTTCTGCTCAGTTTTACTCACTAGAATAGCAGTTAAAATCAGCAGCAGTTACCTGCCCCAGGAAAGAGCTCATCAGGAGCTTGCATGTCAAGGTCAAGCTCAAAACATCTACCCGGCCTCTCATCTCACCAAACCCACCCAGATCCGCACCCCCTTCCAACGCAATACTGAACTGCAAATAAGGTGCGAGCAGAAACATCCGTGTGCTTCCATTGTACATATCAGGCAGCCTCTCATCAGATCTAGCACATGGGAGACTTCGATTTTCACCTTTTTCTACTTTAAAAGGAAGGACAGTAGGGAACATGCAAGGATGATTATTTGTGGCATACATTCACACATCTGAAATTATATTTGAAAGCATAAGGGCTTGACTTGAAAATTACTATTAGAAAATCTAAGATAATCAAATTATCTTTCTTTTTGCCAGCACCCATATATTTTTGGACACATATTTGGACTGAGAAAACTATGTATGCACTAAATGACCACTTTCCCAAGAATTAATTAGGCTAATTTGTTTTTGGTATTGCAGACCTAATACGCTGATAATTATCAGATGCCTATTAAAAATTATGAAATGGTTGTTGTTAGGTGCATGTATAGACTAAATAGGCTACTAAAACACAATCAGATAAGCAAGTGTGCTTAAAATCTCTGATACTAGTTTTACGGCTGCATCATAATAAAGCTCATTACTCTAATTTACGGCAGTTTAGTTCCTCGAATTTGATTGACTTGAGTGGCGATCTAACTGCACTGAGGAGCTGTTCACTAAACACAGAACGCGTTTTCCATGATTTTCTATACGTAAACATGCGCTAGGCTAGACATGTTTGCCCGTTGCACTCAAGTTTTGTGTCTTTTTTTGTTTCTTAAGCAAGCTAAGCAATTCCCCACTCAAAAAGTTTCTGTCTGTGCATTAAATTATTGTAGGTATTTTAGGGGACTCTTTCTTACATCGATACGCCAGTAGGTGGCGACAGTGGCATAGTCATAGTCACACTGATATTCGGAACAGCAAGAATGTGCGTGTAACAGACTGGTTACCTTGAATGCTTCTCTTGAAGAAAGCTTTGCATCCCTCACAGGACCACACTCCATAATGATAGCCAGACGCATAGTCACTGCACACTGCACAGAAGCGCGTCTCCTTCTCTGAATCAAACCCTCCTCTTGATCCGGAGTACAACTCCTGTCTGTCAGTGGCACTGCACAGATCCTCACACAAACCAACACCTGCCTGCTGAGAACACACAACACTGGACCTACAGACAGAAAAAAGTCAAATGTCAATATAGAGTGGATGATAGAAACCAGGATAACTCACCACAGCAGAGAAAAATCTAAAATCAGTTAGTTTAATAGTGGCAAGTGAATTTTTCACTTTAAGATGAACTTCAAGTGAGCATATAAATGTTAAAATAGAGGAAATGCACAATTAAATATCCACCACTGGCAGATATGGAAAATAATTTTAAAAATCCCTAATATCGTCCGATAACCGTTATGGTACCACAAAACTGTGCATTCCTATAAATAAATAAACATAAATTATAGACCATGTATATAAAATATCTTTAGATACAAATTTGTAATATCCAAGGAGAATATGTACGTGACTCCAAACGGGACAAGTGTGACCATCCCCATTTCCTTCTGACCTCTTGTTCCAGTGTTTGTAAATATTTATTTTATGTTTAATTCTGATATCCAACAGATTTATTGCATAACCTCAAAATTGAACTGCAGTGCTGTCCAATGTCATCAGATGATAACTGGGTTCCCCAAGCTGCCTAAAGCAGTGGATGAATTTGATGATTTTAATCCCCTTTAAACAAAGTCAGTCTCACTAGGCCTGCCGTTTTGACTCTCACCGCAGTGTGACGTCACATTTCGGAGGGCGGAGCCACGGCAGTTGATTGACAGCCCTGTGTTGCTATAGTTTCTGCCCTCAGCCGTTACCCTGTCCTTCATTTTCTCCGCTCTCCAGCAGCTGTAACCTCTACAATGTCTCGCAAGCAATCCTGGTGCTCTGTGTTTGGATGTAAGATTGAACATAAGAGTCTTCATTTTCTCCCAACATCTTAGCTGCTGAGGACGCTGTGGATTACTTTCATTTTTCAAGGTAATGCACCTCAAAATCTACCTAAATACGTGTATCACTCCAGATTCCTTTGTGAATGTCATGACTTTATAGTGCTTAGCGTTTTAATGGTATTTGTGTGCATACATTAAGTATTTTTAACTGATCAGCGCCATGCTTTTGAGATTCGTTCAGTAGCGCAAGTACTCCAGTGTGCAATCTGAACGATTGTCAATCAATGCATTGGAGAATATAGGCGAACATAAATAAAAAAGCTAAGTTGCTTGTCAGATTTCCATAACAAGCGACCATATTTTTAAAAATAAGCCCAAAAAACCGCAACCCGCGACCAGGGATTTTTTCCCGCAACTTTACAAAAAAAGAAGCCCAAAGTCGCGTATAATACGCGGACTTCGCGACACGTGTCGCTCCGCCCACCCCCAATTCCATTGGTTTATAACACGGCAAATCTTATTGGTGTAGATCCGAGCATGCGCATTCCTTTGTGTACGATTTTGTAATTGATTTGGCCATATTACAGAAATATCATGTGCTAACTCTAGAATCATAGGCCTATCTTAATTATTATCTGTTTAGTAACCATGGTAATTTTAGTCTGAAGAAGTCATTGTTTACAAGTAAACTCTTGGCGATGGCACCTCCGGGTTCTTCAGGCTGAATAGGCTTCATTCATATTTCCTTGAGGATCGGCAGGCCGCGGATCAGCACTAAATTGGGATTTTATACGCAAATTATGATAATTTACTGTAGGCTATTTTAGAGATGGACAAACAGGAACATAAGTGGCTGATTTTAAGTTTTAACGCGCAACCGTTTTTTGTTGTTTAAAGAGATGTGTTATAGCCAAAGTTGCTCAATGCCGCACAAACTTGTAGGTTATAAAGTGCTAATAAAATGTTTTAGTTCAACCACTCGGTGTCAATCCTACATACAGCACCTTTAAGTAAAAAATTTTCTTTACAACTTTCATTTGTAGTGGAGTAGTATTTGACCAGTGGTATCTGTACTTTCACTCAAGTAAGGAAGTTGTGTACTTTGTCCGCCTCTGTTCCTATCTTATAGTAAATAAGTGTCCGTGACATCAGATATTAAAAATCCAATTATTTATGTATCCACACAGTCGTGTGTGTGTGTGTGTGTGTGTGTGTGTGTGTGTGTGTGCGTGTGTGTTCTAATCTGTGTACGGGATGAATTTAGATTGTACCCATACAGACCTGCATAACTATCGAATATTAAATCACTCAGAGCTGTAAATCTGTGCAATAGATACGTGAGCACTTTTAATGAGTAAAAGAGACTTTCTCTGTGATTAATAGTTTTTATTTATTAAAGACTATAATAACTACTAAAAATCTAAAATCAGCAGGCCTAATATAGTACAGTGATTCCTGGTTCTTTCGAGCCATAAAACCAGTCATTTAATTTGTGCATATAGCCTATATATAAAAGTATATATAAAAATGTTGCAGAGAAATTAACATTTATTGCTTAAATACGCACTAAAGCACATTAATAATAATATTTTCTGTAGGTCAGATTTAGTAACAGCTGTTTTAGTAAACAAAAACATTTAAAATAGGTCTATATGCAAAAAAAATAAATAATAATAAAAAATAAAAATAAAATATAATATTGTATAATAAATATAATATATATTGTTTCAGCAAGGTTTTTATTCCTATTATCCACACATAAAACCCCAGTTCACGCTGATGGACTCTGGTATTATTGTCTTATTTGTCACCGCAGTTGTTCTTTAAAATAAATATAAATATATAAAATATCAATGATACTTCTCCATTAACAATAGGCTAGTAAAAAGATGCCATTAAACCAGGGGCGGATCTAGAAAATAATTTTTAGGGTGGCATGGGGTCTATGAGGGGTGGCAACACCAAAGCAAGCTCCAATCCATAGTTTTTGGGGATTGATTGTCTGACATGCACAGTTGTTCACAAATATTGCATTACCATTAAGTAATCATCTATACTGTTTAAAATGAAAAATAAATAACATTTCAATATCCATCATGGCACCAAGTCAATACACAATATAAAAAACTTCAACAGGTTATAAATGTTTCTGAACTTAAGCGGTTCTATTAATATTGCATAGGCTACTTAGATGGTATAAATCATGTTTTAGTGCAAGCTTAAGAGTAACACTTTTGAATTTCCTAACATTAGAAAGAAATGCAATAATAAGAAAGCATTGAAACTGGATCAGTTTTGAAAACAATGTTTGATTTTCTGTTATTACCAGAGGTGGGAATGTCTGTAATCACCCAAAACACACTATCAATAGTCTAGCAACACCCCAGCAACTGCAAGAGCCTAGCAACCACCCAGAATAACCTAGCAACCAACTAGAAACATTTTAGCAAACATCTAGAACATCTAACTGACCAAACTATTTATGTTTCTTAAACAAGAATTTAAGACAAGCCAGCATAAATGTGTCATTCAAACTTTTCAATCTAGTTATTACAGGTATTCTTAAATACTTACAATTCAAATACACAGATGACTTTCCTGCCCAGTGAACACTCATGAGATCAATAACACTTAAAAAAACTCTTAGGATTCAGGCATTATTATTGCAGCTCAATGTCTGTTACAGTATACAACAGAAATTAAATTACAGATAATAATAATAATAATTCATCAATGAACTTTGGGGAACAGATCATTTTCATTTTACTACTGTAAAGTAATTTTGCAGTAGATGGAAAAACACTAGTATAGTAGATGAAAAAGAATTGTATATGAACTTGGTATGCACCACATAGGCCTAAAGTACAGTAAACAATAAAAATAAGTAAATTCAGCATCCTCTGCACATTTGGTCAAATTTCATTACAGTATACAGTAGTTTCCTGGTCTCCTGACACAAGACTATATCTCTAGGCAGTCATTTCTCAGTTCTGCAAACATGCAGTAGCTACACATGAAAAATGATTACAAATAAAATTTGACAGTCACACGTTTGAAGGTGTACAACATGTGCAGCAGTTTACTGTACATATAGAATATGGAAATTTCCATCATCTAATGTACTGGTACTGTACTGTAATTATACCGAATGCTCTCTTCTCTCTGTTGTTAGGATGCAGATTCTGATTAGTGTCATCAGTTTTGCTGCCTAATGTTTAACTTACTCATTGTTAAACTTTTTGAGAAACGTGTCTTTGTTTTGAGAACTGAATGAATGATTTGGGAAAATGGGCCAACTAAAATCAGTTATTAACAATCGAGAAAACTGCAATACAAGATTCTTACCTAACTCTGCTATTGGTTTTCGTGATCGGCATCTTCTTATTGATTGCATGTTATTGTTTCGTCCGATATGGCAGAAAGGCCTCTATATCTGATGAAAGTGGCGCGAGCGATCAGAGAATCAGATCACCAAACAATTACGGGATGAATCTCAGACACATCCGGACGGGATTAGATTTCTCAGAGGATTTCTGAATAAACCGAGAAGCAGTATCTGATTCACGAACAAATGTAAAAACAATTCGTTATGGGCTGCGCTTTGTGTTTTCGAATCAAAAAGAACCGGTTCATAAGAGTCATTTGTTAATGAAACCGACTACACTGGGCGCGCTGCGTGCGCGTGCAACCATAGTGCACCATCGCGCGCTGTCATCGCCGCGGCTGAAAAGTAGCACATGAAGCACTGCTTACATTTATATTTTATTCTGTGATAATTCTGGGGTGGCAGGTGGGGTGGCACATCTTTTTCTTAGGGTGGCAGTTGCCACCCCGTGCCACCCCGGTAGATCCGCCCCTGCATTGAACACAATTTAAAATATACCATCTTTGTTGTTTCTATATTAATTTGGAAGTTCAGTGTGAAAATATGACAACTCAATTATATGACTAGTCACATTTAGTCACATTTTTAAAATTAATTACAGAAATGCGTGATTTTTTTTTTTTTATTGAATGGCAGACAGCACTAATGTTAACCTTTTATAGATGCTACTGTTGGTAATATTAGTTAATTTTACTGCTGAATATGCATTTAAATTTAATTTCCAATTTTATAGGCCCCCCAGAAAAAGATCGCGACGGCCCCCCACCCCCTTGGCCCCCTTCAAATGTTAAATTCGATAATCCGGCCCTCAAATGAAGTTAATTGAATAGCCCTGGTCTACACCAATAAGATCTGCTGTATTATAAGCCAATGAAATTGGGGGTGGGCGGAGCGACCCCATCCTCCAGGGCGCACTCTGGGGCTGCTCCAGTAGGGGTCGCGCGGCTGGCTCCATTGATCCGCGCCGATGAATGGTCAGCCCAGCGCAAGCTCTGTAACATCGTGCTGTTGTCCCACTTTCAGTGCATTTGACTTCCCATATGTACGGCCAAACACCGGTTCTCTCGCTCTCAGTTATGTTGGTTATACCGGCTGTTTATTGCTGCAGATATGCAATGCAGTGAGAGACGTATACGCGACGCCCTCTTCTGGAGACTGGGCGGGAATATGCAGCTCATTTGCATTTAAAGCCATACTCTCCAAATAAGCTCTTTTTTTAGACACACCCCAAAAATGACATTTTCCAGCTGTTATAATAAATGATCTGTTGGGTATTTTGGGCTGAAACTTCACAGACACATTCTGGGGACACCCAGGACCAATATTACATCTTGTAAAAAGGGCATAATAGGTGCCCTTTAATCCATTAACTGTGAACTGTGATCATTACCAGATCTCCTTTCAGTTCTTCTGAAAGTAAAAAAAAAATGTACTCCCTGTGTGTTCAGACAGTACCACTGTTGTTTTCGCTAGTTGTACTTTTCTCAAGGTCTAGAGACAGAATTTGATCACAGGCTCTGCAAATGTTCAAAATCCTAACCTTCTTCTTTCCAAGAAGTCAAGAAATTCTAATAAGTAACAGCACAAAACCTAGAACATAAAATAACAACAAATAAAATAAACCATAATTAGTCAGAGAGCACTCAACGTGCCCTGTAGGGGGGGAAAAATGTGTAAACCACTGTAATATGAAGTAATAAATGTTTTCTTCAATTCAAAAAGAAAACAAATGCCATCAAGACCATTTAGCATTAAATGTTGGTCATACACAACCCACAAATCTATAGCCATAACCCATTATGCACATTAAAAAGATGTTTACTGTAAAAAGATGTTTAAGAAATACATGAAACACATTTGTTTTACCATATATTTTACATTTGAAATATTGTAAAACAAAAAAAACAAACAAAAAAAACAGATTAGTTTAAATGTTCAGGTGTTGGCTAATAATGGTACTCAATTTATTACATCAATTTATTATTATGGTTTGTATATAAATTAAACATGTTCACAAATCTATAGCCATAACCCATTATGCACATTAAAAAGATGTTTACTGTAAAAAGATGTTTAAGAAATACATGAAACACATTTGAAATATTGTAAAACTAAAAATAAAACAAAAAACAGATTAGTTTAAATGTTCAGGTGTTGGCTAATAATGGTACTCAATTTATTACATCAATTTATTATTATGGTTTGTATATAAATTAAACCTGTTCACAAAATGTATAAGTGTACAATGTGCCAGGATTGTTTCACCAGGCTTTGTGTGTGTAAGGTGTTGTTTGTAAAATTGAACCTTGTATCCAAGCAAGATTTGAGTGCTAAACCAAACATGCCTCGATGAATCAGAAATCGGGTGTAAATGACCTCCAGAACCACCTCATCTGATTAACTGGACACCTGGCAATATTTTCATGTCTCTTTTATAATCTTAATCATCTAAAATAGTTTATTTTCAACTATTTTAGTTTAACCTGGATTTCACCATGAAAATAGCGATAGAAACGTGCTATTAAGAGCCAAAAACCTCAATGACTATAAAATGTCTTGAATCCAATATATCTCTTAAAGTTGTGTATAATAAATTCATGAGCTTGTAAATTGTTCATTCAAAACTTCAGTTTGAAATCTTCACCTACCAGAGCTCGTATTTAAAGCTGAACTGACCTGTAGACGGTGTTAGAAGGGCTGTCCAGGTAGTAGGACACCTGGTGGGTCGAGTGGTGTCCCCCATGATGGTTCAGGTACGGGGACAACTGAGGGCTGGAGGGTGCAAACATGAGAGGACTGCCGGATCCGGTGCCTAAGGTCTGCAGATGTTCTTCAGCAGGGGGCGCTTGGGGGTCGGGGGGAGCCGGGTAGTATCCGACCGAGGCAGGCTCGGTGGGTGATGAGGTGCCGTAGGTCTGTGTGGGGTTTGGGAACTCATAGGCTCCATCAAGATAGTTGACAGAGGAACTGATCCCCCCCGCACTGTGCTCCTCCTTAGGGTACATAGGCGAGAGTTTATGGACAGCGGGTGGTAAGGAAAGTCCCTCCAGGTCTTCTCTCTCCGGGCTCGGGCTGGTCTTGTGTCGCTGCCTGGCACCAGAAACCTCTCAGTCTGCCCTCCAGACATCACCATGGAAACACACACGCAGCCAGCATGACTTAAGGTAATATCTGTTCACAAGCAACCACCAAAAGACCGTTTCTGTCTTTTTTAAGCTCAGTCTTTTTTTTTTACCTTCCACTGTCTTTCTCAAACTCTCTCCCCCTTGTTCTGTTTGCTTCCGCCCCACTGTTCTGCCTACTCCTCCAAAAAACAAAACAAAAAAAACCTTCCTCTCTCCTCCAGTCCGCCTTGAGCTGAAAGGACAAAGTGTGATGTTTTTCTAAGATATGTGAGGCTACTTTTCCTTCTCTTTCTTTCTTAAAATAACCTTTTTTATATTTTTCATCTCTTTCTTTTTTTCAGTCTCTAAAACTACTATTCTAACAAAAATGCCTTATTGTAGCCTTAAATATTACTACACTTAAGGAAGGATAAAATACGAGCAACTGTACAAGATGTCAAGTCTGATGTGAGATCATTTTCTATTAAACAGGAAAGAGAGGACAGGAAACTCAACTGAAACTACTAATAATAGAAAGAAATGCTTGATTATAAACCACTAGAGCAATAGACACATGGAATACTGTTTCTCGTGGAAACTAAAAAGACTAGAATCAGTTATTAACTCCTTTATGTAGTCCTTACCAAAATTCAAACCAGTCCTCTGATTTCAAAGTTTAGCCCCATCACAAGTAGCCTGAATGCATCCCCTCGCTGATGTATCTCTGACTTCCTGTGTCCATCTTGCTTTCACTGTCTGTGGCTTTTACAAAAAAAAAAAAAAAAAAAGGAGGTAAACAAATTAAAGACAGCCAGGTCGATATTGGCGGTCACTCTTCAGAGCAGGTCATGGCAACCAGGTAAACAAGAGATAGGAGGTCACCGCCTGATTCACTTGCCAAAACTTTGGATTTTACAGGTGATGTGTTTTAAAACCATTTTACATGCTCTCCCCATCGGAAATTATACTTCAAAGATTTGATTACATTTGTTGAAAGATTTTTGCAAAAGGTTAAATAAGGGAATGAAATATTGTTCAGCTCACAAGGGACAAACAAGTCTGTTTGATCCTAATCATTTCTCTGTACTGGCAGCTATTTAAAGCTGAAATGGAAAGTGTGTAGGTGTCGGTGCTCTTCATTAAATGCCGCATTGGAAGCTTGAGTAATTGAGTTTTGATTTCTCTTTTTAAAAGGGAACATTATTAGTATTTTTTACTGACTTAGTAATACTGTCTAACTGTGTGCTAAAATATACATAAATTCTTTTAACTCAGAAAGGGTGCATAAATTGTTCAGTAATGTTACAAGATTTCTATTTCAAATAAAGTTTCTTCATTTAAACTTTCTATTCATCAAAGAACCCTGGGGAAAAGTATCAAGGTTTCGACAAAATGATTAAGCAGCACAACTGTCAACACCAAAGCAGCATATTAGAATGATTTCTGAAGGGTCATGTGACACCGAGACTGGAGTAATGATGCTGAAAATTCAGATTTGCCATCACAGGAAATTACAGTTTAAAGGTTTAAAAAATATATATGTATTAAATTGTAATAATATCTGACAATATTACACTCTTACTGTAGCCTGTTTTTGATCAAATAAATGCAGCCTTTGTGAAAAGAGAGAATTCTTAAAAAAAAAAAAAAACATTTAAAAAATCTTACTGAATCTTACAAATTTAGGACAATCCCAAGTAGTGGATATATTTTTATTTTTAATAATTTGTTCTTCTAATTAAAATATATGCAGCACTGTCCTCAAAACAAAATGTCTGCTAATGCATTAAATTATAACATGCTGATTATTAGCTATGTTCTTTTACAACATATATCTTAAAATTAAACAAACTGTATTTATAACCTTTTATGTGATGCAGTGTGTATGATGTATGCAAAATGTACGTGTCTCAATCTGCTGCCCGCAGGTTTCTGATAAAAACAACAAGGCCAGCTGAAATCTTTATGTCTACTTTTGCGTTTAGCTCTTGCTGTAAGAGAACTAGAACAGTTCAAAGACCAAATCCATGGCCTTGATTTTCAGGAAAAACAGCATGTACACAGTCCTCCGCTGACCCCTAAACACAAAAAGATAGCATTCACATGATTATTACGTAACATCAATTCTTTGTTTTTTTTGGACTCGTTTCTTTGCTCTGTAGAATGGAGGCAAGGCTCCTTGGAAGACCCAGAAAGCATCCAAACACACACACACACACACACACACACACACACACAAAGAAAACATACTGTGAAAGTAAACAAATTGCGCTCTCAAAGGATAAATCAACAAGCAGCATGAGCCCATACCAGGAACACTTCTGCCAGCGTATGATGACTCAGGAAGAAAAAGAACATGAGAAAATACTCATTTATAAAAAGAAATGAATTGAATCTCTAAAACTAATTGTTAAACTATAACTGTTAAATTATAAGAGTTTCATTTAAAAGAGAAATAGTTTTTTCCCCTAAACTTTATTCAGTGGCATACAATTTTCAGAACAGTTATCATTTTAACAAGTGCGAGTACATACACACGGTATCCTGACTAACATCTGTTTCCAGCAACGGCATGCTCATAAATAAGGTACAATAAATCATCATGGTGCAATTTCCATCCCAACAGACACTGGAAAACCTTGTAAACTTGCTTTGAAGAGTGCTAGTCAATCCAAACTGTAAACAACAATAATTCTCTGAGATATGTATGACCAGTATTTTTTACCAGCCAGAAAGCAAATGTATTTCCTTATGATGACATTAGTAAATCATTGTGAATTTGTGTTTTGTTTAAAATAAAAAATAATAATAATAATTGGACAGCAATTCAAATCCCTTTACATTCTGTTCCCTCATTAATTCCATGTTGCAATTACCCTACTAGAATTGTTTTATTAAAAAAAGTTCTCTTTAATAGGTTATTTTCAATTATGCACTCTATGCAAAGCCCATAAATTAGTACATCTGAAAGAAAAAAAAAATCTATATACTGCACATTTTTAGCCTGAAATGCACTGAAATATACCTTTCTCACTATTCTGAAGGTGTTTTGGTCAATTGCATTTAACTAGAAGTTACAATTCAGGTTCAGTATCTTCTTTATTTACTGTGTATCATACCAAACAACATGTATGGATTCTTATGATTTTTGCCATGTTTACATCTGTATTTTTAAGTAACTGTACTTCTAACACAATACAGATCAGCAGTGCAAACAGAAAATCTTATACTGTAATCAAAAGATTGTCAACAAGGACATTATTTAGTTTAAGATTAATTTCATTGTTTGATATGCTGAATCGGTTGGATTCATTACGTGATTTGCTTGCAACCAACTGTTAACTGTTATACAAGCAAATATAAAACAACAACACATTTGTTTGGCATATCGATAACTAAACCAGCATCTTCAGTGCATTTAATTCCTTCATCTCTTTCTTCTTGGCTCAACTCTCTTTTCTTTAAAAATGACCCTACTGTTCTCTGCATGGACTGGAAAACTGAACCACAGCATATTTGCCATTAGTCATCCAGTCTGGATCTTGAGAGCCGAGCTTCTCGGCCTGGCCTGGCTGTAAGCCCACCTGAACATCAGCCTTCAGTGTCCTGAGACTGCAGAGAGGGGCAGGCTGGAACCCCCTCAGCGCTTGATCAAACGCAACCATGTGCTCCCATTTCCTATCTCCAGTAAGCTTCCGGTAGTTAAGGTCTCCTTTGAAGAGAATCAGATCAGAGCCCTGGAGAGTGCTGTAGAGATCAGCTGCATCCACTGCCATATCACAGAACTCATGGGGCAAGGTCCAAAAAGAGTGGTCATGGTAGGACCATGTACCCTCCTTCATGAAATGCTTCCATTGGACACCACTGGCTGACATCCACTTGTGATTGGCTGCCATGGTCTGCATGATGGTCCACTCAAAGTCTTGTTTGGTGACGTCTGAGACAAACCACGGGATGGACTTGCCATGAAATCGGATTTGCTTGGCTAGTCCGGCAGAAACAAGAAAGTCAGCAAGGACTAGATCGGTAACGAGCTCAAAAGCAGCATTGTCTAAAATAATGTCCACTCTGGCATGCTTCATCCCAGAGGATCCGGCTCCTTGAGCAGCAACCAGCGTAGACCAAACCATGCTGGAGTCATCCACTAGGATGAAGCGCTGGAGATCAGGAAGAGAATCGATGGGACTGGACTTTTGAGAGTTGTCCTGACCGGCAGAGATGGACAGATCACACTTGTTTCCCCACAGAGAGACCTTCAAAATACACCGTAAACCAGATTATGTGACATTACACTATCACCAACATTGTAATATCAGTAAAGTACACAAGCGCATGTTGAAAACAGTAGCCACCCCTAGGCATGTTACTTGGCACCACAAACTGGATGTCATTTGGGTAACAAGATTCTCTGTTCTAAATTAAAGATGTGACTCTTTAAGCTTATGGTTATGGCTCACTGAACTCAATTAGAATCTTCCATCTCCATGCAAACAAGATTTTCCTAGTTTTTGATGTTGTGTTCTGATGTCATATAAACATAATGGGCCTCATTTACAAAACGAACGTGCGACAGAAAATTGGGGTATGGTCCTTTCAACACAAAACTTGGAATTTATCAATATGGACGCGAGCGGTGGCTACGATCAAATCTCACGTCTGGTCTCAGCTCGTGCACGCAAGTTTTTGAGTTACCTGAACTTGCGCGCAGCGTAGTAAATCTGGTGGAGAATTGTAGAATGACAGGTTTTTTTTTTTTCCATTTAGGTTATTTTCAACCGAAGCTCATTATAAGATTAGAATGTCTTTTTTATTTTTTATATTTTTACATACATACATACATATATATATATATATATATATATATATATTATACACACAGGGCTTTAACTTTATATGCGTAAACAACAGACCATGAGGATTCAACTGTCACATCATGCACCTGCAGTACTTCTGTGAACGGAGAAAAACTGAAATTAAGTCTATAAAAGGAATAAAAGAAATAGGACCACACAAAATATATAATAGGCTATAATATAATTAACAGATTAACCAAAAGGGTAAAAACTGTGCAACAAGTAGCCTATAGGACTGAAAGGAACTAAATAGGCTAAATAATGTTTGTAAAGTTTTCCTTAAATTTGCCGGTATTTAATATACATAAAAAAATAATGTAATTATTTGCAGTTACCAGAGGTGGAAAGTAACAAATTAGTTTTTGTGTACTTCTACTTTTTAAGTATGTTTTGTTTTAAGTATTGTACTTTGCTACATTTTAAAACACATTAACTACTGAGTTAAAAAAAAAAAAAAAAATCGCTCCCTTACTGCAGTAACTAACGGGCAGAAGAACAAACTGGCGCTAAAATCAGAAGAAAGATGAAGACGGACAAGACAGGCGTTAATGGTGCAGACCCAGCTGAAAACCAAACACCGTCGTATTTTGCTTAAGTTGAACTTGAAGGAAATGAAGTGAACCCCTGGCCATGATTATGCTCTATTATGCAGTGTAAGCTGTGTATGTCTAGGGAGACCAAACTAGCTGCTTATAAAATCTGGACATCAACCCTTCGCAAGCATGTAGAGGAAAGGTAAATACTTGCATCATTGCATTGGTGGTTAAAATGAAGCTTTGGCAGTTTAGCAAAAGGTTTTGCACAAATTAGCCAAAAAGACAGTGGTGCAGGTTGTGCGATAATATCGTAATTGTTGTTTTAGCGATGTGCGATTTGACATGATCAGTATTTAGGCAAAAACAAAACACTCCTACAGAGTGCCGTGAAGTCTAGTAGATAAGACTAGTGTGCGCGCGCATTTTGACTGCGTGATTCAGTCTGTTAAAATGCATCATATGATCACAAAATTGAAGATATAGAGGCAGAAAATGTATTTATATAATTTCATATAGTAGATCAATATCACACGAAGAGTGACGTTTTCTTCAAAACTCAACATGATTACATATAGATTTTTTTTTAAATTAATTTTTAGACACCATATTTCCTGTTTTTGCTCTATTTCGACAACAAAAATAATCCCAAACACAGCCACAGCACTGTTTTGCGTCTCTGAGCAATGACGGTGTTTCGTTCCTGAATGAATCAACTGTTAAAATGATTCGGTTCAGTCTAAATGACTCGCTTATTAACAGTGACTTGGTGACACCTACTGGTGGTTTTAATTTCACATTTAAAGTATCTTTAGATTTTTTTTTTTTATAATTTCAAATGAGTATTCAACATTTTATGTCTTATATATCAAAACATTATTTCTGCATTTGTAACTGCAGGTTAAATGCATTCATGTCCTGAATTAAACAGTGTGTAAATACATCTAAATGCCACTTCAGCTTCTGTGTTTCCTCTGCACTGCAAAGATGAATTTTGTTGATATTGATTTAATTTGCCTGGTAACAGCCCAAATGTCTTATTATTCTAAATAACTGATTCATTTAATTAAAAAATAACTAGTTTGAGATTTATAGGCCTATCCCAGGGGTGTCAAACTCAGTTCCTGGAGGGCCGCAGCCCTGCAGAGTTTAGTTCCAGCCCTGCTCCAATACACATATAATGTAGTTTTCAAATAAGCCTAAATGATTAGATTAGCTGGATCAGATGTGTTTAATTAGGGTTATCTATACTGTGTAGGGCTGTGGCCCTCCAGGAACTGAGTTTGACACCTGTGGCCTATCCCATTTTTGCATCCCTCCCACTGTTAAAAAGTAACTAAGTAATTTTTACTCCGAGTAAATTTTAAATGAGCTACTTTTTACTTTTACTGGAGTAGATTTTTAGACTGGTACTTTTACTTGTACTTAAGTCAAATTTCATTAATGTAATGGTACTTTTATTTGAGTAAAATATTTTTTGACCGGGTTTTGTTTCTCCTTGTCGTAAACTCTAGGGCGAGGCTTCTAAACCGGGGTGTTTTTAGGGGCGTGATATTCAAATGATGAATGTTTTCTGCCGCCACATTTATCAACATACGATCATTCGTACGATTGTACGAATGTTTCATGAATCACACGTGAACTCTGTCGTAAGCGGATTTGTGCGCATGGATCTGCGCTCGCTTCTACGTTAGATTGATAAATGAGGCCCAATGTCCCAATAACAATTGTTTTTAGTAGCAAGGATCATTATACACTGCAGCTAAGATCATGGAGACACTAACTTGGAGTAACTTGAGAAAGTTGTCTCGCAGCTGAACCTCAGTCATGTTCTCCATGTTGGTGATGAGCTCCTGAAGGTATGTACAGAGGGATATAATGGCTTGTTGAGATTCGAAGAAGCTCTGCGTTTTTCCCTCCTTAAACACGTCAAACTTATCCATCGGTGGACTTTGGAAACAAAATGAAACAAGTCATTTAAACAATTCAAAATATACCAATGCAACATGGAGAGTCCAATTAATCTTGGTTAATTATTAAATTATTATTATTAATTACAAAAATACTTAAAGCACATTTAAGATAGCATTTTAAATGACCATCAGTGCCTTTAATTTTAACGGCTATAAAAATGATGTAAACTACTTCATCAATTGCAACACTATAGCATTTCTAAGGCAAGTCGTACCTTTCAATTCATATAGACCTGTACATATTTAATTGGTCTTCCTGTTACAAATCTGTCCTCTTATTAAAAGAACTTTCTTTCTTATTGCTGATTTTACCCATGAATTTAACTTGTTTTAAATACCTAATTAATGCCGTTTAAATTGTAAAAGTAATTGCCATATGACCATGTGAAGAGATATCTCAATAGTAACCACTTAAAACAACACATCTCTCTTCATAATAAAATAATTTATAGCTGTATTATATCATTGTTATTATATAACAAACATTAAATTTACATTATTAGATTTGATAATACTTTGTGTGTCTTAAGAGGCTTACATAGTCTGGTTGAGAAAACCTGAGAAAATTGTGATTTAATTTGTTTTTATAATTATTCAGTATTGTTGAAAAAAAAAAAACTTTTTACTATTAGTTACATTTACGTAACTTTAAGATACTACATCCTTTAAGTAAAACTGATTTCTCAATGTACTAAGATGACATTTTAATGATTGAATATATTATTAATTAATTATATAGAAAACAAAGTTTACTTTTTACTATTAAACGATAAAGGTTCAGTTAACTTTAAGGTAATTTGAATATAATTAAATTGTGAAAAAAGCCACAGTAATAATTTCACTGAATTTTTGCTTGCTCATAACGTATGGAGTAAGCTGATTTGCCTTACTTCATATACAGAGCCTCTTGGATCCTCCGGTACATGTAACACTCCACATAGAGCCATGGTGACTTGAACCAGCTGACAGGGCTCCCGTCTTCCATCAGGTCCTGCTGTCTTCGCATGTATTCATTCCAGGCCTCGGAGTCCTCAGCCTTATCAGTCAGAGACAGCACAGGTTTGTCTGTCAGCAGTTCATTCCTCAGCTTGGACAGGAAGGAGATGGCCGTCTTCTCTGCCTGGATCCCCTCCTGAGAAAACACATTATATAGAAGTTAAACCTGGGAAAACAAGTACAGGCAGGCCTGTTTTATTTTATGAATAACATGAAAATATAACACTGCTAAATATAAAAAAGCAAAGATCATATATACCTCTCCATATTCTTTGAAGAAATTGTCTTTATTGCGGTGTAACGTGTCTATCACTTTTGTGAGTATGGTTGGGAGTCGGTCTCTCACAGTCAGATAGGCGAAGGACCTAGAAATGGGGAATATTAAACATTTTAGATGTAAATTGTGTTTCATTTTACATTTTAGATGTAAATAGGTTTCACTAGCACTAGTAACTTGAGGAATAAGTCAATAAGTAAAATCCATTACTAGGTGATTACAGTGGTTGGTTATGTCATTGTCATTACATCCACATCCAGCAGCAGCGCGTGACCAATGAAATGAATGTGTCTCGAAAGCTGGTTTGTCAACTGTACAGACTGCATTTCTAGACAGGCATTATATGCGAGTTTCGACAGTACATCACTTGAAACTGCCAATGTTGCCCATAAATGCAGTTTAGGTAGACAGATCTCTGGGTTGTTTTGAAACACAGCCATTGACAAGATTATAAGACCTGCCTATTTGACTAAATGCAGCAAACATTCGTTATAACTGAACATGTAAACAGACGATAAATTTCAAGCCGTAGCCTATTTTCATATAAACGACATCAACAGTGAAGCATCAAAGCATATCTATGATCATAAAAACATACCCCTCAAACTTAGCAGAGAGTGACAGCGGGGCCAATATTCCCTCTGCCTCCATCTTTGCAAACAGGAAGGACTAGAAGAGATTTTCAACAAACTTTATTTGAGAACGATCGGTGACCAATTCACAATGTAATGTGAAGGGTTAAAATAATTTAATACTCTCTGTGTCCTTTGCTCGCATATCGTGGGGACACCTACAATTACACACATTAGCATGTTATTTGTTGTCTTATGAGGAATCATTGGCCAACTTTAGATGTCGACATCGCTTTATCTTTGACACTACTGTCCTCTAGTGGCCATGCGAAGAAACGCGGTCTATGAGACATGTTGTCCATACAAACACACGGTATCAGACATATGACCAGTATTGGGCTAGTTACTCAAAGAATGTAATATATTACTCATTACTAGTTACACCTTTCAAAAGTAATATTGTTACTTTACTTATTACTTTCTGGCAACAGTAATTAGTTACACTACGAGTTACATTACTTTTTCTTCACGCCCCACAGAACTTGTAACTGTGTATCTTCCAGATCAAATTCTTCTAGAATGTTACTAACAACATATTTCTGCCTCATCATTTGACCAAAATCCACATTGGATTGCAGTCAGAAGTTATTACAAACACTCAATAGTGATTGATAGTGACATTCAAGTAGAAGTGTTGTATTTATCTCATTAATTGTCATGTGTAGCTTGAAGCTAATTGTAATTTCTCCGTTACCCATATACGATTATATTTCATTATGTATTTAATCAAATCACATAAGTTTGTAAGAAACTGTTTAATTTTCCAAAAATTTTTAATTATAGTAATATAATGTACCAAATGCTGATCAGAGGGATGTGGGTGGGATGTAATGCTAAGCTGTTTTATGGATGGTAACTGTAATATTATTACTAAAATCTTATTAGTAATTAGTTACTCTACTAGTTACTGAAAAAAGTAATATTATTACAGTAAACTAAGTTACTAGTAACTAGTTACTGCCCAACACTGCATATGACAATATTCAGATAGTGTTTGTTAAAATTAACCTGGCATTCAAAGCTGCATTTTCTATTTAATTTAACATCAATTCAATTTGAATAAGCCTGCACTGGTGAAAAGAAAACATCTTAACCAGATGGTTTGTAGCTGGTCCCAGCCTGATCTGTTGGCTGATTTTAAAGGATTTTTGGGCACTTTCAGCTAATCAAACTGGGTTACCAGCTGGCCACACAGCTAAACAATAGCTTATCCAGAAAAGACCAGAAAGAATCAGCTTAGTATTAGTATTTTTATTTTAAACTATATCTAGTACTATCTCAGGATGACCTTTTCATGGACCTCCATATTAAGGATTTAAGGGGCTGTTACTGATTTACTGTCATTGGCTTAAAAAAGATAAGTCAGGTTTGTATTATATATCTAATCTGCATGTACTGAAAATGTTGCTTGCTTGATATGGATATTATACTAATTTCTAAACCAGTAACATTTTATTATTCTGTCTCCAGACAGCAGCAGTAATTATAACTAAACCATATTTAATGATGCTAATGTGATTTTCGGAAAATTAGAAACAGAAACCATAGTCCCAGATGCCTTTATCTCCCCACCAGACCACATGGCCCTAACACACAGCTTACTTTCTGTATAGAGACAGGCACCACCCCCCAACTTCCCTTTCCTTGTTCTTTTTTTGCAAACCCACAACTCGAAGCTGGCATCCTCATTTTGCTTTCTTAAACTTCCAGGTTGTTGTAGACTAGTCTTAATATATGTTCTTGTCATTTTCTTACAATTCTTGTATTTGTTCATGTTATTTCCCTGTGTCATTCATTTCCTGATATCTCTAGCAGGCTTGGTCAAGCCAGCTCACATCCTGTTCTCCTTAGTGTAGTGAAAGCTTAGAAACTCTGGACACAAGCAAAGTAAAAAGGAAAATACTTTTATTATTTTAAATCATGTCCAGCTTCACTTGAATTGTTAGAATGGAACCAATGCAATGATTTTCGCAGCTAATGATTCTTAAAACGATTTTAGGGAAATTAAATTGCTTTTACAACTAAATGTAGCTATTTAAAGGCTAAATGCATTTAAATCACTTTCATTAAAATATAGCTAATGGAAAAAAAAACATGAAAAGGCTCAAAGGTCAGGATGATCCTTGTAGTTACTTTTAATTTACATTAAAATAAATGAATTGATTACTGAGAACATAAAAAGGATAGTCGTTCTGGGACTAAAAGGAAACATTTTTATTCGGCATATTTATAATTAATTGTCTTGTGGTATAAAAATAAAAAAGTATCTTTTTATCATTTGAAATACTCAGTAAAAGTGAAAAATACCATTTTAAAAACAATGTTTAATAAAATTTGTTGCAAATACATAAAAACACGGGAAACCCTAACCTGCAAATATTTAATTAAAAACTAAATAAATAACCCATCCAAGTCAGTCATATTTTTAATTAATTTTGTTATTTAATTTATGTAATATTTTAAAATAATTGTAGTCACATATTTATTAATTTACTAATTAATGCGTGAATGAATAAATAAAGAATCGTTTGTGTGTCTGGTTATATATTTCAATATACATTTATTAAATGTTTTAATATATTTATATCGTTTTTACCCAAAGGATACATGAATAAATATATATTGATGAAAAACGTTTAATACTGATTATATGTATTATGTATTTAAACCAATAATAAGCCTCATTAAGTTTATTGCAGCCTGTGGGTGTGAAATCATCGCGCTCCAAATAGTGCGCGCATTTTTCGTGAGCCCATTTCTCTTGGCTGTAAAAGTGCAGTCTGTCAACTGAAATGCAAATAGCCCTTCTGCGTGTATCTGTCTCGATACGTTATCTTCTTGTGGGGGTGGGTAGCGTGACCTACGGCTATCCAACTCAACTAAAATCCGTTTATGTGTAACGTTCACCAACGATCGTCGCCCCTGAATGATTGCTCAACATTCATCTCCGCCGCACCGTGAACACATGAGGAGAACGACACCCATAACGTTCACCAGTGCACTCATTTGGCGGCTCGTAGCGCCAAAGACCGTTTGTTTTGGCATCCCAGGGAAGTGGGTTTTACAACCGCTGTTTTTAAGCCCTTTTAGACAGTCATGTGATTGTAACGTAACCCGACCGGAAAACACCGACGACCATCGCCGCCAATGCTGCGTTTGAGAGGAACAGAGCAGCTGCGAGCCCAACGGACAAGTCCCCCGGTAACAGACAACAACTCGCCCAACTCCACACACTCAAGCGGAGGAAAGGTACGTGTGTGTTTACACCCATCCACTTTTATCATTTACTGCTTAATTTCTGTATCTGTTGATTTTCGTTTAGTTTATTTATTCGGTGACCACCCCTTCCCCCGTTTGTGTGTGTGTGTGTCCGTTTCACGAAGCTCCGTTTATTTTTGCTTCTCGTTCCTGATGCTCGCTAAGCTCCGTTCTGGGTTTATATCGCTGTTATTGTTGTGAATTTTCGGCTGCGTTCACGATAAGGTCGTTGGATCATGTGCTGATCGAGCAGGGAGCGTTTGCGCGTGATCGTATCAGTCATCGCATTTCAGTTTTTGACGGTTTATTTTCTATTTGCGAAGAAAAACAGATTGCGGAAGTGGTCGGTCTCTGCGGGAGATCTGTCCGTTCCACGTGTCTCCGTAGTGGGAGGAGCAAGTTTACAAACCCACAATGAGAACAAGTCGAAGCTGTGGCGAATGCTTTGGCTTAGACGTGTATCTCTGTTTGAGGAACTGCGAAGTTATATATATGTATAATATTTAGGTACCAGGAAACCCCTGTAAACCGTTTATAAATGTACGTGGATAAAATCTGTCATGTCACTGTTTGCATATTCCAACAAATTGAATGCTGGGTGACTCAATAAAGCTCCACTCAATAAGTTTATCTAATTAAAATCGTTTTGCACAAAAAGAATTTAACAGACTTTAATTATATTAGAAATTCTGACACATCAGTCTTACAGAAATGGCTGTTTTATTCTACTTCCTCATAAGTGCTGCCATGTTGACATCACATGACCACATGTAATGAACAGTAGTGGGCAACAGTCTTTCTGGAACTAAAAACCCCATGCTTTTTCTCCATATGGGAAATGATCTTTAACAATAACTTCTCTCAACTGTGAGCTGTTTTTTAATAAATAATCGTTATTTATTATATATACGCATCAGGTCAACAATGGAAATGTCCACCAGAGAATTGCTTTCAGAGAAATACTTAAGTATTTGCATTGCAATAAATAATAATAATTATCTATCTCACAATAGTTTCCCCCTTGGTTTTTAATTAAATGTCATTTTCAGTGCCTCAGTTCTTTCCCTTGTGGAATCCATTCAAATCAAAGTTCGAAATATTGTGATTCACCTCATAGCTGGTCAGTTTATTTAATAGCTTATTCTAGGATTGGATCCGACAGAGAAAAATGAACAAAATAAAAGAGAAAAAAAACTGCTTCGGTGTGAGCAGCAACATACTTCATACGTCCAGGCCAGTAGGTGTCAGTATATTCCAAAATCACGTGTGCGATTGGACGATTGAAAGGAGCTGGCTAAACTTGAACTATTGTTAAGAAATCCCTGTTTTGCAGTCTTTACGCACCGCTACGTGACATTGTAGGGAGTCTGTAGGCTTTGTGGGCTTGTAGACCGTTCTCTACTCGAGGGGTTAAGAGGAAGTAGCCTCAGGAATGCTGCCTGAAGAGCGAGTCATGTGATACAAAGCCTGTGATTGACCTTTAGGGTAATGGACATTCAAGGCATAGAGGCTGCTGAGCTGGTTCTGGTAGACAAGGGTTAATAACCTCGGGGTTCAGTGTTCAAAGGTTGCCTCAGATGTTTGGCCCTTGGCTGGATCTGACTGCTCTTTTGGGACCCTGTTGTCAGGGTTACAATGTTGAGATCTCATGGTAGTTTGACTGTTTTTATGCTGTCTAACCAGTTAGTTGTCTTAAATAAAATCAGAATCAAGTCTTATTCAGATAATATACTTGTGTTTTCTCCTCTGTTATTTTTCGCTCCAGAATAAAAAGAAGAAAAAAAAATGATTATTTGTTATTGGATTATTAGAGGTCTCAAATATTTGAAGATATATCTTGGGAGAATATAAAAAACCCCACTCCATTTAGAGTCATTCTGTTTGTAAATGTCTTGAATGCATAATCAACAAAGCCTTCCTTCAGCTTGATCAATAGGAATTGCTTAGTCTTAAATATGAGTGGGAAGTAGATTTGCCAGTATAAAGAACATAGCAAAATAAATGAAATGCTGTGCCTTAAAAGCTCTGTATGGACTGCTTTAAAAGCACTGTAATTAAATCATATCACTTAAAGTAACTGCACACCTTCCCAACAAGCAACACAGTTCATTTTAGTTGCACAAATCATGGGGGGAAGGGCTGTGTGCCAAAGTGTTAGACTTGGGGTTAAAAATGTAAACAAACCCATAAGGAGAAATAGTAGCCTACTATTTATAATATTCATATTCTAAATGTATCATAGAATTTAGCTTATTGTTTGGTTTTACAGTGTTGGATTCATATTTTCGGCGGTTCACTGCTGTTTAAGTCCGTATCAACAGACAACTTAACAGCCTTCTTTCACTCAGTCTTTTTTTTGTGCATTGTGGTCTGTAGTAGACAGGAAGTTGACTGTCATCTCTGGCCCTTTCTGTGTAGGTGGAAGTATGGAGTTGGCCAATCATGGTCTTATCCTTCTGCAGCAGCTCAACGCACAGAGGGAGTTTGGCTTCCTGTGTGACTGCACGGTCGCCATCGGCGATGTCTTTTTCAAAGCACACAAGGCCGTACTGGCTGCATTCTCAAACTACTTCAGAATGCTATTTATACACCAGGACAGGTAACCGCTTTATGCGTGATTTTTAAAGTCCATTTTGTGCTTGAACTCCGGTTGTGTTGATATGGTAAGCTGGTAATAATTATTATATCTAATAAATGGCCAATATTAAAGGGATAATTCACCCAAAAATGAAAATTCTGTCATTAATCAATCACCCTCATGTCATTCCAAAGCTGTAAGACATTTGTTCATCTTCGGAAGACAAATTAAGATATTTTTGATGAAATCCGAGAGTTCTTTGCTCCTGCATAGACAGCAATGCAACTGAGATGTTCCCAGACCCAGAAATGTAGTAAGGACATCGTTAAAATAGTCCATGTGACATCAGTGGTTCAACTGTAATTTTACGAAGCTACTAGAATGCTTTTTGTGTGCAAAGAAAACTAAAATAATGACTTTATTCAATATTTCTGATGTATCATGATGCATGCACGTGCTTTTCTCTGCACGTAAACATCGCATGTGCGTGGTGCTGCTGATGTAGAACATGTTGTGATACTCTCCAAAATGGCACTAGGGTGATCTGGAGGAGAAGAATTGTTGAATAAAGTTGTCATTTTGTTTTTTTGCGCACAAAGTATTCTCGTAGCTTCGTAAAGTAACGGTTGAACCACTGATGTCACATGGATTATTTTAATGATGTCCTTACTACTTTCTGTGCCTTGATCATGGAAGTAGCCTTACTGTCTATGGACATGTTTTATATCCTCAGACTGAAAGCAATCATAGTGTGAAGTAGGGGTGTGCGATATATATCGTCTGTGATTAATATCACAATTGTTGTTTAAATGATGTGCTATTTGACATTGAGAATTTTGCAAAAAACATTCAAAACACACCCTCAGAGTGCAGGAATACGTTACGTGAAGTCTAGACTAGTGCGCGTGCGTGGAGTGTGTTCTTTCACTGCACTTTCACTCATGGGGGCAGAAAATGTATATAGGCTATTTTGTACCACTTCATATAGCCTAGTTAATAAATTTCACACGAAGAATAACGAAAAATAACACTCCAATCAAATGACCATGATTACAATTGTGAGATATTTTTTTTTTTTATTTATTTATTTTTTTACAACAGTTCAATAAACAAGGTTAATTAAGAGACTTGCGTTTTAGACACCGTATTTCCTGTTTTTGCTTTATTTCGACAACAAAAATCACCCCAAACACAGCCACAGCACTGTTTTGCGTCTCTGAGCAACATTAGAGCGTTCTGTTCCTGAATGAATCAACTGTTTGAATGATTCGGTTCAATCGCTGACTCTCTTATTAACAGTTACTTGCTGCCACCTGCTGGCGATTTTTATTTTCACATTCAAAGTATCTTTTATTATTTAAATTTCAAATATGGTATTTAATGTTTTGTGTTTAATATCAAAACATGATTTATGCATTTGTTATTGCAGGTTAAATGCATTCATGTCTTGCATTAAACCGTGTGTAAATGCATCTAAATGCCACTTCAGATGCAGCTTCTGTGTTTCCTCTGTATTGTAAAGATGAATTTTGTTGATACTGATTTCATTTGCTTGGTAACAGCCCAAAAGTTTCAAACACTGAAAGTGGGGGTGGGGGGGAAATCTCATTGTGAAATAATTGCTTTCTCTAGATCATGTTGGCCACAGGTATTGGCGCCCAATTATTGCAATGTCCTTTTCCCAAGATAACAGCTCTTGAGTTTTCTCATAATGTCTGAAGAGTTTGGAGAACACCTGATAAGTGATCAGAGACCATTCCTTCATCCAGAATATCTCCAGATCCTTCAGATTCCCAGCTCCATGTTGGTGCTTCTTCGCTTCAGTTCACCCCACTCATTTTCTACAGGGTTCAGGTCAGAGGACTGGGACTGCCATGGCAAAAGCTTCATTTTTGTGTTTGGTGACACATTTTTGGAGATGGTCCTCACTGCAGAACACAAGATCCAGGGGGTGGAGTTGGATCTAGATCCAACTCCTCCCACCTTACATAGACCTAAACCTACTCGTCTCCACCCCCTGATCCATAAACCTACCCATCTCCACCCCTAAACCTACCAATCTCCACCCCCTGGATGTGGATCCAACTCCGCACCCTGGATCTTTTGTTCTGCAGTGAGGGGCTACTGCATTTTGTGTTGATTTTGATGTTTGTTATTGATTATTGTCCTGATGGAAGATCCAACCATGGCCCATTATAAGATTTCTAACAGAGACAGTCAGGTATAGTTGTTTTTATTTTTATTTTTTAAATCCCTGTTTGTACTAACAGCTGGTAGGTTTGCTGCCAAAAAGCTCTTTCTCTCTTTATTTTTTTAATTTATTTTTAAATAAAGTTTCATCTGACCATAGAAGCCAGTGCCATTTGAAGTTCCAACTGAATATTCTGGAGTTTGTTTTTGGATGAGCGAGGAGAATTTTTGTGAAACCCTCCCAAACAACGTGGTGATGTAGAGGCTGTTTGTTTTTTTGTTTTTTGTTTTTTAGGCTTTCTGACCCCAAGACTCAACTAATCTGCAATTCTCCAGCTGTGATCCTTGGAGAGTCTTTGGCCACCCAAACTCTCCTTCTCACTGTGCATTAGGACGATATAGACACATCCTCTTCCAGGCAGATTTGTAACCTTTTTAGTTGATTTGGAGCCTCTTAATTATTGCCCTGATGGTGGACATGGGGATTTTCAATGCTTTAGCTCTTTTCTTACAGCCACTTTCTATTTTGTGAAGCTCAACAATCTTGTTTTGCACATCAGAGCTATATTCTTTGGTTTTACTCCTTGTGATGGATGATTAAGGGAATTTGGACTTTGTGTTCCTCATATTTATAATCCTGTGGAACAGGAAGTCATGGCTGGACAATTTCATGCTCCTAGTCACCCTGGTGTGCTAAAAAATGTAAATATGAATGGGAATATACTTCAGAGATATTTTACTCACAAGAATTTCTAGGGTTGCCAATAATTGTGGCCAACATGCATTGGAGAAAAACATGAGAAAAAATCATGAGATTTGTTTTACAATAGTTTCAATTGTTTTAGTTCAACGGTAGGTTAGAATTTTGTGAATTGTTTTGAATGAAAGCTCAAAAGGATAAACCATGCAGATTTATTTTCACAGCCGCCTTTGCTCATATTTACCGAGGGTGCCAATAGTAGTGGAGGGCACTGTAACTGACACAAACAGATGGAGTTATTGATTATATGTATTTTTTTTTCTCTATCTATCTGTCTATCTAATTTCTCTATTTTGTTTTCGAAGGGTAATTTGTCATGAAAATGTGCTCTAATAAGCTAAATGGGTATTAAATCACTTTTATATAATAAACATTGGTTTTCAACATTGAATCTGTTTCTTTATCCTCTCAACCAGTGACTGTGTTCGCTTAAAGCCTGCTGACATTCAGCCCGACATCTTCAGCTACCTCCTCAATCTGATGTACACCGGAAAACTGGCGACGCAGCTTATCGACCCGGCTCGCCTGGAGCAGGGCGTCAAGTTCCTCCATGCGTACCCTCTCATTCAGGAGGCAAGTCTGGCAAGCCATGCTGCTCAGGCACATCCTGAGGTCAGCCTTCCCCTGTCATCCTCTCTTTATGGCATTCAGATATCAGACCAACAGGCCACGCTCCCAAACCGCCTCTCGGCGAGAACGCATCTCTCTTCGCCGTTCGACTTGGAAGGTGGCGGTATGCTTGATGGGAAGTGCGTTACCACAAACAAAGCTACCTCACTGACGAGGCCTGTATCCAAGCACAGGCAAGCTCTGTCAGAAGCAGAGGTAGAAGCGTCGGCGAGCATCAGTCAGTTTATGAGGGAAGGTGGCGAGATGGAAACATCTGCAGGTGAGGCCCCGTCTTGCTCCCTGAGCGCCAACACCATTCTGCATGTGAAGCCCAGCATCATGAGAAGAAGTTCCTCTTTGAGGAAGCATTATACGTGCCACGTCTGCGGGGGCCGCTTTACCCAGCGAGGAGCCTTACGAGAGCACCTGCTTCTTCACACCCAGGCTATGCTCCCCCTGGTGTTAGAGTCTGTCGGTGCAGCTTCCCCAATGCTGACTGGAGGTGCCGCCACGCCAGAGGTGGAGGAAGTCCTCCGAAGCAGCGAAGCTGGCGCAGCCACTCCCATCATCGTGGACGCTGCTAGTGACAGCGAGCAACATCTATACTCCAAAGACTCGCCACATCCTGAAACCGCCATGCCTGTCCCGAGCCTGTGCACGGCTCAGCCCCAGGCGGACACGCCACCGCCGTCCGATATCGCTGATATCGACAACCTAGAGGGTGCGGCTGACATGGAGCGGGAAGTGAAGCGGAGGAAATATGAGTGCTCCACTTGTGGCCGCAAGTTCATCCAGAAGAGCCACTGGAGAGAGCACATGTACATCCATACGGGAAAGCCGTACCGCTGTAGCGCCTGCGGCAAGAGCTTCTGTCGGGCCAACCAGGCGGCGCGGCATGTTTGCATGAATCTGGGCTCGGAGCCAGCGTACACCATGGTGGACCGACAGAGCATGGAGCTGTGTGCCGCGGACGACTCCAGCCAAATGGAGGCGCTGTTTCTCGGCTCTTCTGGTAGACCGTACAAATGCAATGTGTGTGAAATGACCTTTTCCAGCCCCAATGAGGTGATCAAGCACCTGTGCTTCAACCAGGGTGTGCTTTCGGGCGCAGTGGCTGCAGAAATGGGCATCAGTGGGCTGAACAGTGACAGCCTGGCCAAAGACGAAGGCTCGGATTCATCCAACGGTGGGCCATTGGTAACGCCCATCAAAACTGAGGAAGTCTTTGTGGAATAGCTTCACATTCATCCACTTCAGAGTATTGTTTTTTAAAAAATTGTATTACATTTGTGGGTAAATTATGATCAGAAGTTAAGCTACAGATGGAAAATTCTGTTATACTGTTTCTTTTTTCTGGGAATTTTACTTCTACTGAAAAGTTCTACTTTCTGCTTTTTTTTTGTTGTTTTTAACACTCACGCATTCATTTACTATATTTATAACAGATTCACAGTAGGTTTAGTCCAACACGTCAAATTCCTGCTTCATTCTGTATTATTTTCAAGGGTGTTATTGGTTACTCGGGTCATTTGTAGTTTGTGTTGCGGTTAAAGCTCTTCCTCTGCCTAACGGTCTACAGGAAAAGGATGTAGTGAACTGCTGAAATCCTGCGTTTGTCACAGTGCAGATCAGACGTAGACCTCATTAGGTTGGATTTGTAACTCGATGGAATATTTAATATATTAAAGCCACAAAATGATTAGTTCATGGGTACAACACCAAAATTTCTTTTGAAAATGAAAAGAAATGTCATTTTCTGAGCAGCTAAATGTGGGTCCTGGTTTAGGATGAGTATTCACTACCTCAACCGGTTTCAGACATGCAATATCAGACTTACCTGAAATTTGCATCAAAGGGTCGAGGATCAAAGTCAACTTTATCTTCCAGTGCCTCCGAGGAGTTACACAGATCTCAAAGTTTTTCTTTCTGACGCTGTTTCTAATTTCTCATTACATGCTTTGTTAGCAAGAGCAAGGTGTAATTGTAGATAACCTTCATGCAGTGCCAGATTACCTGTCGAACATCACTTATATTGTTAATGTGACCCACGCCACGATATATTTGCCTAATTATCCACTTTTGTCAGTTTGTTACAGTGCTTTTTTCGTGCCAATGCCACCTAAATGATAAACGTCCCTGCTGTTAAATTGGTTGGTGGCAGCAGCTCATCACCAATCTGAGTGTTGCTCTCATTGTGGTTCAACATGTTTACAGTTGTGCTGTGTGTTTAGTTAAAGTTGTTCCTGTGTGTGAATTTAGAAAACACTGTGGCCAATCGTACACCTGTATATAACATTGCTTGAAGGGAGATATTTCTGTCACTGTTTGCCAACTTAGTTTTGCCATGAAATGATTTGCTTGAATATGCTCTTAAATTCCTTATTTTTGAGTTTTATATAACTTTTCTAATTTTATGTACAGTGCTTTATTTACAAAGAATTTTATAATCTCAGAGGTTGTATATTGTTCAATGTATTTACTGTAGAATATTATCCATTATAGTGTAGCACAAGTGTGTGTTTGTTTGTCATCTCTGCATTGGCTGTCTTTGTTTTAATGAAACTGACAGCGAGGTCATGCTGTAAAAGCACTGATTTCTACTAAAGATCCCTGACTACTTTTATCAATATACTTGTGCTACATCAGGAAACGTCTGTCATTTACAGCCAGGGTGATTTACATTCAGTGCTAAATATTTCTTCCATCTTTCTCTTTGTAAAGACCTTGTAGGAATTTATTGTAAGAGCACTGTGAGTTAAGTTACTACTGAATAGTTAATTAGAGCCCAGGAATGACCATTTGCTTCATTTTGTTACAAGGATGGGGTTTTTTTTAAACTGTAATGTTAATTTTTCTTATTTGTAATCATACATCAGGCGATGTCATGCCTTTTTTCCTGTAGTGTTGTTACAACTCTTTATTATTTGTACATATGCAAGTTGTTACTCTTTGAGACAGTTTTAGGGAGGAAGGGGTAAAGTGCCCCCTCACACGCACAAACCCCAAAGCCAAGGCAAGCATACTGTGATCTCTCGCTCCTCAGGAACATGAAGAGTTGTCTCTGGAAAAAATACTTCCTTTGCATTTTCATTGTGAATAACGATAATAAATCCTTATGTTTTTGAAATGTGTGTTTAGTTCCTTAATATACACCACTGTTCAAAAGCTTGGGTTAAGTTTTTATTTTTATTTTTTTATGAGCCACAAGATGGCACCATTGGGTTTTTTACGTGGTGCCTCTACACAATTTAATGAACTGTAACTCTGCTTAAATATTACTAGCATTTATCTTATGCCAATTCAGTTATACTTAGTTTGCATTTTCTCTATCCCCACAACACTTAGCAATACACACAAACAGAACAGACGGCAATGAAAAGGCGAGCTTGATTTACACTAGCTTTATTTGAATGAAATATAGACATGATTTTGAATCCATACTATTAACAGCTTGAAGAATACAAAAAGAGGTGAGGCTCATGCTACTGGTATATAACATTCCTTAATGCTTTCATTGGTTATTTGTTAATATTACAATATGACTTAAGGTACACAGGTATACAATTTGTACAAATGTTAAAGGAGCTTCACAGTAGACTGTATTATAAAAAGCTAAGAAAAGAATGTGAGTGAGCTGTTCATTCAAAGCGTGACTAGTAGCAAAGCTGTTTTTATTTTATTTTTTTATTCAAGATAATGCACCCTGTGCAGTCTGTCATTTGCAGGCTTTCTGAACGTTAACCAGTACACATTTCGACTGCTCGAATTTTGGCATATGTATTTTCATTAAAAAAAACAAAAAAAAAAACTCTTTGTTAGAGTTCAAAGACCTGATTTTACTTGTACTAAATTTTCCTTTACGATTTGCCACCATCTTCATCCAAATACACAACTGCCACTCATTTACATTTGATTTTGAAATGCTTTCCTTTAAACCCTGTCTGCATGTATGGCTATAATATACTCATTTCAAAGAGACTGACAATAAGGCATCTACCACGTCTTTCAAAGAAATAACAGTCCTTGATACAGAGATTAGGAATGCGAAAACTATTCTATACTATATTTCTGAATACCCACATATCTGTGAATTAAAACCACGCGTAGCCTGTGTTGGAGAGTTTACCAATACATGGCATTAATACAATTCTCCTCGCACAATTATCTCACAATTTTCTTTTAACCTCAGGTGCATTTTTGGTGTTGAAACATGCATTCGCTAAGGCTGTTAAACAGTGATGTGCACATGTACGTTGAGGACAATAACATGTCCTTTTCTAAACGTTCCCTAGTCATGCAGGCGTTTGTTATCATCGTGATCATCTATTTTCACAGGGTACCACTAAAAGCAAATCAAATTGAACATCAGACTCTTAAAATCTCAAATGTCACACATTAATGGTGAAATCATTCATCGTGATTGTACATGATAAATATACATAACAAAAAGAACATTTCACAGTAAGGGACAAAGAAGTGGTATATCTACAGTGAGAATGGAGATGATAATGGCTGGATATTGTGTTTCAGAGTTCACTGAATTTTACCTCATTTTCACATTACAGCCACAGCACATTATGCACATTTTCATTTGCTATAGCTATAGCGGGTGTATCTGTACCATGTTTGTTAAAATTACTCGTCTAAGTATTTTGTAGTTTTACACCAGCATGATAATGATTTAAATGGTTGTTTTAGACGGTTTGAGAGGGTTGAGAGAATATGTTAGATATAAATACAATATACAAAAAACAACCCTCCTACTGCAACACCACAGACACACATACGCTCAGACAAGAACCACACATAGATAAACTCTCCATTCGACAGACTGCTGACAACTAATAAAAAAAGAAAATGTTCATCACAAAAAGTTACAGGTGGGAAAATGGCATCTGATGCAGTTTGGCAAAATACAGGAAATTGGGAGTAGGGGACATCCCTCAATGAGTCCAGTGAGGCGAGAGACCTCGTGATATGGCAGCTGAGAGTTATGGGGAATTTGGAAAAAGGGTAAGAGGGATGAATGGATGGATTAAAAGAGAAAGAGAGAAGGGAGATTGGCCTAGAGTCTCTTGCTCTGGGAGTTGGTACAGAGCACCGTCTCTTAGTGTCCTCCATGGCTGCCACTCACTTCTTGCTTTCCGGAAAGCTCTGTGCCCCAGTCATGTGACCACTTTTTACATGCAGACTGCAAGACAAAAAGGAAAATGGTGAGGAAAAAGAACAATTCTAGCACATCAGCATTTTGTTTGCAATATGTTACTCATGAACGATGCTAATTCTGCTAATGCTAATTCAAATGCTATTTCAAAACTGCAATATGCACTCTTTTCTCACAGCTCTTTAATCAATTAGGATGACAAGCTACTATCCTATTATGATACTTTGCCACCCATTATTTCACATTAATGGCTCTTTCCATCTGCACTGCATCTTCTGTGCCTCCAACCACTGTCTTGCTCTGTTTGTATGACTCAGCACAAGTAACCAAGGCAAAGGGGGCACAGAGAGAGAGAGAGAGAGAGAGAGAAGAGAGTGAGCAGTGCACCAAAGCTCATGCTGTGATGCTATATTTCACCAGCCTCTGCTCTACTGCAGTGCTGCATTAGCACTCATCAAACATTTATCAGACACACCCAGGTCTCTTCTCTCATCCCCTTCCTTCTTTTGGTCACGCTTTACATTAGGGCACTTGTTTTTTTGTTTGTTTGTTTTTTTTTTAAAGCAAATGCGAATAACCATTTTAAACCATAATATGTGTCATGAGGATAATGTTTACATGTCTTTGACAGGTCAGACTAATACAATAATTCATCTTTTTAAAATATCATGTAAACACAGTCGTACTAACAGACTTAGTAATGCAAGCATAGCTTGGCTTCGTTAAGCATGTAAAAATATTAATCTAACTACAATTGGCCTCAGCACTGTGCACATCCTCCGAAAGACAGGTAGCGTGCAACATGCATTTAACCCTTCAAATATATGTTTATTTATTTTAATCAAATATTTAAAGGACAGATGAAGACTGTAGTTTGACTACACAAAAACGTGATGTACACTCTCAGAAATAAAGGTACAAAAGCTGTCACTGGGGCGGTACCTTTTCAAAAGGTACACTTTTGTACCTATTAGGTTCAAATATGTACACTTTAAGTACTAATATGTACCTTTAAAGTACCAAAATGGACCCTTTAGGTACAAACATGTACCTTTGAAAAGGTACCACCCCAGTGACAGCTTTTGTACCTTTATTTCTGAGAGTGTAGCTCAATTATAACTGCATGTGTAAATCTACTAACTGTAATGTAGTATTACCCTTCAAATGTTATAAGCCAGTATTCTATAATAAGAATTTCTTGGGAAAACTGGCATGAAGTACTAAATGAAGTACTGTATAAGACTATTTAACTCTCCAAGGCTTCAACTACTGAAAAAAATAAATCTTGCAATTAAGTATTATTCTCTCTGCTCATATGCTGATATGACACTTCTAAGGGTTGTATTTGATCATACAGTGTATCTTATCAGATGAATTGGTTCTCTAACTACATATTGAAGGCTTTGATGAGTGGAAGAGAGTAAGAGAGTCCATTAGGGAGGGGGTGGGGAATTATACTCGGTCTTTCACCACAAGTTCATCTCTCTTCACACGGCTTCCCTTTAAGACCCAGCATACAAAGTGAAGGGTCAGGCAGCGGCATTCCTGCTTTGATATCGAAGGTCCCTTGGTTACTGGTACATGGAACAAAAGCTTTTTCATCTCTCCAAATGGAAATCTACCCCTAATAAAATTAAGATCCATTGAGATTTTTAAAAGAGCACCATGCAAAAACTGTGATAAGGAATGTGGAACTTTCTTTGATGGACAAAACTACCTTTAGAAATGTTGTTATATTTTTTATATAACTGCTTTGCTTTACGTTTATAAAAATAAAAATAAAATGATCAGTTTCATTAAATTAATAAAGGCTAACCTGCTCATGACACTGTGTGAACCTCTGAGGAGACTGGCTCGATCTCATTCCCGACCTCCTCCATCACCTCCTCCACTGCAATGGCATTTGCTGTCTTCTCAGTAGCGGTCTCCAGTTTGGCAGGTACATTTTTAGCATCTGTCTTTTGACAGTCTGGATCTCTTGACTCTCCCTGGTTTGTCGTGTCCTGTGTTGAAACCTCCGTTTGAGGTTCTTCCAAGTCTTTTTGAGGCTTTTCTTCTACTGATTCCTGGCCCTCTGAACTTTCTTCTTTCATGTTTGTCTCAGTGTTTTGAACAGGTACATCATCTGCATTTATGACATTTATGACACCAACATTAAATTCCTGTGCAGTCTCAATCTGTGCCTCCAGTGCCATTTGACACTGCTCAGCCACAATCTGGTCTTGAATTGCATCTATAACAGATGTTTCTGTCATCTTTTCTCCTGGTATGGCTTCTGAAACCTCTGAAGCTTGTGTCTCTTGCTGGATTTCTGTTGGCACTTCCTTGGGGCGTGATTCAACTTGACTTTTTCCTTCTTCACTTTCTGTTGTCCCGCTAAGCTTTTTCTCTTCTGCTTGCTTAAGTTCGACTTCACTTTTTGTTACCTCTGTTTCATGATGCACATCTTCCACAGAGACTGTGGCAACCTCCTCATTTTGAGGTTGGATTTCATCTGTGATAGAAACCGTGACTGTTTCTGTAATCAGGATGGTGCCGTTGACTGTTTTCATTGGTTTCTCAGTAACAATGCGAGTTTGTTCATCATCATCTTTGATCTCTGATGCATCAGGTGCTTTTGGCTTCTCTGGGCTTGTTTCTAGTGGAGCTTTTTCCTCCGAAACGACTTCTGTTGAGGTTTTTTCCTCAATCATTCCAGAAACCACTGGGGCCTCTTCAAATTTGACATCGACTGATGTGGTACAGCTTTCTACCTTCTCAGTAGACACTTTTTGTTCTGCATGTGCCTCAGCAAGGTTCTCTACAACATTTTGAATGACCTCTTGCACAATAACACTGCTCTGTTTCTCAATTATTTCTGCTTCTGTTACTAAGGTTGCCTGGATCACTTCAGTCTCTTCTTTCACATTCTCAATAACTTCTTCAACCACCACACTATCTTTCGTTGAGGTTACTTTTAAGCTTCTCTCAACAGCTTCTTGAGTAGAGCTAACCTCAGCATCATTCACTTTAACCTGGATTTTGTGGTCATCTGCGGGAAGAGCAAGAAGAACCTTTTCCATAACAGTTTCACAAGTTAGATCTGCTGAATAGGATTCTGTTGTCTCAGATGTTGAGCTTGTAACACAAACAGTCTCTTTGATGACTGCAAATTCTTCAGTGGCAGCTACAATAGGAATGGGATCTTCTGTAGACCCAGCAGTTTGAGAAGCAGGCACCTCTGGAAGGGTTGCCATGACCTCCTCTGTTACAGCCATGGAAACTCCCTCCACAGACGCTACCTCAACTGTGGCTTTAGCTTCATTAACATCCTCCAGTTCTTGCACTTTCTCACCTTCAGCAACAGCAACTTCAGTGACTTCTACAGTTTGGGCACAGACCGACTCTTCAACAGTTGGTTCCACAGGACCTGCAGCCACAACCTGAGGGGATTTTTCTGCCACCACCGGCTCTTCAAGAAACTCTGGTTCCTGTTGTACAGCATTGATGAGCGCTACTTTGACTGCTGCTACTTCTTGGAGAGCAGTCACAGTCTCAGCTTCAGGTGTCTCCTTTATCTCTTCAAACTGTGCTTTCTCCTCAACTGCATTTTCTTTGAGCTCTGTCTGACCTCCACTCATCTGAGCCTCATGAACCTCATCCTCAGCCATACTGGCCTGTTCAGGCTCCTGTGTTTTGTCTTCAACAGCCAACTCTGTGACAAGCACCTGGCTAACAATTGTTACCGACTCCACCGAAGGCTTCTGAGTGAGGCTTTCTTCTACCACCACCTTTATTTCACTAGTGTCAAGGCCAGTGCAAACAGTAGTTGCCTCTGTTTTCTCATGTGCAACCAAAACTGTTTTCTCTTCCTTGATAGCTGACTCGACCAAAAGAGCATCAGTGGTGACTGCAACTACTTCTTCCTGTTCCTTAGTCATGGTGAAAGCCATGGCACTTGTGGTAACACTGATAGTTTCCACAGCTTCTTGTAGTACTACATCGGCCTTCTTCTCTACACCATCACCTGGGACAGGAGTTGTCTCACCTGATGTAACTGGTGATGCTGTAACACGGGATGCAGCAGAAACCATTTCAGTCTCCTCTACTTGTTCAAGGGCCGTAACAGCTTCTGAAGTAAGCTCAATAATGTCTTCTGCAATAGTGTTATCAGTCGATTTGGGTGTGGCAGCTGTGTCTCCTTCTTCGGGTATGTCACTCAACTGCTTTCCCTCTGTCTCATCCTCAACATTTTCCACAGTGGTTGAGATCCAAGATGGTGATCTATCCTCAGCTGAGGTTTTTGCCTGGGTGACTAGTGCAGATTCTTGCTTCACTTCCTCTGTCTTAACCGCAACTTCTGCAGCTGGTTCATTGTCATATTCTGAAAGAGGGACCACAGCTGGAGTGTCAGAATCATCCTCTGCAGAGCCAATGTCAGAAGAGATCTGCTCTTGTTTACCATCAGATTTCTTCTTCCTGCGTGGAATCAGTTTCCTCAAAGAGAAAGAGGATTCTTCTTTGGGGGCTTCACTGTCAGAGGTTGTATGTTCGGCACCCGAGGCTTCATCAGACTTGTCTTCTGCTTTAGGTTTCTTTCTGTGGGTTACCAGCCTCTTGAAAGATTCCCAGGTAGACACAAGTTCTTCTTCTGGTTCAGGTGAAGAAGCCAAATTCTCATGATCAGCTTCACCAGAGCTTACAAGAGGGGACTCAGCGGTCTTTGTCTGCTCTTCTCCTGACTGCTGCACTTCTTCCTCAATCTTAGGTTCTTCATCATCAGAATCAGAAATCTTTCTGGCCCTTTTTTTAGCTGACCCCACGCAAATAAGGGCTTCCCAGGACACAGATGTATCCATTTTTCTTTTTGGTTCCTCTGCAGCTGGTTCAGGCTTTTCAACTTTTGGCTCAGCCTTTGATTCAGCCTGTGACTCTTCTTTAGACTCAGATGGTACCTCTTCAGAAGGTTTAGGCTCATCAGTTTTCTCATCAAATACAGCACTCTCAGTTGAAGATAGGGTAGAAGATTTGGGTTTGTCTCCAGGTGCTTCATCTTCGCTCTCAGAAGGCCTTTTGACACGTTTTTTTGGAGTGACTAGTTTTTTGAAAGAGGACCAAGGTAAAATTCCATCTTTCTTCTTCTCACTGTCAGAAGTGACTGGTTCACCCTCAGTCTCTGCAGCTTGAGCCACCTCAGCTTGAGCCACCTCGGCTTGAGCCACCTCAGCTTGAGCCACCTCAGCTTGAGGTACCTCCCCTACAAGATGCTCACCAGATTCTTCTGGAGAAGATGCTCCGCTGTCAGGTTTCTGGGGCTCAGCTGACTCAGTGGATGACTGGATGTTTTCAACAACTGGTTCACTTGATTCTGTCTGCTTTGACTCTGCTTCTTTTTTATTCTTCTGCTTTTTGGATGACAGCTTTTTTAGCCCTGCTCCTGTAAACAGCTTCTTAAGTGGGCTTCCCTGAGCCTTGGATTTCTCCTGAGATGACAGGATTTCAGCTTCAGTTGTCGCTGCTTCTGAAACATCTGGCTTGTCACTTGTTGGTTTTGAATCATCGGTGGGTTGAGCTTCAACAGCAGTTTCAGCAGCTGGAGCTTCAGCAGTCTCAGTCTGAGTCAGAGTTTCAGCTTCACTTGTAGCCTCAGCTTCTACTTTAAGTTCTTGTGGCTCTTCCGTCTCAGTGGAAGTTGTTTCAGTTGTCATTTCAGCTTTAGTGTCAGCCTTTTCTGAAGGTTTCTCTATCTGCTCACCCTCAGATGGTTCTTTCTCTGCATCCACTTTAGGTTCCTCTGTACCCTCAATAACACCCTCTACTGTCTCCTCAGTTTCCTTAATGTCCTCCTCTGCAGACTTTTCCTTGACCTGTTCCTCATCTTTGGGCTTTTTGAAGCTTGCCTTCTTCCGCAGGTTAGAAAAGATTCCCTGAGTGAAAAATCTCTTAAAGGGACTCTGTGTCTCTTGAGAGGGTGGACTTGTGGGCGATTCAGCTGGCGCTTCTGGGTCTGGTTCTTTCTCTGATATTGTCCCCATTTCTTCACCAGATTTTTCAGTCACCTCCTCACTGACCTTTTCATCAGTCTCTGATGGGGCATCAACTACAGTTTGGTCTGCTGGTTCTTCTGCCTTATCAGTCACCTCTTCAGTCGTGGCCTCTTGCTCTTTTTCTGTAGTTTCTGGTGATTTGTCTTCCATAGATTTGTCTTCCTCTGTTGCAGATTCCTCTTTCTTTTCCTCAGAAGTTTCATCTGCACCACTCTCTGCTTCCTTCACTGTCAGCAGTTGCACAGGCTCAGTCTTCTCATTCTTGTCTTTCTTCAGTGTGAACTTGAATCCAACGAAACGGAAGATCTTCTTGAAGCCCACCTCATTGGCCTCCTCTTGTTTTTCCTCTACTGCCTTCTCTTCTGTGGTTGTAATTTCATCTGCATTTGCAGAATCGTCTCCTTTCTCTCCATTAACCTGAGGGGCAACCTCTTCTTGATGAACCTCAATTGTTTCAGGGCTGTCTTCTTTTTGGGTGATGGTTTCCGTCTGGCCAACTGTAACGAAAAATACGCAAAGTTTTAGTAAAGTTTTTAGTATATTTATTTCAATTACAGTATTTCAAGTTACCCAAGTTCACACTTATGAAATAGCATAAATCAACTCATCATCATTCATTAAATATCATAACACTCATAAAGTCTTATAAAACTAATTTGTCTCTAATGGATAGCCAGTTCTCAACAGGACTAAGAGTAGAAAAACAAGTTAAGAGTTATAAAAGCAAAATACATGATCTAATGATATAATTATTTCAAGATGGAGGGCTGTGGCAATTGAAGGAAATCAGAGCCACATTTCTAGAAAACCTGCAAAAACATTTTCACCCCTGTACAGATTTAATCAGGCATATGATGGCAATTTGATATTAAGTTTATATTTTCTGGTCTCTTTCTTGTGAGCACCAACAAAAAAATTATAAGCTAGGGAATGATGACAATATTTAACATCAAGGCAACCAGGGGAAATTTCCATTTTGTAAGCTTCACAGTTATGCAGGCTATGTTGCCAAACGTTTGGACTATGAAATTGACCTTATTTAATAAAGCACAGCAAACATGTCTTCATTAAGCCTGTATATCTGCCCAGTTCTTAAGCTTCCAAAGACAAAATGAAATAAAATTGCAACAGGTGGGATAAACAAGAGAACAAACACTCATAATGTCTCGAATTCCCCCCTTGCCTATCTGTGTTTTGACAAGAGTGGGTTGGTTTTGAGGGTGTGGGGCTAGGAAGAGGGAGTCGAGTTCGCATGTAGTGTGAGCCTCCTAGAGGCCCAGTTTTCCTTTGACATCCAACCTAGCAAGGGACTGTTCACATCTGGCTCTGCTTGCTCTTGCTCTGGGGTCTGAAACCCACCCAGTGACTTTAAAAACAAATTCCAAGCATTTTTAATGCATGGATATCACATTACTTGGATTCCTATACACTTGTATGACACAGGCCGAGATAAAGGGGCAACAAACCATTTATCTACCAAAACAACTAAAGCCAGGGATCAAAATGATTTATAAATTGTTCTAGAATGATTTCTTTTTTATGTGACTGGTGAAGTCTTGGACTGATTACCCTAACCTTGAAAATAACAGGAATGGCCTATATTTACGGCCTGCCATCATATCAGATTCTTAGGACAACAGACAGTCATTAAAATAAAATATTGATGCGCTTTATGCTGTTGTGGTCACTCGCTTACATTTATCAGTCCATTTTTTGTTGGTTTAAAACAAAAAAGAAGCTCTGTGTTTTCAATGTATGCTTTAAATTTAGTGAAGAACAAACCAAATCCCACAGTTCAATGTGGTACAGGGATGAAATGGCATCCCCATCCCCCTACAATAGAACAAACCATCCCCCCCACAGACCAAACCAAATTCTAAACTTCAGCTTAGGAAGACTGTATTGTGTTGTCCTCTTTGTCTCACAATGGGCCCCTGGTTTTTTCCTGCTTTGGCTAAAAGGGGTGGGGGGCCCACACTATTGTCCATCCTGAAACTTAAACTACCATGATGAAAATCCTTGTTGTAAAATGGGAAAAGGGCATTATGGGAAGCCATATAGAATGACAGATAGAACTTTCTCAGTCTTGGTGATATGGAAGACTGATTAGCAAAACAATTAGCAATTCTTGTAGTTTAAACATTCCCGGTTGTGCAGATGTGTTCGAAAAAATGTAAAGTTGGGATCAAAATGTCAGAGTAGTATAGTAATTAGGCAAACATTTAGAAAGAGACCCGCAAATACAATTAAACTAAAAACCTGCCATAAAAAAATGACATTATTTGACAAACATCTCCTTTGGGTACATTCCAGGAGGTTTCTTCTTACACTGTAGTAATGTTTTAACTATGAAGGACACACATTTTTATGCAAAAAGACACACTGCTGTTGCCTCACACAGCTGGAGACAGGGAGGCACTGTATATGTGCAAATGTATTTTTACACGAGTATGAAAGACAAAATGGGTCAAAGGCTTGGTGAAACCACCAGTCGCCCTACATTTGCCTTTGTCTCAATGGTGGCTCAGACTGGGGAAACTCGAGCCAAGGAATTTGATAGCGTGTCTGTTGTGGCTGTTAAAGTGTGGAACTGTGGGTGAGCATTTTGGAATGGGTGGGAGCAAATGCCATCTGAAATCACAGTGGTGTGATAGTCTAGAAAGACGGGGGAGGGGTGGATGTTTGTTGAGATGGGTCTGAGGTAATGGTCAACAATCCCCTACCCCTTGCTGTTACATGCAAATACAGGCTGTTCATTAGTGAAGTCTGTGAGTTTAGGGAAGTTACAGGAAGAATCAGCAGCAGACTGACTGTCGGACCCCTACCAGGCCAACTACCCCACCTCCCACACTAAATAACTACACTTTAGTGATTCCCTTTGACATAGATGTAAATCAAGAAACAATCCAGATTCCATTACTTTTACTATCAATATCCACTTTTGGAAGTGGGTAGTGGTGAATAAGTAAACCTGCAATGTTCTGCATACATGAAATTTAAGCCAGTTGGAAAAAAGGAAAAAATGGATTAAACGGACATAAACATAAATATAAGTACATCCGCACAAAATCCTAATAAACATTCCCAGCTAATCAAAACACTCTCTGAAGTCATGTGCAGCAGGTAATCAATTCCATACACCCACACCACCTCTCGAGAACCCTGACTAAGATCTGAGGGGCTTAAAAAGTCATTAAAATTCCTAAAAAGAAGGACATCTGAGACCACTGAAGCCCATCAGATCTGAACATTTCCAAGAATTCTATACAGTACATGTATAAAACCACCAACTGTACTGTTTTCTCATACTACATGAGATAAATCCTTCTAAGGTTCAGGTTGGTCTCCCATACTTAAACGTTAATGCTTCACATTAACAGACTACAGATATGACTTCACTACTCTAAGCATCACTGTCAAAAAAACACTGAAACTTTTAAGGAATCCTTGGTGTTTCATATGTTCTAAGGCTTAATGAAATGCAAAATATTTAAACACATACACACAAGAATGCGGAGATATATAAGTGAAAGCAATTAATTACTTACAATTAAATATTTTCTCATAAAAACAGATATTAAACAGTATTTAACAACATTGCCCTCTATGATGCCACAAGCAACAGATCAGGCAAACGATATTTGAATTTGTCCACAAATTTAACTGATTACTGAATAACAGATTTGTAATTTAACCCAATAATAGTAATAATCAAAATGTCAAGAATTTCCTACACAAACCACCTTAATTATTACTTCCCCCCACTGTCCCCTAATAACCATGATATGCCTCAACTTCATCAAGTCATAGATTTAAGATGCATCTTACCTGTTAGAGTTATTGTCCCAAGCATTTCAGAAACTTTTGCAATTACTTTCAGAAAAAAAAAGAAAAAGTATTGCTGTTTAACTTTCGCTGACAGTGATGCCTTTTGAACTCCCTTCTTGTAAAAGTCTTGCTTCCTCTTAGACTACGATCAGCTGATAGGCTTTAAGGCTACACTCGTTTCCCTCTCTTTCTCTGTCCTGTGAGCTTGTGTTGAAGCCAGGCGTCTCCTCTTCTGAGTTTCTGGGTGAGAATGAGGGGAACGGGTGGGTAACACACATTTCAACAGACACTGACACATGTCCTATGTGGGACCACCCCACCCATTCCCCCCCAAACCCCCCACTCCTCCTCCTCCTCCACAGCTTTTCAGCTGTTCTCTGACCCTCTCTACTGAATGAGTTTCCGTCTTCCTTCCCCCTCCACCTACTCACTCAAACTCTAACATTTCTTTACACAACTTTTTCTTTCCCTGTTCAAAATGACAGAAATTGTCAAGACATAGTTAAAATATGCATGTTTGTGTGTGTGTGTGTGTGTGTGTGTGTGTGTGAAGGGAGGGAAAATTACTCAAGTTATCAAAGGCATTTCTGTACATGATGTTAAACAGAGCTCCATCTCCCCTTCCCCTCTCTCGTCCAAGGCAGCAGATCAATATGACACATAAAATGTACAAGGGTGAAATGAGGACCTTCACAATATGTTCTCCTGCATCTTATCTCTCTGCTGCTTCTCCCTCTGACTCTACCAAGCTCACTCTTTGTATCTCCTCTCAGTCCATGGGCCTAAATACCAACCAAAACTGTTTCACATTTTTGTTTTTTAATTTTATTGCCATTGCTTTGACAAACCTGTCACAAAAACAAGAAGACAACACATCATGATTTCATTATTTACAGTTTAGTGGCTTACTGTGGTGAATACTCCACATACAGTATAGTCACATACTGTATATTGTCACATAGAGTTTTGGACAATAAAAAAGATTTTTAACACAATCTAATTTACACCATACATGGTGTTGCAGTATCTTGTAGCCATCAAGAGAAACTGTATAACTCCTCTTTATTTAAAAAAGCCAATTTTACCTACATTAGTGAATTTTGGACCTGCGTGTCAACATATGCTGACCTTCTGTTATTTTAAAATACATTTAATAAAATGATCTGTTCTTGTTTTTAATTGAAAAGTTAGCAAATAAAGTGACTTTCTATTTCAAATTTGCTTCCCAGACTAGCTAGTGGAATGCTAATGTAATGAGGCTGGCACTCTACAGTGCTAATGGTTCGTCCAAAGTGTAAACTGAGGCAGCTTATTTCATTCACGTTTTGCTGAAGGAGGATGGCTGAAGAATACCAGTGAGATTCCTCAGCATACAAGGGTCTAATCAGACATCTCGCACCTTGCCATTGTTCTCATGGAATGTGTGAATTCCAGCTAAAATCTTCTTCTAAGTGGGTGATAACAACTCTAATCTAGTTTGGTCTGGATCTGGTTAAGATTGGTATTTTCTCTGTCCTAACTAAACCAAAAGCTCTTTCTGTATTAGTCACTTTACCACAACATTAGTTGTACTCAAATTATTTGATTGCTATGTTATTGTGATGTTTTAAGTTACTGGACTGCAGTGCTAGACATTAAGTCTTTGGGTGCAAAGCTAGAGGGGACAAGTAGGGCAAATTCTTCTTGAATAGCCGTCCTCAGACTTTATTGTGATCTATAGTAACAGACAGAGACATGGGGCACAGATCAGAGGGATTTGATATATGGGAAAGGCTTTTTGCCCCCAGTGACTCCATAGGAGTGGAATTCAATAAGCACATACTCTCTCACACTAAAGACAGTGTGAGTCACTCCCTTCCTACTGTAATGGACATTCCTCAAAAGAGGAAGCTTGTACTCTACTTCTTCCTGAATGCATCACTTATAAGCTGAGTCATATTTGAGGATTTGGCCATGAAGACAACTAACACAGATGGCCTATTCCAGTCTGATGTGGTAAGATGTGATAAAATACCAACAGCTAATCACAGTCATGGTGAAACTGATACCCAGAACGACATCCATGTTATCTCTTGCATCAGGGAAACGTGATCAAACACAGAAGCGTGAGCAGTTGGTGGTCTGTTTTGGCTGGGAACATGTGGAAGTGGGCTTCCCGCTGGCCTGGGGGCTTGCAGGGGATGCTGCGACATCATTGCAGACCCCAACTCACACACGTACGCACACACTTCCACATACACACGCCCTCATCTGTGCACGCATTGCTTGGGCCAGGAAGATGATGTCGAAATAATGGGAGGAAAAGGAAATGAGAGCTGTGTGAAGATCTGGCCAGGATCAGACGACTGTCTCTAACTCTCCAGCAGTCTCCAGCTTTATACTTTCACCTGATTTCGCTCACTAGATTATCTTTAAAACGGCATCTCTGCATTTTGTACCTTCCTCCATCTCTACATCTCTATATCAAGCTTTCCTCATTTTATTCTTCCTGTTTCCTTTGCTTTCTATGGATAGAGGAAGCTGAGGAATGCTGTGCAGGAAATACGCTCATTCTTTTGCGTCATTGCTTCCTCTGCCCTCACCAGTTTCCTTCGCTATTAGGTCATTTTCTTTCACTGGGCTAATTCGTCACTTTTCAGAAAGGACACTATGACAATGACTCAGATTATTGATAGTGCATAACTACTCCATGAGCTGTCACAGTGCTAGGTACAACTTGTACCCGTGACATCACAATTCACCTCACGGTTGTGGTCCATTTGGTGTACCTACATACAGTAATTGATACCGCAATATACTGTAAACTTCCACTCAAACGTTTTTGGTCGGTAACAGTTTTTAAAATGTTTTGAAGACTAGTTTATTCCTGTGATGGCAAAGCTAAATTTTCAGCAGACATTGTCACATGACCCTTCAGAAATCATTTTAATGTGCTGATTTAATACTCAAGAAACATTTCTTCTTCTTAATGTTGAAAACAGTGCTCACTATGAGCATAAACAACATATGCAAAGTTCAATGCAAATGGAGATATTGTCTTTTACAGAATTGCTGATTGACCACCCCTTTAAAGTAAATATATTAGGTGAAAGATGACAAAGTTAGGTTCAGATGACAAAAAGTTAGAGAATGTCAGCAAATAAGTAAAAACAAGAATTTGTGCATTTTAATGAGTTTGAAAGACAAAAGCCTTCCAATAATACATAATAATACATGGTTAAATAACCTATTGAGTGATAATTCAAATAAAAATGAATGTGTTCATCAGTAGTTGATGCAATGTTGAAACCCATCTTAAACCTGAAATGATTTTTGTAAATCCATTGGTCGAATGCTGTGTCGCCACCTGACTAATGACTGATCTCTGAGTGAATGTCCACAAAACTGGAATTTCTGGAGTGAATATAAGCGGTGGACTATTTTAGAAAGGAAAATTGAAAAGATAAAAAGAGGAATTAAGAGAGAATCAATAAATTATAAATAATTTATTGCTATTGTGTGAACAATATGTAATCATGTAATCAATAAAAAAGTAACTGTAGTCTGATTACGAGTATTTTAAAATGTAACTTACTCTAATTACAAGTACTTAATTTTTGGAATCTGATTACGTAATCCAGATTACATGTAATCAGTTACTACCCAGCTCTGAATATATGATTGGCAAACTACTAGTTCATGACATAACTTATCTCAATGACACAATATGTGACAATCACATTTCTTATTAATCACCCAGTGGTCTGGGAGATTCCATGTAAACATGTTGTAATGTAAAACATCAAGCCAACATTTGATTGTCTGACCTACGTATTCCCCGTCTACCCAGACCAAATCTCACTTTCAATATCCTTTTGTCAATATCCACAGTCAGGATGAATGTTTAACAGCCAAACAATAATGAAACTAGACTCTTTTAATGCTTTCACAGGGAAAACTCTTTATTTCTTTTCATTTATACACTTTTATTGCTGCAAATTAAAGGAATTAAATTACACTTAATCAAACACATATTCACACTCTCCCTGTGGTTTTCTCTTTCTGCCAAACCCTTCATCGCTCCACACTTCACACATTCCATTCTCATGCCATCTCAACTTTCCTCATCTGTGTGTTTCTCTGATCAACAGCACAAGTTTTACTGAAACATACTCGTAGTATCAGATGTTTACTCAATCAAGAAAATCCCAAGTTACTAATAAATCTCAACACAAGAAATCAGTGCAAATTGTATGTGGCTTCAAAAGACGCTGACCTGAATAGTTTTTATTTTAAACTAGAAAACAAGTGCTTAATCAAAATAAAAATATGTTCATAATTTTCCAGGAATCGGACCTCAAATCATACTGCAGCTCTGGAAAAGACATTCTAAGAAGTGAATTGCTGACCACACACACACACACACACACAGTCAAAATCAAATCACCCTTTTGGATTCAAATTCTAAACACCAATAAAAAAATCTGAAGCAATTATAAACAATCTCAGAGGCGGAGCTCTCTGTGGACACAATTCCACAGAAATAGGTCAAACACACATATGGATAGCAAAAAGAAAATATACAGTAAAGGGACACACATATACCAGCAGGACTGAATTTCGAAGATAAACAGATAATCATGTACAGCCTGTTAAAACATGTTTGATATGGAACACAGACTCATATGCTAATCAGAGTAAAAACACACACACGCACACACTTGGCTCGGTGGGGGAGGACTGTGTATGAGATAATGGTTGAGCTCACTCTCTGGACTCACTCACGTCGCCGCCTCCTAAACGCCTGGCAGTCAGCTTGTGTGTGTGTAAGAGGGTGGGTGGGAGAACTTAATTCATTTGCAAACTTTTGTATACATGTAACTGTTGCATGTCTGTACATGTAGGTCAGGCAAGTAAATCTGTGTTTGTAATTTTCTGTTGTGCATTAGTATAATCATGTGAATGAGTGAGCTTGTAAGGGTGTGTACTCATGAACATTTGAAAAGCCAGGCGTAGTCAAAATTGAAAAGGAAATTGTAAAACGTATGTGTTTTTAATATCGAGAGCACTATTTTCTTCTTTGTTGATTTTGGCTGGGGAGACATTGCACAATACCGGCAGTTTTTTTTTTTTTTTCTTCATTTTTGGCAGCGTGGACACCAAAATAATCATACTTCTCTCTCATCTGTCTTTATCTGACTCTGTGTACATGGTTTCCATTGTAAAGTTGCACTAAAACCCGACAGCATCATATTTTGGGAGGTTTCTTAACAATGGAGAACAGACAGATATATCAACACATTCATTTTACACACATTAGTCTCCCAGTATGTTTCTATAAAACGTTCCAGGGGTTTTTCTGGTACTCTGGGGATGCTGGAGAAAATAAATGGCTGCACTGAGCATGCTAGAAAATTATGGCTAAATACTCTTGGCTGGCATTACAGCATTAATCATGCAGATTAAATAAAGCCAGTATTGAGGCATTTTGGGAGCGTTTCAAGGGCTTGTCCTGGTATTGTCATGCTTGAGACTTGCATATACATAATGCCTCACTGCATCCACAGCCACAACAATAGGAAACAGGTTTTATTTGTGTGTAAATATATGTTTACACTGTCAGATGTGGCACAGAAGAGAAACTATTTTTGCTTTCTGTCAATCTTTCTTTTGTTCTTGCTTTGATACATTTTATACAATAATACATAATGTTTATGAGAGAAATTGCAATGTCAGATTTGCGAACAAACAATTAATTTAGGTTTGATATTTTCTGAATGATTCATTCACGAATCGGTTATTGCTACTGCTGTTATGAACATCAACAAGTCAGTAAAAGTTAGGGTGCAAATTTGAGTAAATGACTTAATTTTTGGTCTCTTAATCAAAAGTACTAATTTCTTTCTAAGCTTGAGAATTTACTACTTGAATCACTATTTGTCATACTAACCTTTGAAAACTATATGATACACTACTAAAACCATTACTCATTTTATATTCAAGAATATTTATGAAAATGCAAATTGCATTCCATTCCGCACAGATTCATGGCTCAATATATACAATAATTTTGCTATTCTTCAATATGCCTTCCTTTTTTTCATTTTATTCATGATGAAATTCCAGCAAAGTGTGTGATTGATTTGACCTCCAAATTTAAAGACACCTAAGATTTATATACATGCTATGAGGCTAGCTTATTAAAAACATACACGTCTTTAAGGGGTCAGCTAGGTCATGGCTTGCTAAATATTATTGAGGGGAAGCATCTCGGTGGTCTCTCTTTGAAAGTTGAAAAGCAAGAAAGGAACACAAAAAAACTAATAAAAATAAACATGGTATGCATTATTGCCCTAGAGTCTTCTCACAGACCATGGTTAGGGGACTATGTTGGTGTCCACTCACTGCAGACTCTATGTAGGTGTTCTCGTCTTCAGGATTGCTGGGGATTATGAGAAGGATCAGTAGGGGAAAGAGGGCACACAGATAAAAAGATAAAGATCACATCTAAAGCCTCACACACACAGAGACCCCTGATGCTGGGAGGCGGCCCACTATTAGTGTCAGTCATTGTCATACCACGCACACAGACACGGTAATAAAGATATGAGAGTGATATATACACACAATGTTCGAGCACATACCGTCAACCGGTGGGTTCTCCTCTGTGTGGCCATTATACTCTGTCTGATCATCTGTCTTCCCATTAAGACTGGAAATGGAGATCTGTCCATTCTTCTGAAGAGGCTAAAACAGAAAGACAGAAGAGAGAGACATGAAGAGTTAGAATTGTAACAATCTTTTTGGCAAAGGTTTGATGATACAATTTAGTGTGGAGCTATGCAAAATTATGATATATTGCAATTATTTCTCACCAGGCTTTGCTCAGTCGTACCCTTAGCTTGTTCTGAGTTTGGATTTTGTCATATATGAATAACCAAATGTGTTCTTAATAAAAAAAACAAAAAACATTCACATTACAATGTATAGTATTGTTGAAAAGTTAGGGGAGTTAGATTTAAAAAAATCTCTTTTGTACTAAAGTGAAGTGTTAAAACAGGTGCAGGAAAAAACTCAGTTAAAGATGAGGATTTGACAGTTCATGGTTTTAATTTCAGCCAAATTTAAGACAGTCATAGAATAAGACAGATTAGAAAGATTCAAACGTAGATTGTCCAAATTCCTGAGTCAGTCAGATGGGTAGTGTATTCACATAACCAAGCATTCACAATTCCCTCGGATACACTAAATATTTCAGTGATGGCAGAATGTCGCAGTTCTCAACTGTGGGCTGTCGATCACATTTTGGATCCAGTCAGCACTGCTGGACAGGACTGTAATCTAAATAGCACCCATATAGTCCACCAATGGCTTTCTGAAAGGTTAACCATAATAAATGTTTGTTAGATATTTTCTTAGATATAGATTATCTAGGGTTTTTTCACCCTTTATTTTATACTCTCAGCTTGGCTTTTGAATTCCATAAACCTTCGGAGAAAACAGGAATCAGAGACTTTACAACACATCATATCAGAAACACTTTCCTCTCTGAGCAGCATAGTACTATTAAGTTAAAGGTCAATTAGGCTTCAGACTAATAATAGAAAAGTAATAGGAATCACAAAGGACTCTCTTGTGGAACCGTAGGAAAATATGTGAGCAATGCAATTACATTACGAAATTTTCTGTTTAGAGGCAGAAATAAACATGAGCAAGAAGACTCAAACCTATTCCAGCTTTGACAGTGGTCCAGCAGGTGTCCCTTTAACCCATCCAGGCCTCTGACCACCAGGCCTATCTCATAACAGTCATTCTCCACATTCCGAGACCCCTTCACAGAATTCCAGGCCGATGGGGGCAACTCCACCCAAATTCCCCTACCATAGCTTTTTAGTTTTGGGTCAGTAAGATTTTTTATTTTAATTTTTTTTTATTAAGGAAATTAATGCTTTTATACAGTGAAGTGAAAAGTGAAAGCCAAGACATTTACAATGTATAATTTTATTTCCACAAAAATATTAAGCAGTACAACTGTTTTCGACACTGATAATAAGAAATGTTATTTACGCACCAAATATGTACAACTGAAGACTGGAGTAATGGCTGCTGAAAATTCAACTTTACCATGACATGAATAAATTACATTTTAAAATATATTAAAATAGAAAGAGTTTTTTAAAATACAATAATATTTCACAATTTTACTGTATTTTTGATCAAATAAATGCAGCCTTAGTGATATAGAGAGTTCTTTAAAAAAATAAAATAAAAATAGCACCACCCCAAACTTTAAGGGTAGTGTACATAACAGGTGTGAATCCGTATGTTTTTCAATTCATTCAATAAGATTTTCTCTTTTTGTCCAAATGTCCCCATAAAGTTTTCATGTTTAGTTGCCAATATCACAAAAAATTTGATTACTGAAAGAAATGGGCACTTATGTTTCCATATTTGGCAATAATGTATAAACTATGAAAATCAGTTCTCCACAGTATATTTATTGAAGAGAGGACTGTAACACAGTACACAAGCGCTAAAGTAATTTAATGAGAGACTGAAGTATTTATATAACATCACGTCATCTATTGTGAGTTGTTTACTTAATATTTCAGCATGCCGTTTTCTTGATCAAATCCATGCAGAGCTTTTAGACAATTGGGTGTCTGATATCTACTGCACATTTTTAAGCTGAAAATAAGATCACCATACTGATCCAACCAGGAAGGTTTTATGCCAGTTGTGAAGACAGAAAATTGACAAGAAAATGACTGTTAATAAATTAGGCTAAACAATTCTTGCTATTTTTAAATGTATCTGGCTGATTGGCCAGCTGTGTGGTTTCTGAGCAATGTCTGAGCCCACTGGTGGTGACACATTTGGTCCTTTACTAAGATCGTAACTCAACCGGGACATTTAACAACTGTTCAACCAACAAAAAGCTGACAAGAGTGTGAGTGTGTTTAAGTGTGACAGTTGTTTATCTGAAATAACTAAAGGTAAACACAATTTATCTTTATGGCACCACACACTTGTGGGTGGAAGGTTTGCACAGAGGTGTGACATCAGGTGTGAGTGTGTGTGTGCTGTCACGAATGAGATTTGTGACTGGCCTTGTGCTCTGCTTTTTCAGTATATTTATACTGTACATTAATAGAACAAAAATAATGTAAAGTTTTCAAGAGTCTTTTGGTGTCCATAACATTTTGGACTGTTAAAGTTTACAAAACTGACATACTTATGGATTTAAAATGCCCACCGACAGATGGAGCCCATATAAGTGATCAGTGTATGAGACTGATATATATATATATATATATATAAAAGTGTGTGTGTGTGTATGTATCTTTTATTTTTGTTACGTAATGAATAATGAAACTTCAATGGACAAACCTTGGCCTCTTGGTATGAACAGTTAAATAATTCAGATTTCGCAGAATACCTGAACTTGTGTCCTCAGTCTCTTAAACGCCAATTTAAACACCTTAAGATGAATTATAGTGTTAAAAAGGCCTTAAACAGGGTGTGAACTACAGTATATCAAATCCTTATATAGCTCATTAAACTGAAAGCCCAGACTAGTAAATGTATGCCAGCAACATTCATAATGTTGCTGTAACCATGATATGTGACTCCAGATCTTAAATGCATGCATAACATGATAACTGGATTGTCACATACACTGTGAGAGGTCCAGAGAGGATATAAGTGACAAATACGCAAAGCTACAAGTTCTAGCTTTCGGAAAATACACTCATTACACTCAAAATACATTCTAAATTCATGTTTATTTTTAACTCTAATTGTGATACTGGTAATATAATCTGTGAAGAAAAAATGGTAGCAAATGAGAAAAGTTCAAAATAGCAGCATTTTCACCAGAAGTCTAAGACTTGAACCCAACTGTACACATTCATAAAGTCATACCTACGATACACCTGACACAGGGCAATAAAAATCCCCTTGAGGGTCATGGTTTATCCATGCCTGTTAACCTCTGCCCTTTGACCCCTTGCTGATGAGGACTGTATCACATAGAGAAACAGGAGAGGACAGATGGATCATCATCATTGTTTGATTTACATCAAGAACCTTACAGCAACAACTAGCATACACCCCTAATAATAACATCAAACTTACAGAATATCTATTTTTGGCTAATTTAGTTAGTTTTAAGGGCATATTTTAATTTTAAAGTATTTGTCAGAAGACTGCTGTAGCCCTGTCAGTAAGAGTTATACTATACTAGTTACAGCTGTATTTACAGGATGCCATTTCAACACTGGAAGACAAGAATAGAGAAGTTTCCTAACCTAGATGGACACATGGAGGACTAGTTTTACACAAAGATTTATGTGCCTGATGTAAGATTCAGTCACTGCCTGTATCTAAAAGGAGGCCTGCATTTTCCTGTACTGTAGGCCAGAAAAATAAGTTTGAATCTAATTCTGCCAATTGTAAGGATGGAGAGGGGAGAGCAGCAGTAGATGAGGTAATTATGAGAAACTTTCCAAGTTCAGAGAGGTCAGAGATGCAGACTGAGATCACTTCTTCAGACGAAAAGGGAATATTAGATGTAAAGCTGTGTATCATCATTATAGAAGTGATAAGAGAAAACATGTCATGTACTAATCAAGCTGTAGACAGACAACAATAACGGTCAGAATACCGAACCCTGTGGGACTCCGGTGGTGAGTTCGGAGAGTGTGGAAACGAAACATGATAGAAGACTTTAGATCCAAAATCAGCAGCTGATGGTTGAAGCAGACAGGTCCAGATAAACTGAAATTGAGGAGCTAAGTGCTCTTACTGTAAGGGATAGTTCACCCAATAATTCTGTCTTCATTTACTCATCCATGTCATTTCAAACTTGCATTACTTACTTTCTTCTGTGGACACGGTCATTTGAAAATTGTCTCAGAGGTTTTTTTTTCCCCATACAATTTTTTAAAATATCTTTTATGTTACACAGAAATAAAGTCATACAGGTTTGGAACAACATGAGTGTGAGTAAATAATGACAGAATTTTTACTTTTGGGTGAACTGTCCCTCTAGTCTAAGCAATTCGATTACCACAAGGAAAGCTATTCCAGTAATGCTGATTACTACGGGTGAAACAGTGTTTTGTGTAATGAGGTTTGACATTTAGCTGAATATTGACCCTAAAACTTTTGAAGTTAAGCTTACAAATTCTGATGTCAGAGGGATGATAAACATTTTAGGCACATTATGAGCAACAGTGAATCATAATAGACCAAAGTCAATGAACTGAATCCATATTGCTCAATTGTCCCAGCTGGGATATGATCTCCACTCTGAAGTTTTGTTAGTGACTGTTACCCTCATTGCTTGCTTTTGCTGTATTGTAATCTGCTTGCAGAGAAACTGAAATTGAGGTTGGCTTTTGAGATCTCATGATGGATGCTTGATTGTTTATGCCCCAAACACAAACCTCCCAGTTGAGAAAATAAACCTCCCTGATACAACAAACTATAAGCCATCCAACTGTGGCTCACTGTATCCTCCTGCTATCTCGCTTTCACCTATTGCTTAGTTAGCACACTGCTTCATTATTAAAGACATAGTTCATTGGCAAAAGGAAATTCAACAGATCACAAAAAAAGGTATTTTAACCATTATGGATATTTTTGTCCATTTTAGTTTTGTTTTTTGTTTTTGATAATTTTGCCTGTGTTAATGCTAATTGCATAGATTTTGGCTCAGGTGTCTATTTTTACTGGAATTTTAATATTCCACCCTCATTTCCTTTAATAAATCTATTTTACACTAGGTACAAAAAAAAAAAGTGAACCACTCAGCACCTTTTGGACAAAAATGTCTCCATTGAAACCCATTAAAACTGCTATTTTTAAAATCGCAGTGCCGTTTAACTGTAAAATGATGCAATTTTTGTTAATAGGCTTTCATTCTGTTGGCAAGGCTATACATTTTTTTTTTTTTTTACTATTTTTTACCAGATGGTGCCATTTTTTCAGGTTTGGTCTATAAACGGTCTATAAAGCAAATACTCCCTTTTATTCCTGTTTTCTGCTTCTGCATATTATAGAGCCAATTGGATAAATAATGCAGCTATAATTGTGTGGATGTGTTGGTATAGATGTCTGAGTGTGGTTTGTATGCGTGTCATAAAAAAAAATTGTGTGTGTGTGCTTGTAATATTTGAGAAAGAAAAACTCTACTGTAAATCACAAATTCAAGCACTGTATGCACCAGCAGAGTTTTGCTTGCATCTAATGGGGAACGTTTGGTACTGTGCCCAAACAAAATCTTACTGAAAGCTAATTTTTTGAGATATCAACCTCAAATTTGGAACACAACTTGTTTAGATTTATGGCTTTGATTTTCTAGCAGGTTTAGAGTTCAACATGTAACATAAAATATATATTTTATATAAAATATTGTTCATAAAGCATTTTCATAAACTTAAACTTCTATAACTTTTTTTTGGTTTCATTTTTTAAACTTTTTTTTACTTCAATGATAATCTGCCATGGGTCTTCTTTAAAATGAGACCAAACTTAACTGTGCTCCCAAGCTTCCGATTTTTATGACCGTTTTTTGACATGGACATTTTTGTCCACTATGGACCTAAGTGTAACTTTTTTTTATTGATGCACAAGGGTTAAAGCAGTGGTTCCCAACCCTGGTCCTGGAGGCACCCCAACACTGCACATTTTGCATGCTTCTTTTCTCTGACACACCACTGTTTTAAAGACCTGCCATATGATAAAAGTCAATGGGATCCAAAATGTGACACTTTTATTTACTATTGATTTAGGGCAAAATGGCTAAATAATTTCCGTTTTTGGCATCTAAATTTAATTAATATCAATGATTGTCAGCAGCTTTATGGAGAAGATTTACTTAGTGAGGCAGTCATGGAGACAACACACAATTTAGCTGTTTTTGATGTACACAAATTGCACATATTCATCTTATTTAACTTCATCTGCTCAAAATTCCAGCTGAATTTTGAAACAGTAAACTACTCATCCAGCATGAGAGAAAAAGACATGCTTTGCGTAGGGGGTTAAGCACACATACACACTCCAGTAACACATATTCAGTATTGGAGCCTCAGAGACAACAAACTGCATGCATCATCTCATTCGACACAAACACAGATGTGAAACTATCAGCTTCTGGCAACACACAGAAAACCTCAGTCTCTCTCAGTTAAGTCACTTACTTCACAAATAATCTACACCAGTGTAGTATTACTGTGGTAAACTGCCCCAGTGTTTTAACAGGCTAGTGCTTACAACTTGATCCTGACAAATAGGCCACCGAAATATACTGCACCCTTACACGCCTAATCATATCAAATGTACATGCGAGTCGATTTGAATCAGTTACACTGCTTGAGAACACAATGGTCCTTGAGGTCCACAAATCATCAACCTTCTAAAAGTCTGAATCAGAACCAGAGTGCCACACACCAAACTGTCCGTTTCTCACTCAATGAAGGGAAAAATCTTTGGCTTCAAAGGCAGACAAACATATCATCTCTTGTCTACACTTATTAGCCTGTGGCAAATTTATGGCATTTGAGCTTCACATTTACAAATAGCATAGTGGCAGCTTTGCATTTCTTCACCCAGACTTGATAAATCACATATCTGCAAGGCGGCTAGGGATTAAATGCTCGCTCTGCTAAAACTTACTTCATGTTGGCTTCAGATTTGTTTGTTTCATGGAAACATATGCAGTGAATTCTTTACTTCTCATTTGATGGAGGAGGAATTTATTTTTTGGCACTGGCTTGGGGCAATATACAAAAAAGGAGCGATTTTGTTACAAATTCCAGGAACTTGTACATATAAATGTCCGTGCGGAGTCTTCCAAGCTGCAAGCCACCCCACCGTGCGTTTTCCTGATTTTCCTGACCCCCTATTTGTCTCCTGCCGATACTGGGAGTCTTCTGTTCCTTCCACTCCTCAAACAGCTGTCACTAAGGCCACCCTCATGAGCAAACATCAATGTGATAGGACAGGACCTCCCTGTGTCTCTGGCAGATCAGCCGGACCGTCCCAGATTCAACCCCCCACAGTCCGTCTGAAACAATAAACCTCCTCCTCTCGCTCTATCCCAAGGGTCCTCCTGTGATTCAGATCATAAGGAGAAAGGAAGAGTTCAGACGTGACTCTCCTGTTATTTTGAAGAGATTCAAGTTAGGATCTGGTGGAGATAGTGAAAATGGATCGGTTAAATCACTGCAGAAATAAGGGATAGTTCACTTAATACACGAACAATGTTTCAATAAGAAAATTCTACACTAAAATGCTGTTACTAGGGTCCTACAAAACCTGCTTTTAACTCATCTGTCAACTTGCTACTGTTCTAACCAACTGACAAACTATACAGTGTTTTTAATGCACTTTCCCTTACACTTTCAAATGACATTTCCCGTCTGTTGTTGCACAGACACAAAGTGCTTTTTCTCAGGAGACATGCGAAGATTAGATACAACACCAGGGAAATTAGTTCCCCCACTGCCGCCAACAGCCACATGATGTTGTTATCCAACCAAAAAAGATACAGAATTGTTTTTAGACAAAGGAACTGAGCTTATAGTGATTATCACATGCTGCCTGATTTTATTTTATGCCTTAACAATGTTACTTTGGTAGAGGCATATGACCAAATTTGGTGGAGACATGCACATTCACAAACGCTTTAAAAAAAAAAACCCTAAAGGCAGAGGTGGGTAGAGTACCCAAAAACTGTACTCAAGTAAAAGTAAAAGTACTTGAAGAAATATTTACTCAAGTAAAAGTAAAAGTAATAGTCTGAATAGTTACTTGAGTAAGAGTAAAAAAGTATCGGATAAAAAAACTACTCAAGTAGTCAGTTACTAGTTACTTTGGATCATATACTGATTATACTATATTTTTATTTAGATATATAAACCAGCATCCCAGCCTCAAAACATACCTAACCAGCATATGCTGTTTTTTTGTTTTTGTTTTTTTCAACAACGATAAATCAATATATTTGAATGATCATATGACTCTGAAAACTGAAGTAACAGCTGATACAAATTCTGATTTGCATCACTGAGTTAAATTAAATTATATTTTAAAGTTTAATTATGTATTATAAATGTATATAACCTCGGAGAAGAGTGAAAACTCCTCACATGACCGCTACAGAACATCTGAACATAACGAAACAAATGCACATTGACGGATCTTCTTCCGTCTGTTCTGCAAAATGTAAACAAATGTAGCCTTTATTTCTGCAAGCGTAAATATTGTGAAAATATCAATATTAATTGTGTCTGGGCAAGGCATTCCTCCTGGAACTAACGCGGGTTTGGCGGGTGTTTATTTCATACTCTGTGACAGCTTATTTAATGAATAAATTATACAATGTATTTAATGTGTAAGGTACATGTACAACAAACTGGTAATGTCATGGTATCGTGTATTGTAATCGAATCTATACCTGTGGAACCGACAGCACACGCGGTGTTCATCTAATAAAGATCTTCGTAGCTAGCAAACCAGCCTTTGCAGATTCGCTTTCAACTGACTGTAGATCCAAAGCCATGTCTTCAACGCTCTTGATGTTACAACTCTGAGTGAGAACCGCTTCAGACGACTCAGCGCGTGCGGCAGGGAACTGAACGAATCATTCAAACTGATTCGCGAACCGATTCACTGGTTTGCCAACTGGTTTGATCAAGCCTTGAACAGAATTGACTCAAAAGAATGAATCATTCGCGAACGGGCATCGCTCATTGCCCAGAAAAAGTAGACGGCGCTTGGAATAAATCGAAGGATTTTTAACTTGTATTGCATTAAGATAAAATAACGAGAGGGCGTCGCCCACAGTAACGAAGTAAAAGTACCGTTTTTTCACTAAAAATGTACTCGAGTAAGAGTAAAAGTACCCATTTTTAAATATACTCTAAAAGTATTAGTTGCCCAAAAAATTTACTCAAGTAAATGTAACGAAGTAAATGTAACTCGTTACTACCCACCTCTGCCTAAAGGGGATAATTCAACCAAAAATGAAAATTGTGCCATCCCTTTTTTCCTTCTGTGGAACATAAAAAATATATTTTGATAAATGTCTCAGTGTTTTTTGTCCATACAAAACTGTTTGGTTGCCAACATTTTTTCAAAATATATTCTTTTGTGTTGCACATTAGAAAGCAAGTCATACAGGTTTGAAACAACATGAGAGTGAGTAAATAAATAATGACGGAAATTTTGGGTGAACTACATCTTTAAATGTTATTTACATCTAAACTAGTACCTGAACTAATATGAGCTATATAATATCTCCTTTGACCTATGAGCATCTCTTTTTTCATAAACCTTGCATATGAATCTTGCATATTTTCTTCTTACTCAGCCAGTGATAACAGTCCATCCCTATCATCTCTAATAAGGCCAGAAAATGCAAATCGCTGTTTACTTATAGGACTTTCTATATAATCAAACTACCTGTATAGATCTGAAGATAACATTTCTAAATGTCCTGGCATGGCGGTTAGCCAGAGCAATATATGATCTTTCAATCAATACATGATTGTGCTGAGATTTTACAACTCTCCTTGGACGCTTACAAATTTGATACGTGCTTTCTAACTTCCACCCTCCACACTCTCATATACAGAAACATATGCACCTTTACCAGAAATAGGGATCACAGCAGTTTGTCAAGAGGCATGAGTCATGATTTGTCATTCAAGGATGAAGAAAGGTTATTCTGTCCTCTGAGAGAAAGAAAAAGAGAGAGGGTGTATGTGTGCGTGTATATGTGTGTGTGTGTGAGAGAGAGAGGACAGCATCTGGTTATTTTAGGTACAGCGCTAAGCTGATGAGACTCTGCACTGCAGTGAATGAGAAACAGCGCATGTGCCTGAAACAGGAAGTCCTTAACTCCTCCTCTGGCTTCCTCATATGTTTAGCTGTCTTGCAAACCCAAAGTCACAAACAACATAGTAACAATATCAAACTGGAGGCTTGTGAACTGTGGAATGATTACAATAGCATGCAATGTGATGTCTTGTGGTGTCCCCCCAGGCTCCATTCTAAGTCCTTTTATTGTTTAACCCATTAATCATCAACAACTGCAAACATACCAAGATGGTTCACTCATATTCCTGTGAATAGGAGAAAGTGTAACACAAAATATGGTGGAGTAAATCCTACCTTCTAAATAAAAGGTCCAATCATTAATCGATAAAGTCACTGCAGCTGGCGTTAGAAGCTCCAGATCCTATAGAAACACCATACTGAGATGCACGCTTGGGACTGGAAATGCACATTGGCTGGATCAACCTGAAATATGTGCTTTTTTAAAGGGGTGGTTTACTGGGTTTTTTTCTAGGCTTGATTGTGTTTATGAGGTGCAGTTTAACATGTGTTCATGCTTCGTTTTTTAAAAAACGCATTATTTTTCATATAATTGATTATTTCCTGTTTTCATGAAGCCCCTCCCTCAGAAATACGTGATGGGCTCTGATTGGTTAGCTGGCTCAGTGTGTTGTGATTCACTAAACCGCCGAGCGTGCGTCTAAATGTCCCGCCCCTCAGCTCAGCGGCATGTGCTCAGGTTGTATTGTAAACAATGGCGTCGTCTATATTGCTTATCAATTTGAGCCCGATTGAGACGCAGAGGATATTAGTGAAGAGGATCGCGCAGAACCTGTGCAAGCACGGCTCTTAATGGTATGTTTGTTTGTTTGTTGTCTCATACTTTTAGATACGCTGTTATTATGCTACTGCTTATGTTAGCTTTTAATATATGGTTTTATTCTGATTAAAGCTTTAATACAGTACGGCAACCGCACACGCGTCCATGTATAACGCTTCTCATTGCTATGTGAAAATGTATAATTGGAACAGTTGTTGGAGCTGATCTGACGATCTGAATGAGAGAGAGAGAGAGAGAGAGAGAGAGAGAGAGATGCAGAGCAGGGGACGCGAGGAACAGTATTAAGAACGGCAGTTTTAGAACATTAATTTTGAAACTTGTGAATTCATTAGAATCGTTAGAAGACAGAATCGCGATTCATATATGAATAGATTTTTACGTGCACCCCTAGTTTTCTCTTCCTCTTCTCTAAAGCAGCGCAGCATGGCCTTGCCCCCTTCCTTACATGTTCGCATGACGTATCAGACCCAGGAAGTAGTTCGTTGTAGTCCCTTACCAGCCATTTTTGTAGGCATTAAACATCCAGAATTTTAAAAGACGATATCTCTGTTTGCATTGAACTTTCAGCGCTGCAACTTTGCAGATATTGTTTATGCTCAAACAGCAACATTACACACTAACTAACATTAAAAAAGTGAAATTGCAATCAACCACCCCTTTGAAAGCTATCTGAGCATAAGAAACAACAGGTAATGTAAGATTTAGATGTTGATTTGAAATATGCAATTTAAACGTGAGTTTAAAGGTCCATTGAAGTGCAAAACAGGAAGACGAGGTGGAGCATATCAAACAGCTCTGCCCCTTTTTAAAATAGCCAATAGCATTTCCTTTACATCACAACTGATAAAAATCATTGACCATTGATTTGTTTTGAATGATAATATCATCTAAATGTGAATTTTGTCGTTTTTTGGAGCACATTAGCTTATAGATAACCTTAAGGCTAACATATTCATACCAAAAAAACTTATGGTTCCAAGACCCAAACAGCTGATTCAATTAGTTGTTTTCCCCAATTAATCAAATTCTTTTTCATTCCATTTTCTAATGTTTTTTATGTATATTTTTTTCTCACTCTGTTTTTGAATCTGCTTCTTTATGTATTTGTGAACGTTTATGTATGTGTCTTCTGTAAGGTACTTCGTAAACAGTTTTAAGTGATTCTGTGTACATAAAGTTTTACATACCAAAAGAAATAAATAATTACTCAAATCTACAGCTACACCAAAAGTAACTTTTCTCATAGACATAGTACACTGTCTAAACAAACCACTTCACCATGGTGGTCTTAGAGGTTGTAACACCATTTACACACAAACACAGAGTCATAGTTATTATCCATTAGTGATGCTTTCCCATGACTTAAATGGATTCTAGGGCCCATTTCCAATATTGATTTTACTCAGACACAGCCAGCACAGTTACACTCTGCTATCAAACTCCCTGTATCATCCAAATCCTTTCATCAGTGATTAGAAATCAGTTGCTAGGGGATCATGACGAAAACTCCACAAACAGCTGGTACAAATATCATTCACTCTTAACTCGCATAGCAGGACTCTGTTCTTTAATGTGAATAAACAGATTCATTAGGAAGCCTTTACACCTGCCAAGATTGTTATGACGGATACATTTTGGTCAGATTTAAGGGCTGTTAGGAGAGTAGGAAGACAAACCTGACAAAGCCCTATGACTCCCTGGCAAATGGAATCCACACTTGAATTACTACATCTCAATAAACTCACTGAACTACATCACCCAAAGGGGCACAGATAAAGCTCACCCACACTGTTAAAACTCAATAGATTCAGAAATGAGAAAAATGCTACATTAAAGGAAATTAAGACTGAAATGTGCCCTCATATAACATTGTTTATTTGCAGATAATATCTGCATTTTTGCACCAGATTCACTAAGGGTATTATGCAAATAAGTCATAAACACAAAAATCTGTGCTAAACACAAATGCATGGCGCAATTCTCACGAATCTGACTACACAGATATGCCTCTTCTCCATGATTTATTATGCATTATTGCGGTCAACGTCATTAGGAAATGCTTTTTACAAGAGGTAAAAGCAATGTTAAATTGCTGAAACAAAAGAGCAGTCATCTCTTCTTTTTCAGGAACAAACACATATCAGATCATCTGTTTTGAGGTTCATTTGTATGGGAGTGGTTCCTGTCTGTGATGACATTACATCCAGTACCATCCACTGATTGTGGCTTCTGCCTAATTTTGTTGACGTCATCATTATTACCCTGTGTGGGAGTGTCTGTATTTGCATAATCTCTTTGATCCAAAGGCTAATTGCTACATGCATAACAAAACATTGAACAGAATAGAGGATTTATGACTGTTGCGTACAGTTTAAAAAATTGCCTTGTAAAAAATGTGGAGGCTGTGTCTGCCTAGAAACAACAGTTATGACATCAGCTAAAACCATGCAATCAACATTACTAAGCAATAAAACTAGCATGCAAACAGCTCAGGACCAGCTGGACAGCACAATCTGCCAGACCAATCCAATTTCCAGAGAAAAGAACAGCATTACACAGCATCTTCCTTTGTTCATAGATTTGTTCAATATGCACGAGGATGCCAAAAATTTAACCCACAATTGTAAGTCATTTAAAAAAAAAGCCTAAATATATTCAAAAGCATTCAATCACCTGTGCTTGAGGATTCACATTCACATCCAAAAGACTTTCAGAATCCATCCTGGTGAAACTTCCGGATGATGTTTATCTTCAAATGAGCTATATATAAGTCGATAGTCTTCACTACATTTGTAATAAGCTGTGAAGACAGCACATCTAGGAGCCTTTAGTTCTTGTTCAGAAGCACAATAGGTTTCTTGAGCTGTGAAGTGCAGACAAAAGTAAACGCCTGACAGGGATTGTCTTTTTCTGGCAGGGCAGTAATGAAACGTTATTGATGCTGGCTCCTGATGAAAGCACTTAGTCTGGGATCTCCACAAGGAGAGCGCTTTACTTTTATCAGCACATGCCCATCGCCAGTGAAGAGTAACTCAGAAGATAAGGAAACACGATGAAATTGCTTGTTTACTTGAGAAAAAGAGTGAAACCCGAGGAACACAGAAACATTTGTTTGCTCCATATTGTTAATTAAAGATGATATGTCTCATGTATTATAAACGGTCTCTTCTTTCTACCTTTGCCCTCATTGGCCTCTGTTTTTTCTATTCTGGAAGACTGTGTTTTTATGTAACTCTGGCACTTATTAACATTTTATGAGGCCAAATTTACTTCTAAAGAGGGAGAGAGGGGAGGAGGGGGCTTGAAACAAAAAAGAGAGTTAATGTGATGGAGGAGGACAGTGAGAGTTGGCTGGCGAAAATAGAACCCTTCTATTTTGACCCATATTAACAGGTCCATTCTAATTGGAGAGAGCCAATGAGACAGAGAGAGGGAAATTGAGATGGCACTGGCAGGGTCAGAATGAGTGAAAAGACTGTATTTCTAAACACAAATTTGGTTCAAAGCTTCACCGACTCCTTTTCTGTACAAAACAAACAAAAGAAAACATTAGCAAAGAATTCAATGAATACACACACAAAATTTTTTATGTTTTTGAAGTCTCATACTCCACCAAGGGTGCTTTTATATGATTGAAAATTCAGTAAAAACAATACTACTGTGTATTACAATTTAAAATAATTGTTTTCTATTTGAATATGTTTTGAAATGTAATATATTCCTGTGATGGCAAAGCTGAATTTTCAGCAGCCATAACTCCAGTCTTCAGTGTCACATAATGTCTCAGAAATTAATCAAATATGTTAATCTGACAAAAATTTTCGTATTATTATTATATTATTAGCATATTGAAAATAGTTGTACTGCTTGATTTGTTTTTTGTCTTTTTTTGTGGAAACAATATAAATTTTTATGATACAGAATTCTCAAGAAGTTCAAAAGAACGGCATGTATTTGATATAGAAATATTTTGTAACACTGCAAATGTCTTTCTTTTCTGAATTAAAGTACTAATTTCTTTTAATTACAATATCAATTTTTAGATATATGTACTATATATATTTTATTATGTCTATAGCTAGGTTTTTATGGTGTGAAATATTTATAAACGTTGCGTCTATAATTCCACATTAGCTTCTGCCAGCATCCGTCATGTGCCTCTGAGAACAGACCTGTCAAGACACAGACAAGCTCTATGTGTAAATGAGTTAAATGTTTTAAAAATAGCTTAAACTCTGCTCTAAATAACACATAATCAGAAGAATAACTGGATCTTTAAACAGGAAGTAACTTCATAAGCATCATGCCTCCTCTAATTCCCTTTTCTGGACAGGAAGTTGAAAACAGGGTGGTCCCTTTAATAACTGATGTAATTACCCAACAACAAACTATAAACACTCACTAAACACCTCATAAATGGATTATAACTACTAAAAAAAGACTCAAGAAAATCTGTTTTCCTAAACCTGACATTATATGTAAATAGATTTCCCCCAGCCCACCCTTCACTCATCTATTTCTTTCTTCTCTTCCACTCTCCCTCTCTCTGGCTGATGACAGCTCACTCTCCATCTGCATCCTTCATCTAAGTGAATTACTTTAAGTGCCTCCCTCTTTCCTCTAATAAAAGACTAATGGTCTTTTCATACACTTTCCCTTACTGCATTTCAAAACTGTCATATGACAATGCATTGAATGTATACATCCAAGTGGCCAGCAGATGCTTACACTCATTAAATTTGAACCTTAAAGTGTGACAAATAATAATCACAAGACTAATTTATTAAATTATTATTATTTTATATATTAAATATCCAGATCAGCTGAACAGACAACTTTTCCAACTAACTGAGCCATTTAACAAATTCCTCCCTGCAGTCTAACCTCAGGAAGTCCCCACCACCACTCTGGTGCATTAGTGTGAATGGGACGGTGGAGCAAACAGCCTGATAGGCCACCATTGCCAAACCCTCATTAACCACTGATTCCCTGATGTCTGCATGCATGTCTATCACATCCTACACTGCATAATATTTGACTCCAGTCCCTGTTTTCACTCATCATCTGATCCTGGATCAGATCCTCTGACCATAGGACTGAACCTCAGTCACTGATCTCAAGTCAGTGTGATCGAAGGCATTTGAAATTAACGAATGCTATGACTGGAGAGTCAAAAACTGCTGATTAGGTATCATGAACAATGAACAACATTTGGTAACACTTTTAAGCATACCTATTATTAACATATTGGTTGTTTATTAGTACTTATAAAGCACATATTCTGCGTGATCATATTCTACATCCCTAATCCTACCCAAAACCTAAACTTAACAACTACCTTACTAACTATTAATAAGCAGTTAGAATAAATGCTATCACGTTGAACCTTTGTGTTAAAGTTTACATGTTTTTTTGTTTAATAAAAACAAAGTTTTATTGTAAGTTGAGTTGAGATTAGTACCAACGACCATTTTGTATGAACGGAAAAACTGAATTTCACAGGATTTATGTACAATTGAACCACCTATCAATGCGCGTTCATCTTTGCTATGTCTTTCACAGTATGGTTTTCACCTTAATGATTGAAAAATGAAAATCTCACTTCTCAACACTACCTGTATTCAATATGACCACACAAGAGTCAGCATGACATCTCATGTTTTTCTAATTTCTTTCACGTGCAAAACGAAAAACATATCCCTCTCTCTCCGTTTCTCATCTTTACTGTTCTCGTCACCTCCAGCAGCAAAGCACATGCTAATTATCCATCTACTTGTTTTCCCTCCTAGTGCCCTCTCTTTCACTCTTTCTACGTGATATGTTCCCATTCAAACCAGCAACTTTCCTCCCACGTCCCCCTCCCTGCATCACTCTCTCCCTCTCTCTAGTTCTCTTTCTTCGGGCCGATGCACACACAGCACCCCTCTGCCCCGGGACCTGTCCTCCAGCCCATCCTAAATGGGCCCTCTGTTCTCTTCGTTCTCCACTCCTCCCCCCTCTTCTCGGGTCCCATCCTTTATGAGGCTCTTATCTGATTGCAAACGCTCCCACACCACCCCTCTCTCATTATGGCTCTGACATGTAAAGGGTTTTATACCATTCTTAATAAAGTTAAATAAGTTTACACAAGCTAATCGCAGGTTTCGAGTGTTTTCAGGCTTTGAATAGTGTGAATCTACTTCAGATAATCGCAACTAAAGGGTGTTTATGAACTTGTCAATCAGTGCATTGTTGGTTTGGAAAAAGGCCTGAGTGTGTCTCTCATAGTAAGGGAAACATAGGCATTATTGTGAGTTTATGTTTGCAATTGGGTCTTGGGAATCCACAGCAAACAGTCTGAAAAGAGTCGAGAGCTGAGGCTCAGCCCCTATTGGTTTTTTAACAAAGTGAGTGTTTTGGAGGCATTTCAGGGGGAGGAAATGTTCAAATGTGAGGGGATGTCTAAGTAGGTGCTCAAACTCGTGTATGTTTTGACCCATTTTTAGATAGCGTGAGTGTGTGCGAAAGAGAGAAATTACTAAAATTCCTATGCGCGCCAGAGAGGATGTTTATCAACCACATCTCCAGTAGGGCACCTCACACAAACGCTGTATACACAGCATAGTTGTATTTCTAAAGCGCACACACACATACACTGTTGACAGGGCAGTCTCTTGTGTCTTGCCAGACCACACCTGTTCAATGGTCCTTATCTGATAAATAACAAACACCCGAATTTTGAATATTCCACACACACGTTTCGACATGTTTCAGTCTAGATTTAGATTTACACAGAATTCAGAAAAGTCACAAAACTGGATGGGTTTAAGAGGGCTTTTTGTGTCTTGTTCCAACAGTTACATGTTTATTCCCTCAGGTTCGCCTGTTAAAAAAAGGCACATACTGTATGCAAGCTAAGCTGGTCAGACAATCATCATGCACTTCACAGAAACTAAACAGCTGAAGAAGAAGTATGGAATGTTGGGAGAAAACAAAATGTAAGGTCATTGTCTTGTTTGTATCTTCTTTGAACAGAATTGTAACCCTTTTCAGGAACAAAATGTGCCCCATCATATTTCTATACATAGGCTATCTCTCCTAAAACAAGCTGTGGTCTGTTGTATAAGGTTTACGCTAATTTAGGTTTAAGTTAATCTTGTTTAAGTTAATGTTGTTGTTGTGCTGATCTCTTTGGCAAAATAAATAAATGAACAACCTACAACAGTTAATATCGTCTCAGCTTCAGAAGGCTGAATGTACTGGTATGTACAAGAACATTTACAGCAAATATGCTTTCCACTTCCAAATATGTAAAACTAATACACTGGAATCATCTCTGTAATGGCTTTGTCAATAATGTTTCCTATGTTGTTGTTTTTTTTGTAAAAGTGCTTTTTAAATAATTAATGTGATCAATATGGGATTTGATCGAGTTAACACCGGATGGAATTATCATAGGATTGTAGGTTACAGAGTTACCAAATGTTTCTGTGTTTTTAAATGGTAAACAAAACTATTTGGTTACCAGCATTTTTTAAAATATCTTTCTTTGTGTTCTAAAGAAAAAGCAATGTCATACGAGTTTGGAATGACATGAGGCGGTATTCATATTCAAATTAACTATTACTTTTAAGACTCACTCAAGCATCTCTTAAAATGATGTAATTGTATAATAAATCATAGTATAAGATGGTCAGTTTCTGTCAAAAATCATCCTGATTCTTGGTAAAGCCCTGAGTTTTCTGCATGGCTTCTGCTTGCTACATTGTCCTGTCATTTTGATACATAGCTCTTTGAAGCAATATAACGCCAAAGTGTAAGTTATGCATCCCATGATTTGGCACATGACAAGAAATAACAGCATAGTGCAAATTTGTGTCTCTAAATTAGGTAAGGCATCACGCAAGAGTGAAAAAGTCCCATATTGGTTGGAGCCAACCCAATCTCATGAAAAAAACAAAACTGTTTTGTAAGGTGGCGATTTCTTATGAATGTGTACAATTTGATTTGCAAAAAAAAACATCGTTTTAACAACAACAACAACAACAAAAAATGGTTAGCATGAAGGTCCACACCTGAACCTAACCTTCATTGGGAAATAAGCAGATTGTATGAAAAAGTACAGATGTGATTATACAACTTCATACAAATCAGCCACCAATTTGTCAAAATCTTTTTTCTTGCTCCAGGATCACTCAGAGTAGGGTTTCTCTCATCAGCACATGGGAAATGGAACACAGTGATTACAGAAGAAAGAAGGGGAAATTGCTGTTGCTCCAATCACAAACTATTCCAGTCCATTTGTTGTTTAGCAACTCACAAAGAGTAAGAAAAGTTGAATCTATAGGCTACTAAAATATAACGTAATTAACTTACCAAAGTTTAACTCTATGCCCTCTATAAACTCTAACGTCTTCTTTAGAGCACCCGAATAAATGTATCATCACACTTGTTGTGATATTTAATATCAACATGTTTAATAATCAGTATGACAGTACTACTGCTTTTGAATGTTAACGATATATTCAGAAGCAGAACTACTAGTATGATATCAAGCAAACATATTCAAACACTAATGAGCCCAACCAGGCGGATATACCTGACTCACTATGTCATAAAATCTTGAGAACATGCACCTTCATCATGAAGAATTGTGTCTATTGGGATAGAAATGCAGTCATATCTCAAATTTATTTTCCCTGACGATATCCCATGTTGTTGTCTGGACCAAAAAAAGTGTCGCACTTCTGCTGTAATAACCGGTGGAGTCAATCTGACTGCATCACTGCAAATCTACTTATTAAACTAAAAGAAAAGCTCTAGGAATAGACATAAGCAAACACGTTTCAACGTTTTCTCGAATAGCCTACCTGCTGAGGCGAATCACAAAAGCCCTCAGCGCAGTCACAGCTGTCAGAGGTATCAGGTGTTTACATAAAGCAAAGCTCAATAACTAGCTGCGCCACACATCTGACTCAAGGGGTCCCGAATAGGGATAATTAGATGAGCATGTTCAGGGTTTTACCCCTCTTTTACCCACACACACCCAACACGTCACATCAGAGCGACAATATTACTTTTCAAGCGCAGTGTTACCTTGCCGTCTACGTTTTCTCCATCCTGAGTGTCGCTGAGCTCCGCGCCGATGTCCTCTGGCGCATCTTCAGGGCTCATCGCGTCCCGCTGCACGGATGGTGTCGCTCCCATGGTGAATAACGTCGCTGTTTCCCCACTCTTAGTCAAATAACGAGCGTTCAAAAGGAAGTAGGTATCCAACAGCCCGAGTAAATGCGCCCTGCAGTCCGTCCCGAGGGTTGTCTGCTTTGGAAAGTGTTGAAACGGGTCTGTAGGTTCACTTTTAGGAGCCCTCCTCCCATCAGTATCACATGGAGAGCAGCCAGACACGCCTTACACACAGCATCAAACCAGAGAGACCTGGGAGTGCAACACCATCAGTTTACACAATTACAAACTGAATATGGCTAACAGCCTCCGAGATAATTCTAGATTTAGAATTTACAATTCTGTCTGGTTTATAAGCTGATATAATTCTTAAATAATTAAAATAAAATGAAAATTTAATTTGACTAATAAAAATAACTAACTGAAAACATTTTCTGTTAGTATTACAACTCACAGTACAGTTACAGTAGCAAAATGTCTTACAACACCCCCAGTTTCCCTACCCCTAGAAAACATTTTTGAGAACAAAATGTGCTCATTATAAACTATATGCTTGATTTTCATTTAAACTGCTCATGAAATTTCATAGAATGTTAAGATTTTTAATACAGCACCTGCCTCTCTTAGTAAAATTAAAAGTATGCAGAACCATTAATTTTACAATGTCATGCAGCTGCAGTAATAAAAATATTAAAGCTTAAGCCCTGGTTTTATTTACAGACAGTGGGAATGTCAACATTGGGTGCCGGATGGGCCTCCACAGAAAAACAGCCCAATGGAACGTGTCCCGCAGGAAATCTCAAATTAAGAGGGCACTGAAGTTTGCGTCCACATGCATGCATCTAAACCAACCGTGCAGTGAGGTCCCTCTTTCTCTCTGTTAATTGCATGTTTGGATGTGCTCCAAGGCATTTTGCTTAGAAGCTTTAAATGCGTAAATTACAGGCCACTTGCGAATCACAACCAAGTTTGCACAAGCCACCTCGTGGTGGCACGATCCACTGGCTCTGTGTGTAAAGACGTAAACAACACCTAGTGTAAGAATTAAGATTAAAATATATAATGCATTCAGTTTTCTTAAGCAGTTTAAGACAACCAAATGCATTATGCATTAGGTTAAGGTAATTTGGTTATAGGTTTATGTTAAGCAAAGACCATTCCTGTAAATGCCTATATGCTGTGCTAGGTGAAAGTTTGGTCATTGTTATAGGATAACTTGTGCTATAATAAAAGAGGGAAAAACATTTAAAGAATGGACTGAAGACATGTTTGCCTTTCAGAAATACCCAGACCATATTTAGAGGCAGTAGTTTGTGGTGTTAAGAGAAGTGGTGTTTTGAGCACATTGTTAAATCCATAATTTAAAAAGACATAAGCAAAAAAGCTCAGGTCATGACCTGTACTGAGTGTAAGGGACTTTTTTTGATTTTTTGTCCTCAAAAAAACTCTTATTACTTAGAGCAGTGATTAACTTATATCTAACACTTTGTAGGTTGTAGACTCCTAATTACATCAAGGTTCAGATTGTATCGTAATACTTTCACACTGCAATTGAATTAAGTAACACTGACTTTGCCCAGTGTGATCCCTCGCATGTCCAAGTGATTCAAAATCATAATTTTGATGTTCAGTTATAACTTTATGGACACTTGGTGCAGAATGAGGCCCAACGACAAATAAGCTGAAATCCAAAGCAATTACAGTTATTAGTAAATAATGACTAATCTGCCTTTTAGCTAATGCTAAATGAGGCAAATAAAAAAAAGAATCAAAATAATTGGTGCTTGAATTGCCAGATTTTGTCTAAATGTCACCGAAGAACAGCCCTAAAATAATTTAATCAGCATCTTTGTGACCCAGACAACATAACCTAATTAAAACGACTGATTTGAAATTCTTGACATAGACACAAACTTTATAAATTGCCTCTAAAAAGGACTGACGTTAAAGACTCAGTACAACTAATTGAAAGTTCCCAGTATTTGTTAAGCTAACAGGCTGATGCTGTAATAACCAAAATGATACATAATGTTATTATTATATAATACCATTCAAACGTTTGAGGTCACTACAATTTTTTTTTTTTTAAAGTGAAAGCAAGTGAGGCATTGATATTGTTAGAAAAGAATTTCCATTTCAAATAAATGCTGTTCTTTTGAACTTTCTATTCATCAGACAATCCTTAAAAATGTATCATGTTTTCCAAAATACTTAGCAGCACAACTGTTTATGAACATTGATAAGAAATGTTTTAATCAGCATATTGGATCATGTGTCACTGAAGACTGTAGTACCGCCTGCTGAAAATTATAAAATTTTATAGTATTACTGTTTTACTGTACTTATGATCGATTAAATGCAGCATTGGTGTGTATAAGAAACATTCAAACACATTACAAAATCTTACCAACCCCAACCCCCACTTTTGAACCGTAGTGTATTGGGTGAAATGCATTAAATAAAGCAGTAAAAAGCCCTACAAAAGGTCAAAAGGGCAGCAGTCACTATAGCAGCAATAAAAAAAAAATGCACTAAATAATAAAATAATTACTTTCCCCTCTTTTAAAGCACACAATCTATTTGTTTTTTTTACATGGGGGGAAAAATAAAAATAAAAGGAACAATAACACCCTGGACTACTGGCCATTCATTTTGGGTACCCAAAAGAAAAAAAACTCCATAAGGCAAGAGATTAGAAGTACAAGAGACTACGGCCAGTTTCACAAACGGGGCTTAACTTAAGCCAGGACTAGGCCCTAGTTAAATTAAGATATTTAAGCAAGTTTTACAAAAACGCCTTAGAAGAAAACATTAAGGTGTGCATCTTGACACAGAACAATGACACTGACATATTTTAAGATATGTCAGAGCAAGATATTTTCAGTTGAGACAGCTTAAACATGCATTTTAGTCTGGGACTAGTTTAAACCGGGGGTACAAGTTTTTGTGTGTGAGTATTTGAGTAAACGTCAAGATGAGCTGGTCAGCTAATTATGGGTGTCTTCAATGACAGAAGCAACAGGCCTCTCTTTGAAAGGGGTGTGAATGAGTACTGCTGCCCTCACAGGGTGTCTCTGATGGGACTGCATCCTGTAGAGGCAAAAGAATGGAAAGATCCTGTGGGGGTCAGTCGTCTGCAACTGTTTAATACATCACAGCTCTTTATCCTAATAAAAGAGCAAGAAATCTAGAGGAATTTCATCTTTGTGGACACACAGTCTGACTTCACAATATGGGTTAGTGATTCAATGACTCGTTCATACATGTGCACACATCACTAATGCATTCCCTCACACACTCATTTACACACACACAATGAATGCTGAACCATTAAATGTTTGGTAAAAGTGGCCCATTGATAAAAATGAAGTGAATGAAAATGTTCAGTACTGTTGTTTTATTTTTGTCTGGCCAGTCGTCTTGTTCTGACTGCCTTTTTCACTGTAGAAGCTATCATCACTGGGAAAATACAGGTTTGAGAGCATACATAACTATTACAACAGTCAATGGAATTCTTCTTTACTCACGTAGCACACCGTAGTTTAAGACTCAGAATAACAGATAACAGTGGAACATCTAAAACAAGACTTTCTGCCATGTACCCACGTGCATGCTGAAAATGTGCATTCACAGGTAGAGATCTATGCAACACTTGTACAGTTATGTCATTTACAACAGACAGAGAGAGAGAGAGAGAGAGAGAGAGAGAACACAGGTGTCAAACCACTAACACCACTTGTAATTTTGTTTTGTGTAGTGTCTAAATAAAAGCACCTCAGACTTAAGATTCATGGCATATTTGGCTATAACAAACATCTGAAACGGTTTAATGTTACACAAGGAGAATAGTAGCAGTATTCAGATAAAAAGAAAAGAAATGGAGTTTGCTTGAATACTGTTACCATATTCCATAGGTAATCTGAAACATTTAAGACAGAAATATTAAAGCATTAATGGAATGTTTAGCTACATAGAATGAGTTTAAAAGCTTTTGTGCGTCATTAAATTGTAAACATTAAAACACTATGTAAACAGAAGTGTTTACAGAAAGAAAAATTAAATGTAAAGCCTAAAACTCAAAACTCTCCAAACTAACAACTAAAAATTAAATTAAATTTTAGGAAAACAAGAAGCTACTGCTAAGTATAAAATTCATGAAATATCTAAGATTTAGGAGTTAAATTTGGTTAAAAAAAAAAAAAAAAAAAAAAAAAAAAAAAGTGCAAAACAAATGAGAAGGAATGTTTGTCGATCTAACACTCAGTAGTTTCATTGCTAGAAGGAAGTGGATGAGCTGTAATCAGTGGCATATGAATGGAGGCCTACACGGACACTGAGGAACACCTAAGAATGGGAGAAAGCAAGAAAGAGGAGAACGATATTAGAGGAGAGAGTTGGAAGATTCAATCAAATCTGACCTTTTTGTTGAGTGGCATTAGCAAAACACAAAAACAAAAAGTCATTGTTCCATCACTCTTAATTGTGTTCTTACTGGTCAAAAGCATGTGTGGGACTGTAGAAATGTCTTCAGAAGAGTCCTTTTATCTCCCCCGTCACAGGATCAAGGTCAATGTCATAGAAACAGGGTCGTGTAGGCAAGCCTGGCATGGTGCTCATCTGAAAGAAACGTATAATTCAGTGTACAAGAAACATTTTGATAGCCAGTAAATATTTTTGCAAACAAAACATCACAGCACACATTAAAAGAGTCTGTGTGAACTAAAGGTTTGTTGAATGAAGTTTAGGCACTTAGAGGACTATAACTGATACAGTTTGTTTTCATAAATAAACGAGTGATTAAATTAGTCCATGTCCTTTAGATTCATTTAGCTTCAAGATCATAAATTCATTTTTATTAAAGAGCTGGTTTCAAAGATGTTACAGCACATTTAACAAACCTCCCAAACATCTATTCTAGACAAACCTTGTTATCTCCAAATGACTTCTCTGGCATATAAATCTCAATTACAAACAGAATCTAATGCTAGAACCACTAAAACCAGATTTATCACCTAATGCATGCAGTTTTTTTTTTTAAAGAGACATTAGTGGTCCTTAGTAGCCCCCAATTTTGCCATCATTTTGAAACTGTTGCGTCTATTGCTATTGTGATAAAACAAAGATGCCTGAAGATTTTAGGATCAGAATAGGAATTAAACATGGATTTAGCAAATGTTAACAGGTCAGTGTATAAGTAATTAATATTCACTCAGTTTTAAAAAGTATGCAGACTTAGGATGACCTTTACATTTTACTTTTAATAATTTTAATCCTTTTAATTCCCTAACAACAAAATCTATAGCCAGCAGTCAAACCAATTGAATATATAAAAGAAAAAACAAACAACCTTAAAAATACCACAGATTAAAATCAAGTGACTGGCACACATGTGAGACCCAGGCAAAAGAAATGAATTATCTTAATTAAATTATCATTAAAAAAAAAGAGAGAGACCACAACAGAAAAAGAGAGAGAAAATAGTACATCGTTTATCCAGCAATTTCACCTTGCCCAGAGAATGAAAACTATCATTTTCATAGAGGTCTCTGATATAAAGATCCAAAATGCCATGGACGTTATCAATCTGAAATGCTTCAGCTGCAATTTCTCATGACTGATTAACATTTGTTTTCATGTTCTGAGAATGAAGACAGACATCATCCATCCCAACCCTCTATCTTTTCTTAGAACAAATCCTCATCACAGCAAGCAGAGCTTTAAATATTTTAGAGAAAGATTCCTCTCATGCATGACAACCCAGGAGCTGTTTTATAGCTTATTAGAATAAATTAACTTCCTTATAGAAAGATAAGGTGAACCAGTTGACTAATTTGAGCTAATTCTGACTATTCAGTTTTTTTCATTCTACATATTTAAAAAAAAAAAAGGCAAACTGACAAAAGGTATAGTCCACAGCATGACACCACAATGTGGCTGTACTAATGGGTAAATCTCCACAGATTGGATAAATCAACTTTGAATTTGAATATGACCCAAAGAATGTAAAACAGACCAGGGTTGGGACTATGTCCAAATTATTCAAATGTTGGACATACTTAGCAACTGTACAAACTTCTTACCAATAAAGGGCACTTTCTTCCAATTTGCTTAAGTACCCTTATGGCAGAGGGTAGAAATTACTTTGGAGTTTCAATGCAATATGCCAAACTGTTGTCAAAAGCCCAAGAGACTGAACCCAGATTGGTCAGATTGAAGCTCTGACCCTCCCCCTATCTCTGAGACAGACTTCACAACCTTTCTGCAGAAGAAGATGAATTCAAATTCAGAATAAGTATTCAGATGATGAAAACAATACAGTGGGTGTCAATGCACCTATGGTGCATAAAGAGTAAATCAAATGCAACACGGTCTCAGCAATTTCCCTTAAAAGGTCACCCACTTGCCTGTGTGGTGTTGAGATGTCTTCGGTGCCAATAAACATACAAGGGATTCAGTTATTGACCAAGATACAAATCTGTACTTCAGCAGTTTGTTTTTTCCTTTAGGTTAAAGAGTTCACTTCATGCCGTCATATGAGAATTGCCATGCAAATAAACTGAAAATCTAGTTGCGATTCTACATTAAGCTAAAAAATTCCCACAATTATTTCCATACACAATACTCCATTATGTAGTCACCGTTCAAGAACAAATGGAAACTTAATTCATTTGAACACTTGGTTCAAATGGGCCATGTTTTCCTTACCACAGCCCATTGTATCTGTTTATACTTTCTACTGAACATGCTCTTTGCACCAGTCTGCTGTTGATGTGTTCACGTCAGTGTGGTCAGGTTGCCAAAACACCATAAGCCTTCCAGCAGTATCATCAGGAATTCATTGTGCAGCTTACAGCAGACACGGATTTGGGCAATAAATTTCCTGAGCTGAATGGAAGCTAAGATCCGTTGAGTCCCATTGTTCTCTGGCTGACCCCTCCCTCACATATCTGGTGCATGACATCAGTTACTTCCTCCTGTAACCCCCCATGCCTGTTTTGTCCCTCAGGGCCTAGCAATGAAAGTAACAGGCAGAATGACACACACCTGTCTTGTAGCCTGAGCCACACAGTAATGTGATGAAATGATTGGAACAGATATGACTTGTATAATGATTACATGCCATTTAAAATGTAAGTTGACTATGATGTAAAGACAGGAGACGTGTTTATAAAAACACAATCTTTTTAGTAGCGGTTTGCTATAAGATTTGAACTTTGCCATCATATAATAAATTACATTTTAAAATAGAAAACCATTATTTTAAATGTAAAATTAACTCACAAATCACAATTACTCTTTACAACATTACTGTTTTTACTGTACTTTTGATCAAATAATGCTAGAGGCTTCTTTATAAAAAAAACAAAAACTTACCGACCCTAAACTTTGAAACCGTAGTTTAAAAATAAAAAATAATTACCAATCTAATTTCAGACTTTCTTGTATGGTAAACTTATTAATTATTAATTAGTTATTATGCTGCAATTAATTAATATTTGGAAAAACCAGCACCTTAAACGATAAATTCACTTCCAGAATAAAAATTCTTATAATTTACTCACCCCATGTGATCCAAGATGTTCATGTCGTTCTGTCTTGTCACAAAGAAATGAAGGTTTTTGAGGAAAACATTCCAGTATTTTTCCCCATATAGTGAACTACAATGGCAGCCAATGCGTTGAAGGTCCGAATTGCAGTTTCAATGCAGCTTCAAAAGGCTCTACACGATCCCAGCTGAGGAATAGGGGTCTTATCTGGCAAAATGATTGGTCATTTTCCAAAAAAATAAAAATAAATTATATATATAATTTTTAACCATAAATGCTCATCTTGCACTAGCTCTGCGATGCGCATGCTTGACTTCACACATTATGTAATCAGTCAGTTCTTTGTCTGTGAACTTTGGTTCAAAAAGGTAGGGTAGGCCAAAAAACTCCACCTCATTTTCTCCTCCAACTTCAAAATCGTCCGACATCATGGTGGGTTTTTTTTGTAGGCCGTCTGACTTTTTTTGCACATTCTCTTTGTAAACACTGGGTTGGTACTTCCGCCTACGTTACGCGTGATCTTTCCAACGTGATTACGTAATGCGTGAGGTCGGGCTGGTGCAATACGAGCATGTGTGGTTAAAAAGTATATACATTTTTATTGGTTTAAGAAAACAACCGATCATTTCACTAGATAAGACCCTCATTCCTTGGCTGGAGAACCCTTTGAAGCTGCACTGAAACTGCAATTCGGACCTTCAACCCATTGGCCACCACTGAAGTCCACTATATGGAGACAAATCCTGGAATGTTTTCCTCAAAAACCTTGATTTCTTTGAAGACAGATAAACATGAACATCTTGGATCAAATGGGGGAAGTGAACTAATCCATTAAAATTGAAGCACTGACTCATTAAAATCTGACTGTGTTTGCAATCAAGCAAGCGAAAATAAGGATAGATTTGAGGAAAGAAAAAGAAAAACAGAACAGCACAGAGATGAAGAGATTACACTGAAGTTCAAAGCACTGGCAGTAAATTCTGAGACGGGTTGAAGGTGAGAGGTCATGTGCGCTGGCCGTGTGTCCCGCAGCAGGCCCATGGAGATGAAAGGGGACAGAGCGGTGGTCAGACCGGAGGGGCTGGGTCACAGTCACCCATCTCCCAGCATGCCGCACAACAGACACCTCACCCCGACCCTGACCCCACTCTGCAGCCAGGACCTCACTCTCAACCCGGAAATGAGCTTCCTTCCTTAAGCCTCACCCAGCCAACAAAACACACAACGACAAAAAGATACAAAAATGCTGGCTCGATCAAACTGGGGCTCTATAATGTGACGCAAAATCCAGCTGGTCAGGATGCTCAAACAAAGCAATATATTGATAGCACCACACAAAATATCAAATCAAAATGATCACATTTAACCTATTTTAATCAGTCTAACCGATTTAAAATTTTTACATTCATTTCCATGCATGTTTATAAATGTTTTTAATTTATACATTTAAAATGCAAAAACAAAATTGGAGAATAAAGAATCTTGCTTCATACATCCCCCCCCCCAAAAAAAGAAACACACATGCTCCAAGGGCTGTTTTCACAGGACTTAATCAAACCGTCTCACAGGTTTCATTGTGAATCCAATAGACTTCTCATTAAATGAAAACTACCTTGACCAAACATTGTCAGGAATTCAGACAGAGAGATATATCTGCCTTAGGCCAGGCAATATTGGCTTTTAGAGAGCAAAAACATAAAAGGCAGAAGACTTTGGCATGAGTGCTGTTTTTAAAAGCCCTAACAAGGTCATAGATCATAGGTTCAACCGTAATACTGGATCCTATTAGTAACTGAAACTTTTACTTACCAGCAAAGGAAGTAATAAAAGAAAGCAATGTGAAGAGGTAGTGGATGGCATCAAATATATATGGAAGGAAAGTGTGGATATGTAGATAGAAAGGAAAAGAATGGAATAAGATGAGCTTCCATCAGATTTCAAGAATAATCACTTACGGTTCCAACTAAAGGGTAGATAAAGCCTGCCCCGATGCTGGCGCGGATGTCTCTGATCGGCAGGATAAAACCGGTGGGAACACCTTTTTTCTCAGGCATATGAGAGAGAGACAGGTGGGTCTTGGCCATGCAGATAGGAAGAGCACCAAAACCCTGTGAGAGATTCACAGACAGTTAATATCCACAAGAGACATGCACATCATTGGCTCTGGGCTCTTGACATCCATTGGCCGTTAGGTTGTGAGATGCACTGCTTCACTGAATGCAATTCAAACCCATTGGGCCAAGATTATCTAACTACTTAATATCATTGAGCACACAGCTCATGAAACATTTTTAAACATCAAACATCAGAAGATGGTGAAACTTGGTGAACAAATACAAGCATTAAAATTCTTTGACATCGTAAATGTCATTAGACTTGGCAGATTTCTATGAATCAGTTCAAACCACCAGTTTCAAACAATTCATTCAAAATTACCTTCTTGTATATGAAGTATATAAAGATAAATACTGTATTTTTTTTAAATTATGTATTGTTATATTGGTGCATATAAGTTAAAATAAGACATAAATATTGAATATTAAAAGGTTAAAAAAATATTTATATAGCCTTTATTATTTAAATTAAAGCTCAAATATCAAAATGATGTGCATTTTTTTATGTTCAGTGGCAATGTACAGCCTTCTCACCTGTTGATTGTAGTAATCAATCTTAGCTTGAGCCTCAGGTGAAAGCTCAATGTCATCAGCACCATAAACCTTCTGTGCAATGGTCCGAATTTTCTCTACAATAGAATCCTGTAAAAAAACAAAAACACATGGCTTATTTAACAGAACAAAAGTAAAGGATGTATGGTAAATGAAAAAAAACCATTTAATATTCAAACAATTAAATTTTCAGCTCTAAAACATAGCTTCTGCCTATCTGGTGGTCATAAAATCCCCCCAGCCAGTTCTTTGTGTAGAAGGTTGGAATAGCAAGTGTCCAGACTGCTAATAGGATAATAGAGGACAGGCGAAGCCAAGAGCAGAGATTACCGCGCCTTTCATAGCATCACTTAATCAAAGTCACAACCTCCAAAACTCAAAGGTTAACTCAAACCAGCTGATGGCCTTACAGCCCCCCACCTCAACCTGACATACACGCAATGGGAGCAACACTTAGCTCATCGTACAAGATATGATCATGTTTAAACCACCCATCAGTGTCAGTTTGCTCTGTCTTAGTGGGGATTCGTGTTTTATCTAAGCTCAATGTTTACTTTAAAGGTTTGTAGTATTTTTTATTTTTTTTTACACAAATAATTTTGCCTGGCCTCACCTGCAGATTGTACAGGAATTGGAAATGGTTGTTCTGAGATGCAACTTTCTTCACAGCCTGCGCCAGCTCCACAGAGCCCCGCCCACCTCTGGACCAATGATGACACTGCACAGCAGCAGAGGCCCCAGAAGCCTCTGCGATGCAACACACCAGGTCGAGCTCTGCTTGAGTGTCAGCCCTTCACAGAAAGAGAAATGTCATTGTCAAGGAAAATCCAAATATCACAGGGTAAACAACACTTTGGCTAAATATAGTCATTAATCAAAAAGTGGGGAAAAAAACCTTCCAGACCTGCTGGAAATACACACCCCAAGTGCAAATAAGCTCAATTTGGACACCATCTGTTGCTGTTTTTGATCAGACACTCTCTTTAAAGGGATAGTTCACCCAGAAATGAAAATTTTGTCGTTGATTACTCACCCTCATGTCGTTCCAAACCTTTAAGACCTTCGTTCATCTTCAGAACACAAATTAAGATATTTCTGATGAAATCCGAGAGCTTTACCTGTCTACCTGCGTAGACAACAACGCAACTGACACATTCAAGGCCCAGAAAGGTTGCAAAGGCAGTGTTAAAACGGTCCATGTGACATCAGTGGTTCAACCATAATTTTACGAAGCCACGAGAATACTTTTTGTGTGCAAAGAAAACTAAAATAATGACTGTACGTCAGTCTTGGACGCACGTTTACGACAGTACCACGATGCATGCAGGAGCCAGTGTTCCGTGCTTTGTTTGCAAGAAGAGGAATGCACACACATGCATTGTGGTACTGTCGGGAAAGCACGTCAAAGACTGACACGGAAGAGAAGAAATTGTTGAATAAAGTCGTTAAAGGAATGAAGGTCTTACAAGTTTGGAACCACATGAGGGTGAGTAATTAAAGGGATAGTTCACCCAAAAATGAAAATCTGATGTTTATCTGTTTACCCTCAGGGCATCCAAGATGTAGGTGACTTTGTTTCTTCAGTAGAACACAAACGAAGATTTTTAACTCAAACCGTTGCAGTCTGTTGGTCCTATAATGCCAGTCAATGGGCACACAATCTTTGGGAGAAAAAAAAAACATGCACACACAAATAAAAATTAAACCTTGCGGCTCTTGACGATACATTGATGTCCTAAGACACGAAACGATCGGTTTGTGCGAGAAACTGAACAGTATTTATATAATTTTTTACCTCTGATAAACCTCAATGTCCGTCTGTCACAACATCCAGTGCGTGACGCGCCAACCTGCTCTGGCACATAGATATGTATACATAGATGCCTCATTAGCGACGGTTTCTATGAGCCGCCATACTAAGGATCTACATATATATCTATGTTCCAGAGCCGTTGACGTGTCATGCGCCGGATGTTATGGATGAGCTCAGGATGGTTGGACATTGCGGTGTATCAGAGGTAAAAAATGATATAAATACTGTTCGGTTTCTCGTACAAACCGATCGTTTTGTGTCTTAGGACATCAATATATCGTCACAAGCCACAAGGTTTAATTTGGATTTGTGTGTGCATGTTTTTTTTTTTCTCTCAAAGATTGTGTGCCCATTGACTGGCATTATAGGACAGACATACTGCAACGGTTTGAGTTAAAAATCTTTGTTTGTGTTCTACTGAAGAATCTACATCTTGGATGCCCTGAGGGTAAGCAGATAAACATCAAATTTTCAATTTTGGGTGAACTATCCCTTTACATCTTGATATTCTGGTTTACATCAACCATTGCTTTTTTAAATGGTTTAATGAACCATGATTTTCAATAAATTTTTTCATGTTTTGGGAAGAAAATGCATGTTGCAGTATGGGTTTTTCAGATAGACCTATTCTTACTTGAAGACATTCAAAGCAACAACCACAGGGACTCCAAAGAGATGAGTGATCTGAATCTGCTTCTTCAGGTTACTGCAGCCATCTGCAACCAGCTGCAAATTCTGACAGAAAAAAGTAAACATGGATATTTAAAAAAAGAAGAAAAAAAATTAGTCTCTAAATTTTAGGCTTAAATCTAATTAAGATTTAATTTGAAAGATTTTAAATAAGAACATTTTAGATAAAATTATCATCTAGACAAAAAACGGAAAGCATTAAAATCTAATAAAAAGTTGGTTCTGAATGGTTAATCAGGGTCTTCATTAGAAGGATGAGTCGGTTTGTCTTGGAGAACGTCATCCCACCAGCTGAGCTTTCCAGAGGAAACTTCCTGCTCTTTTTTCCAACTAACTTGTCACTCATGAAGCAGAACCAGTCTCAGAGAATAGCGATCCAAAGCTCAGGAGACATGCTTTGGTGCTTTCTGTTTCTCATTACAGAACCACACAATTAGCTTAAGCACTTGAGTTATTTTCTCAGCTGGGGTTGCTTTAGAGACTGATGAAAAGCAGGTACGGTATTTCTTAGACTACATCTCCCATTACGCCTCTGTGTCTCTAGCTTCAACAACACAGATTGTATTTACCCTGTTAATTGAATAACACAAACCACATTAGGGAGGAAGAAGGGAGCTGTAGGGGGTGGAGATGATGTGTTCTGGGCCTCTGTCTGAATGAGGTGGAGGCAGACACCCATTTATTTACACCCCTACCTCCTTCCAACCCTCTTTATTTTCATCCTGCCTTTGGGGAGCAACATCGCCACTTATTGTTGGAGTAGGATAGTACATAATTTAAAAAAAATAAATTAAAAAAGTCATTTGACATAAGATTGGGAAATAAACATTGCTTACCTCATTGATATATTCTTTAGGCAGCGGTACACCAGCTGTAACCTTTCAAATATACAGTAAATATAAAAAGTAGTAAATATGAGAAATGTATTTTTAAAGCAGTCAGAAATATGAAGGGATGTGTTAATATTTGCACAGCTACACACACACTTACATTTGGTCCACCTCCGTGCATCTTCAGAGCCCGTACAGTGGCTACAAGCACCACAACATCAGGCTTCAGCCCAGATGTTCGACATTTAATGTTGAAGAACTTCTCCATGCCAATGTCCGCACCAAAGCCAGCCTCCGTCACTGAGCAGGGAAGAAGGAAATTAAACAAATTGTTGAGAGCTTTTGCAAATAAGATCTTAATATATAAACTGCTCTATTGTGCAAGTAAACAAACATTCTGTATTCTGTATCATTATTATTGCACAGAGCCGGATTAGAGCACATCACTCACACATGCTTTCTCACACGTACACAAAAGCAACCTACAGTTATACAGTAATCTAATTGTCCCTGCATTCCAGAGAGAGTTAGTGGCATTCATTCATGATTAGGATATAATTATATCATTTAAGGCTGATCATGTAAGCGCCCCATATATGCTACTGTCATCTTGAATGAATGATCAATAGAACATTACACTGAAGTGCTGCCAGCGGTGTACAAAACATGATCACAAACTGCTCTGTTAAGAAGTTTTCAACTATTCTTCACTATATTTTCCTTTTCCCTGCAAGTATTGTTTGTTTTGTGTAGGAGAGACATCTACTGTTTGTGTTTGAACTAGTCAATATTAATGCGTGTATGTGCCATTGAACAGCAAGCATGTGTGGAGTATTTCTACGTATCCTTTTTTCCCAGAACCCTACGAGCTTCCTGTGCTGCTTCCTGTGCTACTTCCCAGGCTTTTGGAGCAGGAGGGAATGGTAAGGGTAATGTTGTTATTTCCACCAGAGAGATCTGGCACATTTTCAGAGGCTCTGCATGTTTGTGTGAGTGTGTGTTTGTGTGTGTGGCGGTCTGGTATTTAGTTTTGAGCGAAGGTAATCTCGTGAAGATAAGTCTTTTGTTCAGTCGCACACGCATCAGGTCTCAGTCACCTACAGTTAACTTTTTAGGTACTTTAAATTGCCATAAGAGGAAAAGATGCACAAATGTGACCCTGGACAACAAAACCAGTCATAAGGGTCAATTCTTTGAAATTGAGATTTATACATCATCTGAAAGCTGAATAAATACGTTTTCCATTGATGTATGGTTTGTTAGGACAGGACAATATTTGGTTGAGATACAACTATTTGAAAATCTGGAATCCGAGGGTGTAAAAAAAAAAAAAAAAAATCTAAATATTGAGAAAATTGCCTTTAAAGTTGTCCAAATTAACTTTTGATTAGTAATATGCATTGCTAAGAACTTAAGTTTTGATATTTATGGTAATATATTTACAAAATATTTTCATGGAACATGATCTTTACTTAATATTGATTTTTGGAATTAATAAAAAATATAATTTTGACCTATACAATGTACTGTTGGCTATTGCTACAAATATACCCGTGCTACTTATAACTGGTTTTGTGGTCCAGGGTCACGAACGTTTAAACAGAATTTAAGAAATCTCATGCTTTCATTTTGACAGCATGTCAAAGGAAGCTGAATAAGTTTAGGGGAGAGAAGGTATATTTAGGACAGAAGGAAGGAATAATTAGTAAAGAAAGAAGAAAAGAAGCAGCAAGATAGATAGAAAGGAAGAAAGATATTCATGCACTGAAAGAAACATTTCTATGTTTAGGAAGGAAAGACAGAATGCAGTAAGACAAGTTAAGGAAGGAATGAATAAAGGAATACATGTTTAGAAAGAAGGATGGAATGTTTAAGGAAGGAGGAAGAAAGTAAGGTAGGAAAGTATGTTTAGGAAGGAAGGCATGTTCACAAAGGAAGGAAGGTAGGTAAGTACAGTATGTACAGGAAAAAGGAAGGTAGTAATGTTTAGGGAAAAAGTCATTATTTAGGAAGGAAAAGAAACAAGGAAGGTAGGTTTAGAAAGGAAGGAAGGATGAAAAGGAGGCAAAATTAAATGGCCTGTTTCCAACTGTATAATACTGACAACCATATAATACTCATTTTAATAACTCAGAAATCATTTTATTTTGTGTATAGAGTCACAGAAGAAACACATATGAAAGCACAATCTGTGTGTTTGTGTGAAACAGGCCAAAAACCACAGAATATCCTGAGGCAGTGCTCATGACCTTGGGACGACCAGATGCTGAAATAAACTAAACCACCATAAATGAGACTCGCTCTGAATGAGTGTACATCACCAGGCCTCGTGTCGCCCACACACCAGTCAGGTACAGATTCACAAAGGCAATGTGAGGTAGAGCCCTGCATTTCGGCCCGGGCCCGACGGGCCCCGACTTTTTTACGTCCCTAGGCCCGGGCTTCGGGCCAATTTTCACGTCATAGTTCAGACGAGGGCCGGGCCTGTTTTAGTTTTCTCCTTATTTTTATATTTTAGACATCCATCAATGTCTAAGCCAAGTGCTTAGAAAAGCGCTATATAAATGTAAGGAATTATTCTTATTATCAATTAGTGATGAAAAAAATTGCCGCGCTGGTGGAAACACGAGACCGTCGACGGTGTTTAGTGTCCAGCAGCAGCGATCGCGCCGTCAGCGCAGCTGTTCTGCGTTCAAATACACGCAATAAAGCTTGCCGTAAAGCCCCAGCAAAAGTAATCACCATGACTATGTCCCAGGGAAATAGTAAGGAGATATTTGAATTACTTATGAATTGTTTTCTGTGTCAGTGTTGCATCAGTGTGGATCCATATCCTCATTAGACGCGCCTTTAGAGAGAAGTGCATTTTCACGGATTATGATTATAATGAATGAGTTTTTGTTTTCGATTTGATTTATTTCGTTAAGTAGTAATTTAAAGCTTTCTATAGATATATTTATCATGTCTGTGAGGCATGTATTCGCTGACTTTCGGTTCATTTTTGTGAAGCGATCCTGTTCAAGAAGAGACGGCAGAAAGCGTATCGTTTTCTTAAAAGCACGACGTTTTGTTGATATTGTGAGTGCACACAAATAGAAGTAGACCCTTTACAGTTCCGAATGATGTAGTACTCTTACCTTTATGAGCAAACATTACGGCCTATTTTAAGTTGTTTCCATTGGAAAATAAAATGCAATTTATTGCGCTGGTGCCTCCATGTCCTGCGCTTTAGCTTCTGTTCTCCGCACATTTATCTAGGTTTAACCTTTAAACATTGTTATATGCTTGAACTGTTTTAGTATATCTATAGATTTTATTTTAGGCAAGTCGTGATGATTTGAGAAGGCTAAATTGATCAAACATGCTATGATCAGCCTGCCGGTCTGCCGCTGGCTGCTTGGTCGTTACTTTAAGAAATAAATAACTTGTTTAACGAACAAAAAATGCTCCAAACGTTTTTCAAAATGAACTTAATAATAAAAAATTTTTTAAAAAGAAAAAAATATATATAATCACTTTGCCATTACATACAAAACTGAACTATTTTAATAGCTGAAATATGAGCCGTTTTGGGAGAAGGGGAAAAAAAAAAAGACGGGCTCGGGTCGGTAATTCTGTTAAACTGTCGGACACGGGCCGGGCTAGGGCCTGAGCATCTCGGGCCAGGGCCGGGCTAGGGCCTAAATTTGAGGCCCGTGCAGGGCTCTAATGTGAGGCGGGAGATTGTAATTGCCCTTCAGGAACTTTCAAAGAATTCAGTTATCACACTATCTGTGAGTCTGAGGCATGGGCGCAGTGATTTTGGTTTGAGTAGACTAAAGGTTACTAACATGCTGCTCTGGTATTCCTGAGTACTGCGGTGGTTTTCCTGTGAAGCACTTCTGTTGTGTATAATCAGCTGATAGGCAGCGTTCTCCCTCTCACCCACAGCAAAAACACTACATACCTCACATACCTTGGCATCAGGTAACGTATACACATGTCCCCCTCCTTCACTGATATTTCACAAAAGTCAACAACTCCTAGCATTCCTGCTGTTTGTTGAGGCTGATGCTCCAAGTCTAATATGGACTTCTGAGCTGCTTGTCTTTCGTAATACAGTAAATCAAACAATTCATTTTTTACTGTCCTCCACAGGGGCCTCTGGTAACGTTTCTAGGGCTGCACAATTCGAGAGGGAAGGAAAAAAAACAAATCGAATTGTGATTGCTCAAAAAGATGTAATAAGATATAATAATGACTATTATTATTACTGTTTTAATATTTCACTGTAAAACAAAAAATTAAGTGCTGCTGTAAAATTACAATATTTATATTTATCACAATATTTTATATTTATTATTTGTCTTAATTTTATGGTTTAACATTTGAAAGTGAAGAAATTTATTTTATTTTGAAGGAAAATAGCTTTCATTGTTGTCAACAGCCAGTTTATAAAGACTTCTCATTAAAAGTGTGGGAAGATAGCTGGCAGAGGAGATACAGAGATGGAGCAGCAGTTGCTATGAACCGAGCTGTTGAGATGCTGAAACAGTGTTATGAGCTACGTGTGAATAAAAACGCAGTGCCGCGCTTCACTCTACAATATGCAGCACATATGTTTAATTAAACCACAGCCTTTGCAACTTGATAAAAACAAGCCATATTGTGATTTTGGTAATATTTAGATTAATCATGCAGCCCTTTCAGAAGAATTTACTATTTACATGCTGGCAGAAACTCAGGCGTAACAAAAAGTATCTGAAATTCTAGAAGCTGTAACTCAGCACAGCTTGGCTTAGTTTGGTAGGCAGTGTTTTCTTGGGCTCACACACTTCAGCTTGTCCTTAAATGAGGGGGCGAAGCTTGCACTGCTCTTAGTGTGGACCACAGGGCCTCCGCCATTCCCAGCATTCTTTTAGTGTCTGGGGCATGTCGCTGGGCAGGGGAGGGATAGAGAATAAAAAGGATAGAGAGGAGCAAAGGAATGAGAGCAAAATGGAGAGAGGAAGTGATAAAGTGAAGGAGAGATGGCAAGATAGTGAGCGTGTGTGTGTGTGTGTGTGTGTGTGTGAGAGAGTGAGTGAATGTGTGTGTGTGTGTGTGTGTGTCTTGCAAGGCACGTATGTTCAGGTGTGTTGACACTGAGAGGATTAGTTGGGTTCAGCTTTTAATAAATAAATAAATAACATTTAATAAAGAATCCAGTATTTTGAGACAAATTCTATATCCTTATAGAATATTATTTCCCTTCAATTTGAAAGTCGTCATAACTACGTAAAAATTGTCAATTAACATCCTAAATGGTCACATTTTATATAACCAAAGCTATAAATGGTTAAATTAAACCAGTCCCCCCGCCCCCAAGAGTTTAGCATTCCACTAGCCAAGTAGCTACTAAGACATACCACTTAGTCTAACACTGATTAGCCTTTAAGTCTAGAAAATACTCTAATGCAAGTTGCTACTTGCTACTTGTGAGTCAAACCTTGGGATAAGTTTTTTTTTTTTTAAGAAATTATTTTTTCAGCAAGAATGCATTGAATTGATCAAAAGTGACAGTAAAGACATTAAAAAAATTAATTAAAAAAAAAAAAAAAACCTATAAACTTTCCCATAAAAGTGTATCATGGTTTCCACAAAAATATTAAGCAGCACAACCGTTTTCAACATTGATAATAAGAAATGCTTCTTGAGCACCAGATCAATATATTAGAATGATATTATATATATTAGAACATGTGACATTAAAGACTGGAGAAATGGTTGAATAAAATTCAGCCTTCATCACAAATTACATTTAAAATAACTTTCCTAATTGAATACATTTCAAAATTAATGTGGTTTTGATCAAATATCATATATAGGGCTTTTCAAAAACAAACCAAAAAAATCGTATTAACTTCTAAACCGTAATGTTTTACATATCCTTTAACAATATATTTTAAGTACCATATAAAAATCATGTAAATTCTATTCTAAATTTAATTCATTAAATTTCAGAAAAACAGGACTACATCGCTTAAAATAAAGTTTATAGATTTATATACAGAGAATCACAATTTTTAAAAGGCTATTTTATTAGACCAAGATATGATGAATGTGTTTTTAAACATGCATTACAAACGGCTCCCTTTTGTGGTTCAAGCATAATAAGATTGATGTGGGGGGCATCGAATTTTGCATGACGCCAGTTCTTTGTAAGCAGGAGTCTGGTTTGAACCAGAGAACAACTCTACTGTTGTTGTTCTAACTTACCCCCAACATAGCCTTTGGCTCTGGTCAATGAATGTATGACTATAAAAAGCAGATGCAGTGTGTGCGCTACCGAATGTGTTTGTTTGTGTGTGTGTGTGTGTGTGTGTGTGTGTGTATACTGTACGTGTCTGCACTCACCAACAAATCCCTCTTCTCCAACTAGTTTAAGAGCCAACTTGTCTGCCAAGACAGAGGAGTTTCCATGGGCGATGTTAGCAAAAGGTCCAGCATGCACAAACACTGGAGTGCCCTGACATGACAAAGACATAAACAACATCAATGCAAATCATTCAAGTCACACCTGCATCTCAAAATATCACACATTAGCACCTGTGCCTCAAGTTTACTGTAAAAATTTTAAATTAAGAGCTGGATGTAGGATTTAAGTGGTCAATTTTGTGTAAAACATACATAGATTTTATTGTTGCTGAATATAAAATGGTGCTAACAAATAAAATTTATACAAGTCGGTTTCATCATCAAGAGCCAGAAAGCATTTAAAGCTCTGTGAAAATATGAGTTTTGAACTGATGACCCTGAGGTCCTCGGTAACTTCCCAAACACTGAAAAGTGACACTGGCAGCTGAAGGGACAGGAAGGAGAGAGTGCAGGAAGATGGAAAAGGGAGTACATACAAAACAAAGAATGGAGTGATGGTGAAGTCATTTCAATTCAGGAAAAGGATGCAAAACCTGTTAAAAAAAAAGGAGCTCTCCATCAAATGGAACGAGACCACCTTCCTTTATTTACCTAAACTTTTATCACTACATCCTAGGGCTGCAACTAACGATTATTTTAATAATCGATTAATCTGTCGATTATTTTTTCGATTAATCGATGAATCGGATTAAAAAACAAAACAAAAAAAGCATTCATTTCCAACCCTTTATTCAAAAACAGAACTAAAATCTTTAGAAAGTGCACAAACATGTTGCTCCTTGAACATCCCTGAGCTGTTATAATAATAATAAAATAAAATAAAATGGACTAACACAAAAACATACACATGTATGCTTTACATCTGCCAAATATATAGACTTTTTGGGAGTGCAAAAATTTAATAATTTAACAACACTGCGTCGTTAGCGTTGGTATTGTATCAGACACCTGCACTTAACATTATATGAAAATCAAGCTCAAATGGAGTTAATAATGTTTTTGACCAGAGAATGACGGAGATGGAGTGTTTTGTCTGTCGTTAGAACGGCTGTAACTGTTATGCAGTGCATAAGTGCATTAAGTGCATTATGCTTTCATCAACTTTACAGGTTATATAACTTTGATTGTAGCTATATGGGCGCTTAGTTTTTCTTGTTGTTTAATACACTTGGCCAAAATCTCAAATTAAGCGCTTATGCACATAATGCACAGGATATTTAAAACGTATATAGACAGCAAATAACTAATTCTTCTCCACTCTTCAAACACACAAAAACATTATCCTTTACTGACATAGTGTTTGAGTAAAGAAAACGCTGTACTATTCAAACACCAATTATTTATTCACCCTTGCATTGCGAAAAAGCAGAGATCTCATCTTCTCCAGGCTGTGCGCGCGTCAATCTGAACGGAGGCGGGTGAAGTTACGAGGTCTCGCTGAGAGCTCGATGATCCAATGGCGTTACGAAGTTTTACTGACAAGTTATTTTAATGCTTATCATTGGTTTACTATTTTTAAAACTCTCTGATTTAAAATAATAAAAACGAATTATAAGCGACTCAAGTTTGGATAATTTTTCACAGCACCTGACTGGGCTAGGGTATGGCAACTGCCATACTCTGCCATACGCAAACGCCGCCCCTGCTCCCACACCTTGGATGACTTGGGTCGCACGGATTTCTCTGCCTCCGCCATGTATCTTTCCTCTACCTCCGCTCGTTTTTTTTTGTTTTTTTTTTACTTTTTGTTTTTTATTTATGAGGCGCCAAACTCTGCTAGCATCCGTGCGCGAGAGAGACCGAGTGTGTTCACTCCGCTCCGCGCTCAACTAAAGTTTTTTTTTTTTTTTTTTTTAATAATCAAACGTCTCCGCGTCGCGCGACACAACGAATCGATTATGAAATTCGTTGCCAACGCTTTTAGTAATCGATTTTTATCGATTCGTTGTTGCAGCCCTACTACATCCTAGCATCCTTCATTCACCGCCTCTGCATGTGCTGATATATACTAAACATTACAAAATATTCTACATTAATTAACACACCACCTTTAAGACTCAAAAGGCCAAAAATGAGTCAAGTGAGGTGAGTGAACCAAGTTCATTTTGAGACATGATCTTATTAGCTACACAAGCCTGCCAGAGGTATATTGAGTGCTTCATTTAATCAAATCGATTAGTTTGTATTTTGGTATTTAGTTTGTGATAGTCTACATTTTCTACTATCACTACGTTTTGGGTTTTTTCCCCCGTTGTTGAACAAAACAGTAATGTGTTCTGCATTTATTTGAGGTTTTGATCTACAAGCATTTAAGAAATGTGATAAACATAAAACTGTACATTGATTTTGACAATGTGTAGCTCATTATAACCTAAATACTTTTACCAGGTTTAAAAACAACCAAATCAATCATTCTAAAGGTCAAGGAACTTTGCTCCATTTGCAAAAAATTCAACAAATCAATTTACTGCATCAAATTTGCTCACAAAGTGGACATATCTGGCAGCCTATCAACAAGTCGATATGAAAGCACGAGTGATGGTCTTTATGTGTGACTGTGAATGGAAAGAGAGTGTATGGTTTTCCAGTGAACTGTCCTCTGGAAAAGTTTTGCAGAAATAAAAAAAACTATATTATCAAAAAAAAAAAAAAAAAAAAGGAATAGGAAAGATTGGAGCCCTTTGCCCTGTGAGTGTGGAAAAGAGAAGAGATTCGACATGCCAATGCCAGGAAAGTTAGAAAACAGGAAAAACCAAGTGAGCACAGTGAAAGGGAACAGGGTGGTTTTGCTTATTTAATAGGCAAAAATGATCTTATTTTGATGCTTGTCCTGATATTCTTGCTATTGACTCTGTATGACTTCCAATATTTTTAACTAGTACATTGATTTAATTATTCTTATTAATAGTAATAATAACTTTATTAATAGTTTTGTAAATGTATCAACACCAATGCACACATGTAACAAAATATTGGGTCAATACACTATATACAATACACCGTTTTAAAATGTCATTTATTCCTGTGATGGTATATAAATCATCTGAAGCTGAATAAATCATTCTCAATCATTATCAATGCGGAAAAAAACTGTGTGCTACATTATAATTTTTTTTTTTTTGTAGAAACTATGGCAGATCTGATTAATTCAAAAGAACAGCTTATATTTGAAAAGGAAACTTTATGTAACAATGTAAAAGTCATTACTTTTGATCAATTTAAAGTGCCCCTATTATGGGTTATGAAAGGTTCATATTTTGGGTTTGGGAGTCCCCAACAACAGGTTGACATGCATGCAAGGTCAAAAAACATTTTTATTTATTTTTACCTTATTTGCTCAACGACTCCCAAATAATTCACTCAATGATTCATTTTTCCTAACCCCTCCTTTGCGTGACTCTAATCTGCGGTAATTGGTCCATTAGTGTTTGTGAGCAGTGCTGCTTTGTGTAAAGCCGTTACCGGGGAAACAGCTATTTTTAATGCTCCAAAAGCAGCACTCAGTGGCAAAAAATGAATTTGCATTTTCATTCAGACCAAAGCGAAAATCAAGTTTTCCTGGGTCTGCACGCACAAGTAGGCGGGCAATATGCTAATGTTTCATGTTGACGTCAACATGAAATGGCTTGGGATTCGTTTTAAAAATGACTCGTTTCTATGATTCAGAGTCGACTCTTTCTTTTGAGAGACAATAACTTCTTACACGGTGCACTTTCAGATTTAAAACTTTGCAGGATGTTTTCATTCACTTAGAGCTATGTTACACACTGCATGAAAGGTAATTTTCAAAAATCCATAATATAGGCACTTTAATGCATCATTTTGAATGAAAGTACTCTTTTACTGACCCCTTTGAACATTAGTGTATATGTATATGCATATATACAAAAACAAGTGGTTTACTTGGCCAAGCAAATCTAAATAGAAGCATACTGTTTTATATATATATATATATATATATATATAAATATAAATAAAAACAGTAAAACTACGAATACTAAAGACTAACCCTACCCATGAAAAAATACTCCTCACATTTTTATAGCGAAGTGAAGAAATATTTAGGAAGTCCTTGAATGTCTAAACTAAGGAAGGTTGTTACATTTAGACAACTTCTGGGGACAATTTTGTCCATCAAGTGCAGCTAATGACACATTTTCTCCTAACAATCGACAAATCTCACATCTTTAGTCTTTATCAAACAGGCTTAGATCCATCTGTGAAGACATGCACGTCCTCTTGTTCAGTCATTCACACACTTCCTCTCTCACTCTTTCACACACATACACTCGCATACATCCCAATCCCAACAGGGACATTATAGCACCATGAAAATAGAATATTCCCACAACCCTTTGTTGCCTGGTTCGTTCTGATACGATTCCTCCTCACAAGAGAAACAGGAAACCAGGCAGGAAAGGTTTCACAAAGCAATTCTGTGGCCCTCTCTACAAACTTGCAGCTTTTGTGCATCTCACATGCAAAAACATACGCCTGTACACACCAAACATCAATCACTAGTCATTAGCATGTTTTAAAACCATAAAGATGAAAGGCATTCCAACAATCAGGCTTTTCACCACTGTCTATTTCTCATTTCCAGTTTTCTCGTGGTGTTCAGGGTGTGATAGTGAAAGACAGAGACACACTCCTACTGAGCCAAAATCAAAACCAGATGTGCATGTGTTACTGTATGAGTGTGTGTTTTCTTGTGTCATACCTCGAATATCCTATCACTTCACCAACGCTGAGAGTATCAAGTTTGGGAGTTTCCATCAAGATAGGACAGTTATGTGTGCATGTGTGTGGGAGACAGAATAAGAAAAATAGCACACAAGCGAGCGACTGTGTAAAAGATACTGAGAGTTTGGGGTGCAGGAACAGGGAAGAGGTCTCACCTCCAGTGTCTGCATCAGTGTGGGTTTGATAGCATCTTTCATGAGGACTGCCAAAGCCCCGGTTACACCCTAAGAAAACCAAAGAGCAAAGAAATATCAGAATATATTGTTCATAGCAGTTGTCAAATGTTTCTATGATAGGGCTGTTAGTCTGTCACAGTCATGAAATTGACTGATGATTTGCGATTAACAACTAAATATCCTGTTTTTTCATATTGCTTACAGTGCAAGTTTTATACGAATACACATCATTTACATTTAACTTAGATTTAAATATTGCATAGGTTTACATATATTCACAATAATTTCAATATTTTGTGAAGATTCACACTGCTGTTTTTGGAATGTAGACAACATGAACATTATATTTTAATTATATCTAAATATAAATTAAAAATATTTAGTAATCATTGTTTATATACACACAGTGTAAGTTTATAGATAAGATTTTTTTTTTTAAGTTTTAGTTAAAAAAAAAAAAAAATACAAAGTCTCTTACACTCACCAAGACAGCATTTGATCAAAAATACAGTAAAAACTGTAATATTGTTAAATATTACCATTTAAAATAATTGTTTTTATTATAACATTTTAAAATGTAATTTATCCCTATGATGGCAAAGCTGAATTTTCAGCAGCGATTATGCCAGTCTTGAATGGAAAACAGTGTTTATTTTGGAAAAAATTATGCTTCTTATGAATAGATATTTCAAAAACATCATTAATTTGAAAGAAATTTTAATGTGACTTTTGCTCAATTTATAAGTAGTTAAAGGGATAGTTCACCCAAAATGAAAGTTGTCATTAATGACTTGCCCTCATATGCAAGACTTTCGTTCATCTTTGTTACACAAATTAAGATATTTTTGATGAAATCTGAGAGCTGTCTGACCCTGCATAGACAGCAACGCAACTGACACGTTCAAACCCCAGAAACGTAGGACATCGATAAAATAGTCTATGATATTTTAAAATTGTTCAAGTTAAGGTTGAACCACTGTTGTCACATGGACTATTTTAATGATGTCCTTACTACCTTTCAGGACCTTGAACATGGTAGTTCCCTTGCTGTCTATGGAGGGTCAGAGAGCTCTCAGATTTCATCAAAAATATTTTAATTTGTTTTCCGAAGATGAACAAAGGTCTTACAGGTTTGGAACAACATAAGGGTGAGTAATTAATGACAGAATTTTCATTTTTGGGTGAACTATCCCTTTAACAGTGCTCGCTCTCTCTTTCTTTCTCTCTCTCTCTCTCTCACACACACACACACACACACCAAGTCATCTGTAGTGATCGGCTGGCCATTTCTGCTGCTACCCACAACCATACGTCCCAGTCTGGCCCGCATATCAGCCAGTCCATCTGTCAGAGCAAGGATAGCCATGATCTCGCTGGCCACCGCAATATCAAACTGGGTCTGTAAAAACGAGAGGGGAAGATCACATACTGACCAGCACACAAACATATTACAGTGATGATTTAGGTGATTTCCATCAAAATGAGTCGTCACGATATAGACAGTGGAGAGATTTGTCAGAAACACAGACACGCAACATCTGCCAAGTCTGGTTCTTTATCACATACAGTAAACTGCTCCCACATGTGTCCAAGACAACTCCAGCTGGAGTAAAAAAACCGAGCTGTCCTGGTTTAACTCTCAGCTAATAAATACTCCCCCAATAAAACAGCTGGGAGCACAGGAGTGGTGGCCAGATGCCCTATCTGGAGAGATGGGCCGCTTAATACACACCACTTGTGTCATCATTACTTGCCATTTAACTTGCATTTACAGCACCCTAATTGCTGAGATGATCTACCTTAAGTAAATGTTTGCAAAGGCTGAGGAAACATGCTTCAGTGCTTTTTTAAATTTCAAACACACACACTTGCTTCTACTGTCTTTCCAAAATACACATACATTATAGTATACTGTATGTTGCTCAAGAACAAAAGTACAAGGCTGTAGTGCACATTTCAGTGGTTTTGGTACAGAGGGAGGGAGACAAACAGCAGACCAGCTCAGAGGGTCTTTGCTACAGTATGTGTGCAGTAACGCCTTTATGAAACATTTGCTTTTACTTAGTGTGCACCTCAATGGGAAACAGTCTGTTATCTGCTTGATTTGGTTTAAAAGTCATTCATTCTGATGGCCGTTGACATACTGAAAGACTTAACAGATTCCAGTTAAGGGAAATATACATAAAAATGAGAGAGGGATGGAGAATGAGAGATAAATAATCACTGAGGAAAAGTGACAAAACTTCTACACTGTGTAACACACATCACATTTAAATGTTGGTTAATAGAATCAGAAGTTTGAAGCACGTACCTGGCGAGAATGGCCTTTTTCTGTGTTAGCCTGGCCAACAGTGATCTTACGCAGAAATCGGTCATTGGTATCAACAACTATTTGAAAGAGGAAAACATGTGTTAAGAGAAAACAGAATAAAGAATCAAAAGCCTGTGCTTCTACCTTAGGGTAGTTCACCCAAAAATAAATTGTGTGGTCACTTACTCATTCTCATGTCATTTCTAACCTGTATGACGAAGGAGAAATTAAGGATGTACTTTGCTTCCCATTTATTGTAAATCCTACAAAGCTTTCAAGCTATAAAAGGACATACTGTAAAAGCACCATAGAAGTAGTCAACATGATTGGTGCACTATTATAAACTCCTCCTGCTGCTCCTGACTACATGCTGGCAGATCACAACAGCTACAATCATCTCAGTGAACACTTCAAAATGACAACTTCACTCATTGCATAATTATGTACACAAACTGTGCACAAATATAAACTACAAAAAAAAAAAAAAAAAAACAACATACTGGCAATAACTATTTGAGGAATGAGAGTGAAGTATGAAGGACAAAGTTCCTCAATGAGTGAACGGTCCAATAGCATTGAAAAAAATGTAATTTGTGTCAAACAGGTTGACACAATGACAATTCTCATATCTGGGTGAATTTTTCCTACCGCAATTGAAACATTTCAAGACATAGGATTTTTTTTTTTTTTTCCTAATAAAGCAATATTTTTTTTCATGAGGTTGCGATAACATCACATTGGTTGGCTCAAGTGTAGCAGAGTTGTGTTTGAAGACAATGGCTGGAGAGAATCACGTCATGAGGGAACTCAGCTGGATGCTAAGTGCTGCAAGCTGAACAGATTTTGCAGTCACTGCTGAGGAGACGTATGAGGCAATCTAATGAATCCCAAAAACCAATGACCTAAAGAGACCCAGAGGGATGGACTCCAAGCAAAACCATAACCTTGCAATAAGCATGCATTCCTCAAAGACTTTTTGCATTTGTGTTTTTTTTTTTCTTGCAGCCAAGCTGAATGTAGGAGGGTACAGTATGAGACAAACACAACTCCCTAAGGGCCAGGAAGTTGGAAGGGAAAGAATTCAACCCTCTGGTATTTTCTCATAGAAACAGAACAATTATTATAAGCCTCATTTTAAACATGTCATGGGCAACAAAAATTACAACAGTGGTTTAGTCTGCTTTCTGGCTGTCTCTCGTATTCCTCTTGAGTATCGGTTTCAATTCATCCATCCGTGAGAACACGGTGTACATGAAGTACAGCATAACATACAGCACAGCCAAAACGTTTCATCTGAAGAGTGATTAATAAACAAGGAAAGACCATGATAATGTAGTCCGAGGATCATTATTCACAATGATATCTTCCCATAATGGACCATGGGAAACCTTAATGGTTTAAGCATTACATTAATGAACGTCACTTTGAGAAAGTTGTACGGATTGTCAGACCCTCTCTGACACACAGAAATTCGCATTCGCAGCGGGAGAGAGATGTAAAACTGTTCTTAATCTTCCAGGCCCCTCATCTTAGTGTGCACTTTTGAACCGACAGAGTAAATATCCCATCAGTCACTGCAGCACTGTCTTCTGAATGTAGGGCTAAAGGCAACAGATGTTCCCAGGCGGCCATGAGTAAAACGGGAAACACCCCAATCCAGATGAATCTCTTCCCCCAGTGATCGCAGCTATCAGACGGCACTGCGCCATAACCAAATAACCAAAAGCAGAAGGTCTACATTTGGCATGCCTTCCAGGTGCGAAGAGTAGACTCGTTATTGCATGTGTTCAGGAGGGACTAGTTCTCAAAAATTGCTCTCAGATGTAACGACATGGCTAGTTTATAGCGCTTTCCCACTGGCCAATTCAAACAGAAGAGTCAAATCTGGCAATCGCATTCCAGTGGCCACATATTGTGTCATCATCTTGCATGCTTCAGCTCACTGTCTTATACATCACATATCCTGTACCACAATCTCTAAATCTCTTTCTGTTACTCATCAGGCATTGAGGGATTCTTGTAAGAATGTACCATATGCAGAACAGTAAAGCTAAATCAAATCTAAATTGCTCAAGCTCCTACCTCTCTGCCATGTGACCTTCTCAGGGTCAAGGTCAAGACGGACAAATGCCCTGACCTCTTCTGTTGTGAGGTCACTGGGGTCAGATTTGTTTATTCCAAGACGCTGAAAACACAGGTGAGGAAGAGACAGATACAAGTGCAATGATTATTATGATGAAAAAGCTGTTCATTCATATGAAACAAACCTACTATTAAAGCACTTTCATTACTGCAGTTAGTTTTGGCCTTGACTCAGAAGAATAATTTAGGAGATTTTTCCCAAATTGCAAATATTTTGCTATTGGAGGCCCCAGTACAATCATAAATATCTTTCAGACTATCTTTTTAATTAGATTTCTCTCTGAATCACTGGCCGTCGCTTGTAAATTTACCAACTTTGCCTTTCCAAAATGTAAGTCAACCCAGCCTGTCCTGAGCAAACATAAACAGTTTGTGTTTAGAGGAGTCTCTCAGCTTATCTGTGTCACAGCCAACATAACACAACACTTGACTTGTTTACTTAAACAAAAAGAGTGAACCACGTTAACAGCTAGATTTGCTGTGAATTACAGCCTTATAAGCAAGAATTGCTCATTTTCGCAGTAGCTGCATGAGGACCCCTGTTGGTTATCTGATGTACTGCTTCCAAATTTCTCAACATTTTTACCTCCCCGTTGTCCACAATGTGGATTCCACATTTTTTGTTTTCCAGATGTGTTAAGAGGTGAATGTTCTTCAGGGTTCCCATTTATTGGATAAGTCCTATGGCGTTCTATATATTGGCCACCAAAATACTTTTTCCAGGTCTAAAAATCACACATTTAAATTTTTTCTTTCCAAGACCAATGAAGGTCAGAGGTACAAAGTCTTGTCCGGACTTACTTGTAGGCGATCCATCTGTATAGGAGAGAAACATCTCACGCCATTAACAGACGGCACTAGTCTGCTGTACAGGGCCTAAAAGACACAAAAACAACTTATAGCTGAATACTTAAAGCATTAGGAAGTGATATATGCTATTACTGAATCAGAAAGAATACTCTTTCATGACACACTAACTATTGATGAATCATAATATTAAATCCAAGGGAAACCGTTCTGTGTGAAATCAAAACATTATGATTGCAGTTGTTTACCTTGTCTGATTGAGTAGCTTCATGGAGAATGCGGGCATCAATAGCTGCCGCCACTAGATTATTGGCTGCAGTTATAGCGTGGATGTCTCCTGTGAGGTGGAGATTAAACTGAATGGAAAAAATAAAGTGACAGAGTGAGCAAGCTGTTTTCTGAAGCTTCTGATAAAGACAGTATCTGCTCTCACACATACACACAAACACATTCAGTGTTGTCCAAAAGTCTGAGATCACAGAAAATATGGGATTAAAAACATAATATAAAATTAGAAATAAAAAGCCTTATTATTTTCATGCATGCTGTTACTCGGACGTATCATATAACAAATTACGTTATTTTTCCATTGAAATTTTTCAAAATGATATGCTAATATTTATTGGTAATGAGAAAAAAAATTCAATTAGAATTTTTAACAAACCCAAAACATTTTCACCAGTGATCTCAGAGTTTTGGACATTGTACTTTATTTGACTTGGTCTCAATGGCTGTGTGAGTTTTTTAAGGGCTGTCATCAGTTGTGGCATACTAGGGAAAGGGCTTTGTGATAGCGGGAGACAGGATGTCTGTAGTCACTCACCTCCTCCATAGGAATGACCTGCGCATATCCCCCACCCGCCGCTCCTCCTGCAGGGAGATGAAATAATGAAGCAGGCTGACAAACACACAGCAATGAAAACACAAGACAATACGTCTGATAAAGCCAGACATGAGCTCGAGCCAAAATCTAGTGAACTGCCTCGCTGTGCACTGCCTAAATAAGCAGCATCCTAACTATCATAAAACATTACAAATGACTGGTTTGAAACTCTACATACTCTATATTTATACATATATCCATAGATAAACTATAAATAAATATATAAAAAGCATGCATATATAAATATAGATAAATTGTAATTATAATAAAATTACATTATGAATTTAAAAATACAGTGTGTCTATATATATATATATATATATATATATATATATATATACATACACAAAGTATATTTTTATTTGTATATTTACAATAAATTCAAATTACATTTTATTTCAATAATTAACTGTCTAATTTCATTTTTAATTCTTTTTCAGTACTGATAAATTTAGATTAACATTTCTCTCCTTTTCCACCATCTTGGATTTATTTGTTTTACTGAACTCATTGCAGGGCATTTTGGGATTGCCTATTCTACAAAGGACAAGTTACAGTGCCTTAAAATGAGTGCATCTTAGAAAGTTGCATAAATATAATGCCTACATTTTGGAGCAACCTACAGGAAGTGCATCTGTGATTCCCTGAAATGTTGTTCCGGTACTTATTGTTATCTATATACTACAATATTAAACTAAGGTAAAGCAAACACACAAAAACACACCTTTGACACCAAACGTTGGGCCCTGGGAAGGCTGTCGCAGGCAAGCAAAAGAGTTGAGCTTTAGATGAGCGGACAGGGCCTGGACAAGACCTATGGTCACTGTACTCTTCCCCTCACCCAGGGGGGTGGGAGTTATACTGAAAAACATAGACAGAGAACATCAACAACACATGCTTTCCCACATTTAAAGGGAGAAGGTTGTGACTATACATCTATTCATTCTTCTGCCTTTCTCTTTTCGTTTTCCCTGATCTCACTACATTAGACTGCCGGCATAAACCCTCTCCCTCAGTCTTTGTGGAGCGGCTCTTTTGGCAGCGCAGTAAAGGCATGCCAGTGGCTGACAGTAATTGAGTAGGCTGGGTGGGGAGGGCAGTGCTGCTTCACAGCGTCTGTAGGCAGAACAAAGAGCGAGACTTAAAGAAGGAGAGTTAAGGGGAGAGGGAAGGGGCTGCTGATAAAGCCAGGGGTCTGCGCATTCCCCACACACATGAAAGAGACCCTGGGCCCCATTTGGAACTGACCGAGCCACGCTTCACACACACGGATGAAAGGGAGGCTTCTGGTGGGTTCAAGAGCCAGCAGTAGATAAGATCCCTGGGCCCACCAATCACTCTCTCTAGGAATTTAGAGGCAGAGTACAAACGTGTACACGGACGTGAGCGTGAAAACATACAAACATTGACCTGAAGTTTAAACCCATTTCTCTTATTTAAGTTATTTCAATGCAAAAATGATCAATCTATCTGCCATTAACTGATGAAAAAGATTCCAGTGTCTTCAAATTGACAGATTAAAACCTGTTCAACAAATTAAGTCAATACAGTTTTGGTTCAACTTCGTTGTTCAATAAAAATGTGTATCATTACTTTCGTATTGTATCATTTCAGGGTGTGTTCACACATGTACTTTGGATCTTTTAGTTCTTTTGGTCTGAACCAAAAAACATTTAGTCCTGGTTAGCTCGGCATTCATTCATTTTTTAAGACTGAATCTAAAGATACAAAACAAAAAGCATAAGGATAAGGTGATAACCTGATTAGATAGCTTTATTAAAAAAAAAAAAAAAAAAAGACCAAATATCCAACACAATGCTTAGTGTCAGACTAATTGTGCTCGTTGCATGCGTGTACATATATATATATATATATAGTGGTATTTCTACCAGCTTAAAACTCACTAAAAAAAGCTTATGAAATATGCATATGAGTCAAAATATTGCCAGGAATTCTTGCATGCAAACAAAGATCTGCTGTAAAAACCAAACCAATCAAATTAAACTAAACCTTCCAAGCATAAACACACCCTTAAATAAGTAATATGAGATTAATTAAACTTCAATGAAAGTAAAAACTGATGTCACACCCTGCCACCAGGACATATTTGCCATTAGGCTGATGTTGGAGGCGGTTGAGGAGGGACAACTGGACTTTGGCTTTGGTCTTCCCGTAGGCCTCCAGCTCCTCTGGAAGCAGTCCAATCTCCTGAGCCAGCTGGGATATGGGTTTGGGAGTCTGTGCCCTGGAGATCTCTATATCACTGAGGGTTACAGAAACATGCAAAAAGAAAGATGGAAAGACCAATTAGCTCCGTGCACAAATGAACAAGAAAAGGTCTGAGTGATGCATATTCTGTAGAAACTAAAAGGCAAGGCTGCTCGTACCTAGGCACAGGTGAAAGTGGTTGGAGCTTTAGTGGGCAGAGCCTCCATGGCTGGTACTGCTGTTCTTGTATCCACCTCCTGCTGCTCCTCACTACATGCTGGCAGATCACAACAGCTACAATCATCTCAGTGAACACTTCAAAATGACAACTTCACTCATTGCATAATAATTATGTACACAAACTGTGCACAAATATAAACTACAAAAAACATACTGGCAATGACTATTTGATTTGGTATAACACTACCATTCAGAATTGAACAAAAGTGACAAAGATTTTTATAATGTTACAAAAGACTTCAATATCAAATAAAAGCAGTTCTTTTCAACTTTCTATTTATTGAAGAATCCTGAAACCCTGTCTGCACAAAAATATTAAGCAGCACAACTGTTTTCAACAATGATAATAATAATAATAGTTTATTGAGCACCAAATTCAAATCAAATTAATGTTTCAATGATGCAAACAAAACTTAATTCTGCTGTAAGAATGATCAGTTTTTCAAACCAGCATATCATAAGGATTTCTGAGGGATCATGTGACACTGGAATAATGCCTGCTGAAAATTCAGCTTTGCCATGCCAGGAATAAATTACATTTTAAAATATATTCAAATAGAAAACAATTAGTTCAAATTGGAATAATATTTTACAATATTACTGACTATATGTATTTGACAGTATTTATTTATTGATCAGATAAACGCAGCCTTGGTGATCCCCTTTAAAAAATAAAAACTTATTCCCAACTTTTGAATGGTAGTGTGTGTATTAAAAAAATGCACCTTTATAAAACTACAAATAATAGTTATAACTGTCAAATAAATTAATCTTTAAATTGGTAAATCACAGGTTCTTAAGGTTTTATATTAAATTGATAGAATAACCTATCCTATTTTAAAGACTTGAATAGAAAGAAGAAACAACAACAGGCCTCTCACCTGCATTCTTAGCGCAGCACTTAGAGGCCCAACTCCTGCACCAGATTCAGCTTCAGCCCTGTGCTCCCAGCTGTCAGGGTGTTCTAGGAAATAAGATCACAAGTATGAAAAGTTGGCCCGGACTGAGCATCTAAGGAAATACAATTAGTGGTGTCTTATTATGTTCCCACACTAATGGAATTTGTGGGTTATGGAGGAAATAGCATGGGCCTCTATATCCATTAAGATCTCCTGGAGATGGCAGGTAATGAAAGGTGGAGAAAACTGCGTGCCAAACTTAATCGGCTTCAGAGGAATCACATGCTTGTCTTTCACATCCATGGAACTACAATTATAATAGCTTCCTCGATTCTCAAATGGAACTTCTCAAGTAAGGAAGGGATGAGGGAGGGATCTATACGTTTTATTTTAGCAAAGTAAAAATCAGTTGTTATAATGAATGCCAAGCTTAATATCTTTACTTTGAAGAAATATACCTTCCATTAGGGCTGAGCTGAGGTTGATGACTGCCACACCCGGTCTTAACCAAGTGGGTGGGAGGCCCTTGTGGTCGGTCTCTAACAAAATCACCACATCCGAAACCATGACCTGAAAGAAAGAAAGTTAGTGTATGCCTGATATGATTTATCCAGATGTCCCTCCTGAAACAAAGCAGCATTGCCCTCTGCTGCTGAAAATAGCAAACTACACCTAAAACTGACCTGAAAAATAAATCTCCCAGTTATCAATTTACCTGTTTTTGCAAGTGCTTTGAGCTCCACTGGCAGGTTTGCACCATCATGCCATTGTTTTGCAACAAAAATTGAAGAGTTGCCTTCAGGGGTCCCTCAACACCCACCAGCACTGCCATCTTACCAATCAATGGGGCATCTAAAGGAGTGTTACAAAAAAAGTAAATACTGTATATTTAAACTGGCTCTAATCAATTCACCATAAACTCAACATTACGTTATGCTACAATAAAACAACTAGCATTCTAAAATCTGAGGTAAGATATTTTTGGACAGAAATTAACACTTATTCAGCAAGCACACATTGATCAAAATTGACAGCAAAGGCATTTATAATGTTACAAAAAAAATAAAATCCTATTTAAAATAAAAACTCTCTCTATACTGAAAAAAGTATCATGGTTTCCACAAAAATATTAAGCAGGACAGCTGTTTTCAACATTTACAATAATAAAATGTTTCTTGAACACCAAATCAGCATATTAGAATGATTTCTGAAGGATTGTGTGACACTGAAGGCTGCTGAAAATTCAGCTTTGCATCACAAGAATAAATTATGTATTAAAATATATTAAAATAGAAAACAGCTATTTTATATTGCAATAATATTTATAAATAAATTAAATTCATTAAAAAATAAAATAAATAAACTTACAGACCCCATATACTTTTGAAAGGTAGTGTACATTCAATTTTCGGAGGATATTTTTAATATATAGATATATGGGACATTCTACAGAATTGGTCTAAAGTCAGAGTTGGAAATGTCTTGAAAAAAATGTGTATTTTTCCAAAACATTTGTATGCATATTGTATAATATCCAAGGTACACATTTCTAGTAACTGTGCAGTTAATTCTCATATTGTATTTTCACAAAGTTTTGGAATATTTGTCCTCTCCCCAAATTGGTCACTATCGAAACACAGTAATAATAATACCAACAATACCACGAATGAAGTAAGACCCTTGAGCAAGGTACCAAACCCCCAGCTGCTCCCCGGGCACTGCAGCATTGGCTGCCCAAGTGTGTGTGCACTTGGATGGGTTAAATGCAGAGCACAAATTCTGAGTATGGGTCACCATACTTGGCCACACGTCAAATAAATAAAATAAATAAATAAAACAATTTAATTAGAAGGGTTATATTAGATTTTGCTTACATCTAGATTGTAAATATATTTTTTGGCTATTTTATTAAAAAAAAAAAAAAAAAATTTTTTAGAGGTAAATCAATATTTTTTCCTTTTTTACTTTTATATAATATTTTACTTTTTTCCAATATTTCAAGTGTAATTTATGAGATTTGTTGTATTTTGAATACAATTTTTCTTTGTAAAAGGCAAGAAGTTGATCACACTGATTTCAAAGTTAAGGATTCATTAGTTTGAATATACATTGAACCAAAAACTATCATAACATCTTAGTTGATAATTCAGTATACTTTATTTTTGACAAAACATCCCATGTTTCGATAGTGACGGCACATTTTCGGTAGTAACCGTAATGCTTTGGTAGCAACCACATCACATTATAGAATTTTAACTCGCATACTAAAATAAAAAAAAAAAAAAAATTGCATAACTGTACTAAAATTTAGTTTATTTTCCCCAAATATGAGGATTGTGTGTTCCCTTTTGTTACTACCGAAACAATGATGACATGTTTCGGTAGTGACAATTCTATGGGATAACAACCAAAAAACAAATATGTCAACCAAAACTCCACTAAATGTTTCAGTAGTGATACTTTTGAACCTAGCTCAATTACTGTGGGACAGCCACCTCCCAACTGAAAGTACCCATTAAATGATGATTTTATATATCATAAGCTTACTAATATTTTAAATATCATTGTGGGTTTCAATAGATAATAGAAGGATCTTAATAAACATCTAAGATTTGAATACTTAAACGCTTTTTAAATGTGTTTTTTGGTTGTGGGACACCAGTTTTCACCAATTCTGTAGAATGGCCCATATAAATATGGATATTTGCTTAGTACTCCATTCAGTATAATTAGCAGTGTTTATGAAACATTTCACCTTTTGAATGCAAATGTAATAACATACTGTATGCCGAAATGCATAAACAAACAGATACACACCGTGCCTGGCAAGAATCTCCAGCACAGCTCCAGCTACAGGTGAAGCAAAGCCGTCTCTCTGATCCCCCAACACCACACGGCCAACATTAAGATCAGAGACCCTGCAAACACATATAGGCCTATGTGACGTTGTGTGGAAAACATTCAGTTTCTACCCCAAAATTACACTTCTTGTTGTACTTTATTCAATTAAATAAAGTAAATGTATCTATAATACATTTTAAAGTATCCTACAATGAATATCCCTGTCATAAGAATACAATTATTTTTAATTTATTCCACGGTCTGTCTGAATACTCGATTCTGATTGGCTGGCAGGTATGCATTAAAACCGTTTAATGCACAGGTAGTTCCAAGTCAGTTTAATCACCGTTCCAAATTAATGCGCTGCTTTAATTGATGCACACAAACCCACACACATCACTCACACACACACACACACACACAGAGAGAGAGGTTAGAGATCGCAGATTGCGCTGCACACACACACTCAAACAAACTTGTCAACGCTGCCCCGTGACTTATTAATAAAATAGCCTAGAGATACTAGATCGCTACATTATATTCCTCAGCAACGAGGTGGTAAACTCGCTATTCTTGAAGTAACTAAACACGGCTTGATTGTTTGTAGAGAGACGTGCAAACGCGTACACACAGTTGCATCTCTCTCTCTCTCTATTTCTCTCTCGATCGATAATTAATTCAAATAAATGCTATAATACATTCAAATAAATGTGATCTTACTGCACTGTTTCATCTCTGTGTCTGATTTGAAGTGGGCAGAATGCTAGCGCTACCATCTAACGAGCCGTAATTGACGAAAATAACCATAATTTTTACCCTTCCGCACAAATATTGCACTGCAAAGAGCAATACTAGTTTTAACTTGTCTATAACTTGGCAAATGACCATGGAATAAGTGGGATAACCAACGGCTAGCCGTGCATTAAAGGATTTTAAATGCACTTCGCGGATGCAACCAATCCTTTAATGCACGGCTAGCCGTTGATTATCTATCCCTTACATATACCATACAATATCATGGCAGATGGGAAACATTCATAGCTAGAAAATTCTCAAATCAACCACCATTGGCACTATTATTTTTATTTTTGGTTACACACAAATAGTGAACTGTAAAAACTGTAGCTTACCCATCCACATCTTTCTGTGGCTTGATGGCATTACGGACACTTTTGGAGAGGAAGGACTGAGGAAGGTGTAAAAACATGCCATGAACACGAGAATCCTCATTTAATCTCAAGATCTCCTCAGTCACCTGCAGAATAAAGAGGATAGTTTCTGTTTAATCAAAAAAGCAACTCTAATTTGCTTTTCAGAATTTGCAGCATCACTGACCTCTTCCTCTGTGCACTGGTGTGGAAGACAAATCTGCATAACGTTCAAGCCGATCTATGTGGATACAAAATCAGCAGGTATATAACACTGCATAAGCTATTAATTTTCCCATTAATCTTATCGATAGCAAAACATCTACTAAAATGTAACGTAAAAGTATAATCTAAAGATTAGTGTTATTTGTATTTATTTATTGTATGTTGAACAGAAGGGAAGACAAAACAGTTATACCTTTCCAGCCATTTTCTTATTCACCTCCAGCAAACCGTCATCTTCACCAGCCTATCATAAGTAAAAGCAAACCAGCTTTTAGTGTCTCAGATTCATTCACATAGCACCAGATACACACTTTTTATCTAAACCAGGGGTGCCGCAGCCCTGCAGAGTTTAGTTCCAACCCTGATCCAACACACAAACCATCTAGTTTTCAAATTAGCCTGAAGGATGTGATTAGCTGGATCAGGTGTGTTTAATTAATGTTGGAGCTAAACTCTGCAGGGCTGTGGCCCTCTAGGAACTGAGTTTGACACCCCTGGTCTAAACACAAAGACACACCTGTATGATAGCCAGTGTAGGTTTGAGGCCTGGGTTGGTTTCTCTGATAGCTTTGAGCTCCTCTCTGCTCCTCTGAATAATGTCACTGTAAATGAGATGGACACAGAGTGCATATTTAACAACGAAGCACATAGAACATGCATGTTCATTAACTTCCACTTAGAGAACAAAACTTTTCATTGAATGAACATAAGACACATCCAATACAATTAGTACAACATTAGTTTTTATTATTATTATTATTTATTTTAATTTTTTTACTTATCAAGCTTATGAAGCTGATACACATTTTAAACAACTCGGTTATCTATCCCTGACTGCACTGTAGGAAAAAATCAATTTTAACCATGTATTAAACAGCACTCCATCATTTCCATTTGCCTGTTCTTGACTGCTTTTTAGTTTTTATTCTCTGAAATACAGACTAGGAACCTCAGATAGAAGCACAGCATTAGCTGCAAGTTTTAGACCGAAACGTGTATCATTAATATTAACACAATGATTGCTACTATAAACAAAAAGAAAGGTTTTTTTTTTTTTTTTACTTCCACAGCCAAGTAGATCTTCAACCTCTCTTAACACTTAAAGACAAGTTCTCCCTGTGCCTGCCCAGATGAGGTTTAAAACTTTTATACTGGCATCTCTTCCACACAAATCATAACTAGACTGGTGCTCAGTTTTTAACTATGACAGAAAGCAATAAAGGCAAAATAAATAAATAGTGATCAGTCTTATTCGCTCAGCTGATTATAATAATTTTAAGCAGGTTGGCCAACACATTTTGACTAGCAGCAGATTTAACTTATCTTGTCTTGTGTTATCGTGGAGTCTATTGCATCACTGTAAGCATCCTTTGTAAGGCTGGCAGCAAAGGCATCTTTACTGATTATTTTAACCCTCTGTAGCAGATACCTGACCTTTGACTCTGTTTACAGACATCAAAAAGATGCATAGGGTTCACTTGTAGGGTTTGATTGGGCAATGATACACAAGTTCCACACAGTTTTCATCTGTTAAAGACTTTCAGGGGAGACTGTGGTAACACAGTTCAATTAGTGTAACTCCGTTTTTTGAAAGCTTTACTATAATACCCATTTAATTAAATTGGGTCCTGTAAATTCTTTATATTGCATTCTACTTCTATAGTCTTACAACATGTCACACTGGAGATGGTCGTCGTGTACGACAGAGATTTCACTGGTGTAGCAATATATTTTCAAAAATGGTGTTATAACTCAACCTGTGTTACAATACTCCCATGTCTTTTAAAAAATAAGCTTTTCCTGTTTTAAATGTAGCAAAATCCTATATTACGCATAGCTACTGACTGTATGAATCTGTAAATAATGTCGGTATCGTGATCGCACACATACACTGTAACACTGACCTACAAATAACGACATGTTTTCAGCCTTAGTTAAAACAAAAGAAAACTTGAATTCATACAGTAACACAATGATAATATGCAGCTGAATTAGCACACAACACAGTTCATATTAAAAAGGGTGTATAGACGAAGACTAATGGGAGGCAGAAGTTACATCAGCTGGCGGCCAGACACCGGTAGCACGTGGAAACAAATCAACGCCAAGACAATAGATATTTCAGTCCAAACTGTTATTTTATGATATTTTAGAACCAAACTGTTACAATCACAAAAGTCATTCAGCGTGTTTTAGAAAATAAAAGTTGTGTCGCATTTAGGTTTAGAGACTTTATAGCGTGTGTTTTATTCTTACCAAACAGCACTTTCACACAGCGGTCCATCGTTTTTTCGTGGATGACTTTTAAAACTCGTTACCGTTTCATTTGTGCCGCTGGTCGAACTAGCTTCCCGAACCCATGGATAAGAAACCGCGCTGTTATCAGGTAACGTTGTGAGTCTTTTCTCAGAGTTTAATACTTTGACACCCGCTCTTGATCGTCGTATACTGGCGTGGCTCCGATGTGCATGGCGAAAAGCGACCGACAGTCTCATCTTTCCCCTAGAAAACGTCCACCGGGTCTGGGGTCTAAGCACAGTGGTGTCTGGTCTGATGCTCAGGTGATCTTGAGCAGAGCTGGACTAGCGCGTGCGTGCCAGACAGAGCGACTGCGCGAGCGCGCGTACTGCAGCCAAAGAGGAAACGCCTGAATAATTATTACAAGTCTGAGCAAGACAAATTACTCACATGGCATTGGGCAACTCTTTTCGTAACCTTATTTTCTCTCTCTTTACAAATCCGTATTACAGATTAGTATTTTTTATTTTTTTGGTCCCACTTTATATTAGGTGGCCTTAACTACTATGTACTTACATTTGAATTAATGTACTTATATTTAAAAAAATACCTATATGTAAGTGTGACCTTTTTTTTTTTTTATAAAATAAAAAAATATGTTTTGTTGTTTTAATAAGTGATAAGTGGGTTTGGTTTAGGGTTACTTGCATGTAATTATGCATAATTAATTGTTATTATAATAGTAAGTATATGTAACATGTATAACAAGGACACCTTAAAATAAAGTGTTACCCAAATGTATTTTTTCCTGAGATGAGATGAGATGAATTTTCAGCAGCCATTACACAGGTCTAAAGTGTCACATGGTCTTTCAGAAATCATTTTAACATGCTGATTTGCTGCTCAAGAAACATTTCTTATTATCAATGTAGAAAACAGTTGTGCTGCTTAATGTTTAGTGGAAACCGTGATACATTTTTTAATATGCTTTGATAAGAATAAAGTAAAAAAAAAAGATTTTTTTAAATAGCATTTATTGGAAATAAAAATCTTTTAAACAATTATTTATGTGTTTACTGTTACCTTTGATTAATTGAATGCATCATTGCTTAATAAAAGTATTAATTTCTTTCAAAAAAATAAGTCTGACCCCAAACCTTTGAACAGAAGTGTATGGGTCAACAGAACAGAATTTACATTACATCTTCCTGTTTATTACGCATCACCATACATTACACAGTTGTCCCTGGAACAAAATTTTAACAAAGTATTATATAGCAACATCCTTTTAGCAACTTTCTTTACAATATAGTCAGAAAAGTTTTTTGTATCTTGGCATGTGTTATTTTAATAGTTGTGAGCAGGGGACATCACGTTTCACACGAGGTGGGCACATGGGATCTAATTAGGGTAACAAAATTACACTCTAATTTATGACATATGCTACAAAACTTTGAATGAATGCACACCAAATGAGACATAGCTGATAAAACATTTGTGTACACATGAAATAGTTGAATCCATTACAACTAACCATCATCCAATACCTAACTTATCTAAAAAATTTACAGTTATATTGACAAGATATATTTTACATAAGAATAAACACTTGATGAAGGGCAAACCACAGAAAAAAGGATTTCCAAATCTCCAAAGGCACAAAATGAGTTATTTGCCACAACTGCAAGCTGTAAAAATGCATGTTTATAATAAACAAAATGTAAATATTTGAGATACTTCGGGTTTCAACCCCCACACACACAAAGATGAATATAAATTAGCAAAAATAAGGAATAGGAACAAAAAATTATAAAATAAACAAAAAAAGCTGATTACTTAGTATGCATTTTTTGACATTGTGATATCTGTGTCCATGTCATCGTTTCCGGAAGAACATTTTCTTAAACGGATTGCTCCTATCATGTCTCTTGGCTCGCTCCAGCTTCACAAGGACGTCCCTGACCTCCATCTCAGTTGACTGAACATTGGTGTGAATGTAGTCTATCATTGAATTCTGCTCTTCTACTAACATGGCCACATCCAGAAAAACCTCATGAAGGCTCTGAATGCGTCTCTCCAACTGTAGCAGTTCCGTATGTCGGCTCTCGATCTGGATGAGTGCAGACTGTGCCGTTTTACCTTCTGAAACCATGTTCTCACTGAAGATGTTCCACTGACCGCTCTCCAACATCTCTTCGATCTGGTCACCTGTGACCTCTCGGCCCACAATCTCCATCTGCCGTTGAATATACGCCTTGCAGGACTCCCTATGGCTCATCTCAGCGTCATTGTACTCCACCATGGCATCACGGAAACTGTTGCTTAAGCTGGCGTACTGTGTTCGGGCGATTCTCGTCACCGGTGAATTGACGCCATACTTTCCCTCTAACTCTTTCCTGTGGGAATCCATCTTGCGAAGGTGCACGAGCATCTCCTGTCCACGAGTTTTGATGTCAGCTGCAATAGCATTAGAGTCACAGGTATTAGAAGCACTAGAGCAGACTGTGCCTGTAAAAATATGCGAGTTTCGCTCCCTGAGACGCTTAACTTCCAGGCGGATGTACTGAATCTGACGGCGAGCCTCCTGTGCCTCATCAAAGACAGCTTCCATGTCAGGGTTGGTGCTGGGGTCCTGAGGAGGGTCAACATAGTCTGTGTTTTCTGATGGAGAGAGAGCTTGGGCAGTTTCATGGTCTGCTGCAGTGCCATTAGACAGTGATACTGCCTGGAGATGTCCAAGTCTGTCCCTCATGACTGGAATATTGAACTGAAAAAGTTTAAAACATGTTTGGTCTATAAATTCATTACAAAGCGAACACACATAAAACAGCAGCCGGTAAAATATACAGTTGGCTATATATGGGTAACAACAAAAAAACAATTCTAAAAAAAAACAGACGTAACCCACATGTAAGAATGTTTTGACTTGTGGAAAAGTACACTTGTGTCACTAAAAACCTGTCAGACAAGATAGACTTGTTTGTAAGTCCACGTTTAAAAATAAAAGTTTTCTTTTACTCTCCTTACGTTTTCTATTAGACTCTGCCTCATTATCATGCATTTTATATAATTTGAACAGAAGGCAAAAACCGCATTTTTATTAACTGTATTTAGTTATACTCAATAAATAAAGGGGAAAAAAAGAGTTTATTGATTTAGTAGCTACATAAAAAAGCGTCAACCAAATATTATCCCAAATACGTACAATCAGACTTGACATAGGCATCGCATCACTGGAGAAAATGTTTTAAACTCTTTAATTACACCTGACCTACGTTTAATGCTTGGCAACACAAATAGGCTACTCTACAAATAGGCCTACCTTAAATTATGTCCTTCTCTGTGTAATCTTTGCAAAATCCGCTTTGCAGGTTCCGAAAATCACGCTATTATCTGTCCAAGAAAAATAAAAATCACATTTACATTATTTCACCTCTTCTTGTCCAACACCGCGCGTACGTGATGACACAACACACAGACCCCGCCCCAAGTCAGGTGTGAAGAGATCAGTCAGGTGTGTCCGACAGGGGGCAGCAGAGACGAGACACTTCAGATGCGATAAGAACTGAGGGAACGTGTAGCCTACTCAATGTTCTTTTTTATTGTAAATAAAACACTCATCTTTTTTTCTTTTTTTTCTTTTTAATGTTAATATTAATGGATGTAGGCTACATTTTAAGTCTACTGCAATTGCGCTGGTCGTGTTGTTTAACGTACAGAGGATAGCCAGATTAATTGAGAAAGGCAGATAAGAAAACAGAAGAAAAAACAAAACATATTTAGTATAAACAACCAATATGCACATTCCCCGACCAGTTGGTTATTATATGCTAATAATTTAATTAATTATTAGGCTACAATTAATTATATTTAGGCTATTGGAAGAAAATATTTGGTTTTCTGTTTTGCCCCTTACATTTTTTAGTGAAGAAAATTTCAGTTTAATTTCTTTAGTTACACAGGCGAATCATCTACTTTCTGTCAACTATAACCTACACTCAGTAAATTAAAGCTCGAAGTTGCTCAAACGTTTTAATCCTTGACTTTGCAAACATTTGTGCAAGTCAGGGCCCAATATTAGGCTTCACAATTTGTTTTAATTAAATGTATTATACGACATGGAAGACATAAAGAAGGCATCGTACTCGGTCCCGTTTCGCAAAACAGAGATTATGTCAAGTGTCGCTGAGACTCACGTCTGACATTCTATTCAGCGAACAGGTTTGGCGTCACAGTTACGCCCTGGAACGCGCATTCCTTGCAGCTGCAGCCTTGAGATGACATATCGACAGAAGTGCTCATAATTTTGGACAAAAACATAAGGTAAGTACTTTGTAGAGAATGCCAATGAGTTTCCTTCTTTCTTTTCATCTTTTTTTTTCCAGCTCATCCCTTCTACTTTACTGATTTATGGATAATTAGGCTATTCCTGTAATAGGCCTAAATACATTCGTTCGAATGCTGTTAGTGTAAAAATGTAAAATGCTTGAAAATATAGCCTATACAACATTGTTTTATAATGAAACAAATGGTAAAATGCTGGCTTGAGAAACTTAATCTTTAAATCTTAAAAGATTTTTGAGAAGTTGGAAGAGACAGGTTAATGCATTTATCTTGTAAATTGTAAAGCTATTTTTGTTCGATGTTCGATATTTTTAGCTATCTTATTTATACGTTTCATAGTAAAACAATTGAAAAGAACACCATATGTAAAGAAACAAAAGCTGAACTATCAATTCAATCCATTCAAACTTGTTTGGTGAGTGACGCCAGTCAGAAATAGTTTCGCAGATGAACTTGTTAGACGTGTGACTTTTTCAGTGTTGAAAAGGAAGTATTATCTCCCCCTTTTACAGTCAGTTTCAGAAGGTACACAAGGAATGAAAATGATTTTATTCTTGAAAACAAGGACTACATGAGGGATAATGATGTAAATATGAACGTTATCATTATGCTATATTGTTTTAGATTGTTTAGCCTACTTCAGATCACATATTTTCTATCACCTCTGGTGGCACTGAGTGTCCTTTTCCGTTCATTCTCCCCTCTAGCAATCATGAGGGACAGATTGGATCATCTTCAGACCATTTCAGAGTCTAAAACCCAGCTAGAGGAGGTGAAATCAGACTCCTTCAGCAATGTGGACCTGGAGGAGGATTTCAGCCAACAGGCAATCATTTTTGACAACAGTGATGAGATGGACACTGTGCTCGATGAGGCTCAAGACACTAGACGTGAGATTCAGCTCATCCGCCTGGAGGTGAAGCGTCTCAGGGACCAAAACACACGCATACTTAGCGAACCGACTCGTACAACTCACGTAAAGCATGATGCCAATGTCATCGTAGGAAACATCAAGACCCGTGGACAGGACGTTCTGGCACGTCTACAAAAAATGGACGCCCACGCCAAAGAGCTTGAAGAGGAGAATGGCATCAACTCAGCTGTGGCGAGAATCGCCCGAACACAGTACGCCACCCTAAGCAACAGCTTCCGAGATGCAATGACAGAGTACAATGATGCTGAGATGGATCACAAAGAATCGTGCAAGCGTCATATTCAAAGGCAAATGGAGATTGTGGGCCGAGAGGTGACAGGTGACCAGATTGAGGAGATGCTGGAGAATGGTCAGTGGAACATCTTCAACGATAACGTCATGTCAGAAGGGAAGACGGCTCGTTCAGCGCTCAACCAGATTGAGAGCCGACATCGCGACCTGCTGGATTTAGAAAGCCGACTCCAGAGCCTTCATGAAGTGTTCATGGATGTGGCTATGCTTGTAGAGGAACAAGGACCCATGACAGACTACATCTTAAACAATGTTCAGAAAACAGATGCTATGCTTGGTGAAGTCCTTATCAAACTGGGACAGGCCAAGAGACATGACAGTAACAACCCATTCAAGAAAATGTTCTGTGGATGCTTTCCATGCGCTAAAACTTGAGTGATTTTGAACAGTGAGGACTTGTGCAATGGAGGGCTGACTTTTGTTTTTCAGTTTATCATTTTAAAAATGGGTAGCCAGATATATGTAGGGAAAAGGACCATAGTTTTCCAAAACTAAGCTCTCTGAGCGATCATTAAACCTGATGCTACTGAAGTGAACAATAACATATGACAGCAAATTAAACAGCTAAAACAAACCAAAGAAAGACAGTCTTCTCAACTTCACAACATACAGTCCTTGCTATTTGCCTTCATAAAAAAATGCCTTTTCATTTGCAGTTTGAAACTTGTAAACATATATGTAAATGCTAGAAATTGTGTAATATTGCAACATATGCATAGGCTATAATTTATTAACATAATTTACATTATTATATCTTTCATCATTCTAATGCGGCTGAACTGAATACGCACTTTCTAGACCTTTTTACATTAAATAATCCGGAATATGAAGCATTTGCCATGTTTTGCCATGTTTTCAGTGCAAGTTGATCACTGTTTTTTCAGCCAATTAGTTTTTCTGAAGCAATATCAGCTAAATAAAAGATCTTATATAATTCTTACTTGCTTTGTCTTTATTATTAAATTAATTGCATGTGGCAAAATGGTTGGGTCTTTATGGTTTTTCAAATGTAATTAGTATACTGGATTATCAGAAAATATTCTTGTTGATAGGTAGGCCAACAATATATTACAAATCTTTAATGAATTATTTTTAATACATAAGGCTATTCTTTCATCTTTATGAGTCAACTGGATATATATACAATATCATCAACAAATAAAACATTTTCACTCTTTTTAGTTTGCCTTAGCTAGAATGAGGAAACAGAAAATAACAGTCTAGGGTTTTTAAGTAGGCTACTTTAAGATAAATGTGTTGACTGTGCTATTATGACTGCCTTGTCACACTGATGAATTATACATTTTACTTTGCTTAAACTGTCATCTATTTTTAACAGCTTACAGATTTTAAAGCTATTTGGATATAAAACGAGGAACATTTCCTTGTTCCTGACAAATACCATACTTGCCACAGATGTGATCTACTGGAAACTTATGGAAAACAATCTTTTATTTACATTTACATTTAAGCATTATCAGATGCAAAGTGACTTAAAATGAGGACAATAGAAGCAATCAAACCAACAAAAGTGCAACAATATGTAAGTGATGTGACAGGTCTCGGATGGTCTAATGCAGCACAAGTTTTTTCTTTTTTAATAATAAATATAAAATACAAAGAATAAAGCATAGATAGAATAGAAATCGAAGAGAGTTGGTGTTAGATGGTCAAGTTGTTATTGATCCATGCTCCCATGTTTCGATGATTGAATTGCAAGTCTGTTTAACCTTTGTCCATGCCAAGAACTGCACGCATGGACAGGATGTGCCCCTCTGATCAAAATGTAAAGTGCATGAGCATGAACACTGAAGAAAACATAATGGTGTGACCAGTGATGTCGCTAGGATTTCTGGGCCCACTGCACTGATTTTTTCTGGGCCTCCTCAAAATCATGTTCAGGGGGATGGGGGGATTCTGACCCCAGAGACCATTGTTCTGGGCCCCTCCCAGCGACACCCCTGGGTGTGACTATGAATGTGTTGATGGCTCACTGTATGATAAATGAAATCTTTCACAATATAGCATGTAGAATGTGTACAAACATAAATAATCAATTACACAAAAATCAACATTTCCATTCATTTAATAACATTAGACATTATTGATCTTATTACACTTAAAAATTGTCAGTTAAATGATTGTCAGTTTTAAGGATACCATCCTGGTTTTTATATTAAAAATATAAAAATAAAGTTAAATGGCAGGCTTTTAAGGCTCTAACCAAACAATGAGAAAGAAAAAAACAATGACTACTGATCTTCACTAAAGTGCCTTGTGATTTCAAGTTTTTTAGTTCAGTAATAAGGCTCACATAGCTAATGGCGGCATGCAACTGTTACATGCCCTTTCCTTTTTTCTTTTTTATTCTCCGTCAGTTTCTGAATCAGCTTCTCCTCCTTTAAGAAAGAAAACACACACACACAAAAAGAGATATCATGATGAATTGTTAAAACTTTATAAATTCATATACAGTAGTGGTCAGAATTATTGGCACCCTAATCTGCATTGTTAATCCTTTTGATCTTTTATTTAAAAATTTCACAAAAATCTAAACTTTCATTGGATATTAAGAATTTAAAATGGGGGAAATATTATGAAATACCGTATTGTCCAGAATATAAGACGACCCTGATTATAAGACGACCCCACTTTTTCCAGATGTACCTTTCGGAAAAAGGCTTTTTGAAATCTAAATCTTTTTTTTTTTTTCTCTTTCTCTGTAAAACATTTTTCTTAAATTATTTTCAAATTGCATATTTTTCCTATTTTAATTTTTGTTTTGAAAGTATGGTAAATACTGGTAAAATGTACTAACAATGACATTGAAAAATATACACTTTTTTGAGACGGTTTCAACGGCAACAACATAAACAAACATTACTGCGCATGCGCGCTTTTGTGGCCCTAACTTAACTTCCGGTAGACATCCAAATACAATCAGTAACAACAGCTAGTAGATTATGTTTTGATAACAAGCAAAATATGTTTGCTGCGTAAATCAGACGGACTGAGATGCAGCGATAACTACTTGGACGGACTTATCAAAAATGCAAACTCATCCTCTGCCAGCAGGAGGCGCTTTAAAGCGGGAGAACTAGAGGTTTCCCCAGAAACGGCTTGGGCTGTACGTTACACAAAGCAGCGCTGAGCTTACAAACGCTGCTTTATCAGGCATATAACTTGCTAGATGAAATGAAAATGACATCGAACATTTTCTAAAGACAGTGTTCCTTCAGAAATACAGTGATATAAAAACACCCGCGCCTCGTTTTGATTTTTAAACGTGCATTACGTGCTCATGTTTATTCAACGAAGACATTTGGAAAATCGGTCCGTTTTGATATCGTGGCGGGTCGCCACAAATAAATAAATGTATGTGAAACACATCCCACAGCACAACAACCTGAGCCCAACTTCATTACTCATCACTTTAACTTTAACTGCGTTTGTAGCCGGCGCCACTAAAGCCCGGCTCACACTGTGCGATTTTGGCCACGATTTGGTCGTCTGGGACAAATTTTGAAAATCCTAAAAGATTCCTATAATCCTAGGCTAAAATCCGTAGTCTTTGATCGCTGGTTTGACATGTTCACCGACAGCCGATTAATGGCCGTTGCGATCAAATTTCACCTCCGACGAAATTCTGGCAGTGTCAGAAGATTTGGCAAACAGTCCTGCAGTGTGACTACCCCTACGATGGATGTCAATCTGTCTCCGTTTTTCAAGGCAAGCTATGAGCAGAATTAATGCTAGAGAATTATTCTCTCAGCCATAAATTCCGGCGCTCCCGTTCTCCGCTCACGGAATTCATCTGATATGTTTCTTTTTTATATAAACACTGGTTGCGCCGCTGTTTTCATCTGCGTGTGTATGAATATATACACTATTCTTCTTAAACACGCCGGTATTACCGCCGTTCGTACACTTTTCATGACAGCCAACATTTCGGTCCCGTGTGCAGTGCAGTTCGCGGCCACTGGACGTGTATAGGTTTATAATGTAAAACTCCGGACAAGTTTTCTTGTGCGCAGCCGTTTTTAACGTGTCTTGACTGTCGTACAGTCTGACATTAATGACAACTGAGATCCCATAGTGTGACATGATCATCATGTTCGTACAGTCTGACAAGTACAATCCTAAAGGACTTTTAAAAAATCGCACAGTGTGAGCCCGGCTTAACAAGACCGACAAACAAACACGAGTCACGACTCGTGCCGCTGTAAGCTTTTCTTTTTCTTTTGTTTTCACTTGCGATCTTTTCAACACACATTACATTACATATTTCATAGCACACTCGTTTTATGTGTTTTTGGCGCCACCTGTTGTTGTGGGTGTATTACTGACATGTCAAAGCCTAGACCCCGAATATAAGACGACCGCGTTTTTTCATAAGTATTTTCAAGAAAAAAACATCGTCTTATATTCGGGTCAATACGGTAAATGTTTTTCTCTAATACACATCGGCCACAATTAACGGCACCCTTTTATTCAATACTTCTTGAAACCTCCATTTGCCAGTTTAACAGCTTTATATTTTCTCCTATGATGCCTGATGAGGTTAGAGAACACCTGACAAGAGATCAGAGACCATTCCTTCATCCAGAATCACTCCAGACCCTTTAGATTCCCAGCTCCATGTTGGTGCTTCTTCTCTTCAGTTCACGCCACTCATTTTCTACAGGGTTCAGGTCAGAGGACTGGAATGGCCAGCAGAAGCTTGGTTTTGTGCTCAGTGACCCATTTTTGTGTTGTTTTTGAGGTTTGTGTTTGGATTATTGTACGGTTGGAAGATCCAAACATAGCCCATTATAAGATTTCTAACAGAGTCAGTCACTTATTGATTTTTTATCTGTTGGTGTTTGATAGAATTGATGATGCCATGTGTCTAATCAAGATGTCCAGGACCTCCAGCAGAAATATAGGCCCACAACATCAAAAATACAGCAGTATATTTCATTGTACACATGGGGTACTTTTTATCCCTGTGTTCACCAAACCCATCTTGAGATTTGCTGCTAAAAAGCTCATTTTTTAGTTTCATCTGACCATAGAAGCCAGTCCTATGTGAAGTTCCAGTCGTGTCTGATAACTGAATATTCTGTAGTATGTTCTTGGATGAGCGAGGAGAATTTTTCTTGAAACCCTCCCAAACAACATGTGGTGATGTAGGTACTGTTTGACTTTTTTTTTTAAAGGTTTTCTGACCCCGAGACTCAACTATTTTCTGCAATTCTCCAGCTGTGGTCCTTGTAGAGTCTTTAGCCACTCAAACTCTCCTTCTCACCGTGCATTAGGACGATATAGACACACATCCTCTTCCAGGCAGTTTCGTAACATTTTATGTTGACTGGAAATTCTTAATTATTGCCCTGATGGTGGAAATGGGAATTTTCACTGCTCTAGCTCTTTTCTTAAAGCCACTTCACTAATTTGTGAAGCTCAATTATCTTTTACTGCACATCAGAAATATATTTTTTGTTTTTTCTCACTGTTTTGGATGATTAAGATAATTTGGGCTTTGTTTCCCCTCCTATTTATATTTCTGTGAAACAGGAAGCCATGGCTGGATGTTCATAATCACCCTGGAGTGCTCAAAATTGTGAATATGAATGGGAATATACTTCAGAGATATTTTACTCATAAGAATTTCTAGGGGTGCCAATAATTGTGTCCAACATGTATTAGAGAAAAACATTTATTTCATAATGATATTTCTTATGATATTTCTTAATCCATATTTTTTAAATAAAAGATCAAAAGGATTAACAATGCAGATTAATTTTCACAGCCTTCTTTGATCATATTTACCAAGGGTGACAATAATCCTGACCATTACTGTACAACCAAGTGTAATCAAAGAAATGCTTGAAACATCTTTAGTTTACTCACAGTGAGGTACCAGAAGGAAGTGTGCTTGCCTATCGCCCATCTAAACAGCTGACTAAAAGGTGCTAGAACATGGAGGTGCAGGTGGGGGACAGTGATATATGGAGGCACATGGAAACCTAGACTGAAATATAGTCATGTTCTCAATTAATAACTGCTTCATCCAAATAAATGTTTGATTAATATGACAGTAGTGTTGTCTTCAAACCTGATGTCTTCCAAATTTGTGACATTCTTGGCTTTCAGTACATCTCTTCCCATATATGCCATCTTCTTCACTGCTTAGGATAATAACATTCAGATTATTGAAAATCCCATTTAATCACTGTATGTAAATATTGTAAATCAATTAATTGAAACATCAGCCCTGTCTTCAGTACGGTATTGCTTGTTAATTGTATTGCAATTATATTGTCTATTAATATCATCACGATAATCAATATATAATCAGTCTAAAAATAAGCTAAATAAACCAGAGATCAATACTTCTCAATACCTTCTGCTGGCTAGAAATACAAAAGCCATTCACAAAACAGTAATACACAATTTAATAATCAAATGCACACCCATCATCTTACCAAGATTTATATCATCTGTTTGGAGTGACAAACAGCTATGGATATGTTTCTTTGGTATAACCAGGTAGTGATGAGGTGCACCTGGATCAATGTCTTGGAAACAAACAATGTCCTCATCCTGTAAAAAAAGAAAAGAAAAGCGCATTACATTTTTCTTTACCTTGGCATTAAGAGTATATGATACTAATTATGTTAAAATCATTTATTATTATTGTATGTTACAGAGGGGAAACATTGTGAATTTGTTTTGTAATAGTTCAAAGTAACACACTTCACAATGTAAATGACTTAAAGCTGCGGAAGAACATTGTTGCCGGAGCTACTTCTCCCTTCCGGGCTACTCCGCGGCGGTACCCACCCGAACCAGTCTAACATAGTCCGAATATAAACACTTATTATAGGCGTACCGTAGTGATTCAAATTCAAATGACTAGGGTGGAACGACTACACCCTCCTGAGATCACAGCAGAAGTTATGACTCTTTAAAGATATTTTTGAGATAAGGACAATTTCATGCCACTTGCCCATTTTGAGGACGTCAAAAAATTGTTTTATTATGAATATTAAATGACTATATTTGCTTCTTTTTCATATTTCATAATCATATACCATATTAGTTAACAGCATTTACCTTTTTTTTCCCTAAAGCTCTTCCTCCTTTCCAATAAAAGCCTGCAATCGTGTTATTACAGAAAGTGAAAGGAAAGCTCTACTGCCGCTGTACTTTTTATGTCATTTGAATGAGAACCTCTAAATGACTCATTAATAATGTCAGTATAGAAATAAATACATCGAGAACAGTTTGTCCTCTATATAAAGCGCTTCGTGTATCACAGAACTATTCTCGACGGAACAAATCTTGATTATTTCCTTCCCTGTTCATCTTTCTTCCTTCAAGTTGAATGATGACTATAATGAACTCTTGAAGAACTGTCAAATATAGGCTATAGGCCGAATATTATAATGTAGAAAGAGGAGCGAATTTACCTAATTCACCTTTGAAGTTAAGCTACCCAGACAACAAGAAATCAAGTCGATAAAGATCAACTTACTTCCGCCAATATCTCAGTGGATGGATCGTCTCTGTTTGCGATTTTACAGAAAATACAAGTCTCTTCCCTGCAGTCTTCAGAAGAATCCTGCTTATCATCAGAGGCACACTTTTCTCCAGCCATTCACAGACTAGTGTTCGGGACAAATGAAACTACTGATCCCTCAAGCTCCCTTTAATTATGCCATATGTTCTTCCGTGTTAAAACTGTTTAACGTTCATTTAACACAATAACATATGAGCTCATTTATAACGCCCACAGTGCAGATTACAAAATAGGCCTGCTTTCAGGTCGTGTCAGAATTACTAAAACAACTGATCAGCGTTTGTTTGTCCTAATAAATTATTCGTGTCTAGTCAATGACAACGCTTATAATCACGCCGTGTTCTTTGTTGTTGATTAAGAAGATAATAAAGTAATTAAACACTATATCAAATACTCAACTGTTTTATGACAAAGAGAGCGCTCCAGGTTACAGTAGTAATAATAAAATATCAAAGCAAACAAACGTGTAAACTATATGGCCGCTGCCTCTTTTCTTTTTTTTACATTACGTCACTAGGGTCGGAGGTTTCATAGTTTTGAGTTTCAACTTATTGTTTCTCTTCAGCTATGGACACTTTTAGCCAGGATGATTTTTACACGCTCAAGTTTATTTAATACGCCTACTAACTATGTTTATTGACGCACAATAGCTATAAATATGTTCTGTTCATCTTAATTTTTCTCTTGATCACATATGGCTCGAAATCTCATCTCAGCACTTTTGATGAATAGCTATGCTGTTTTTTTGTTTGTTTTTCTAATCTACCAACATTTGAGATTTAGACAGTTGAAACAGTTTTGAGGTTGATTGATCTAATGGATATATCAGTGTTTTTGGATTTGTGGAGTATATTTTTAGTTTTAGTAAAATTATAGTTTTCATTTTAAAGGAAAAAGATCAAATGATACCAGAACTGGCACAGAAGGGACTAGGGTTGTTACTAGTGTTATTATTTTTTAATTTAATAGTTATTGTAATTTGTGGAATTAATTATTATTTTATATTATTATTTAATATTAGCCTATTATTTTCATGAATTAGATATTTTAGACACCCTTGCTAAATTCAAAATTCAATTTCAAATATGATTTATATTAATGACATAAAAAAAAGTTGGGGGGTTATCCCTCCTTTAATATTTTACATTTTGTGCAATAACAACTAAATTAGCAAATGTTTCTATTTATTTCCTGTAATAACACATTGCCTGATACATCACCATCAGGCACATGCTAAACTTATATGTTACATTTTGAAAGTAAATCCACATGTGTTAGGTGTCTTCCCCCACATCTTATTTAACTTGTTATTTTGCTAAAAAAATACAAATAAATAAATAATAATAATAATAATATAGGCCAATTAAAGTAGCCTAATTTATTATCATTTTGGATTATAGTTTAAAACATATAATAACATAATTCTCTATTGGAATGTCTGGATCTGGGACATGGGTAAAAAAAAAAAAAGTGTGTTTTGTTTAAGTGTTTTGAAAAGTAGCCAAAATAGATGATGAAGGCATGATAAAACATTTCAGAGATTGAATTTGAATTTCAAACGACACAAGAAAAAAAGCTGAAAAGTTCCATACCATCAGATGAAGTAAAAGAATTGTGCCAGCAATCCCCTTTGTACTATTCATTGTAAATTTTGACTGCCATGTGACAATTTTTCACAGGCTTTCATATCTTATATCACGATTTAACTGGTTTAGCCCAAGCTAAGCCTAAAATAATATTCAGGCCTACATTTCTTCAATTTTTTTTAATTATAATTATTTATCAGTTAATTTTTGTTTTGGCAAAGAAAGGTTACAAGTTCCCTCATACCTTGATATGCTGGATTCATTTCAATATATTGAAAGACTCAGTCAATATCAGACAGCAAACTTTAATATATCTTTTTTTATTTGTGGCAGTGTTATGACAGTGTGAACCAGAAATGAACCCATCTAAGCATATTCTCCCACTATTACTGAATGAAAATGTCTTGTGTAGGATGAAAATTCTTCATTTTAAAATACCACAAGTTTCCTACGCCCCATGAGGCCTTGCGTCAAAAGTGAGAGTGTCTTCAGTTCGAAGTAAACAAGCGGGACTGTCGGAGTTTCTCCGCGTGTGGAGAGCGTCAGCGCCGCGGATCATTTCATATACAGGTGCTGGTCATATAATTAGAATATCATCAAACAGTTGATTTATTTCACTAATTCCATTCAAAAAGTGAAACTTGTATATTATATTCATTCATTACACACATACTGATATATTTCAAATGTTTATTTCTTTTAATTTTGATGATTATAACTGACAACTAAGGAAAATCCCAAATTCAGTATCTCAGAAAATTAGAATATTACCGTACCTAAGACCAATACAAAAATGGTTTTTAGAATTCTTGGCCAACTGAAAAATATGAACATGAAAAGTATGAGCATGTACAGCACTCAATACTTAGTTGGGGCTCCTTTTGCCTGAATTACTGCAGCAATGCGGCGTGGCATGGAGTCGATCAGTCTGTGGCACTGCTCAGGTGTTATGAGCCCAGGTTGCTCTGATAGTGGCCTTCAGCTCTTCTGCATTGTTGGGTCTGGCATATCGCATCTTCCTCTTCACAATACCCCATAGATTTTCTATGAGGATAAGGTCAGGCGAGTTTGCTGGCCAATTAAGAACAGGGATACCATGGTCCTTAAACCAGATACTGGTTGCTTTGGCACTGTGTGCAGGTGCCAAGTCCTGTTGGAAAATGAAATCTGCATCGCCATAAAGTTGGTCAGCAGCAGGATGCATGAAGTGCTCTAAAACTTCCTGGTATATGGCTGCGTTGACTGTGGACTTCAGAAAACACAGCGAACCAACACCAGCAGATGACATGGCAGCCCAAATCATCACTGACTGTGGAAACTTCACACTGGACTTCAAGCAACATGGATTCTGTGCCTCTCCACTCTTCCTCCAGACTCTGGGACCTTGATTTCCAAATGAAATGCAAAATTTACTTTCATCTGAAAAGAGGACTTTGGACCACTGAGCAACAGTCCAGTTCTTTTTCTCCACAGATCAGGTAAGACGTTTCTGACGATGTTTCTGGTTCAGAAGTGGCTTGGTAGCCCTTTTCCTGAAGACGTCTGAGCGTGGTGACTCTTGATGCACTGACTGCAGCTTCAGTCCACTCCTTGTGAAGCTCTCACAAGTGTTTGAATCAGCTTTGCTTGACAGTATTCTCAAGCTTGCAGTCATCCCTGTTGCTTGTGCACCTTTTCCTACCCAAATTCTTCCTTCCAGTCAACTTTGCATTTAATATGCTTTGATACAGCACTCTGTAAACAGCCACACCTTTCAGTAATGACCCTCTGTGACTTACCCTCTTTGTGGAGGGCGTCAATGTTCGTCTTCTGGATCATTGCCAAGTCAGCAGTCTTCCCCATTATTGTGGTTTCAAAGAACAAGAGATACCCAGAATTTATACTGTAGGGATGGTCATTAATTGAAACTCAAATGTAAATATTCTAATTTTCTGAGATACTGAATTTGGGATTTTCCTTAGTTGTCAGTTATAGTCATCAAAATGAAAAGAAATAAACATTTGAAATATATCAGTCTGTGTGTAATGAATGAATATAATATACAAGTTTCACTTTTTGAATGGAATTAGTGAAATAAATCAACTTTTTGATGATATTCTAATTGTATGACCAGCATCTGTAGTTACCAGCTAACATAAACATTAAAGACTTGTAAAATAATTTTAGCTCAAAACACACTTTCAGGCTGCAGTAAGTGTTTGAAATGACTTCTGTGTGGGATCTGATGTAGATTAACAGCAAAGCAGAAATATGCGATGCAAAAGACTATGCACGCATTACCATGGTAAACATAGTAAATACGACCGCATCTTCTAAATGTGATGTAGATCTAAACTGTCTGTGACTAAAATAAACAGAAACAAACGCGACTAGGCTGTGTGTGTCTTTCTTTTGTGAAATAACAGTAAATACCACTTTATTTCTGTGTGACTAGTTATCAATAGGGTATATGTCGAACGTCACCTGACCAAACCCGGAAAACAGGTCTCATCGCTTCCGCTTGTCGGAGAACGTATTAATAGCAGTATTAAATAATGGCGATATCAATGGACTTTTAAGGTAATCAGTTAAATTAGCTAGATGTTTTTATTGTTGACGTTTTATTCGACTTTTATATATAAATGTTACTGAAAATAATAAAAATAAAAAACTTTTATATATCAATCCACATATGTGATGGACATTGGTAATGATTATCTTTAGTGTCTACTTTGAAGGCATCTTGAGTAAAACAGCTTCATATTTAACAGGGCATTTGCAAAACGCGTGAACCGGAAGCAAGGAGACCTGGTTAGCAGAATACGGAAGTGTGTTACGCATAACCCCTATCCTGACACAAACTAATTAGTCAATGTAGCACTTATTATTGTAAAACAGGTCTGAGGTTATTGGCCCCGCCCGGCCCGTTTAAAACACTGGCTCCGACAGTGGAAAAGACCTGAAAAAACTTACCCTGCGTCCCAATGTGCATACTATCCATCCTAAATTCTGTGTGACATTAGTAATTTTCAATACTATTTAGGGCAGATAGGGTGGATAGTATGCACATTGGTACGCAGGCTTAGCCTCTTCGCTAATTAGCACATAAAATACAATTGGTATACTACTTCCGCCGCCTCACCGGAAGTTTTACCCATGTTCTTTTTTACAGTAGCGCCCCCCGGAAACTTCTGGATTGCAAAGCTGGCTTGCTTTTTTAGAGTGGCCCGTTACTGCCCTCTGTTGGCTACAAATAGACAGAGATCAGGCTTACTGAGGAATTCCACTGAGACCAAAATTTTACATAACTTTTAAGCTTTCGGATGACGGAAAACAGCTCAAACACTATATATAGCTCGTAAAATGGCCTTATGCGGCAAATCATGTTAACGTTATAAAATAGCAATATGTGATGGTTAGTTTGTGGTAGGACTAATATATTTCTATGGCACACAATCAGATTAAAATATGATAAAAATGCGTTGTTTAAAAGAACGGCAATACAGTAGTTTAAATGGTATTATGTGAGGGGCTAACCATCTGGAACATGTTTCAACGGTAAATAAAGCGTCCCACTTCACCAGAATTCACCATTACCATAAACAAATCAGTACGATGTATTAATATATTTCAGAATTTACCTAGATTTTCTTTTTTCTCTCTCCCATTTTATCGGTTGATGGATGCTTTGTATTATTCAACGAGCCCACACGTGTCTCTATGTAGTTGTGCCCACTTTAGAATCTAGTCAAGACTTGAACGCACAAATCACACTTAGGCTATATCTATAACAAACAGCTGACATTTCAACGTCACCGAATTCAAAGAAATTAAAATTCTTTTATTAAACGCCAAAAGTCCCGCTGCAGCGCGTGGGCTAGACATCATGATGTGAAGCCCCGCGTGCTTACGGGACGTCCGTCATATCTCACGCGCGCTGCAGGTGCGTGGATGAACGCTCCGCCCCTCTGTCAATGCAAAAGACTGAAGAAAAGTCGCGGTCGAAAGCTGAACTACGTTACTGACACATTTCAAAACTCGAAAGCTCTGAAAGAGGGTAGCACGCGCTCCTGTACTTTCTGCAGTAGGCATATGTCTTTTTCAATTCAGACTTCCTGCATTTTTAGTTATTTGTTTAACTACTAGCTTTAACCATATTGGTTTTTACATTTAATTTAGTAGTGCCAAATTTTAAAAAAGCTGAATTATATACGCTTTTGCTTTCAGATGTGTTCAGATGAAGAGCGCTCGATGGCGGGGGGCTCCGGTAACGGAAAGTTGCGTCAATGGCTGATAGAGCAGGTGGACACCGGAAAATACCCTGGACTCGTGTGGGAGAACGAGGAGAAGAGTATCTTTCGGATTCCGTGGAAGCACGCGGGCAAACAGGACTACAACAGGGATGAGGATGCTGCGCTCTTCAAGGTACAGTCAGGATGAACGTTGAGGACACATGACACAGACACATGCAGCGTCAGTAAAGCTCTCATGTGATTTTAATAATATTGCATACAGTGCATACAGTACGTGATCGTTCATTTGTGTTATAAAAATACATTCAAATTCAATTCTTAACGTTGTCGAATTCAAATAGTTTTTTTTTACATTTCTGTGGTGCCTAAAAAAATGTCTACTGTTTGGAGTCAAAATCTCATTACAAGGCTGAAATCATTAAGTAGTGCAGTGTTTGCATAATCACTATTTATGAGAAAGTACGTTTTTTTCTACAGGTCAAACGTCTTATTCAGGATTCAAAAATTCAGTTTTTGTTAAATAATATTACCTTACTAAAATATGTTTGAAAACGTTTTTTTTTGAAAGCAACAATTAAGTACTAAGGAAATGGTCACACCACATCTATAAATAAAAAAATCTTTGAAAAATGTATGAAACCAACACAAAACCAAGGTTACTTTTCTAGAAACTTGCCACGTGTAATTTAAACTAGATTTCTTGAAAAAAAAAAAAGGGCATCCTAGTATAACATTGACCCATATATTGGCTTTCCTGCAGGCTTGGGCCCTATTCAAAGGCAAGCACCGGGAGGGTATTGACAAACCTGACCCACCAACTTGGAAAACACGTCTTCGATGTGCTCTTAACAAGAGCAACGACTTTGAGGAGCTTGTGGAGCGCAGTCAGCTTGACATATCAGACCCCTATAAAGTTTATAGGATTGTTCCGGAAGGATCCAAAAAAGGCAAGGAAGAAGAAAAACATCAAATGACATCAAGCGGTAGAACAGCTGTTTGCTGCCATTTGTCTATTAAATACTTTTTAGATGTGATGAAAACAAACAACCAAAAAAAAAATATTTTAATGTTGCAGGACCCAGATCTCTTGAAGATTCACAGTCCAATTCAAGCTCACCCAGTTATCCAATACACCCAACCTATGCACCAGCTCCATCTCAGGTTAGAATCAAACACAATCTTTGATTTGTGCGTTCCTATCTTTGCACTTCAGATCACCATATGTGCTTGTCATTACAGGTGTGCAACTATCTTTCTCCAGCAGACAGAGGATGGAGGGATTACTCAACCCTATCTGAGATCCCTTACAGCCAGAGTCCCTACACTTCACGCTGGGAACCTGGTACTTTGTGTGTTTGAGAGAGAAAGTACAACTACTGCAAGTTCAGATAGCATGCAATTGCATTGACATATTTCTGTATGTGCAGGGTACCAGTTCAGTGGCTCTTTCTACAGTTGCAATGCATCTGATCCACAGCCATCACCCTTCACCCTGGACACCAGCATGAGATCTGCTGAGGCAGTGGCCCTCTCAGGTACATAATTATAAACACACAGAGACAGTGACAGGCTCAATCCGGGTAGGTGGATTGATCTTTAAGTAGTAGAGACAGAACTAAAATCAGTCATTTTAAGTACTACAAATTCATTTAGGAATCACAACATTATGATGTACTGAATGAAAAATTTATATTTTGACTAAAGATTGCTACTAAAGATTTAAAGTCACAGTGTAACAGAAGTAGCAACTGATCTATTCTTCCATATTTTGAATGAAGCAGATTATCAAAAATGTAGAACAGGGGCTTGGTTCTATCCATCAGTTGTTGACTGGAAGGAGGCAAAGTGCAAATTTGGATTGTAAGAAAGGTGTTTAAGACTAAACAGTTGCAAAAGTCCAGAATACATGGTGTAGAATACAGAGAGAAGTTTTTACCAGACAATTTATGAAATTTTAATAAGAAATTATGTGGTCAAAAAAAAAGAATGAATGAATCATTCAATAAAATCAATAATATGCATTTAGAAAATAGATGAAATTTAATTTCATTCCGACTTTAACGGTGGTAGGAGGTGATCACAAGAGGCGTTCCATTGAATTCCATTCAAATGCATGCAAATATGGGAGACCTGAAATGCAAGCTCATTTGAATTCCGCTGCATCCCAAAATATAAGTTTGGTGAACTCTGACCTGTGAATTTATATCACGTGAAGACATGTGACCAATAGAAGAGTGATACGTCATGGTGTATTAAATGTGCAGGATTGCAGTACAGTGGAGTAGACTGCATATTTCTATATATGCTGAATTACGTTTTTTAAAAAGACGTATGTATGGCGTAGTATGACATCATACTACAGCCATTAAAGTGTCTGTATTGTGTATGTTCAAGTTTATTTGTTTACATGGGCAATGCACATTAATGAACATTACTGCAAATGTGCCAGAATTAGCCAAAATGCTATTTTTCATTTGACAAAATGTTAAAAAGTCACCCTAAAAAGCAAACAAAGCCTCTTATATTAATACAAAAAAAGACTAGAGTGACTGCTGCTTTATCAAATTGTGTTTAAAAAGTTATTAATTGAGCGTTAAGATGATGCCAGGTCATCGAAGTGTTTATTTAATTTGATCTTCTTCTCAAATAGATTACCGCCTACATGTGGTGGTGTTTTACCGGGAAAGTCTGGTGCGAGAGGTAACAGTGAGTAGTCCAGAAGGCTGTCAGCTGGGGCCTAGCAGAGAGGGACAGGCGTACTCTTCACCCGGGGCCCCAGAGCTGATTGAACTCCCTCATGCCGAAGGGGCATCTCTGGAGCGTGGCGTTATACTCTGGATGGCCCCTGACGGGCTCTACGCCCGCCGCCGCTGCCCCTGCAGGGTGTACTGGGAGGGAGCTCACGCACCACCTACCGACAAGCCCAACAAGCTGGAGAGAGAGCAGAACTGCAAACTGCTGGACACTCATCTGTTCATAACAGGTTAGAGCATAGGAACATATTCACGTATAAGGCATCTGAGGTTAATTACACTAAGATTATGATAAATGATCTGATGCCATTCATTGGAAAACAAGCAGAAAATAAATAAATACATGAACAGGTTACTTCATCACTCATCGTTTTCAGTAAACGCTGACAGTCATTTATGGTAAATCTTTATAACGGTCTATTAATTCTCTGTTTGTATACATCACATTTGCACATCTCCAAAATACACACATTTTACTGTAAACAAACACGTCAAAAAACTTTTACAGTAAATAGTGTGTCACATTATCTGTGGGTTGATATTTAGTGACAGTCACTCAGTCAGTCATCTATGAGTTACAACTCATTCACGCCCACCTTCTGTCATAGATTCACTGATTGTTGTGATTCTCACAAAACTTTCCAGCATATGAACACGACTCAAATACCACAGAAATCACATGGGCCACATTACACCTAAAGCTCATAGTATGGAAAGCAAATGGAGAATGAGAAACAAAATCTGTATTACAGGAAGTGATAAGATCATATTATACTTTACCCAATGGCTTAAGAAACGTTCAATTACATGCCATTCACAAATAAACACTTTGTAACGAGGATGTACTTAAATATTCAAGATTCAGGATAATAGTTTAAGATTTTATCATTTTGAATGACCATTAATCTGAGTAACCTAACACATTTTATACAGACATTCAAAAGTTTGGGGTCAGTATGATTTTGTTTTTAACGGAATTGATACTTTTATTCAGCAGTTTTATGCATTCAATTAACAAAGATATATTTAAGACATTTCTAATATTGCAAATGTTTTCTATTTGAAATAAATACTGTTCTTTTGAAACACCTGTTCATTAAAGAGTCCTGGATTGTATTGCTGAAGTTCTCACCTGTCATTGGATGCGATTAAAATGTGTCCTCCTCCATATCTTCTGTAGAGTTGCAGAGTTACGCCCTGCACGCTCGTCCTGCTCCATGTTCTCAAGTCCTGCTATTCTTTGAGGATGAGAGCACCGATGCTCAAAGACCAAGAAGGACCTTCACAGTGCAGGTACATTTCTTTGGTTCCTTGTAATACCGATAAAGTTATGAACAAAACATAAATGATATTCATGTCATCTTAATTTGCTTTTGTCATCATGTCACAGGTTGAGCCACTGTTTGCTCGTCAGCTTCTTTTCCTCAGTCATCCCGGCAGCATGAACTACATCCGCAGCCATGAGCTTTCACACCTGCCTGCTGAACACACCCTCTCCCCGACCCAAGACTACCACAGAGTCATCACGCATCTCCCTAACAGTGGCCCTCAAAACTGACTCTGGTGGCTTGTCACTTCGCACTTAATCCTGGATCATCATCTTGTTTAACCCAGGGTTAAAGCAAGTTTTAATCCTGGGTTAAAGGGATAGTTCACAAAAAAAGAAAAAAGATTCTGTCATCATTTACTCACCCTCATGTTGTTCCAAACCTGTAAGATTTCCATCTTCTGTGGAACATAAAATAAGGTATTTTGAAGAACATTGAGAACCAAACAACCCATTGACTTCTATTGTATTGACAAAAAAGACATTTCTAAAACTGCTTTTATACAGGTTTAGCATGAAATGAGGGTGAGTAAATGACAGAATTTTCATTTTCTTGTAATTTTGAAAGGAGGTTAGCGCCATTTTTAACTCAGGGTTACAAAGCTTTGCTTATGAACAGATGATGGACAAGCAGTTATTGAAAGACTTTACATGCTCAACAAGTGCCATACTTGTCCAATCAATGTGCGAACAAGATTGTTAACCCAAGGTTTAAATATGTACAGTGAAAAATCTAAAACTTAAAAACCCAGGACAAAATGTTAACCCAGGATGAAGTTTAAACAAGCTTTAAACAGGCCTGTTAACCCTGGGTTAACTGTAAAAATCGCCCAAGTCTTGTAAGCTAAAGTGTAAAAGGTAAATTTTGGAAGCCTCTCGGGATATTATACCTGGATAATCTGGAGCGATAACAGACGACATCAGATGCAAGACCGTTGTCATGTTTAATACTGAGAAAGACGTAAATGTGTGTACAACTCACAAGGATGAATGATTGTATTATGTCGGCATACCGTCAAATGTGTGGGCTGACATGACAAAAGAATGTAAAGTGTGAATATTAGCTGTGTTTGTTTCTTGCAACATTTGTGTTTGAGCTGCATTCAGAATATAAAAGCCAAAGAATTTGATGTATATAGGCTATGCATTTAGAAAAAACCTTTGTTTTCAAATTGCAGTTCTTTTATAAAAAATTTTGTGTACAATTCTGACAATGTTCTACTTTTTTATTCCACTACTTTTGCTCTTTTATGTTATTGAAATGCCTCAACATTGATGACAACTTTGGTTTTAATAATAAAAAAAAAAAATGTAGAAAAATGAGTGCATGTGCTCTGATTCCTGACCTGTACAGGGTAAAAATCACACCTAAAATATTAAGCAGCACAACTGTTTTCAATGATGATAACGATAAGAAATGTCTTCATTACCAAATCACCATATTAAAATGATTTCTGAAAGATCATGTGACCCCAAAAACTGGAGCAATAGCTACTGCAAATTCAGCTTTGCCATCTCAAGAATAAATTACATTTTTAAAAATCTATTCAAATAGAAAACGGCTATACTAAATTGCAATAATAAGACCTTCATTCATCTTCTGAACACAAATTAAGATATTTTTGATGAAATCCGAGAACTTTCTGACCCTCCATAGACAGCAAGGGTCCTACCATGATCAAGGCCCAGAAAGGTAGTAAGGACATCATTAAAATACTCCATGTGACATCAGTGGTACTTTTTGTGTGCAAAGAAAACAAAATGGAGGGTCAGAAAGCTCTTGGATTTCATAAAAATAATATCTAAATTTGTGTTCCGAAGATGAACAAAGGTCTTACGGTTTTGGAATGACATGAGGGTGAGTAATTAATGACAGAATTTTCATTTTTGGGTGAACTATCCCTTTAAAGTTTTTATTATATTTTGGGTCAAATAAATGCAGCCTTGGTGACTTCTTTCAAAAACATGAAAAAATCTTACCGACCCTAAACTTTTGAACAATATTGAATCTCAAAATTATAGCACTGTTTTTCTCTTTTCCACTAATTTTGCTTTTAAGTTCACCTCTACTAGAGAGGATTCTTTCTAAACAGAATTGGACATAATTTGCCTGAGCCTCTCCATCACTGGTGGGCTGACTGTGGTTAACTAAGCTAAGCCTTTGTAAAACACAGAAGGGGAATACTTTTAGCCCCCACTACAAACACTGGAATCCCCATGAACGTGTGTGGATCTGGTGGGACGTCAAGCCCTCGTTTACATTGAGCAGAAGCAATATGTTATCTGCAGAGAATATAGACAGGGTGTGTGAGCAAGTGACAGCACACACACAGGATGGTGTTTGTGGTTTGGAGACAGGATGGAGCGGGCAGTCTCAACTTGATGACATCACAGAGGAAGAGGCAGACTGACAGAAGTATATTTTATTCTTCCTTCTCAATGAAAACAGCCAGAATGCCTCATTGCTTGTTGTTTTGTTGCCCTTAAAGCTATAATGAACAATGTTGTGTACTACGTGAAATTGAAAACTGATTGGCCTAATTCCGATGTAAAGTAACTAATCAGGTTGAAAAAAGTCTTGAAACTATGCTATAGGGTGAGACTGCTCACTTTGGGATGTATGGGACATTCTTAGAAATTTTCGAGATGTTTTACATAAACAAAAATTCTTCGAGTTTTCCACTGTTTATGGGCTTACAGCTCTCAATTACACAAACATGTTTTGGATAATTTTCCGCTGCCTACAGAGCGGAAAGGTGCAATCATTAAAAACTTCCCTTAAGCTGTACAGCCTGAGATCAGTACACCCACTCTTTCACCTGGTGCCGCACGTGGCTTTGATGCTGTTCTGTCAAATTGCTTCCCTTAAATGAGTGGGTGTTAAGTGCTCTAAATTTAGAAGAATAGAAATCAACAAAAAACACTGTTGGGAAAAAGCTATGTTTGCGTCATTTCACAACAAATTTTCAGGTTCACACAAATAGCGGAATGAGTTATGAGACGACAAAGGTAAAAACAAATATTCAGATCATTGTAGAGAGTTTATGATGGCAGCCTGTGCTCTTGTATTATAGTCAGTTATATATTAAAACTCCTAAACCACATGCCAATGCTGGGTTACCCGGCATTTAATAGCAGTTTACAGCAACGGACAGCTCCCAATACTGAACACTTCCTCCTGGGACAGGTAAAATAACCCCTGCGTTGCCAAGGAGGGGCAGGGTGTGTATCTTTCCGTCTGACACTAGTCAGGGTGTGTGCATGAATCGCTGATCGTGTGGTCGTACTAGACTTCAACATAAAACGACTCTCTTAATAAAAATGAGAACAAGAGTCATTTCAGAACTCAACAGTTTCATCCACCAAGAGCAAAACTCTTGCCAAGACTATCTCTCTCACACACACACACAAATACACAAACCTGGCAATTACTCTAGCAACTGTCTTGCACATCAACGTTTGCAGAAAACCCACTCTGTGTAAGAGCACATAGATTTATTTTGGTCATTAAGGTGGACAAAAAGGCAGTACAACAGGCTGCTACATGCTGACAAAAACAAGTAGAAAAGGCTAGATTAATGGCACTATATTGACTTTTCATGGTTCTTAATGTTTTTAAAACTGAAATGGTGTCTTAGTGTTACAACGAAGAGGCGCTGTTGAAATGTTGGGGTTTTGTGAAGGCTTATCGTTTCACAGGCTGAAAAGAGGCAGGCTTGAAGCAGTTAAGCTGTAGCTTCATGCTACTCTTAAACTTATTCAGTAGCTCCTCCAAGAGCCTGAGAAAAGAGAGAGAGGGACGTATTAGAAAAAAAATGGGAAACTATTAAACAAGCCAAACTTAACCTCAATAAACAAAATCATCACTAAAAGACATCTGTACTTATTTGCAAGTTGAATAAATTATCAAGTCTGAGACACTATATTCAAATAAGCACTACTGTGCCAGGACACCCACTCAATTCTGATTTTCTTTTATATTTCACCAGAAAATCTTGAACAAAATGTGTCCTGGTTTCCACTAAAACATTAAGCAGCTCAATTGTTTTCAACAGTATTATAATAATTAGAAATGTTTCTTGAGCATGAAATCAGCATCAGCAATCAGTATGATTTCTGAAGGATCATGTGACACTGAAGACACTAAAGATTTAGCTTTGCCATCACAGGAATAAATTACATTTATATTTAAAAACATATATTGATGGTAGTATTGACAGAAGTATAATAATAATAATAATAATATAAATGTATTTTGATTAAATAAAGTATTTAATGAGAATACGAGACTTCCTTTAAAAACATGAAAAAAAAAAAATTCCAACCCCAAACTTTTGAACGTTAGTGTGTGTTAAAATATGTATTTGCTTGAATCTGTAAGTCAACTTTTTTTTAACCGGCAGTTATATCTGGTAGTGTTACAACTTACATAACTCCGTAACAGCTATAAATTCATAAACACACTTTGGCTGGAAAATGATGGCATGCAATCCAAAACATTACTGATCTGTTTACAATCTTCAGCCCATTTAAAATGCAATTTCGCATCTTAACACAGGCCACTTTCAGTGCAAGTCAGTCACTACGGAGAAAGCCATGCTTTCATACAGTTTCATACTTTTAAGTGATTTATATTATCAGGACTTGCTCAGCTATTTATAATTTACACCCTCAAAGTGGTCAAACACATGGCAATTTATCAGTAGCATGTGAGAAAAATTTAAATACCAGGATGTTCCCATCATCTAAAATAAGAGTAAACCGAACACTTGGACGTCATGTCATGACATTTGAGCTCAGCGCTAATTATCATCATCTCTGATGACTAACATGCGTTTAAAATAAATGCTAATGTTACTGTGATAACTTACTTCTTGTCAGCTCCACTCTGTAGCTGTGGTAAAGCTTCCAATGCCTGCTTAAAACTAGTGCTGAGACACATATGAGACAACATCACACACCCACATTATACTAACACTTTTTGGTTTTAATGGTAGTAAGACATCTGTGTTGAACGAGTTTTTTTATCTTACCGACTCTCTGATGTGAGGAATGGCTCTATGGCGTCTAGCAGTGCAGAGATTTCCAAACGAGCCTAACCAGAAAAATATTAATGATGGTGAAAAATGAAGATGTGGGTTTCAATACCTTAAGATCAAATGCTAACTGTCCTGATAAGTGTATATGAGGGAGGTGTGACTTGTACCTGTAGTGCACCATTTTTACTAAAGGAGGACACACACTGCATCAGACGGCTCATTTCTTCAGCTACAGCCTCAATGATCTTTGATAAAACACGAGGAACCAGCTCCTTGGAAACCGTGAAAACCTGAAAGAGCAAAAAACAGAGATTCTTGGAGACTCTGTCTATTAACTTCACCAATATGGCTGCTGTGGCATTCTTAAGGTGTAAGATAACAGCGTATCTTTTAAAGCAAAGACGAGTGATTTGTCGACTGAAGGTTTGAGAATCTCACCTCAGCATGAACAGAGATAATGCTGACCAAAGCCTCCTTCAAGTAACTCCTCACACCTGAGTCAGAAAGAGAGAATAATAAAAGGTAGATCAATGAGTCTTATCAGCTTCTCTTTTGTCAGAAGTCTAACATACTCCATACTGAGGTCAAGCAAAATAATCCCCTTTAACATATTTCAAATGTTTGTTTATTTACTTTCTTTGCACTGTTAAAGTAACCACTTCTTGGTTCTCTATGTGTGAAATCCAAATTTATAAGTCACTCTAGTGGTATTAAATACCATGCAATGCTTAATAATATAAATCACATGATTTTTAAGGAGCAATTAAAAGAACCAAACTTATATTATTTTACCATTACAAAAATATTTGCTCTGTAAGACCATTATAATTATTATTTCAAAGAGAATATTTCACTACAGTTCAAAAGTTTGGTGTGAGTAAGATTCTTTTACTATTTTGGACAGGTCTCTTATGCTCACCCAGGTTCACTTATCTGATACAGAAAAACATTAATATTGTGAAATATGATTACAATTTAAAGCACCTGTTCTATTTTAATATACTTTAAAGTGTAATTATTCCTGTGATGGAAAAGCTGAATTTTCAGCAACATTACTCCAGTCTTCAGTGTCACATGATCCTTCAGAAATCATTCTAATATGCTGATTTGGTGCTCAGGAAACATTTCTTTTAGATATCAAATGTTAAAAACAGTTAAATATTTTGTCGAAACGGATTCTTTGATGAAATTGTTATGAACAACATTTATATACAGTGGTGTGAAAAAGTGTTGGCCCCCTTCCTGATTTTTATTTTTTTTTGCATGTTTGTCACACTTTAATGTTTCAGATCATCAAACAAATTTAAATATTAATCAAAGATAACACAAGTAAACACAACATGCAGTTTTTAAATTAAGTTTTGTATTATGAAGGGAAAACAAAATCCAAACCCACATGGCCCTGTGTGAAAAAGTGCTTGCCCCCTAAACCGAATAACTGGTTGTGCCACCCTTAGCAGCAACAACTGCAATCAAGCGTTTGCGATAACTGGCAATGAGTCTTTCACATCGCTGTGGAGGAATTTTGGCCCACTCTTCTTTGCAGAATTGTTGTAATTCAGCCACATTGGAGGGTTTTCGAGCATGAACCGCCTTTTTAAGGTCATGCCACAGCATCTCAATAGGATTCAGGTCAGGACTTTGATTAGGCCACTCCAAAGTCTTCATTTTGTTTTTCTTGAGACATTCAGAGGTGGACTTGCTGCTGTGTTTTGGATCATTGTCCTGCTACATAACCCAAGTTCGCTTCAGCTTGAGGTCACGAACAGAGGGCCGGACATTCTCCTTCAGGATTTTCTTAGAGTGTAGAATTCATGGTTCCATCAATTATGGCAAGTCATCCAGGTTCTGAAGCTGCAAAGCAGCCTCAGACTATCACACTACCCCCACCATGTTTGACTGTTGATATGATGTTCTTTTTATGAAATGCTGTGTTGGTTTTACGCCAGATGTAACGGGACACACACCTTCCAAAACATTCACCTTTTGTCGCATCAGTCCACAGAATATTTGCCCAAAAGTCTTGGGGATAATCAAGATATTTTTTGGCAAATGTGAGACGAGCCTTTGTATTGTTTTTGGCCAGCAATGGCTTTTGCCTTGGAACTCTCCCATGGATGCTGTTTTTGCCCAGTCTCTTTCTTATTGTTGAATCATGAACACTGACCTTAATTGAGGCAAGTGAGGCCTGCAGTTCTTTAGATGTTGTTCTGGGTTCTTTTATGACCTCCTGGATGAGTCGTCTTTGTGCTCTTGGAGTAATTTTGGTAGGCCGGCCACTCCTGGGAAGGTTCACCACTGTTCCAAGTTTTCTCCATTTGTGGATAATGACTCTGACCATGGTTTGCTGGAGTCCCAAAGCCTTAGAAATGGCTTTATAACCCTTTCCAGACTGATTCATGTAAACTATTTTGTTTCTCATCTGTTTATGAATTTCTTAAGATCGCGGAATGATGTATTGCTCTTTAAGCGTGCTTCACTTTGTCAGGCAGGTTCTATTTAAGTGATTTCTTGATTCAACAGGTCTGGCAGTAATCAGGCCTGGGTTTGGCTAGTGAAATTTAACTCAGCTTTCTAAAATAATGTGGTTAATCACAGTTCTTTCATGATTTAATAGGAGGGGACAATTCATTTTTCACGTAGGGCCAGGTAGGTTTGGACAGCTTTTTTCCCTTAATAAATGAAAATTTATTAAATTTACTTGCATTATCTTTGTGCAATATTAAAATTTGTTTGATGATCTGAATCTTTCAAGTGTGACAAATATGCAAAAAATTTTAAAATCAGGAAGGGGGCCAACACTTTTTCACACCACTGTATTTGAAACAAAACTTTTGCAACATGTCTCACTGTGATTTTTGATTAATATAATGCATCCTTGCTGAATAAAAGTATTTAGAACATTTGTTTGTCTATTTTGGAGCTAAAGAAAATGATTTTTCAAACTGATTGGGAGCTAAATCAGAGCAGTGGTGAAGTGTAGTGGGTTGGTTTTACACAGTTCAACAAGTTCTTCTTATAATGTCTCATAAGCAGGACAAGTTCTTGTAAGTTCACAAATGATTCACATAACCAATAGCATTTAGTCAAGTATGCACCAACAGACCCAATCATACTAAAGATACACACCACACACACACACACACACACACACACACACACAATCATGACTGAAACTGATATAAAAGCAATGATGGCAGACTGAAACTGCAGAATCAAGACTAGCAAAAGTGTCTGTGGAACTTTCTCTATTAGTACCATCTCCATGGTGATGGTGTTTCAAACAGACAAAGTCTTCTAGAAACGTCCACAGAGTGTTGTCAACATGCAGGTTACGTGATTGAGGTGTGTGTTACCTGTAGGTGGCAGGCAGTCCTTCCAGTCAAAGTATCCTGCATAGATGCCAGGCTCCAGAGAGCCGACGATAGGATCGGATTTTTTCTCGACATATGTCTCAAACAGATATTCATCCAGCTGTCTCAACGCCTCTATGCTGACCTGAAGAACATGAGCATGCATTCATTCAGTTTAATCACAAACCACTGGCCATACAAGATTCTCTCCTGTAACACAGAAGTGCATGTGACCTTAAGTAACCATTAAAATCACACACGATCACTGCTCATCACACACTTTGTTGCAGAATGAGTAGAGACCACTCATGCATGTCCATCATTCTGATGTGTGTTGAACTTTAGGGAAGTCCTCAAAAACCAGAATGGAAAGCACCATCTCAAAAGGGGACAAAATCTCTGGGAACTCAGTAAAAACCAGAGATGGACATCTGTCCTGACAGATGAATGTCAATCTTCTCTGAGTAGTAGTCCAAATGCTGTTTTAAAAATACATTTTTAACTAGACTTTGACATATTTTGAAGAAAATGAAAAAGCCTTGTCCATGCAGTTTGTGCATGGTTGCAAGATTGTTGTTATTTGGTGTTCTGAGTGTTCTGTTGTGTTGCTATGCAGTTCCTGGTTTTGCACAAATAACCCAATTCCCGATTCCTGAATTTTGCTTTAAAATTAAGTAACTTTATTTTATTTTTCTTACCCCATTTGCAGATTTTGCAGAATTCTAAAGCTGCGGTTTAAAATTCAGCGATTAAATCAGGGCCGGTTCTCTGAGCTGCTGGTTTGTAGTAGGTAGATCAACCGCGGTGTCCAACTCTATCAGGCAGATCCCTTTCTGCACTGTCATTGGTAGCTGCTGCTCTGCTAACGGTCACTGTCAGTGTAAACCTTATTTTAGAGTAAAGGGTTTATTCAAATCCTTTATCATAATTAACAATAGTGATGCAGCTCTAAATGACTTTGAAAATGACTTTAATGCACAATTAATAATCAATGCTTTTTTTCTTGTCTGTACTAAGATAGATATGTCAGAATCACTTTATGATCACGTAATAAACCTCTCCCATGAGTCATCAAGCTCTTATTCAGAGTTAAATCTCTCAGAAAAGAGCAATGCAAAGTGTGTTCTCATTGCACTTCACTGATCTACACAAACCCTTTGAGCCCATCACACTGATTCACTACGATCTGCATCAAAACCATCTGCATTTACTGGAAAGGCCAACCATAACCTTTCGTGAGGGCTTCACCCTCTCCTCTGCACGGCGCAAAAGCCACTTAGGGTGAGTGTGTGCAATGCCGCTACGAAAAACCCTTGAGCTTCTCCTTAATCTAAGTGAGTCATTCTCACTTCAGTAAAAGATACATAAATTGGAAACACATCTGTTATCACTTAGAAAAAAGAAAATGCCAACTGTGGACTGGAGTAAAAGGGAAGTGTGCATGTGTCTTTGTACCCTGATGATCTTCTCTGCAGTGGTGAAGCCGTTCTTCTCGAGGTGCTCAGCCAGATTGAGAAATGTATGTCTCTCCAGATACTGACAGTTACTCAGGATGATGAGGAGACGTTGCTCCTACATGGGGCAGAACAAACACACACAGCAACTGTTACAATAAACATACATAGAGAGATTTTTGCAATAAGTTGTATTAGAATGATTTCTGAAGGATCATGTGACACTTAAGATTGGAGCTTTGCCATCACAAGTTAAAATTATATTTTTGAAAAATATTTTCAAATAGAAAACAAGTTATTTTAAATTGCAATAACACTTCATAATATGACTGTTTTTACTGTATTTATGATCCAATAAATGCAGCCTTGGTGAGCATAAGAGACTTTTAAAAAATACTACTAACCCCTAACTTGTACATATACACACACACACATGAGCAAGAAATAGCAAGAAATAGTCTAAGAGTGTGTGAAGCAATACTATTACAGATATGATTGGGTACATTTGTGCCTTTACTTAACCATAAAGCAGTCTGTGAAGGAGAGAGAGAGTAAAATAGAGAAAAAAAAGAGTGATAGAGGGGAAACCTGCAGCCCTTCCACTGCAGGCTAGGGGAAACCCCATGTGAGCGGCTGCTGCATTGTGCTCTCTGAGGAGAAAGCTGCTGTTTTTCACAACACATGACTCTTGTGCGTGATGTTTGAATGTTTGCTGTGTTGCAGATGGAAACTGTGACAAAGGCATCCATAACGGAACACAGGATGTTTTCTCAGGAAAAGGTTCTTTAGAACTAATAAATAACACACACAACAACAAAATATATACGAGGCATTTGGGGGGAAATTTTTTTTTTTTTTTTTTGCACTTTATGATTAAAGTGATTTATGGCAAATGGCATTTATTTGAAATATAGTGCAAATATTTTAACCAAAATGTCACATTTCAAATTACAAAGCATATGTACAGTTCAACATCTGCACAGAAAATATTTGCATACTTTCTGGTTGCCAAATATTAGTGGAACATGTACATATTTGATGTGATGAAGTACACCTGTGGCTGCTCTGCTAGGACACCTGTGCAAACGTAAGGGAAGTGACTTCATATGGACACTAAAAATACCCCTTCATGACCAGTTAGTTGCAAAAGTAATTGCTAAAACAATTGGCTTGAAAAAAACTGAAGTTTGTTCTTAGATGATGCCTGGCATTTTAATGCTTATTTATTTTGATATTTTGTATCTAAAGTAAAGTAATTAAGCCATTTTAAATCTACCTTGGGGTTACTGTAAACTCTATTTCTGTGGTTTAAACTTTTACTCAAGCATTTCTGCACACACACATACACACACACACACACACACACACATACACACATACATACAGCATTACTGAATAAGCACAAAGGAACGGATTAAATGAAGGGAGGAAGCACTTCAAGGTTACTTGAGGTCTGTGAATATCTTCAATCAACAAGGTTTCGTTTTGATAATTTTTTAAACACATGGCCTCATTACCTGGTTTTCTCTCTCTCTCTCTCTCTCTTTCTCCATCTTTTCATCTATAAGGTTTTCAGCTTTCAGTACTACTGTGACTCTAGTTCCGATACTACACATCCACAGTGTTATTTGGATTTCAGTCAGTGACTAATCGTTTAAAATAAGGTGAGGAGCTGAACATGTCAGAGCAGCGTGAAGGCAGCTGTTATCTACACTCACTTCCTATTCTCCGTACACTAATATCCTGTTGCTTACAGTGACATCCAACTCTGCAGTCCACACATACTGCATTTTATTTATGTGGCCATTTATTGATATTATGTTGACAGTGAAAGTGTATTATCAAAAAAAAATGAAGAAGGAGGAATGTAATGATTACTCAACACAAGTCAGATTCAAACCTGGCTCTCCATATGAGCACCACAGCTTGATGTGCTAACTGCTAGGCCACAATTCATTTGTATTTTATATGAATACTTAAATCACCTGCATGTATTTTTATAGAACAGTAATTTTTTTAATATGCATTATTAGCGTGAATAGAGAGAAAGACAAGATGGACACGGACAAAGTTGGAAATCAGGTAAGATGGCCTTACTGGTTTTGAACTGAAGTCTTCTTGGATGCTTCCAAAAAGATCAGGTGAAGCCAAGTCCACAGACAAACTGAAAGAGAAAGACCTTGATATTATACTCCCACTGTAAACTTAAACATTCAGCCTAAAGATTACATATATATATATATATATATATATATATATATATATATATATATATATATATATATATATATATATATATATATATATATATATATATATACACACACACACACACACACACACACACATTTGAAAAACACCTGTTTGCTAAATCAAAGTAAGCGTGGCATAACAAGCATGTAGGAAGCCAACTAGGTGTCATATAACAAGAAAATTAAGAGACAGAATATATATATATATTTTTAAATAATTTTATAAAATATATTTTTTCCTGTATATATTTTAACAAATATTTTTACTGAATTTTACACCACCTGAGATTTGAAAATTAAATCAAAATTACTGTTGAAATGGTATAATTTTCATATATAATGAACTTTATATAAAATGAATCTCACTGAGAGGTATCGATGTCTCCATCAGTCTTGGTGCTGAGCTGTTCAAGGCACTTAATGAAGACCTAAACCAAGCAGAAACATACAAATTCTTTTTATACAGCATGATTATATTTACAAATCCCAACATACACAGAAAACAGCACACTACCTTCATGATAGAAACACACTGTTCACAAGCTTTGTCCTGAACCACATCCAGATTAAAGATCTGAGGACAAAAAAAACACAAATATTTCTGATTACTCTCCATATAATCTGCAGTGGAAGGGCAGAGGATGAGTGTTGTGTGAATATTTGTACATTGATCTCTCCGGGTTTACATTCCATCGGCTCCTTTAGAGACTGCAGCATCTGAACCATACACTGCTCAAACTGGGCTGGCTGAAACAGACACACCATGTATCCTTAGGTCTTTGATCTTCACTTTTTTAGAATGAAATAAACTAGATAAAATATAATAAAAGTATAAAACATGTACCAGTGATGTGATTCCTTCATTGTCCACAACCCAGTCTTCTTTTTCTGCAAGTCTCTTTACGTCTAAAAAAAACCCCAAAGTTGAATCAATATTAAATAATCAATACCATTAAATCAAAACATTAAAACTCTTCTCCCATTCTCTCAACATCAGTACTAAGGAAACTACTTTTAACTCGAACAGCTGGTCTATAGTTGGCTATTAGCTATTACAACAAAACAAACTTACAAATTTACAGCAAAATACCATATACCATACATACATAAACACAAAATAAACCATCCTAATTTATAAAAAAAAAAAAAAAAAAAAAAAGTCAAAATCCTAGTGATAGACAGCAGAGTTCACAGCAGTATTTTGCTAAAAAAAAGAGAAGATTCAGGGATTTCTGCAATTTGGTGAGGTTTTGAAAATATTCTGTTTGGCTACTAAAAATGTAGTTTATACTGCTGCAGATGTTGACTAGCTAGTGTTTGCCAATATATCTATGGTTAATTCTGTGAATAAAACTATAGTTGACTAGAGCCATTTTGATACAACCCTAAAATGACTAATGAGCTGTTTATACTGAACTTGAATGAAAATACATTTAGTTGAGAGCTCTAGAGCTCCCTCTGTTGTTTTCATCTGGAGCAATCAACATAAGTGACAGACTGATATTTAAACCAGTCCATCTTGAGATGATCAGTGCTGACCAATAACCTTATCTGCAAGTCATTTTAATCACATATTCTGTAGAACTTTTCAGAAATCTCATTTGCCATTGTTTGCCTAAAATGAAACCAAGACGTTCACAAAAGCCCAGTGAATAGTTTTACCCTCTTCGGTGTGCTGCAGTGTGGTCAGCAGGCAGTGCACACGCAGGTCCTGCATTAAATCCTGAATCACCTGCAGCAGGTCATTAGGAATCTCTAAAGCTGACAGAGCTTCATGACTTAACCTAAGAGAGAAAATCAAATGAGCTTTATTTGAAAATACAAGGAAAGAATGAACAAAAATCCTTCCTACTAAGGATTGACCAAAATTTCTGCCACTGAAAGTGAAAAAAAGGCTGAAAATGACAAAATAAACCAGTACTTTAACATTTAATAACAGAATCAGTGACATAAAAAAACAGCAGCCTGCATTTGCAATGTTGCTGGTTTAGCTGGATCTAATGCAAATGATGAAGATGACTGAATTGGAAAAAAACTAGTTGTTTTACAATTCAAGTTTACATGAAACAGATGAACGCAATAGCACAACAAACTTGCTTAAAGTTTACCCATAATTGTCTTTCTTTTGTGCAAATAAAAATATATATATATAAAAAAAATGTTGGTAATCATTCACAGTATGCACAAAAAAACAACACAGTTCTCAAAATATTTTCTTTTGTGTTAACCACAGAAGAGAGCAAGCCGTGCAGGTTTGGAACGACACGATGGTAAGTAAATGATGACAATATTTTCAATTATGGGTGAACTATCCTTTTAAGTCTACAGAAGTCCATGAATTTTAATTTTGACCGATTACTAATTGCTACATTTCTACTACAAACTTGCTCACATACCTGACGGTGTGGATGACCTGAGTGAGCCAGGCTCCACTGAGAGGGGTTTTGGTGTCCCAGCCTCCATACTGCCTCAGCTGCAGCTCAGTAAGAGAGGAGGGTAACAGAGCCCCTCGAACCAACTGCACCAAACGACGGGTCACTTCCTCAATCATGCCCTAAACACAAATGTGCCAAACCTATTATGCAAAGAAAATAGCACTTACCAAATCAACACTCATATAAAAGCGGAGTTATATACAAACACTTAAATTGCACAAAAGGCAATATTTATATCAACTTTGTAATGATATACTTATGCTTCTACTTAAAATTTGAAATTTAAATATTTACATGGTGACTATAAAAAAAGATATTTTCAAGACAACAGGCTGAGTAAATATAAATATTGTGATTTTCGACATACCTACTTATGTTAATTCATGATTATTCCATGCTATAACTAAGATCTTGGTTCATCAAAATGAAAATGAACAGAAATTTATATTTTTATATTGTCAATCCAGCCCTAGTGCCCACACATATCATCACCTGTTCTGTACATGAAACAAACACTGACACAGTCAAAATGTGGTATGGAAGAAACACAGATTATACACCACAGTTTCAGTCAATGATTTCAGCCCTCTAAACGGTTTCAGCCGAAACTGAAAATTAATTTTTGGGCCAAATATTTTCGGTTTCAGAACTTTTGGTGCATCATTAGTCTTAAATCCTAGTGGTTCACGTGCACACTCTTAATCTCCAGACTACAAGCACAAAACCATTACAGCTGCTTTACTGACCTTAAAGTCATTCTGTCTTTGCCGGGCGTTCTTCTTTAACTTCTCCACCTGACCAGACTTCTCTCCCGTCTGTCCAAGACAACACAGTCAACAAGAGTCAATGTGTATGCAATCAAAACAGAATTATACTAGCCCTTGTTTCTAACACTCCTGAGTATTTGTCCGTGCATCTACCTCACTGAACAGGCTGCCGTTGACGTAAGAGATCCAGAGTTTCCAGAAGTTGGGCAGCTGGCTGATAACCACGTCTGAGAGCTTCTCCACAAACCTCACCTGCTGAGGGCTCTTATAGTGCCACGCTGAGAAAATATGTATGATATAATATTACGAAGACAGCTGTATTCTGCTTCTGAAATGAAACAGCTGACAATGATCTTTCTATGAATTTCACAACTCTTCCTAACTAGGCACAGTTTCAAACATCAAATCATTTTTGACAACTGAATGCGAAATTCAGCACAAATGCAACAAAATCACAGCAAATCAGAACATTTTCCATATAAAATTTTTAAAAGAAGTATCTTATGCTCAACAGGTTAAAAACAGTAAAAACAATTATATTGTGAAATTTTAATACAATACCTGTTTTCTATTTTAATATAATTAAAAACATACTTTATGCATTTGATGGCAAAGCTGCATTTTTCAGAAAACATTCAATTACACACACAAAAAAATAGTTAATCATGTTAATCATTCTGTTATTGTACTCACAGTCATCTTTAGGTGTCTGGAAGCTGCCTCCTCTCTTCACCGGAGCTGAGAGGCTGATCCTGTTCAGAGCTGAGGACCGATCCATCTCTAAACTGACACCACCCACTAACACAGAGAGACACAATGAATGTTCATCTACAGATGTCAGCGTTTAACAAATGAATCACATTTATAAAAGTAAAGGGTTTCGGTTAACCCATTACATGGACGATATGTCAGTCAGTTAAGAGTGACAATTCATGCTCGAATCAAAAGAAACATTTCTGGTCTGATGTTGATGAAAGCAAATTTGAGCTTTGCTCATGGGGAAACACTGGTCGAGGTGATTTGAGGTCTACACCATTTTTTTTTCTTTCGCTGTGATTTGAGTGACTTTCAAAATACTTATCATAGGACAGTCGCCCAGTGGTAAGGTTCAAATCTACAACCTTTTGGTTACCAGCAAACAGAGCTGGGTAGATTACTTACAAATTGTAATCCGTTACTGATTCCAGATTACATGACAAAAATTTTAGTCAGTAACGCAATCCATTACATTACACATTTTAGGTAATATAATCAGATTACTTTTGGATTACTTTTAGATTACTTTTGACCTAACTCGTTTATCACATTGATTTAAATGGGATTATCTTGTACCATAATGACGTAAAAAATGCAAAGATATTGTAATTCATTCATTGTAATTTACAACATGAAGTGTATTAAACATTATTACATCAAGGTTTCCCAAACTAGGGTTCGTAAAGGAACTGCAGGGGGTTTATGAGTTTAATGAAAAGCTAACAATTAATTAAATCATAAAAAAATTAAAATTAAAATAAATAATTTTAAAACAAAGTCCCTTTCAAAGAAAGTCTCTTCACTCGGCGGCCATATTTGCAATGCCTCCAGGCAGCTCATACAAGACGAATCCTGAAATCTCAAAAACTGCCCGCTGAACTCGCAATTAAATTACACATGTCAAATCAGCAACAAAAATCTGAAATTAATTGACCCATGAATGTTGTTTCTTATGTTCAAATAGCATTTAAAAAGCTTATTTTTCAGGTTAGACCAGACAATGCGCATGCACAGTCATAACGTGCTTATAACCGTGCATGCGCATTGGCTGGTCTAGCCTCAGATTTCTATGAGATCCGGAGATTCTAACGGCCGCTGCAGTGAATGCCTGTATTACATGTAAATAAAAAATAATGTGAATAAATGCATTTTAATGAGTTTGAAAGACAAAAGCCTTCCAAAAGGCATAATAATACATGGTTAAAAAAAACCCTGAGTGATAATTCAAATAAAAATGAATGTGTTCATCAGTAGTTGATGCAATGTTGAAACCTATCTTAAACCTGAAATGATTTTTGTAAATCCAGTGGTCAAATGCTGTATCGCCACCTTACTAATGACTAGTCTATGTGTGAATGTCCACAAAACTGGACTTTCTGAATGTATATAATCGGTAGGCTATTTTAGAAAGGAAAATTTAAAAGATGATAAAGAGAAATTAGGGAGAATCTGAATAATTTATTGCTATTGTGTGAATAATATGTAATCATGTAATCCATAAAAAAAGTAACTATAGTCTGATTACGGGTATTTTAAAATGTATTTTAAACTCTAATTACAAGTACTTAATTTTTGGAATCTGATTACGTAATCCAGATTACATGTAATCAGTTACTACCCAGCTCTGCCAAGCAAAGACCAACTGGTAAGTAGGGTGCAGTAGCTCTTCTCTGACAGTAGATGGCACTAAAGGTCTTTCTGCGGCTCTTCCTGAGTCTTGATTAAATTGTTGCTATAGTTTGAAACACTCAATATGTCCAGATAGTGTACACATGTCATGTTTCTCTCTCACAGATAAAGATGTATACCATTCAGCCACTTGGACATTTACTCTCTTTGTTTAGGTAAAAAATGAGTGCTGGTGTTGATCCAGGTGTCCAATCATCTCCTGTGTTTATCTATGCTCCTCTCTCTTCTTGTATTCCCCGATGTCTGTCTCTCTCTACAGCAAACCCCCCCCCTCAGCTCTGCCACACTATAGAGCTCTGTGGACTTCCTGTTCTCTATAGGGTCATGACCAGACCACACACGGGCTGCTCTCTATCTAAACACACACACACACACACACACACACAGGGCAGAACACACACACTGCTTTCACTCTTCGGAGCCAAAGAGGAACCATCAATTTATTTCAGACTAGCTGCGTGTGTGTGTACCTTTCTGCTCTTTGATAAAATCTTCTTTACAGTTTTGCATCAGCTGCAGGATCCACTTGTGTTGAGCGACTATACACTGCCATGCTGGGTCACCTGGAGCATGTAGATCTGACAGATATCTTGAGTAAAATGGGAGAAAATCATTAGATCAATATAACTGTCCTTTACAGGACCCCCTTAAACCCCTCTCACAATGACAGTTCATGTAAGGCAGGGAATGTAATTACCTAAGATAAATAATTAAGTATAAAATATTTACACTACCGTTCAAAGGCTAAGGGTCAGTTGGACATTTTGATAAAGAAATTAATACTTTTATTCAGGAAGGATCAAAAAGTGACAGGAAAGACTACTTCATTTTCTATTTCAAATACGCTTTTCTTGTAATCTTTCTATTCATCAAACAATCTTGAAAAAAATGTTTTCAACAGTGATAATAATAAGAATTATTATTATTATTTCTGAAGGATCATGTGACACTGAAGACTGGAGTAATGATGCTGATAATTCAGCTTTGCATCACAGGAATAAATTACATTTAAAAATATATTCAAAAACAACAACAACAAATTAAATTATAATAATATTTCTCAATATTACTGTTTTTACCTTATAAATGTTTTGATCAAATAAATGCAGCCTAGGAAAACATGCAAAACATTTGAACAGTAGTGAATATGTTATAATAAATCAATATTTATAGTTAAAATGAACATTTTTGATTTTACTTTCTCACACAGTATGGGTCTTTTTACTTGATTTATATTTTTTATTTTTTCATATTTGAGGGTCCTTGGCATCAAATAGCATAAAAACCCCTGTCACAGGTGATGAATAATGTGAGTCTGCACTCATAATTTAAGCTTTTCTTAAATTTGTGTCACTGCTGTTTCAGTTCAAGTCGCTTGTGTCACACACCTGATATAGCGTTTCTGATCATGTAGAGTGGATGGCGTCTCCAGAAGTTTATCCAAAAGCAGTTTCCTCAGGGCATCTATCCGCGTCTCCACCTCCGAATACACTACAAACACATACGCAGACGATCCTTCTTAACATTTACACAGCACTCCAGCTAATGTGAATGTATAAAAGAGGATGCGTGTCACATTAACATATGTTATCAGCCATTATCAATGAAGCTCAGATCACCTTTCTTAAAGACTGGGACCTCTGTGTTCCCAAACAGAGATTTGGCCTTCTCATAATCATTGATAACAACGTCATAATCGCCCTGGAAGGAAAACATACACATATACACAGTCAGTTTAACATTCAGAGATCATATTTATACAGTGTATATACTACCGTTCAAAAGTTTGGGGATGGTAAGATTTTGCAATGTTTTTAAAAGAAGTCACTTCTGCTGCAGTTTTCTGATCAAAAATACTTCATAATACTTGTGAAATATGTGACCCTGGACCACAAAACTGGACCAATTTTTTGAAAATGAGTAAAATAAAAACAAATAAATAAGCTTTCCATTGATGTATGGTTTGTTAGGATAGGACAATATTTGGTTGAGATGCAACTATTTGAAAATCTGGAATCAGGGTGCAAAAAAAAAAACTTTAAAGTTGTCCAAATGAAGTTCTTAGCAATGCATATTACTAATTAAAAATTAAGTTTTAATATATTTATGGTAGGAAACAAAATATCTTTATAGAATATGATTTTTACTTTTTGGCATAAAAGAAAAATCGATAATGTTGACCCATACAATGTATTTTTGGCTATTGCTACAAATATACCTGTGCTACTTATGACTGGTTTTGTTCTCCAGGGTCACATTTTGTGATAATAACACTATTACAATTTAAAATAACTGTTTTCTATTTTAATATTCTATTTAAAATTAATTTACTATTATATTCAGCAGCCATTACTTCAGTCGTCAGTGTCAAATTCTTCAGAAATCATTCTAATATGCCGAATTTGGTATTCAAGAAACAAACCTTTTTTTACTATCATCAATATTGAAAACAATTGTGATGCTTAATATTTTGGTGGAAACTGTGATACATTCATCCTTTGATAAACTTTCAAAGGAACGGCATGTATAAAAATTTTTGCAACAATATAGAATTCTTTACTGCCACTTTTGATCAATTTAATGTGTCCTTACTGAATAAATATATGAATTAAATAAATATCCCAAATATCCCTGTACCCAAACTGTTGAACGGTAGTGTGTAGGAGAAAGCATTAGAGAAAAAAAGCTGTGTATATGTATATGTATGGAGGATGCCACCTTCTGGATGTTGCGTTCTATGTTGAGTGGCAGGTTAAATAGAAATTTGAATCTCTGGAGGACATTGAGAGCGTTGCGTGTGGAGTCGGCCTTGTCCTTTCTGCCCAACACTTCTTGAAACAGGGTGTCAGCAGTTTCACTTGCTCCTGAGAGGAATGAGTAAATGGAAAGAGATGAGAAAAGGGTGTAGAAGGACAACAGCTGATAAAAAGTGGTTTAATCATCCTCACTCGGTTTGAACTAAATTCAAGATCTCTTGTGCTCCCTCTTCTTGGGTGGTCAGAGCTATTCTGGATTCCCTTGGCCAGATTTAATAAGAACCAGCCCCCTGACCACTATAAAAGTCTGACCAGCCTTTTTTCCACCATTGAGTCTGTTTGTGATTGGCTGAGAGTCAAAGGCAGTAAGTGGCTTTGGTAAGAACATACATCTAAATGTACTTGTAAAGATGGGTGGTGAGGAGGATGAGGAGGGGTTGGCGATGAAAGCATGTCAGTGTGTGACTGGTTTATTTGTGCGGCGCGCAGGAAACGAGCGTGTTTATTGACCTACCGTCACATGAGAGAATTGACATGGAGATATGATTGGGATATGAGTGGACTCGAACACACGCAGACGCACTCACAGAACCACGCCGAGGTCTGTGTGAAATGTGTGGCTTTGATGGTCTAAAGAGAATGCATATGCAAGTCTGATCCTAAATTTAGCTGCTTTGTGTAATCGTGTGTGATTTTGAGCATGTGTTTAGTTTTATGTCTTACTGTTAAGGACGTTCTCTAGTCGCTGGGTCATAGAGCCCTCCACCTTCTCAGTGCCATCCGATTCAAGCTTCTGATGGATAGCTAGATGTAGAAAGTGGGAGAGAGAGAAAAAAAAATTAATGTTTGAGAGCATCTGAACTACTGCTCAAAAGTTTGGGGTCAGTCTTTTTTTTTTAAAAGAAATAATACTTGTATTCAACAAGGATGCAAAAAAATTTATCAAAGTGACAGTAAAGACATTTATAATATAACAAAAGATTTTCTTTTCAAATAAATGTTGTTCTTTTGAACTTTATATTACACTTACGTATTACGTATCACTTACAATTACGTCTTAACAAACACTGGGTATATGCAGTTTTTTAAACTAAACCTTTTCATACTGTATGTCCATACAGAACAAATCTATACAATCTCAAAATAAATCACGTAATTCAATTAATTAAACAGACCACATACATTCAATGAAGACTTACCACTGCTTATCAGCAAAACAGGGTAACTGCAAGATTACATATAATTTGGGAGGTCAACTAATATTAGATTTTGCTGATTTGATAATAATGCATTAACGAGAAACCTATTTATTGAATGTGTTAAATAATGTTCTTAGTCTCTCCTTACTGTGACTTTCTGCAGCCCAAAGAGAAGCTAAAAGACATTGTTGAATAAAGAGCTGGATACAACTTTTTTTTGTAACCAAATTACAAATAATAACAATAATAAAGATTTTGTGAATAATTCAGGAGTTTTAATTCTAAACAATTGCAAAATATACTCTTATTTTGAATTGTCTATGCATTACTACTCCAAACTACAAATAGAATAAGAACTCTTGCAACCACCTACAACATTTTACAATATAAACCCCATAACGTAAACACTGTCATAATTCATCAACAGTAGACCATATATAATCACTTGGCATAAATGTGCAGTATTCACTGATTGCAAACTGCTCTGAAACCACAAGCCTGTAGAACCTACAACAGCGCAGCGTTTTGCCTTTGAATGTGTAGCGCTCACAATAATTTAATTTAATCACAGCCTTTTGAAGTTTAATAATCACATTAGACTGTATAATTCCTTTTCTTCTGCCCCAAATTTAAAATCTCCTAAATGATAATTACAACTTGTGTAATACCATTTAAGACGTTTTGACCTTAAATTTGATAAAACTGAATTTGAGACATTTTAAGACTTTTTAAGGGGATGCAAACAGATCATATGTATATATATTACAGAGTGCCTTTAAACTGGAAGATAAACCTTTGCACAAAGACCTAAATGAAGTCTATTTTCTCTCTCCACATCTGGATTTGGGAGACTTCTGTACACAATGACGTCAGAGCTAACCTCCGGCTCCCCCCGGGGTCCGGAATGCTGTGTGGTACGCTTCCTCTGTCTCTGAGGTATGTTTTGACTTCTGCCTGGTAAGTTTTGGGAGTCTTCTCTGGGAATCAGTGCAGCTTCCGTTTGCTGCTCTCGTTTCCTCTCAGCACAATGACAACCTTATTACAACCTCATCTAAACATTATGACAACCACGCCTTGTTATCCGTCCCCATGCCTGTCAATCACATGGACATGCAGTGCTAAGAATAGCTCTTCTGTTTGACTCGAGACAAGTGACCCGAGACAAGTCCTACACACACAGACAGATTTGAAAATAGAATCGGCATGGTGACATTGACCTCTGATGAGAGCAGTCTGAGTAGAGACACATACACCTGTGTACAATGACGCAAGAAGTGGAAAAAAAAAAATTTGGTTAAACGGCAGAGCTAGTATTCATATTGTCTAAATAGGCTGTACTTTATTTCTTAATACAGGCACCAACTCAGTGAGTTGTCAAAAAGTATTCAGTATTCAAAATAACTTTCTTTGTGGAAAAAAAATGTGTCGCAATCACAAATGTTTCTATCAGAACAAGATTATATTCCTCAGAGGACTTCCAAGATAGCAGAAAAACAGTGTGTATTTTAAACCATAATTTCACTGACGTTTTGGTAATCTCAATGTTTTCTGGCAAGCTTTGCAATTCTTTACCAGAAGTCCACAAAACGTGTCCAAAAAGTCCAGAAAACTATACTGTATTATGATCAATTCCAATTTTTCTCCCAGTCTTTAATTCCAATCAACTCAAAAAGGAACTCAAAGGAGATCCTATGCTTCCCAATGGTCATTACAACATTGTATTCACGGGATGAGTAATTTTAACACAATGATTCCAGCATGACCTAAAGGCAACAAAACCCTCATGGACACAATCCAGTCCCACCCTATATTACTTCCCACACACTGTTCTGTTTCCCTCAAAACTGCTTCTGTTTCCTTCAGTCAAACACAAGAAAGCCATTTTATGTTGTCTTTACTTGCGGCTACTTAATTATTTAAGGTTGTGTTTATATGTTTTTAAATGCACACACCAAGCACGCATACCTGCAAGAGCATCCTGAGCCTCAAAGAAAGTGCTGAGACCTCCTTTCACATAGGCCAGACTGCCCTCATTCTTCTTACTGGCCTGTTTCTTAAGATTTCCCACAGCCAGACGCAGTTGCTCAAAGCTACAACAGCAACAAACATAACACCACATCACACACAAATCTATTTCGGCAGATTAACAAATGGTATATTGACCAACCTGGTTGAAGAATGGTTCTCGATGAGATACCAGGTGGCAGAGAAATTCTCGCTAGTGAAGTCTCCACTCATACCAGTGAACATGTTCTCCAGATCCTTCAGAGGAACCTTCCCTCTGAAAAACAAAAGACAAGAGTTAGACACCCACACAGCTGATCTATAAAGACCCATCATGAAAACATCACAGATCATAGGCCATCTGCTTTACCACACAACAGACCATAGAGAAAACCAGACAGAGCACAAACCAGATCTGTCCACATATAAACAGCACTGCAAACGCCTACCCACTGCGTCTTTTGATGTGTCACACAGAATAGACTGATGAAATACATATGACTCATACACCGCTGAAAGGTTTGGGTACAGTAAGATTTAATTATTGAAAGAAATACAATAATTGGCATATTAGAAAGATTTCAGCTTTGCCAACACATTACATTTAAAATATATTAAATGTTATTAATAGATCATATTAAATTGTAATAATATTCCACAAATTACTGTTTTACTGTATCTTTAATCAAATAAATGCAGACTTGGTGAGTATAAGATAAAGGTTTTAAAAAACATTACAAAACCTTTTCACCCCAAACTTTTGAGATGTAGTGTAATGTCTCATTTGACTGAATATACAGATCCAAATAAGTAAATGTTAGAGGAGCTGCAGGGTCAGGGAAAGGAAGAGATTCACTTCCTATCTAAGGAAATGGTGTACCAATGACATCACCCAGGTAGAAGACATACACACAATGGGCCGTTTCTACTTTCTGCTGAACCTCCTTCCTTATAAACACAGCAGTCTACTTCTATAAACACAGGGCAGTGCTTTTTGGGTGAAGTGTGTGAGGATATGCATTTGTTTTGGTCTATGTGAGTGTGTGTTTTAAAAGGACAGTCAGAAATGAAGCACACGTGTGTAAGTCGAGCACAGCAATGCATGTGCTTAGTTGTAGGTGTAAATTTACTACTTTGTGAGTTTATAAGAGGACAACACAAACTCAATTGTGAATGTTTCGTTACTTGTCTATTTCGATGCCCAAAGGGTTGGCCGGCCTCAGCGAGAGAGGAGAGATTCCTTTGTTGCGATCGGTCCTCATGTCATAGTAATTCAACTCATCAACCCAGACCGCAGACTGATCCAGAATGCCTAAACACAAAAAACATGCACATACTCATTGGTTGAGTGCTTAAAATCCATTGCAGTCTTCAAAGAGCATATGTGTACATTTAAGGAGTGTGTAATCAAATCAAACCGAAATTGTGATTTTGCCTATAACAGACATTGAGAGTGTTTACATGCACAATAATATGCTGATACTGCAAAAAAAAAAACAAGTTTACATGAGATCCGAAATTATCATAATTTTTTTTTTTATTTGACATCAAAAAATAAACTGATTTCAGTTGGTATAAAAATGTGTGGCAATTGTTTTTTGATTAAGCAGATCTTTACGCAATGAAAGGGCACAGTTAATGTGTTTACGTGACCTTACAACTTGTCAGGGTTAAGCATAATTGGTTGTAGGATTGAGCTTTGTAAACATGCACAGAGTGTGTATACGTGAGTTTGAGTGTGTGGCTCACCGATCCTCTCGGGTTTGAGCAGTTTGAAGGAGACCGTGGACGTCCCTCGGCCTCCGCTCTTGGTGGTAACGATAATCTCGCCCTTGTCATCTTTAGCAGGACCCACTCGACACACTATCTTACTAGCAGACATCCATTCTGCTGTCAGCAAACAGTTATGACCACAGATAGACAGACCTGACAGACAGAGACAGACAAAGACCAAGAGAAAAAGGAAGTCAATAAAGTGGCCAAATTTGCCTCAGTTCAGGTCCTTAATGACATCTTACTCAGAGTGCCGATCTAATCTGATGTGACCATCCAGGCCCGTTAAAAAAACAAACAAATTATTATATTGTAGATCAGCTTTGTGAACATCGGACTGTACTGTCTGTTTTTTTGTTTGTTTGTTTGTTTTTGCTGCTTAATTACAAAAAAGAAAAAAGATCTGTGTTTAATATAGCTAAGAATAAAAAATACAGATTTTTGCTTAGAATTTAGTTTCACCTCTTGCTTCACAGATTCACTGAGTTGCAGACTCATAATAAAATATTATGAAGCATCTAAACTTCTGTAAATTTAAAATTAAATTTCTGTATGAAGACATTCATTTTAACAGTTCCATGGTTTTTTTTCACTTTGCTAAATTAGAAGAAAATGTGTGAAATTAAGAAAATGTCTGAATTTAAGTGTTCAGAAGTTTGGGGTCGATAAGATTTTTAAATGTTTTTCTAAGATGTCTCTTGTGCTCACAATGACTGCATTTATTTCATTTTTAAAATTGTTTTTTTTATATTATTAACATTTTTTAAAAAGTTTTTATTATGATTATTATCACTATTACTTATTATTATCAAAGTTGAAAACCATTCTGATAAATAGAATATTTAAAATAACATAACATTTTTGCAACATGTCTTTACTGTCACTTACAATCAATTTAATGTACCCTTGCTGAATAAAAACATTAATTTCTTAAAAAAAAGAAAAAAAAAAAAGCTTAATGACCCCAAACCTTTGAACGCTAGTGTATGTTTGTTCAAATGTCCATGTGTATTACCTATGAGGTCATTGTGTCCAGTGCCCAGGTTCTCTCCACGAATAGTGACTTTGGTCCACGGCGCGCCCTCGTTGGGTGAGATGCCAGTCACCAAAGGAGGCTGGCGTGCACGAGACATCCTTCACACACCTAGGTGAGACACAGGTAAACAGAGTTTTGTTTAGGCTCAGGAGACATTCTCATAACTGCTGAAGGCGACACATTAAACATTCAGCACGTTCAGTGCATTTAAAGACTGTTAGACATGAACAAATAAATCTACCCATCCGGCTCACACAGAGCGAATGTGTTACTGTTCGGAGATGCAACATTATATACAATATGACTAGTAGCTCAGCAATCAAGGCATTTTTTCTGTGGCTTTTGCACTGTCACAGACACACTCTCTCTTATACAAACACCCACACGGAGAACAAGACTGACAGCTCCAGGGCGGTTTGCATGCAAGACCCCATGACTGACTCTGTGTGGTCTGGGAGGGTGTGTTTCTGCATCTGTGTGGTCTCTGGCATGGGCCAGAGAGAGAGCTAAAGGGGAACAGGGTGATGGTTGAGTTCTACAGCTGACCTCAAAGTCCACAGTGCAGATTCAGAAGACGTCTTGCCGCGTCTAGCAGTAAAATAAACTGGGTGTCTGACATGTATATTCACTGCAGAGATTTTATGGTGATGCCAATATTTTGGGAAAGAGTGAAATTGTCCTTATAAATTATATAGGTCAATGGTGCCCTGTTTTGGTTTTGTCTGGATGTTCATTAAAATACAATTCATGAATACTATGATTTAAATACACTTCTTTTATGATGAGCATGTTTTAATTTAAGACTCAAAAGTGTCCCAGCAATGTCAGGGTGACAACGATCAATTAAAAAAATAAATTAAGACAATGGGAAAAATACAATCTATTAAGTAGCTTGGGATTTTTTTTATCATTATTTTTTTTATTATTACTCGACAAACCAAAAATCAGTGGGAGAGAAAGAAAGAAAGAAAGAAAGGGTGGGGGAAAAAACGAATCACAAAACAACCCAATAAAAGGATTACATTTTAACTTTAAAAAAATGTCTACTGCTCAATTACAACAAAATCTGATAGAAATGAAAATAGTAAAGTCACACACACACACACACACACACACACACACACAAACACTTCTGTGTGGCGACATTTGGGAATGATTGACTGCTTAGATGATTGACACCTAAGAGTCTCTATGGAATAACAGCTCGTCTCAGACAAATTACTAAGCACCGTCCTATCAACACTCAGCCCCCTTCATAAACACAGTGACCCCCCTCCTACAGCACACACTCTCTCAGCAGGAGAAATTAACACTTGACATGTAATAGCAGGAGCTTGAACAAACTATTTAACATGAGAGCATCATACTGCTGACTGCATATAATTTTTCAACATTTACAAAATGACTACTTAGGGCTTTTATTAGACACAATAGTATACATTTTAAATATTGGCCATGATATAAATAATTATGATCTTATTTTATCAGCAAGAATTTTATTAATTAACTGCAAGTTTGTGTTTGCAAGACATGTTAAATAGATTTGCAGCGTTTACTGCAGCAGGGAGTATAATCTCTAAAGGACTTGGGTAAAATTGGTTTTATATTGGCACATTCGCAACATTCACACATTTCTGCTTTCAATAACTTTCTAATTATACATGCAATAAAGTTATTTTTTGCAAATTCTAATCAGCAACATCATTGTCAACCTACTAAATTTTTTTCACAATTGATCAAAATGGGCAAGTAAGTATTAATGTCATACTTGCGAATGTCCGCTGAATGTCCAATGTATTGTGGTTAACAAAGTAATTGAATGCAGAAGTCCGAATGTGCCAATATAAAACCAACTTTACCCAAGTCTCTAAAAGCCGAAGCCAGTAAACACCAAACAGCAAAAATAGAAAACATGCATTCAATAATCAACACATAAAAAAGGATAATTAACTATTATTAATAATGTAGCTATAATCTGATTTCAATTTACATTATGATTTCAGCTATAATAATACTTCAAAAGAAAACTGAGCTCTTGCAAATCATGATGGGCCCTGGGTTGCATTTTAAGTTGCTGCTATTATTTAACACTGACAATCATGAAAAACACATAACTGAAGATGAGACAGAAGAAAAGCACAAACAGAACATGTCTGAATGCTCATTTTGCTTTAAGCCCCCAAAACAAAACAAGATGTTAGATCTCTCATAGAAATGAAATCAAACCAAATTAAACAAATGATACTGATTACACATAAGTATATCTAGTTATCAGACTCCAGTCAAGTCAAATTTGATTTATACGCTATTACTTAGCTAAAATTATTATGCATGCAAACTGGATTAAGGATTTATAATATTGCAGATGTGTGTGTGATGAGTTACTTACAATGTAATGAACTTTACGGTGAGTGTTAACAAGCAGTTTATCCTCATTAATTAGAACAAACATGAATATTTACAAAGATAAAATACATAACTCATTGAAGATAAATACAAACTAATTTACATACATGACGGTGAGGCTGTCAGACAAAACATGAACATAAACAGCAGCTCTGACAGATGACAATAGCTGGCTAATGCTAAAAACAATCTGACAGAAATTACAAGCAGAGCAGACGACAACGAATTTATTGAGACAATAGCTTTTCCACATAATAAGAACCCTGCTTTATCATCCGCAAAGCAAGGTAGAACAAAACATTGTGATTACTTACAGTAGTAAAAGCAGTGGAGAGAATCTCTATACAACACCTCTTTCCCCTGAAAAACAGTTCCGGTTTAGACGCTGCGGCTCCGCCCACACGACGAATCACATGACAGTGCATGAATAATGCATCTTATTGAGTGTAGATGTGTGAAGTGCAATGTAATTTTAAGACATATGGTAGGCTAGTTCTTCTTTATTTTAAAAGTGTAAATGCCTACAAATGACAGTGCAGTGAAAAAGAAGAGACTGATTATCTGAACGGTTGATGTTTGCTGGAAAATTTTGTTTCTGGAGAATGAGTGAGTGGCAGAAAGCTAAAACATAGCACTTTCAACATTTTAACACTTTTAATTTTTACCATCATAATATATATATATAGTACCTCGCACCGAATCTATTGTAGATGTGTCGAATATAAGTTCAAAATAAAACAAAAGAATGAAAAATCTTCACCAATCGAACTTGCTTCGTAACTTGCTAAATAATTTTAATATGCAACGTTTCGTAGCTGTCTTCTGACCGAAACGTTGCGCATTAAAGTTATTTAGTATTTTAAATTAATCATCATTAAATATGTATAAAATCTTAATTTTTATGTAAATGGTAATATACACAATGTAAACAAGGGATAGATAGATAGATAGATAGATAGATAGATAGATAGATAGATAGATAGATAGATAGATAGATAGATGGTTCTGGTAAGGCAACTTATTTTAATAATATGTTCATTAAAATAAGCATGAACATCTTTCATGAAATTTCTAGTTTTTTGAATGAACAATTCAAATTCAAATAATGTTTTGTTTATAATTTGAAAGTTATTAATCATTTCATATAATAGGCCTATATAACATCATGCTCCAGATTTTACTTTGAGTTGCAAGCTATGATGCAGCACTCAATTTAACTAATTGTATTTCAATTACACAAAGTTTCACATCAAAGTCATCCTGTGAGGTCACATGTAGATTATGAACCATTTTCACAATGCATATGGCGTTACTTCCACTTGTTCTGGGAAAGCGCCGCACCATAACACCACACAACACAGACCACCCAAGCACCGTACACCATTATGCCCTCTCTTATCTCCTTAAATAGTGCACGGCAGAGATACTTTCCCTCAGATAAGGCCTTTCGGGCTCTTGGGAACGTCAATTTTTCAATCATTCTGAACTAATCTGAGGAATCAAATCCAATCTGACTTTCTGCGGCCTCAGTGCGCTGTGTTGCGTGTGACGGCACCACAGGGGATGTTCAACATTGTAAACACGTCATGTAGCCTTGGCTATTTTCTCAAGAGGGCCACCGCCAAAGATCCATCTAGCTAATTAACAGAGAAAATGTTAGTAAAATAAGATAACTCACATAAGATCTCGACTGTTTGTTTGTTCAGCTTACCCACTGCTGATGATGGCTCCACATTCCTGATATGAAAGTGGCAATTACTACACCATGGGTCACAACACAGCAATAAGGCCTCAAAATGACCAAAAACAACAGTATGGTACAGAGTGAGAGTGCAACGGACAAATAATACAGAGTGAATAACAGGGAAATATCATTTTTGACCAGGTTATGAATTAGCGCTGACTCGTGGTAATTTCTGGTTAAAAAGTGTTTTTTAAAATTCACTTTCATATTCTGATGGCACTGAGTACACACGATGGGGGCAGAAGAATGAAATTTTTCTGCATTATTGTTCTGCTTGAATGTGTTCGTCAGTGTGTTCCCATGGGTCCTGAGCCAGCACAGGAAATACTGTGAATAGGCTTCCTATTACACACACACCTAAACATTACTCTCACAGAGCACTGTTACTGTAATAACATTATTTTGAGCTCTTGACGTCTTGATTAACTGCATAGCACAGTAAATTGAATAAGTTGCATTGATACTGTACATAAGAAGATAAGATCCTATAGCACTAAAAACCGTTTTAAAATCATTTAACAGAGATTTTTGTAGGGCTTCCTGGTCTCTTTCTGGTCAAGCCAACAGGCAATTCAAAAGTTTGGTTATATGCATTTGAATAGTTTGCTATTTTTCTTCAGTTATTCATAATCTATATGTATTAGTAAATTGTATTTTATTTGCAAAGGTAATTTATTTGTAAATATTCTGTATAATTTGACTTATAGAATACTACACCAGCAAGATACATTTGTGGTTTATTGCTATATTGTATATAATTTGTTTCCTATTTTTGAAATTGTGTTAACACACACTAATCACTGAACACCTAGGGTAATATTTAATTATTGTATGTTATGTCAATATTGTTTCCATTAAAATAGATAACAATTAAGTGAATTAAAGTAAAAAATAAAATGAAAGCATGAAGATATTAAATGTGGCACATATTAACATAATGTACACATCTCTAATTTCTGGGTAGCAGTGGAAAAGTAGAAATAAAATGTTCTATGTAGAACTGAAATATTTTGTCTATTTACAAGTATTAAATGTAATGTATGTGCCAATCTTGACCAGCTGGGGGCGCTACAAAAGCAGAGATTGCTGAGCAGTTATTCTAAATCATACGCATGCCATATGTGCGTACAGTCATAAAAACTAGGCTACTGCTTTTCACAACACGTGAAAAGAATTCTCTTAAAATGCGTAAAATATGAGTGATTGGTTTGCTTTCTGTCTGACAGCAAAATATCACACGGAAATGTAATATATGACCTACACTGAAGACTTATTTACAAGGTTATACAGTTCTATATTTACACAAGCAGACCTAACCTGTTTACAGTCGGTGTTCTGAATTTATGAGCTAGAGGAAGTTTAGCGTAAATAGGGTGTTTGAATTTGGCAGGACATTCATCTAATTGTATAATCCTAATGTATAAGTGTGTGCGTGAGTAATGAACTAAGCATTAAAAAAGGAAATAGGGGTTCATTTCCACAATGTTGATAAAAGGGGTACCTGACAGAGGAAACTACGTGTGTGAGAGAAAAATACATAGGGGTCAGTTTTAACGGGCTTTTGATCCTCTTGGAAAGGGTGGATAAAAGACATCCTGTGCTGCAGAGAAAGAGAAGAGGAGGGGTCCCCATTCATCTCTACCTTACTGCTTTAACAAACTCTCTCCTTTATTTCAACCTCTCTCATGGAACTTCTGTATAAGCTGCACATACTGTACTTTCTGTTAGAATATATATATATATATATATATATATATATATATATATATATATAAAGTATATATTATTTATATATATATATATATATATATTGTTATATATAGATATTATATATATAAAACGATATTTTATTGCAATAGTAGCCGAAACATTATTCACTAATAAAAATTATAATCTAAACATAAAGTGTTGTTTATAACCTAAACTATATCAGCTATTGTTTATATGGCTTAATATATTATTACTGAAAAAAATTGTAACACTTTAGTATAGGGACCAATTCTCACTAGCTGCTTATTATGCCTATTATTAACATATTGGCTGTTTATTAGTACTTGTAAAGCACATATTTTGCATGGCCATGTTACATCCCTAATCAATACCTAAACTTAACTTACTAACTATTAATAAGCAGCAAATTAGGAGTTTCTTGAAACAAAAGATGTATACTGGTTTGTTAATGGCGAGAATTGATCCTTAAAATAAAGTGTGACCAAAAAAATATATATAATTTGAAGTGTTTTTGTAATTGTATAGCTTATTGCTTTTGCTAAATATTTGCTTACCGCTACACTGTCTGTTTCTCTTTCTTTTTTCTCTCTGTAAGACTGAGATTTTATCTCCACCCACTCTGTGTAAATCACTTAGTATTTTAATGCCAATATAAACCTGATTGATGTGTCAACCCACTCATACCTTGCTCACCTTCTGCATTCACTAGAGCAGAGACAACATCTGAACTCTGATTCACCTGCAGGCTGTCACATCGCAACATACAGAACACACACACACACACACACACACACACAAATACGGGATGATAGCTGAAAAGCCAATTGCTTGACATAAATAAAAGACACTCCACTGTCCACGTATACAGTGCATGCAGAGGATGGAAATGACATGACTCTGTAGACCCTCTGTAATATCAAAGAGGCCTGTGGTGCAGGTTATGGGAACATCCAGCAGGACATGGAAATGCTTATGACACATTGTTCCCCAACTTTGTGTGTGTGTGACCTGAGGGAGAACAGATAGGAACGCTTCTGAGACGAGCTGGTGACAGCGGGATAAACGGCTGGATGCAAATCAAGGCAAATGTAAATTACATGAACTAATGAACAAATCGGAACAAATGTGATGCTGATTATGTTGAGATTCATTCGTAAAACGTTTATGCTGAAAACTTTTATGCATCCTGCAAACCTTGTTTATCACAACAAACCCTCCTTTATATCAAAATAAAGAGGTAAAAATGTGAAGAAAATCCAAAAAGTTAATATTTGATATTTCTATTTTGCACCACTTTGAAAATACGTATTAATGTAAGATGGTTAGGGTTTATAAATGTGGTGTATGTTTCTGCTGAACAGGATCTGTGTGGGCATATAAAGTGTGTGTGTTTTGAGTTCTTCCAGTGGGATGTAATAAAGGACAATGTGGGACTATGTAAATTGAGAATCAATCTTCTCCATTGCTTTAATTACCTTGAACTCTTTTCCCTCATCTAACAGGAAATGAAAGAGTAGAAATTTGCATTGCCTAATATGGTTTCATAACCACAGTAAGAACAGGATTGTTGGGGTAATGGTGTTCCAGGTATACATTAGTCACAGTAATGATTACCAAAGAATACCTAAATCATAACTCACACACAAACACGTTCACATGCCTGTCTAAATGAGTACATATCATAGACTTCAATGGTTTCACATAATGCTAATGATAATTACAGACTATAAATCAAACCCAACCCACAAAAGAAAATTGTTAGCATTTTTACAGTTTATTTTATTTTAATATTTATTTTAACATTAGCATTTTGAAATAAAACAAAAATTAAATAAAATATTGATATGGATATATATACATATTGATTCTTCTTAAATTAGACAATGACTTTAAATTTGTTTTTATTTTGCAACCTTTAAAATAAATAAATAAATATTATACCTTTTGTCTTTTATAATTTTTAAATTATGAATTAATATTCATAATAATACTTTAATAACAGTAATAAAAAAAAATAATTTAATATTTGAAATTAAATGAATAAATTAATTAAGAAATATGTATGGTAACACTTTACAATAATGTTCCATTTGTTAATATTAGTAAACTACATTAGTTAACATAAACTAATAATGAAAAATGAAAGGGATTTTGAAAATACTTCTAAAAAGTATCTATTAATGTTATTTTATGGACCTGATCTAAGACTAACAATGAACAGTTGTATTATTGTTAATGTTAACAAGGACTAATAAATACTGTAACAAATGTATTGCTCATTGTTTGTTAAAACATTAAATATAGTTATCAAATGGAACCTTATTGTAAAGTGTTACCATATGTGTGTATAACTAGCATTAACTGATTCAACAAGCCAGTGTTAGGTTAAACAAATTAATATTTTTTAAATTTATTTAATGGTATATTTGAAAGCACCATCCACATATAGAATGTCAATCAAAGACTACAGTGTGAACTAATCTCACAATCGCATCATTCAGTAAATGCCCTTTAAAAGATTTATGAGAAAGCTTACACAGATATATTGTTGTACGATAGATAGCATAGTTGTGTGCAAATACTACTACCATCAAATTAAGTTTTTAAAATATATGAAGAGTCTTTTTTGTCTTTGGAAAGTCTTGTTTTCATCTGTTATCCTAGCACTGCTTTCATATCTGTGTTTATGGTAATGTGTGTGTGTTTGTGTGTGGTCTGGTTGCTCTCCTGCTATAAGTTTGTTTACAAAAGTTCACATAGATGGCTGTACAGAGCCTGCGGCCCACATTCCAACACTGTGTGTCATGCACGCAACACAGCCTCTCGCTCTCTGTCTCTTAAATGCAGTTTAATTCACTCCCTCAGAATGCACGTCAGTTCAATTCAGTGCCACTCATTTCAAGTCCGTTCCACTTCAAAGACAGCATGATCAGCTGCAGCGTAACAAACATCTGCAGTCTTATTCAAACTAAAGTTATTCAGGGATTTGTGAGTCTTTTTGCTCCTTCTCACCCCATTCATTCAATCTCTTGCTTTCCCTCTCTCTTTTTTCCAACGTCTCATCAATAATTACAGGGAGTGTGGGCAGCTAGCGTGTCTTAAAATGAGTTGTTACTCATGAAACGCACATTTGAATGCAGAGATAAGATGTCTCTAACTGATATAAAGCTCCCTCCCTTTGTTAGAGGTGTTTGTGTCTCATTCCATCTCTGTCCTGGACTAACTGTCAAGTTGAATTTCAGGATTTAAATTACATGTCTGTTGTTCCTAACACCGTTCCCCGTGAGTGCATATATTTTTCCATTTGTAACATTACACAACCGTTTTTACAGGCAGTGCTTTATATTTGTCATGACTTTTGTACTCTGTGCCATCTGTGTTTTTTGCATATATATATAAACATAAATTTTATATGCATTATATATGCAAAAAAAAAAAAAAAGTATACTAAATCTATTATTATTTATATTATATAATATTACATAATATAATATTTTATACAACAGTTTGTTCTGGTTCTCAAATCTGATTGGTTTAGAACCGTGAGATATTGTACTGGTATCGCTACAGGAACGCCCGTTCACAATTTTGTATCACTCCGCTTGTTCTAGCCGGGTCTTTCTATGTTTTGTCTATCTAGTGTCATGGCGGACGCCCAAATCCACTATAATTGAAAAATAATACTGTTTTATGTCACGGAATGCAGTTTTAAGGATTTTTTAGGCGAGAATATGCTTGCTTGGACTTAAAATATGTGGTTTGTTAATAGAGATAAGGTCTATTTGAAAATGTGCTTCAACGTTTTCGGAGACTGGATCTCAAGCGGTTCAGCGGCAGTTCAGCGCTCATTACACCCGCAGAGAGCGCCTCACCGCGGCCAGATCTTCTGGAATTTACCGCTGGCTCTGATGTCTCTATAGTGGTTAAAAAACACGAGATATAAATTCATGTTGGGTAAATTTGACGGCCAGTCCTTGGTCTCATTAAACTATTATTTGTTCCAATGAGTTACATTGTTTTTAGATTTTAGTTACATTGTTCCGCCATTTAATAGTGACAGACTATTTTCATGAGTCAGCGCTGCAGTAAAGACTTTTACTTTGAAATTAAACGCTTTTCTAAACGGAAGATATTTTTACTTACAACAACAGCTTGACGCAGCTAACAAATGCACTGAGGAGCGCCATCATCAGAAATCAATGAAAGGATATTGACATTACGACAAAGACTGAGAATGAGATGCCTGTATCAGATGCAGGTAATTACAGTCGCTCAGCCCATCTCTATTTCATAATGCTTATTTTACATAATATACAACAAGCTTTTACTACAGTAATACAAAGCTTTCAAAGAAGCAACTCAAAGTTCCTTCGTTACTAGCTCTAAAGTGATGTTTTGGAATTAGTAATGGAAACTGGGGATCAGCTGTTAAACTGTCAATTTCAGATTTAAATCCGTGGCGGAAGAAAGTAGTTCTGCACAAAAGGGGGGCTTTTAAAGATACTCCGTTGTTGTTTCTAAATTATTTACACACTAGTGCCGTTGAACTGTTGTATAAACACAATATCACACTCGTAGACGTGAGATATGGCTGTATATCGCCACGGCTGTGATTACCTACGGCCGAATCACAGCCGTGGAGATATACAGCCATATCTCACTTCTACTCGTGTGATATTATATTATATTATATTATATTATATTATATTATATTATATTATCCTTTTGCACTTTTAAAAATAAAGATTCCAAAAAAAGTGTGTTTTGCATGTCATAGAAGGTTCATTTTTGGTTCCCCATGTTTCCATTGATTTTAAAGATAATTCATAGAACTGATGCCAATAAAGAACCTTTTTTTTTTTTTAAAAAAAAGGTGTGGGCTGTTAGTTAAAGGGCATTTAGTGTTTCTGAATCTAATTTTAACTTTACCTCAAGTGTCTCCTTTCTATTTTTATTGGAAAAGTTTGAGTCTGTAAACGTTACCACAGTTTTTAAATGAGGAAATGTTTCCCCTGATGTACATAATGATCTGACATCATTGCTTACACGACTTCTGATGAAAGTGATTGCTGATAATGAACAGCAGTGAAAGCCTCAATAAATCACAGTCCAGTGGTTAAAAAAAAGTGATTTTGAAGTCAAAATAACCTAAGTAGAAACCATTTAAGGTGATTACAATAATACAGTATATTTGCATGAATTGTTCACTATTTTGCACTTTGAAAAATTAGATATAAAATTAATTTCTCACACCTTTTTAAAACAATATAGCTCATATGAAGATTATATTTTTCATTAATATTAACATTATATGTGACCCTGGACCACAAAACCAGTCTTAAGTCGCTGGGGTATATTTGTAGCAATAGCCATATACAATACACTGTATGGGTCAAAATTATAGATTTTTCTTTTATGCCAAAAATCATTAGGATATTAAGTAAAGATCATGTTCCATGAAGATATTTTGTAAATTTCCTACTGTAAATATATCAAAACTTAATTTTTGATTAGTAATATGCATTGCTTAGGACTTAATTTGGACAACTTTAAAGATGATTTTCTCAGTATTTTGATTTTTTTGCACCCTCAGATTCCAGATTTTCAAATAGTTGTATCTCGGCCAAATATTGTTCGATCCTAACAAACCATACATCAATGGAAAGCTTATTTATTCAGCTTTCAGATGATGTATAAATCTCAATTTCGAAAAATTGACCCTTATGACTGGTTTTGTGGTCCAGGGTCACATGTTACTACTAACAAAATAAAATTAATATTTAACATTATGAATTTTTCTTAACCTACTTTACCTCAATTTCAAATGAAAATATTAACCTCCAACCACATATGGTAATGCATATGAAATGACAAACACGCATCATTTGCATGCAGTCTATCATTTCTTTTGTGCTTTTTAAAAGACACCAGTGAATAAAAGAAAAGTAGTGGATTATGCAGCAGTTCAGTCTAATCCTGAAATGTGCGAGAGACAGAAAGAAAGTGGGGGGAGATAGAAAATGTATGTGTGTGTGTGAGCGGCTGCTCCACAGAGTCACCTGCCTTCAGGATTACACAGTAAGTTATTACCTAAACAGGAGCCGATCCCAGATACACAAAAAGAAATAGATGTAGCGACAATAAACTTCCTGTAAATGCTCATTTCTGCATGTAAGCACAAACACACACTTTAAGCCATCCTGCCACCCAGTTCCATAAACATGTACTACTCAACTTCACTAGTATTTTTTAAAACTGTCACTTTGTCATATTTGTCAATTTCCGCTCAAATTTCTGTTTGACGGTTTTGTGGCATGTTCATAGTTGCCGACGTGTCTGGACATTGGTCAGTTAAGGACAAGGAGCTAGAATAGTAAAAATGACGTTGCTGAGACATAATTAGTACATTACTATGTTGAAACCTCCACTCATCAATCACTGTCACCCTGCCTCTCATCTAAAACCAGGAACTGAAGTACCACGAGTCCAATGGGGCAGAGATTGAGGGTAAAGCACTGCTGTGATGGGCAGAACGGCGATTACCATACATTTATGAATAAATAAATGAATTTAAGATCATAAATGTACACATTTCTGTGAAAAAAAAATCATGGATGCTCTCTGTGTAGTCTGATGTCGGTCGTTTTTACCTGCTACAATGGTTAGAGGAGGTCCAATTCAGACTGAACTAAACAGAAATCACTCTCGGACCTCTGGGGTTAAGAGATCAGTCTGGTTGGAGTTGAATAAGACCATTCATAACCTTTGGGTTTAGATAGAAGTGAGACCTTTAGAATGTAGAACAGGTTAATGTGATTGTGTCACAGCGGTGGAAATATTACGGGCGCAATTAATCAACTAATAAAATGATTAATCTGACAAATGTGCGCTGAGGAAGAGAAATTAACTGAGTTAAGACACAAAACACACCCATTGTCATATAAAGCCAAATAAAGCTAAGGTAACTGAAGTAACGTTTAACCTAGAAGGCTTTAAGGTTTATGATTTTTTAAGAAAATGGGTTTAACAAAGCTTGGTTTATTTGTCTGCCCTTTGGTAATAAATATATAAATCATACAAAGAAATCAAAATCAATTCAACACCCGTATCCTTATCTCTCATTATACCCTAATCAGCATGTTTACATAACTTTACGAGCACACTGCTATACTCTGTGTGTTTATCTTTCCCTCTGATTAGCTGCATTTATACAGGACTTTGAATAATAATGACTGACTTCATGCTGAAGCTTTATGCACTGGAAATGAATGACAGCCAGTGGCCAGCTGACTGATAATAAAACTAGTCAGGGCTTGTGTCTGTCAGGCCATGTTTGCGTAGTGATGTGTGCGTATGGCGTATGTATCTATTTCAGGAAAGCTTTGTGTATTATAGGTCTTTTTTTTCTCAAAAGTTCAATAATCTTCATGATTCATGTTCCTCATTGGCCTTGAACTTAGATAGGCCTACACAACTTACATATACACACACACACACACACACACACACACACACACTATAAAACGGTATAACAAAAATGCTATACAGTAAAATTCACCAATATATTTATTTTTATTTAATATTTATTCTTTTTTTTAACAAATTATGGCAAACTATATTTGCAACAACTGAACAAATACAATGCCAACATTGCTTTGAAATATGCAAATAAACAATAATAAACATAATCGCTAATATTCAGACAACAAGTGTCCTTTTCCTAAAGTACATGTCACAAACTCCTGTATTTTATCTTATCACTGTAGTGTTGTGCAAGTGCCGGAATATTGCAGAGTGCTTGCTATTTTTAAAGGTAATTGAAATTGGAGCTTTCGTGTACCACATCTTTATTCAGAAATTGTTTATCACGTTTGTCCATCTGATATATAATGATTCATAAAATGTACCATGTGTTATATTTAAAATCATAAGTTAGCATTTCACTTTTTTGCTAATACAACTACTAACTACAAAAATGCTAACTTGTATTTTTGAATAATATCTTTATTTTCATTTAATTAACATTGAAGATCTGACTGGAGAATAAATGTTCTGCAACATGACAATAACACTCAAACAACTGTGCAATTTAAAAAGATTTGGCAACCCTCCTTCAAACATGGATTTTATCAGTAATTTCTGCTTGAAGAGCTTAAACAGAAAGAAGAGGACAGAAGTGATTGAAAACTTTCCTCTTTAATACCCTCACGTAATCCTTTAAAAGACGAAAAGCAGGAATGAAGTGATAAAACGATAGCTTTGTAAATGCTCAAGGTTTGTTTACAAGCCCTGTTTCAACTGCTGCCAGCAAATTTACACAAACAGCGATTACAATAATGAGAAAAGCACTTTAAGAGAAAAAGGACTAAGGGATGGTGCTTGAGATGTGAAAAGACCATAACAGCCAGGAATATTATTTATTTGGAAGTGCTGAAATGGCTTATGAGATGCTGCCAAGAATGAGACCTATTGTGGGTGAACTAATGGTTAAAAGGCTAGTTGACAAAAACACTTTTCATTACTCAATAAAGAATCTATCTATCTATCTATCTATCTATCTATCTATCTCTACAGTATCTCACAGAAGTGAGTACACCCCTCACATTTTTGTAAATATTTTATTATATATTTTCATGTGACAACACTGAAGAAATGACACTTTGCTACAATGTAAAGTAGTGAGTGTACAGCTTGTATAACAGTGTAAATTTGCTGTCCCCTCAAAATAACTCGACACACAGCCATTAATGTATAAACCGCTGGCCACAAAAGTGAGTACACCCCTCAGTGTCAATATTTTGTGTGGCCACCATTATTTTCCAGCACTGCCTTAACCCTCTTGGGCATGGAGTTCACCAGAGCTTCACAGGTTGCCACTGGAGTCCTCTTCCACTCATCCATGACGACATCACGGAGCTGGTGGATGTTAGAGACCTTGTGCTCCTCCACCTTCCGTTTGAGGATGCCCCACAGATGCTCAATAGGGTTTAGCTCTGGAGACATGCTTGGCCAGTCCATCACCTTTACCCTCAGCTTCTTTAGCAAGGCAGTGGTCATCTTGGAGGTGTGTTTGGGGTCGTTATCATGTTGGACTACTGCCAACACTGCTTCAGTATGTCACAGTACATGTTGGCATTCATGGTTCCCTCAATGAACTGTAGCTCCCCAGTGCACTCATGCAGCCCCAGACCATGACACTCCCACCACCATGCTTGACTGTAGGCAAGACACACTTGTCTTTGTACTTCTCACCTGGTTGCAGCCACACACGCTTGACACCATCTGAACCAAATAAGTTTATCTTAGTCTTAGTCTGCTTGTCTTCAGCAAACTGTTTGCGGGCTTTCTTGTGCATCATCTTTAGAAGAGGCTTCTTTCTGGGACGACAGCCATGCAGACCAATTTGATGCAGTGTGCGGCTTATGGTCTGAGCACTGACAGGCTGACCCCCCACCCCTTCAACCTCTGCAGCAATGCTGGCAGCACTCATACGTCTATTTCCCAAACACAAACTCTGGATATGACGCTGAGCACATGCACTCAACTTCTTTGGTCGACCATGGTGAGGCCTGTTCTGAGTGGAACCTGTCCTGTTAAACCGCTGTATGGTCTTGGCCACCATGCTGCAGCTCAGTTTCAGGGACTTTGCAATCTTCTTATAGCCTACGCCATCTTTATGTAGAGCAACAATTCTTTTTTTTCAGATCCTCAGAGAGTTCTTTGCCATGAGGTGCCATGTTGAACTTCCAGTGACCAGTATGAGAGAGTGAGAACGATAACACCAAATTTAACACACCTTCTCCCCATTCACACCTGAGACCTTTTAACACTAACGAGTCACATGACACCGGGGAGAGAAAATGACTAATTGGGCCCAATTTGGACATTTTCATTTAGTGGTGTACAGTTTGTTGCCAGCGGTTTAGACATTAATGGCTGTGTGTTGAGTTATTTTGAGGGGACAGCTAATTTACACTGTTACACAAGCTGTACACTCACTAATTTACATTGTAGCAAAGTGTCATTTCTTCAGTGTTGTCACAAGAAAAGATATAATAAAATATTTACAAAAATGTGAGGGGTGTACACTGTAAAACATCCAATTAACAAAATGTTGGAAGGGCAAAAAAGTTGCTTGTGCTTAGTTGAGAAGACATATTATATTAAGTCTGCCCAAATATATTTCAAAAACATTAAACGAATGGTTATTTTCAAATCTAGTCAACATTCAGAATGCCAATGTTTGACTGAACTAAAATAAACAAATCTAGCCAACACTGAGATCATTCTGCACATGCACGCACCTGAGTGACTTCGCGGGAGAAACAGCGTAAGTTGCACTAAATAAATGTTATTTTTTAGACTAAATTTAACGAGAAAATCATGCAACATATTAAATTTTTTTTTGAGTGGACATTTAGAAAGTGTTTTATGAGTTGTATATCCAAAGAAAAGTGGATATAAGACAGTGTATGTCAAGTTCGGGCGTCAGGAAACGTTAAGTCACTTAACTTTTCAGTCAATTGTGGCACTGAATAAATATTTGTAACGTTACTGTTCTAAATTCCCTGTGTATCTTTATAGTGGAGGGGCTTTTATTATGAACGTGTGCCACTAGTTGACGTTAGTTTCCGCTATTCCACTTTACTTTCACTTTCACCAGTCGCTTGCTCCGCCATTTCTTCAGGTGTTATTGTGCGTGACTGAATAAAGACCACATTTAACACTTTGTGACCATAAGTTGTACAATAACCAATCCAGTTGCAGCAATGTTGTGCCATCTGCTGTGAACAGTTAAATACTTAAGATAAAGAGTTGAACAGTACCCTGTCTCCTGTCGCACTTCTTACACAAGTCCCGTGGTGGATTAGCATCAATACCCCTACCGATCTATTAGTCCTGTTCATTTTTCGGTCCGCAACATCACTGTCTCTATGGCAATGGTCAGTTCCTGTCTGAGTAACTGTGCAAGCTGGGCACTGGTCAGTGCTACACACAGCTCGAAGCGTGGCATTGTCAGCTGGCGCTTGGGGGCCACCCTAGAGCGAGCCATAACGAAGGCAGTGTGGATCTTACCATGGTGCTTGGCACAGAGATAAACCACTGATCCATAAGCAACCTCCGAAGCGTCACCGAACACATGTAGGCTGAATCTTGATTCCTCCACATCAAAGTCGACAGGAAGATAGCACCTAGGAAGTGTGAGCTTACAGAGATCAGGCAACTCCTTCTCCCACACATTCCACTTCTCCAGCAGGTCTGCAGGAAGATTCGGATCGTCCCAATCCCTTGGTCTGGTCCAGAGTGGTGAAAGGAATGGATAATTCTAAGGGGTAGTATTGCGTTGCTAAGACCTTATAGATATACCTCATGGTCGGGTGATGCTCTGCTAGTGCACGATGCCTGTAGCCTAGGCTGTCTTCTAGGCAGTGCCACATTAAGCCAAGAGCTGGCTCCAGCGGGTCTGAATGGTTTTGCTGTAACCACAGTTCAATATTCTATGAACGAGCCTTAGTTGGTAACAACAGAGGGGACATTCGTGGCCCACTGCCTGATCTTGAAGCCCCCAGAGGCTAAGCGAGGCCTCATCTTGTCGATTAGTTGCTTGGCTTCCTCAGCAGTGGGAAGGCTCTGTAGGCAGTTGTCCACGTAGAACCTTCGCTCTATGGACTGCAACACATCCTCATTCCCGACCTGCATGTTGTCCCGAAAGGCAAGAGTTGCCATTCGTAGACGTCCGGTGGGTCCTTGCGGCGCATGTTCCTCCAAATGAACCTCAGAAGGGGCCTGTCCTCGGGTAGGAGTCTCACTTGGTGGAACATACCACGTATATCCCCACTAATGGTGACTGCGTACTGCCAGAACCGGAGGAGGATTCCTAGCAGTGAGGCACTGAGGGTAGGACCTGGAAGCAACTGCTGGTTAAGATGGACACCTCGGTACACAAAGGAACAATTGAAGACCAACCTGTATTTGCCGTTATGGTGCACGAGGTGGTGTGGTATGAACCACGACTCCTCGTCTACCTGCTGGCCTTCTGGTGGTACCCTGACAACATACCCTGAGTCAAGGAGCTTCTGTATTTCAGCTTCGTACACCTTAGCCCTCTTGGTGTCTCTACTCAGGCGCTTCTCAGTATTCCTGAGGCTGGACAGAACGGATTCCATAGTCCGCTTCAGCAGTGGAGCGTCTGGAGCACGAAGGAGTGGAGTAGCGTAGCGCCAGACTCCGTCAACTTCTACTAGTCGCGTCCTGGTCTCCAACATGTCTGCAGCCATCTGATCCTGTTTAGACCGAGTTGTCACTTTCTCACTGCGAGACAGAAGGACATTGAGCTGCCAGAGTCACTCGACATGTTGATAGACAGGGTCTCGTAGTGGTGTAAGAGAAGTGATCAAACGCTGTGGGGAAGATACCTGATGTGGGAGCAATACATCTGTTCCCTGGAGGACCCAACCGAGCTGCGTGCGTACAGCGACTGGTCCGCCCACTGATCCCAATCTGATTGGCTCCTTAGGGGTAATCAGAGTCGGATAATCGGACCTAATTAAAATTTGGGGTTGGACCCTATCGAAAGATGGAATGGGGATCCCTCTGAGATGGTGATAACATCGCTGAAACCTCTTGACAGAGTAGGTTTGCTCGGTTAACGTGAGGAGAGGAGCGGTGAAAACACCCGTAAGGCTATGCTTCTCCTCTGGCCTCGACTGCGGGGAAAGCAGCAGGTCAATTGACTGCCCCTTCAATTCTGTGATGTCATGTCGGATGGTGCGAAGGGCCATAATCTGGTGTTCCTGTGGCTCAGCGGTAGAGCATTGCATTAGCAGCGCAAAAGGTCATGGGTTCAATTCCCAGGGAACACACATACTGATTAAAAAAAAATATAGCCTGAATGCACTGTAAGTCGCTTTGGATAAAAGCGTCTGCTAAATGCGTAAATGTAATCTCCTTCTCACAATTCCTAGCTGCTGGACTGCTGCAGGAAGCCCCATCGTCCAAGATAGCGTACGTTGAAACAGACCTCTTGCCTCTCCACTGTAGCACTGGAACTACTTTGAGGTACACACGACCCGTCAAACTAGGGGAAGTAAGATATGCTTGTTCGTGAGATGTTGTCAGCAGCACACTGTTAGGACCATCCTGGGCAATGGAATGCAGGACTCCGAGATGTATATTACCACAGTCCTTGCAGGGCTTCCTGAATGTACATTCCTCCCATTTATGACTTGTGAACCCACATTTCCAGCATCTTTTGCCATCCTTTATCCACTTTAGAATCTGATCAGGTGAACACTCAGTGATTTTGTTACACTGTGACAGGTAATGCTCCTGACTCTTACAGAACAGACACAAATGTTTCAGTCTCCTAGTTGATGACTGAGCATGAGCAGCATCAATACAGACAGACTGCCCTTTGCTAGCTTTTGTGGGCTGATCACTGCCATGATAGACTGCAGTGGATTGAGTCTGGGGCTTAGGAGCAGGTTGGCGATCCTTACACGAGACCTGTACTCTCTCGGTCTGGTAGCGCTGCACCATCTTGGTCGATAAACGCTGCGCTTCTGCCTTGACCTTCAACCAGTCAGCAAGGTCATGCAGGTTATATGGGTTGAGGCTGTCAGTGTGCAATAGGCCTTGCAACTGTAAGTGCTCTATAAAGCTATCTCGGTAGTGTTTGGCCAATTTACTGAGAAGTCTGTCGACATGCCCCATACAGGAGAGCTCTCACCCCTGTGGACCCTCGAGTGATCTCAGCATACCAACTAGCAAGTCAACATTGAGTGCAAAACTCTGAAAGGCCTTCACATCCCCAACTCTGATATCAGGTGAAATCAGCAGGGTTGCGACCTCGCTTTGTGCCAGTTGATGAGGCTGGCCATACTGTTGTTGCAATGCTATCAACGCTGTCGTATAGGGTGCAGGATGATGCCGGCATGCTTGGGCAATCAACCTAGCTTCCTCCAGAACCAACTGCTCCATCAGTACTCTGTACTTATAGTGCTCTGTAAGATCTGTGTGAGGATTGAGAAGATTATCCAAGGCCATCTTCAGGTCTGTGAACTCCCTCTCGCTATTGTTCACGAGCTTAGGCAAGGCTGGAATAGGAATTGGTTGTAGCGGAGGTGTAACAGGCATAGGCTGGTAAACCGGAAGAGGAGGTGGTGGCTGGTGAACCACTGAAGGGGGATATCAGGACTGCACAGGAGTGTGAACGGGAGGCTGAGCAGGATGATACCCAGTGGTCGATAGTGGAGGACGATACATGTCGGACACAGCAAACGACTGCCGTGTGGATTGGCTTTGTGCGTGAGCCTGTAACTGATATACAGGGGGCACTAGGGGCCTGTACGTCGTAGTGGTCAAGGGCAGCTTCACCGATGTAACAGTATGAGGCAGTGATGAGGTAAGCTGACATGCAGGATCTGCTGAGCTGAACAGAACTGCCTGCTGCGGCGTTACATGTGGAACAGATAAGGGGGGAACACCAAGATATGGTGGAGTACAATGTGCAGCAGAAGGGGTAGCTCGTGTCACATGCCCCAAAAGCTGACTGCTGAGAAACATCAATGTGGGCCGTCTGAGCTAGAAATGACTGCCCTAAATGCGGAAGCGGGACAGATGAGACTGCAGTAGCCTTCGGTCTGACCATAGGTGGTGAAATAACTCTGGCTTGTACATCTACCTGGAACGTGGGCGATGCAGCACCACTGCTGAATGAATTACACTCGGATGGGCTGTGACACCCTGGAGGAGCTACTGAAGGACTAGGGTGACTGCCAGATCTCTCAATATCCAACTGATGACTCATAGCGGAAACTTCTCCATACTGCACCAGCAATAGATCACCCATGGCAGCTGCTCCACAGTCGAGACTGGCTCGGCCTGTCCACTGAGATTCAACTGCGCTGCTGGAGAATCCATCAATGGTAGGTGGTACGAACTGTCATGAGTCACAGGGTCTGGTATGAGAGACTTCGGCAAGGCTACATCATAAGCTTGCAGACGTGTGGAAAGCTAGTGGGCTCTCATCTGTGTGCGATGTTTTATTTAAAACGTGTGCGTTGTGTCAGGGGAATGAAGCTGGCTCTGTTGCTCCATATCACCGCAGTGAATATAGCATCCGGCTTGAAGGACCAAATGAACGGGACTAATAGATCGGTAGGGGTATTGATGCTAATCCACCACGGGACTCGTGTAAGAAGTGCGACAGGAGACAGGGCACTGTTCAACTCTTTTTCTGAAGTATTTAACTGTTCACAGCAGATGGCACAACATTGCTGCAATTGGATTGGATATTGTACAACTTATGGTCAAGACAACAAGTGTTGTCTTTATTCAATCACGCACAATAACACCTGAAGAAATGGCTGAGCAAGCGACTGGTGAAAGTGAAAGTAAAGCGGAATAGCGGAAACTAACGTCAACTAGTGGCATACGTTCATAATAAAAGTCCTTCCACTATAAAGATACATAGGGAATTTAGAACAGTTACTTAACGTTAGACTGAATCAAAACGTATATTTAAAAGGTGTAAATGTTTTATTTAAAACGTATATACTTATACACAAACATCGAATAAGCGTTGTATGATATGTTTGAGGGAAATTTAAGTGATTTAATGTGGTCTTTCACCTTGTTTAATCCATAAAATACTTAATGCCAAAACCTGTGTTACTATAATGAATTTGAGCTCATTTTGGCATGTTGTATGATATTTTTTTTGTGTTTCCGTGACGTGATAAGATACGAAGAGATTGCGTGGTCTTTTTCTCTTTTATAAGCCATTATGCTTAATATGACTAACCGTTAACCGTAATCTATGAAACGTGTAAACTACAGTAATGCGCCCATTTGAAGTTAACATGGGCGTGTTGAATTGGTTTTTGCGTTTGTAAACTTCTGGAGTTGTCCCATGAAGTAAAAAGATGACATTAAACGTGACTAACAACACGCCATGGTGAAATGTCGCTCTTTTCAAACGGGGCTGATTACACGGCGTTTCTGGTCTCATGAAGGCGCTTCGGAAGAGAAGTTCATCGTTCCGAACGAGATAATAACTGAATTGTTTCACAAGGCCGTTCAAAGCGTCTCAGTCAGTTCCCTAGGTAGTGAATCACTAGATGGTGCACACGAGTTCCTGCACAGGGAAAGACCGTGGCTCAGTAAACACTAACTGATTAACCAATTTGTAACGTCACCACTGGTATTTATCAACATCAGGCAGGACCGTTATATTTTGATATTATTATTATGCTATTTGAGGTAACTTAGCCCTATAAAATGAAATGTACATGTTCTATTACAAATCCAGTCAGCATCAATGCTCCCTTCCAAAAAAAAAAAAAAAAAAAAAGTTTGCAACTTCTGTTTCATCACAAATTTAATTAATTGATATTGATACATTGTAAATGATTTAAAAGGCATTTTAAATCATTTTTTGAACTTCAAATGTATTTTTCTTTCTCCATCAGGGTGCGGCCAAAGGTTTCCTTGTTGCAAGACTTCAGATGCTGGTCAGTCTGTTCTTTCAATGCACCAAACACCAGACCGCTCCACTGCAACTACAGACGGTGTGTGTACTTTCAAGACCTGGAGTTTATTGTTTTCATTCCAGGTAATATGTGTAAATGTTTAGAGTTTTTACTACAATTATAATGTGCTGTATTGTTCTCAGTGGCATCTACACTAATATTAGTCTGTTTCATTCTTATTCCGAGGTGAATATAGCCACCCAGATCCAGTCTGTATCCAGATCAGATGGTGGATCAGCACCTAGAGATGACCTTGACAGCCCTGAATGTCAGCGGAGACCAGGACAACTAGATGAGATCCAGAGACAGATCCCCTCCGAAGACCTCGTTGGCCATCGGGACAAGACCACGAGAACCAGATAAATCCTCTGCTCAATCTGACCTGTGTTGCAGCCTATAATTAAACCACGCCATGCTGATTTCGTCTGGCCAGAGGAGAACTGCCCCCCGACTGAGCCTGGTTTCTCCCAAGGTTTTCTACTCAATCTCTGTCACCGATGGAGTTTTGGGTCCCTGCGGCTGTTGCCTTTGGCTTGCTTGTTTGGGGACGCTTGGCTGATTGCACAGACACTACTGGAAGAGAACTGAACTGGATGATGTCAACACTGAATCACCAATGAACTGACTTTAACTGGAAAAATGACTTGTTATTGTCCTCTTGCATTATTGACTAACTATTTTCCTGTTTGACTCTGTAAAGCTGCTTTGACACAGTCAGTTTTGTATAAAGCACTATGTAAATAAAGGTGATTTTATTTGATTTTATATACTGTAACCTGGTTCATTTTTTTTTATTATTTCTGCCTTATTTTAAAGATGTAATTGTGAACAGTAATAACATTTGTAAATGCTTGTTTGCTAACATTTTGTTTAGCTTGTTTTAGTTTTTTCTTTAAACACATTAAACAAAGCTTAAACTGAATTTTGCAGTTGTATTACAGATGTAATGTTTGTCAACTGGAGCTTTAAAGGGATAGTTCACCCAAAAATGAAAATTTGCTGTTAATTTACTGACCCTTAGGCCATCCAAGATGTAGGTGACTTTTTTTTTTCTTTTTTCTATTATGTGTTGTAAAGTGTGTTTTTAGTGATTGATAAACACCAGTTAATAATTTTTAATAAATAATTTTTAATTTTTTGTTAAACTATAAAAATATATGTTTATGTAGTTCCCCAGCAATTTCTTATGATGCCCAAATAATAAATCTTAGTTGAGGTAACATATAAAACACATAGAGTAAACGGTTAAATTTAAATTGACATAACTTGCTGTAGTCTTCTAAATGTTTGACCAATTAAAACATTTTATTTGAATGGACTATAAAACTATTTCACTAAAGGTTGAGCCAACTAAAAAAATAACAATTCAGATAACATTTTGAAGTCAGAAATTGACTGAACGTAAACTTTCTGTGGAACTAGTTACTAAATAATAATTAGTTGAAACCGCTTGAAATTTTTTACAGTGTACTCACTTCTGTGAGATACTGTATCTATCTATCTATGTAATATACTATATACACTTTACAATAAGGTTCCATTTGATAACCATATTTAGGCCCGGTTTCACAGACAGGGCTTAGGTTAAGCCAGGATTTGGCCATAGTTCAATTAGGACATTTAAGTATAGCTTTTATAAATATGCCTTAGATAAAAACATTACTCGTGTGCATCTTGTGGTAAAACAATGAATTTGACATATTTTAAGATCACTCAGTGCAAGTTTCTTTCAGTTGAAATAGCCCAGACATGCATTTTAGTCTGGGACTAGGCTTAAGCCTTGTCTATGAAACCGGGGGTTAATGTGTTAACTAACTATCTATCTATCTGTGTGTCTATTTATAGTCTATATAGCAACCGCCTACTAATGTCCTCATAACCACAAAAAAACACCCTTGCTACCACATAACAATCTCTCAATTTCAATCTCTGAGAGACTGTATTGCCTCAGTACCCTTGAGTTTTTATAACTTCAAACTTAAACTTGCTTCAAACTCCAAGCTTTTAAACTATTTTAAACTTAAAACTATTTCAAACTTAAAACCGTCAAATGTCAAGCTTTTTAAATAACTTTAATTTCTGGCCATTTCTCAAGCCAACATTTAGGTTTGACTTGACAACCAAAGATTTTACTCAAATAGTTATGATTGTGATATAATTTGTAATGAAAAAGTTTGGTTGTCTCAGACTTGCTTTCCACAGTTTATTTTTTACAGTATAAGCACTGAATAAATAAATAAAGTTTTTTTTACTGCCTTCAAATTTTAAGTTTATTCAACTTGAAATGTTAAGTTGTACTAAGAGACAACATGGATATTTGAGTTGACTAGACTTAAAATTTTAACGCAGCACAAAGCACATTTTTTAGTTGAAACAACATTTTTTTACCTGTGCTATAGCACTGAAAGGGAGTCCAAGAATGGCGTTCCTGTAACTGGGATGGCAGGATCATGAGGCCGTTATCTGATAATCTGAATAACTTTGCACAGGTGTGTTATTAACCAAATATACTCCTCTCATCATCCTCTCACTGACTGATACAGTGATGAAATGGAAAGATTTTGAAAGGCTGATGAGAAACGTGTGTGTGTGTGTCTATTAACAGCCTTATCATCAGAAGTGTTTCAATGTCAGTGTCTCTCTAATTAATCACAGTTAAACAAATGAACTGTCTCACACACAAATACACCCACGTGCACATGGGCAGTGCAAAGGGGCTATTTAAAATCACATCAGGCAGTCAAAGCCTTCCTTCAAGGGTAATAAAACAGACTGCTGCCAAGGCAACACAGTAATGTTGCATTAAACATTACGGCACAGTTGATATTTTACGTTATCGAGTTACATTTAACCACATTCCTCTGCACTCACAGGGCACATATGCGCAAACACACCTGGGCCCCACCTACACACATCAACAGGGCCCAACAACCACTTCAAAAAAAAAACAAGAAGTGAGTGGAGAAACGAAGGAACGAGAGAAAAGAGATGTTTGCAGGTGGATTGCCTCTGCGAAAGCTCTCAGTCAGAACACAACCTCAAAACAGCATCCATTTATGACTCCATGCTGTTTGATGTAGGTGTGTAAGTCTTTTTGAATAGAGCGGAGCAAAGAAAAGAGAAGCGAATGAAAGAGAGAGAGCGATATACAGCATAGAGAGGTGCAGGGCAATGTTCAAGAGCACATATCATCTGTTAACCTGCGCTAAACAAAGAGAGGTTTACACTGCCGAGGAATTCAAAGAACTTTTGGCAGAGAAAGAGCAAGACAATAGCGGCCCCGGCGAGAGCGAGACTCACTCTAAATCTGCCACATTGTGTTTCTGGCTTTGATCTCTTCAAACTTGCCTGCATGTGTAAGGTTTTGCTCTTTAAATACATTAAGACCTCAGACGCAGTTGGGGTATTTGCCCAAAGATTAGTTTACTTAAAAACAGAGAGACAGAAACCGCCCGAGTCAAAGAGCCAAACGGAACGGCTAATCTGCCATTCAGAACGCTATCGCTGCATTACAACAAGACCGTGTGTGTACGTGTGCGCGTATGTGTGCGTGTCTATGGTAAAACATCAGGTTCAAAGGACTTCGGCTCATAAAGCAGTCAAGGCCTTTTGTGTAAATACTTTATCCTGTAACAGCATTTGATCCAGGAGCAGCCAAAATATACAAATGTAACAATTTGGAGTTAAGCTTGACAAGAAAGAAATGCATGAGTGCACGTGTGCGTGGATGTGTAGAGGTTTACGTTACTGGGAATAAGCTTGCACTTTCCCAAAACATATTTAGAAGAGTCACTTCAGCATGAAAAAGAACATGTTTAACCTGACCACAAACACCAAACATCAACATAGCTATGCAACTTTTAAATGTGTCAAGAAAAACTGCTTCACTTGAATTTTCACTTTGATTTTAGTCAGTCTAAAATAACAATTCATCTTCTTAAAATGTCATAATGTGAATTCTTACAGTTTTCTATTTTAACATACTTTAAAATGTCATTTATTCCTGTGATGGCAGTATCAATATCCCAGTCTTCAGTGTCACATGATCTTTCAGAAATCATTCGAATATGCTGATTTGCTGCTAAAGAAACATTTTCTTAGTATCAATATATCTTATTATGATCAATGATGAAAACAGTTGTGCTGCTTAATAAGTTTGGAAACAGTAATACATTTTTAGGATGCTTTGATGAATAGAAAGTTCAAAAGAACAGCATTTATTTGAAAAATTCATTTTTATGTCATTATAAATCTCTAGTTAATGTTAATTTTGATCAGTTTAATGGATTCTTGTTGAAGAACTATTTTTATGTTATTTTTTTTATTAAACTGATCCTAAACATTTGTGTATGAGTAACTGTATTGTTTAATATAAAAAAAGTGCCCACTGTATGACACTTCTGAAATTTAAAGGTGAGGGAAGGGCTTGTCTTTTTAGTGCTATAAGCAAGCTCCAAAAATAGGATAAATACTGTATTAAATATTCCACAAAATAATGCATGATGTGAAAATAATGATGAAGAAATCAATGAAAAATGGATTAAAATTGTTGGGCATGTTTTTATTCAGCTAAATCTAATTGTTTTGCAAATACAACGACTACTGTATATGTGGACCACAAAACCTGATTTATTTATTTATACTGATTTATAGCTGAATAAATAAGCTTTCCATTGATGTATGGTTTGTTAGGGTCGGACAATATTTGGCTGAGATACACCTATTTGAAAATCCGGAATCTGAGGGTGCAAAAAAATCAAAATATTGAGAAATTCGCCTTTAAAGTTGTCCAAATTAAGTTCTTAGCAATGAATATTAATAATTAAAAATTAAGGAAATTTACAAAATATCTTCATGGAAAATGATCTTTACTTAATATCCTAATGATTTTTGGCATAAAAGAAAAATCAATAATTTTGACCCATACAATGTATTTTTGGCTATTGCTACAAATATACCTGTGCTACTTATGACTGGTTTTGCTCATATATGCATTAACTCTAAAGCAATGACTTAGTTAGGTGTGGGTGCACATCACAATCACTGAATTGTCTAAAAAATTAAAACAGAAACATTAATGTACTTTTATTCACTGTCAGAGTTTATCAGAGTTTAATCTGTCTGATTTAGCCAATCGAGTCATTGGTAGGAGACATATTGAGAAATAAATGAAAGAATAAGTCCAGAATACTGTCATGGCGGACGATTTATTGAGGCAACAGTTCAGGCAGAGACATGAGTCACACCTGACAGGGGTCTGTGACCCAAAACGTTGCCACAGCAAACTGGAAATTACAAGTCAGTGCACTGTACAATTTATATCATCCATCAACTCTGTCCTGAGCACTTATCTAAATGCACTCTTTAGTTACCGTTTTTACTTATTAGAGGATCTGGACTGTGCAAATAAACATAAACACGCTATTTGGTGTTCAGTGAGCATGTCAGTGTGCTAAATACCCTGAGGATAGCAAAAGCTGACAGGGCAGGGGTGATGTCTTCAATCTTAAATTTCAATCAGAAACATCTTGAACAAGGCAACACACAGAGAGAGATCTGTGATCTGTCATCACGTCTTTGGGGTGTGTTAGAAACCCTGAGGTTCAGACTGCAGCGCAGACGCACACATCCAAGAATCTGAGGAATTTTCAGGTTTCAGACTTGTTGTCTTCTCACCTGAAGATGGTGGAGAATGTTAAAATAATCAAGCTTATCACATAATCACATGATTTTTAGCATATTTGGCATGACATACAATTGCTTGTTATATTCTGCATGTGCTACAGGCTGGGGAGGCCAGCATGTGTTTCTGCTCAGAAGGAAGGAGCTAATCAAGCAAATGTTCTTCTGACCGCCCTGTCAGTTTCACAAATCCACGATGACTAATACTCGTTTTCGTAGTTGAAGACGTTTTGAGTTCTAAAAATGACACTGTGCTTTTATTAAATGATCTGTGCACTCATACCTCAAAAGATAAAGAAATATGATATTACCTTATTAGCAAAACCATAAAAAAACACAATTTGTGAACTGAGAAACCAAAATTCCCTTGATCTTTTGACATATAAGAGGTCATTGTACTATAAAAACATCCTGTAAGTTTCAGAACTCAAAACTTTCTCGTTAGTCAGTTAACAGCTTATACTGAAGGCAGGATTTTCAAAAAGATTGAAACTAAAAGACGATGCTGATGAAGATGAGCATGAAGTTTGCTGTCATTTATACAGCTAGAGTAAATCTGGTCTAGATTAGATCTCTGCAGAGCCACTGTGTATGTTCTCTGACACCAGCGTGATTCATCAGCCAGTACAAAATGACGCAAAAAGCTCTTCTGTAGGCCTGTTGGCTTATCAAATATAGAAAGAACAAATCAGTACAGCAAGTTCAGTGCTTTGAGATTACAATCTCTATGTTGTGTGCTTTTCAATATGTTTGTATACAAAGGCATTTGATTTTATTTCAGCATTCGGCATATGTGATCTAATTTCAACTAACAGCAATAAAATAATATGCTTTGCAATTAGGCTATTTCAAAAAAGCCCAGTGTTTAATTTCTAAGGCCAGACTGCAATACAAGTTTCTGATGTTTATTTTGCTCTTTTATAATCTAATCATTTGCACCTGCTTTGGTTCCATACAGTGACATTTGAAGGTAGAAGGATACTTCTTCCACAAAAATAAAATGTATTTCCATTTATCTAAACAGTAGAAATACATAAAATTTGAGTTATTACTCTGTCACATTGCTGTGCTTGACAATCTCATTCAGCAATTCAAAAGAAATACATGCACACACGACATAAAAGTCTGAGTGTGACAAGTCTCTGACATTTGTGTTAAGGAAGAAGTATGCATTTGAAGTCTTTTGATCCTTCAAAGTATTTCTTTATTTCTAATGGGGATTTAGAGATTTTTGTTAATATTCAGAGTTGTTTTCTTAAATCGGCCCAGCCTCTTCAATCATATTTCTTCACTGATCTTCAATTAAGAGCCTGCTTGTTTTCTTAGATGTTTGTTTATTTCATGTGGAAGAATATTACAGTAAACAACTGCAGTGCTATAAAAAATAAGATGAATCCAGATAAATAGGTCCACTTTTCTTGCCATCTCAAAGTCAGAAGTGTCCCAATTTTGAGATAATAAGACATTTAATTATTATTTTTACATTTTCACACACACACAAACACATACTTGAATTTGTGGTTTATGGGGACTCTCCATAGGCGTTATGGTTTTTATACTGTACAAACCGTATTTTCTATTGCCCTACACTAACCCTACCCCTTACAGGAAACTACTGGCAATTTTTGAATTTCATAAAACACCGTTTAGTATGTTTTTTAAGCCTTTTGTTTTACGGGGACACAGGAAGTGTCCTCATAAACCATGTTTACGTTGTAGTACCCATGTCATTATACACATTTGTGTCCTCGTAAACTGTATATACCAGTACACACACACACACACACACACACACACACACACACACACAGGTTTTGAGGTTTCTGTTTGTGGTTTATGGGGACTATCCGGCGTAATGGTTTTTCTACTGTACAAACTATATTTTCTATCGCCCTACACCAACCCTAAACCTACACTTTGAGCCTTTTTAGATTAGATTGACCATTAAAAAACCAAATAAACTCAATCTGTATAATTTGTAAACCATTTGAATTATGGGGACACCTGAAGTGCCATCATAAATCACCTTTTGTTATAATACCTATGCCATACCCATGTCATTATACATATTTGTGGGTAACACTTTATTTTAAGGTGTCCTTGTTACACGTTACATGTACTTACTATTATAATAACAATAAATCATGCATAATTACATGCAAGTAACCCTAAACCAAACCCTAATCCTAACCCTAACCATATAGTAAGTACATGTAGTTATTAATATTACTCAGTGCTTAAATGTATAATTACACTGTAACAAGTACACCTTAAAATAAAGTGTAACCTATTTGTGTCCTCATAAACCACATAAACAAGCACACACACACACACACACACACACACGTACTGTATATATGTTGTGATAAGACTTAAAAATAACTGAATAAGAACACATTTCCTAAGATTACTTAGAAAGACAGCTACTGTCAATTGTGCAAATGAAACACATAACTTATACACTTTATCTAAATGATTTGAAAAATGGAAGACAGTGCAACAACCAAGTTTCAATCTGAAAGAACTAGCTAGAGAGCTCTGATTTAGACTCTTTACTTCAGACTTGGTCTGTTTATAAATGAATACATTTAACTGCTGTACTTTAGACCTGATGAGAAGAGTATATCTCATGTTTTTTTGCATATATCTGGCCTATATCTGAGCCTTTTGTGTATGTGCAAAAGTTGTTCTCTCTGCAGAACCTACAGGCCACCTAGGAGTTTTGTTTACGGTAGCACGCGCCAGGGCTGCCGGAACTCAGCGCGAGCCCGGCTCGAATTTGTTTAGATGAAGAAGGAATGGAGTGCCTTGTAAGAGGGGTCTGAGAGGGAGAGCATTAAATTGAAAACATAATTCGCCGACACAGTGTGCCAGTCCTTGTATTAAAAAAAGGACTTTTTCCCAAGTCAAAAGAGTAATGCATGCCTGGGAATGTTTTTTAATTTCTGCCTGAATATTTCCGGCACAAGATGGTTGGAAATTCTGGAGAAAGATGAATCATGGTTTGATTGCTTGATCAACAATGCTACTATAAACCATTGTGACTTCTCTGAGGGTTTCGTGCGACGCCCTTTTGTTCGTCCCTGTGCGCTGTGAAGTGTGTTTGTAAAACAACCTAAATAGTTCTCGCGCAACCACAGAGATTGCAATCTCGCTCCAGGCGTGAGGGTTCTCCTGAGCAGCTCCTCCTGAGAGCGCGATGGCTTTTCTCCTCTGAAAAAGTCAGCATGTCTTGATTGGCAAACCAACCCACACTGGAGAGGCAAGCCAGGTCTAGATATAGTGCTATTTCTGCTCATTGCCCAACAAAATTTAATAGATCATTGTGTGTGGTTAGATAAAAGGTAAAGGTTTAATTAAGTAGGGTTGTCCTGACCTAGGTGTGTATCTGTGTATGTCTGAGAGAGAGAGTGAATGAATGAAAATGAGTTAGAGAACAAAAGAAAGAGAGCGAGAGGTGTTTCAACAGGTGTAACTGCCTGGTAACCGTCTTCTGTACTCATAATATTACTCTAAAAAAAGATACCACAGGGACATCCGTTATTAAAGTTACTGGGTTGCAAAATGTTTTTCACATAAATAACAGAAAGTTACACACTAAAGTTCAAAAGTTTCAGCATAATTAGAATGATTTCTGAAGGATCATGTGATACTGAAGACTAGAGTAATGGCTGCTGAAAATTCAGCTTTGTCATCACGGGAATAAGTTACATTTTAAAATACTAACACAGAAAAAATTCAGCTTTGCCGAGCATAAAAGACTTTTAACTTTTGAACGGTAGTGTACATGTAACTGTTCCCATAAGGAAGAAAAAGAGGACACATTTATGGAATATTACACTTGTGTACACAAACTCAACCACCCGTTCAGTTGGTCCATTCGGTATAAAGAAAATTAACTGACTGAAGATGCCAACAAACACTGAATGGGAATTAATACACTGCCAAAAATGACTTCTTTTTAAAAAAAATTTTATTAGGAGTGCAAAACATACAACATACGGTGAACACAAAACACAAAAACAGCAACAGAACAGCAATGACAATAACAGCAATGAAATTAAACAGCAATGATAATAGTTGTAGTATTTAAGTAGCAAGTTAAGTAGTTTAAGTTCAAGTTAACATGCATAATAATAATAATACTACTACATACTAAAGATGGTGATGATAACAATAATATTCTGTGAAATGACCAAAATGACTTCTTAAAGGGATAGTTCACCCAAAAATGAAAATTCTGTCATTAATTACTGATACGTTGTTTTCATTCAGATCAAAGCGTAAACAACGTAGAAAACGTGTCCACGTGGCGCAGCTGACACAGTTCAGTGGATATACTCTCCAAAATGGTGCTAGGGTGACACAGAGGAGACGAATTGTTGAATAAAGTCATTATTTCTATTTTCTTTGCGTACAAAAAGTATTCTTGTAGCTTTGTAAAATTACGGTTGAACCCCTGATGTCACATGGATTACTTTACCGATCTCCTTGCTACGTTCCTGGACGTTGATCGTGTTAATTACATTACTGTCTATGGGAGGGTCAGAGAGCTCTCGGAATGCTTCAAAAATATCTTAATTTGTGTTCCAAAGATGAACGAAGGTCTTACGGGTTTAGAACGACATGAGGGTTAGTAATTAATGACAGAATTTTCATTTTTGGGTGAACTATCCCTTTAATGAGCTGTACATTTTTCATATACTCTTGTTTTTCAGTTAAATATTTTACTAAGCTCCTTGAAGTTCAATTTACAGAAGCATATGGCAGGTTTTTTACTTGTTTTTAAGTTGTTTATATACTTAAAACAAGTAGAAAAATCTGTCAGCATAGTACGAAAAATTACACTTACCGTATATTCAAAATTCAATCAGTGTTGTTCTCAAGTGGATTTATATATTTTGCAGTGTGGTTGTCATAACACGGTGAATATTAGTTCAAACAAACTGCTGTCTACTTGCACTCAGTTACCAGCCAAAAGGACTGAATGAGCCTCTGAGGCTACAGTGCCATCCAAATGATAAAAGTGTGTGGTGAAGCCCAACTGGCTGCCACACAAATGTTCTCCTGAGAAATCCCTTTAAACAATGCCCACGAAGTAGCAATGGCATGAGTTGCATGCTCGTACAGGGTCACGAAGTGCACCCAAAACTAAAGACAAGTCCCAAGGGGACACGACCAGCTTGCAGTGATTAGAATGACGCAAGTGACCTTCTTGTAAATACAAATGTTGGCGTTGAGGAAACCCGTTGCCTTAAAATTATTAAGTAAATAATAATTTTAAAAAATGAGTTAAGTGAATTGTCAAGTTCACTTAACTTTTTTTTTTTTTCTCAATTTTTATAAGTTTAGTCAACTTATCACTTTTTACAGCGTACTTCAGTGTCCTTCAAGCATTCTGACTGTTTAGTGCTGACACATAAAAGCAGTGTGAGGGTTGATCTGTCAGGTAGGCAGGACTGCATGCTGTCAATGTACATCTGTGGCCTTTTAGTCACGAATAAAGGTGCCTTCAGTGTTGTATAAACTGGGGGGTGGCTGATTGGCAACCATTTTTGATGTCTTAAGACAGATTGAACAGGTGACAAAATATTTTCTGTTGGCAATTGATTGTACTGTTATTAGGGCTCACCTTCAGCTGAACTGTTCTGTGTAATGAAGTGTTGACATGAGCCAAGAATTCCACCATCACTTTCTCTCTTCCTCACACGCACATACACAAACAGAGACTATACAAACATTTTTTTTTTTTTTACATACTTGCATAACAAGGCTTACGAGGAACCTGGTTTGAGTCCGACCCGGGTCATGATCCCATTCCATTCATCAAAAGTTGCTAAAAGTTGCCAAATAAATTTTTTAAATTGTTAAATTTGTTGCTAGGTGCTTTTGGAAGAAAAAGTTGCTAGGGTAGTCTGAAAAGTTGCTAAATTTAGCAACAAAATTGCTAAGTTGGCAACACTGGACTGCAATATCCCATAAAATAAAAGCAAAATGCCCCAAAATTAAAAAAGAGTGTAACAAAAACTCAATTTGACATCACAGAGGTGTCGACTTCCTGCTGTAAACACCCCCCTTTCCACTCAGGAAAAGGCCTGACTAGCGGAACTATATGAAAATAAAAGGTTCTTTATTGTCATCTTTTGGCATCTATATCCTTGGAACCTTTCCATTCCACAAAAGGTTCTTTATAGTGGAAAAAAGGTTCTTTAGAATATTAATGCTCTTTACACTAATAAAAAAAAAAATGGTTCTTTTAAGAACTGTTCACTGAATGGTTCTTCCACTGCTAAAACCCCCTGTTGAAACCTTTATTTTTAAGAGTATAGTGGGCAAAACACTGCTGGTAGAACTTGTACTTTAGACAAAAGTAAAGTGTACACAAAAGCTATGGAAAACATTATTCATAACAAGCAGTTATCTTGCGCTTACTTTATCATTCATGGTGATTACTTTTAGCAGGGCACAAATATATCCGTGTGTGTGTGTGTGTGTTAATGGATCGATGTTGAATTACCCTGTTCTTTCTGTAATCTGCATCTGGAGATCCGTTTGTTCCAGTGTAACTTCCTCTGATTAATAACCCAGGAAAATATAAATGAGTAACACTGGATCAATACAGGACTATACTGACCAACAATAGCATCTGCCACTCGGTCAGTGTCTCCAATGAACATTATTTTATTGAGTATACTTAAAGGGAGAGTTCACAAAAAGAAAGAAAAATAAATATATATATATATATATATATATATATATATATAACGTATATAAAATGGTCAGAATTTACTTACCTTCATGTCACTCCAAACCTGTATGTCTTTATTTCTTCTGCAGAACATAAAATAAGACATTTTGAACTTTTAAGAAAATATCATATAATATATTTTTGATCATATAAAGAAAGTCAATGGGTTCCAAAACAACAATGGATTCCACTGGCTATTGTGTGTATGGACAAAAACATATTTCAAAATTTCAGCTTCTTTTGTCAATTTTATGATTTAAAGAACATATTAATGTGTTTTAAAGAAAATGTTGACTGGTGTGATTTTTATCATAGTAAGGACAGTTTATCATTCAATCACAGCTTATTTTGCACCACTTAAATAAACCTTGCACAACTGTGCTCCAAAACAGATTTAAACTATATAATATAACAAAATATGAATATCAAACACCCACTCTGGTTTCTTTTGCAGTAAATCACTGCAGCAGTAAAGCGAGGGCGGGGTGTGTCGTGCGAAGCACAGTGCGTGAGGAGGGCGAGCGTTTGGATCCCCTTTCAAGTTTAGACAAAGACAGCAGAACGGCTACGCTCGCCAGGTAAACACAGATCCACTGGCAGACCATAAGGGTGGAGGGTGGGGGAAGCTTGTTGCTTACATTTCTCTTAAAAATGCCTCCTGCGCAGCATGGAGTGTAGTTAAAGCTGTCAACACGTGGCATACAGTGCAACTCATATCAGATAATCCACTATCAGATTTTTTTTTAAAGAAAATGCCTTTTGTAATGTTTTCTCCGGGCTGCATGCGAGCAGAGCTGCTGTAGCATGTGAGGAGCAGCGATAAAGAGCTGAGGACCATCTAAATCAGCATGCGACATGATGTTCTCTTCTATATCCTAAATTTGTCATCCTGCCGTCTTGATACACAAACGAGTGGATGTAGACCCACAGAACTTCAGTTCAGCCTTGCAGATATACAACCACAGTAACATTAACAGATTTTAGGTTTACTCTCACACACATACATCACCTCTGAATAACCTTGCTGTAATAATAGTGCTTGCCTACCTCTGTATGTTTGTTTATTTTTCTTTTACTGGTTTGGCAAGTTAACATCACCTCAGGTGAAAGCCCTCCATGAGCGTCTGTGAGTTTTAAAAAGTGCAAAGAAAGGACACACACACACACACACACACACACACACACATAAACACTGAACAGACAAGGAGGGCAGACGTTTTGTTGTTGAACACATGGCTACTCTCAGCAGACACGGGGAATCACAGAGTTTACGTGTTTCAGATTCCACTCACATGAATGCACACCCACATGCACACAAGCAAGAAATCAGAACCTGTCAGGACTGTTCTCAAAACATATATTTTATATTCAGTTATTTTAAATTGATTGTTTCCTGATCAATAACAAGCCTAATCTTATACCTGATCAAAAATAACATACTTCAACCATCCGCAATGAAAAATATAATCAAATGAATTCAATAATCAATAATAACTTCAATTATATACATATTAGTGCTGTCAAACGATTAATTGCGGTTAATCACTTCCAAAATAAACGTTTTTGTTTGCATAATATATGTGTGTATTTATTATGTATATGTAAATACAATCACATGCATGTATATATTTAAGAAAAATGTTATGTTTATATATTAAATATATTTATATATGATATAAAATATAAGAATATACATGTATAGACGTATATACATGTAAATATTTTCAAAATATATACTGTATGTGTGTGTATTTATATATACATAATAAATACACACAGTACACATACATATATTATGTAAACAAAACTTTTATTTTGTATGCGATATATCTATCCATCTATCTATCTATCTATCTATATATATATATATATATATATATATATATATACACATACAGTATATATGCTATATGTGTCACACACATGCACATATGTTTGTTTTTGTGAAAAGTGGGGACATCCCATAGGCGTAATGGTTTTTATACTGTACAAACTGTATGTGCTATTGCCCTACACCAACCCTACCCCTTACAGGAGACTTGTGCTATTTCAGATTTTCAATACACTCCATTCTGTGTGATTTATAAGTGTTTTGAAAAGTGGGGACAGGGGGTAATGTCCTGAAAAGTCACCTTCTCCTTGTAATACCTATGTCATACCCTTGTCATTATACAAATTTATGTCCTCATTTGTCACAAAACACACACACATTAAAACAGTTATACTGAAACCAGACTCTAGTAACTCAGTACAAGCTCAGATGACGAAGCATTTTTGTCCAGTTAGCGCAGAAGAAAATCTGTCAATGCATTTTAATGACAATGCTGCAGTGCTTTCACATGACTCCGCTTAAATAGACTAAATGCAGGGACAAAACCACAAATTGTTTTAATGAAATATTCACTTCAATCCTATACAGACCTTCAAGCTCCTTTAAATTCTAAAAACAATCTGTTTTATGCCAGCAAGTAAACCCAATGACACGAATGGTTCAGTTTCTCACTCACAAACTGAAATAAACTGTCTGTGTTTTATTGTCAGAGAATCAAAACCATATTCAGAGACCAGCTTCTAACATGACACCACACACCTGCAATCCTTGCAATGCTGTCACGCCAAATGCACACACACACACACACACACACTTTACTAAACATTATACACTTGCTGTCACGCAAAGAGTTAGCAACACACTCAAAAACAGAATTAGGTTTCACACTTCATAGTGATAAAATGCTTTTCGCGCTTGCAGATGTAAACACATATCCACTCAACAACAAACACACAACTACTCATTGTATCAAATTACACACTTGGAACAAAGATAACAAAAACAAACCTAAGTGGGAGGAAGGAGAAAATTTAAGGAATTCATTAAGAGAAAAAGAGAGGGAAATGCTGGGTGCAGCGTATAGCTTGAACCAAACAAGGCATAAAACAGGTGCGTGTTCTCTCATGACAGCTCTGTAAAGGGGTGTCTTTGGGATGTAATCAAATATGAAATACTTTTCACACACATAGAAACACCGGTGCTGCTATACGAGCCAAAGCCTCTGTAATAATGAGAGCGTAGACTCGGCTGCTGTATCATTTCTCTCGGCTGTTAGCTCAGCGGTGCGCTAACATCTTACCGTCATTTTATGTGCCAAAGCTAAAATGGTGTAGTAATCATAGCATCTGGTGGTGGTTAAAGATCTGGACTGATAATCCAAACTATAGAAGTGATGATTTATCAGCTGGAGAGTGGCGTCAACTGCTGACATGACCTCTGTGAACTCTGTGAGACCTTGTCAAGGCACTCAATCCCATTTATCAACAGTAATATAAGTGGTATAAGTGTGCTGTGTGTCACTTTGGAAACAGCTCAATAACCAAATTTGAACCAAAACACTAACAAATCAATAACCACTAAATGGCCAGTATTGAAATTCTATACTATTTTGTGTAAATAAATAAATAACAATACACTAAAATCACTTTTTTTAAAATGTGAATTTAGGCATCACATCATTATAATGTGCAGTTTGAAAATTTGAGAAATATTTATTTTAAAATAACAGTGTTAATTAATTATTAAAGATTAACTTTAATTGTCTGTAATGTAAACATTGAGGCGCACAATTAAATTAAATTAAAATTCAATATCGGTCAATACTGATAAATGGAATTAATCTCTAAATGTCAGTACTGATATACAGTGCATCATTATTTAAACATTATTTAAACTCTGTTGTATTGTTTTATTTGCCAAATAATACCCAGACAGCCAAACAAATTCTTGAAATACTTGATGGCTTAGTTGATATTTAAAGCTAAACTGATAAGCACAGTGTTGATCAAGTGCTGGATCCTATCTGCACACTAGACAGATGATAAATAGATGACTTTGAACTTCTTGTGTTGAGAAAAAGATCATGACACCTGCATTTAAAAAAGATAAACCACACGCACACCTGCGCACACACACATCGCATCGCAGACAGAAGGCCTGAAGTTAAAGTTATCAGATGGTCGCTGGGGATAAACACAGCAGGTATGAGGAGAACGATCATTTCAGCTGTCACAAAGAGAGAGGTGGTGACTTTTGCAGGCCCAGAATCAAACTGCCAACCATTTAATATGGTCTCTTTCTATTAGTGTTCGATTACATTTCTAAAAAGGAGAAAGCTTGGTTGACATGCCCTTTAAATGTCAGTTTTAGGGCTGCTCATATGTTCAGCCTGCTGGAAATCATTTTGTCTTGGAATGGTAGGGAAATGAGTAAGCACAGGGCCGAAACTCTATCTGACTGCAGCGGTTTGGAGCCGCACACAGTGCCAAACTGCTAAATTCATATTTATTTGAGTTTATGACTGTGGAAGCAGTCAAGGTTTTTGAATATATCCAGGGATATTCCAAGACATTTTGGTCTCTTAACAGAAATGTGGTCAGCGTCATACATCAGGACATAATTTATTTCAAGACAATTCATCAAAGTAAAAGGTTTTGTTGTTTAAAAATGAAGTAGAATGTGTTTCGTGTGTGGTTTATGAGAGTGGATTTACCAAGACCTTTCAGTTTTAAAATGGATGATTTTACAAAAGTATGGTTTACGTTTGACAACTCTAGGCCTGTGATAATGGAGGTCTGTGAGCTTTTCAATGCATGGATGAGTTTAGCAGTATAATGTATGGACGTTTTAGAGTGCATATAACCCTGTTAAACTAATTGAACTGTGACCCACACCCAAAAATGAAAATTCAGTCATTGACTCACCTTCACGTCGTTCCAAACCTGTCTTTCTCCTGTGGAACACAAAAGAGGACATGTTGTGTGCTGATTAAAAAAAAACCCCAACAACAACTGTAAATATCGGTACTGATGTGATGTGCATCATTATTTCAAACACAAAACGACTTTATTTTTTTTGTACAAAAATGCAAATCATTTACTCACCGTCATGTTCTTCCAAACCTGTATGACTTTCTTTCTTCTGTGGAACACAAAAGAAGATATTTTGATGTCCGTACACTGAAAGTCAATTGGGTCCAATGTTGTTTTGGACTCCCATATTCTTCAAAATATCTTATTTGTTGTGGAAATTTAAGTTATGGTTACCAAGAACCCAACAGTAACACATGCTGAGACTGTCTCCATGGAAGACTATATAATCATTTGTGTATGTATGTGTATTTGTGTGCGTGTGTTTATAGGCACACACCACAAGTCGCACAGGCTTGCTTGCCTGCCCCATGAACCCAGAAAATTACACACACCATCGGTGCACAAGAGAATGTTTTGGATTCACTCAAAGAAAAAATATCCCAAAGGCTTTATGTAGGTGTGGTTCAAAAGACAGTTAAATGATTATCACTCACCTTAGGGCATGTTAGGAACTTATGAAACTTCATGACCTTTCACTGTGCCTTCACCTCTGCTGAGAGAATAAAAGAGATTTGCTCAGTTGGATTTTTTAGACAGGTGTTCTCTATTTTTTTTTTTTTCATATACTCTCTGACCTGTGTGTGATCTCTGTGGTGCTCCCTGTTCTTACTGTTTTAGGTATACGTGGCCCTCATCCAAGCTCATCATAAATGCGGTAAACTTCCCCATTCTTTCAAAAGTCAGCAACTGCCACAAGCAAATTGTTTCATTAAACATGTAAACTCAGTTTACAAAGAGTGATCGTGAGTGACACGTTGATGTCAGGTATTGGGTGCGTCAGAATCAGGTGTGACATTCCACATACCATGGCGAGGCCACCTTGCCAATTTCACAGTTCAAATGAATTAGAAGGCATGTTCTCTTTGTCTAGCAGTGTATTTACGTCTGTAAACAATGAATAAGCAGAATGGGGAGCTCAACTTTGGTTCAAGTCCAGCTACAACTGCTTATATCCATTAAAGAATGTTTTTTTTTTTTATGATAGATCAAGACGTTGCTATCAACATCAAAAACAAAAACAAAAACAAAAAAAACACTCAAGTCCTACAGCAAAACTGTTATATAAAATATTCACATTTATTTTTTGATCATGGTGAGGACATCTTGTAATAGAAATCTTTTTGAGTCACATTATGAATGGTTTTCGGAATTTCAGGTTTTTCTATCCTTAACTATCGTTGAGTTATTTAAATGGTGCATTCAAATATATAATATAAAACACTGAGAACCTTAAAATATCGTCACAAGTCTTTTTTTGATTAAATTTGTCCCTCATATAGTATAGACAAACTACGAACACAGTGGTTTCACTATAATTGTGAGTATATTTCATACACGCCACTGTTTTTATCTACAGGTTGATGTACAAGAACCCACTTGAATTTAAACCTCACACAAACCTGTTGATATTATTCAATTTAAAGCAAAACACTGAATTAATGAATAGCCTTTTAAATAACCACTTCAAACATGTACAGAATTCATTTTGACCTTACCAAACCCCACATAGTCTATCCGTACAGTTACGGGGGCAGGTGAGCATCTCTAAACTCTTAACTCGCGTGAATGCGCTTGTGATTGATAGGTCTAGACTCTAAGCCCCGCCCTCGTGGGCCGTCCCTGCCGAGCGATTATATTAACGCCAGCCGGTGCAGTCCGTTCTCCCATGAGGACTTCTTAACCGATAGGAAGTGATAACTCTTGTTTCTTTAATAGACTTTGACATTAACTAAGACTGAGCACTCCCGAAAGTGTTGCTCAAAACAAATACTCTTTAATAAAAGAGCTACTCAGTGCTATAAAGTGACAGAGGCGCCTTACAATGAAGTTGGAGGTTTTCTCTGCGAGTCGCCTTGTGGACAAGCCGCTGGACCTGTGCAGTGACATGGATGTGAATGTGGCTTCACCGCTGTCCACGGAGGAGGAATTGGGCTCGGATGGAGACTGTTCAGCCAACAGTCCAGGACCAAGTGCCCCCGTTTCGGACGGGAAGGCGAAACCATATACGCGTAGACCCAAACCACCATACTCCTACATCGCGCTCATTGCTATGGCCATACGTGATTCCAACACCGGCCGCCTCACACTTGCTGAAATAAACGAGTACTTAATGAAAAAATTCCCGTTCTTTCGGGGCAGCTACACGGGGTGGCGCAACTCCGTACGGCATAACTTGTCATTAAACGACTGCTTTTTAAAAGTGCTGCGAGACCCCTCGCGTCCGTGGGGAAAAGACAACTACTGGATGTTGAACCCACACAGTGAATACACTTTCGCAGACGGCGTTTTCCGCCGGAGGAGGAAGCGCATCAGTAAGAAGATCCTGAGCACTTCGGAATCTCAAGAGCGCGCGCCTGCGGATGACAGCCGGCGCGACGAATCCTCGAAGTTTTCCAGTTCCTTCGCCATAGACAGCATCCTCAGCAAACCGTTTACGCGGAGGGAGCAAAGCACAGAGGACACGTGTTTTGGCACCAGGCTAATGTTGTCGGCGGCTCCGCACTTCCTGCCAGTCGTCATGGGCTATCCGCCGCAGACCGGATTCCAGGTCAGTTCTGAGGTGTCGAGTGCCTTTCCGATCTACAGGTGTAATACGGCAGACATTACTAACATCAGTCGAATGCCGGAATTACCGAATTCCCTTCCGGGTTTGGCACACTCCCACACTACTGTACAAGAGACTGGATATCACCCCTTCAGAATAGACTCTCTGCTGTCATGAAATGAGAAGTGAACAAGCCAATTTGCAGACACTCGCACGCTTAAACGCAATTTCTTTGGTGTTTGACACACCAGTCATGTGCACTTTCCTCTGTTAAATGGTGTGTTTTCGTGATTTAAGTCCATGCACAATACTTACTGCAGTGCTGCATGTCTGCTGTTTAGATGATGTCTTAGATGAACCAATGTCGCGCCAGTGCAGTGTTTACTGATTCCATTTTCATTTCTTGTATACGATGGCATAACCATGCCAGTAATTATGGACAGAATATGTATTTAAATGTAGTCTACTTCTTTGAAAGATTGTGTTGGGTTACACTTGTACCGTGTTTTATGTCTGTGTAAATATGATGGTTTATTTAGAGCTGTGCTCAGTTGGACAACATATGCAGTTGTACTTTCGTTAATAAAAGAAAATATGACAGAGAATAAAATTTTCATTCATTATTCATTCTATTCTTACTTTGAGTGCCACTTACTAGGTCACGAGATCCTGTTTTTATCACTAATTCTGATTTAGAATCTGTCTGAAATCTGTGCTACCAAAGGCAAAGGCAGTAACGCAAACACTGAAAATGAAATCCATTTTGATGGATGTACAATTTCTAAGCATTGAACAGAGACAAAATACATAATCACGGCAAATATAACAGCCAACAGAAATCATGTTCGCTTGAGATGGTAACCATGGCAACCGTGTGCCGCCCAGTAGCCTATTTTCCGGTATCGGACCGTACTAGACAAAACATAGACTAATTATTATCATTATGCATCACTTTATGACTTACATACATATAAATTATTTACTGATTTACATAATCACAAAAATGTTAATTTAACCAGTCTTGGAGATAGAAGCCCTATACAAATTAGTAATTGACCCCTTGTATAATTCGCACACTGCTTAAATTTCCCATAAAGAGAAGTATACAAAACGTCCTCATATCGTGAAATTACAAGGTCTGTTCACTGACCAACAGACCACGTTTCAGGAAACTCGTGATTCCAAAACAGCTTCTCTTCAAATGATTGCAGAAAATTCAACACATATGCCTTCAAGCATGAGTCACTGAAGCTGCAGCCACGCATGCACGCGCCAAATAAAAGTCGAATGTTGTCAAAGTTGGAATTAATGGAAAAGACACTTCTTGGCAAACAGGTCAACTCAGTCTAATGAAGCATTCAAGTTCATAAAAGAAAAGGGAAAAAAACAGTGTCCAGTTTATCCAGAAATATTTCTATATTTCATTTTAAGCCTAGGCCAATAGTTTATACGTTACGTTATGTTTATCAGTAATTAATATCCCTTATATAATGAATATCATAAATTAATACCTATAACATCATAGGCAGTGATGGTTTTTTTTTTAGGCTATACATTTAATCTAGTTATCGGCTACCTTTATAATCAAAGCAAATGGAAATGCGTCCATAAATGCAAAATAAGCTCGACGTCATGGCATATCTACAGTGTTTGCAGACAAATTGACTTCCGTTTGAAATCACACAAATAAAAAAAGCGCATTGCCATGTTCGTTTAAACTCCAGCAATCTCACACCTGGCTGAAGTCCACGACAAAACCACTTGGACAGCAAGACATGAATCATTAAACGATATATAACGAAATCTGAACCGTTGTTCCATTTCTTATTAAAGCACATTTTATTTTGTAATTTGTGGGCATTTTTATCACATTTTTTAAATTATTTCTTTATTTTGCTTGTCTCAAACATGAAAATATTTTGCGCTGTCCGCGGTACTGAAGCAGGGCCATCGTTTCCTTTTTAATTTCAGTCTTTAGTCACGCCATCTCCTTGGGTTGACAGCCCTGTAATTTTCAGGTCAGGGAACGGGCCTGATTAAGAGCAAACCAACTCTCCATGGACTTGTCTTGCTTCACTTATATCACTTTTTATGTAAGCTACTCCCCAGTGAATGAATGAATAAATAAACGAATTAATTATTTATTTAATTAGGCCTAATTAATTAACGAATGAAGGGAATGTTCTGTTGTATAAGCGCCAAAGCAAATCCACAATCGGCTTAAATAAAAACTGATAAAAGAGAGAATTCGAAGCGTTCGAGGATGGTCGCACTTTATGGCACTATAACATTATAAAGTTAAGGCAAGCTCACAGTTGTATGTACTTTTTGTCGTTATTGCACGTATAAACAGCAAGTAATGCATTGTCTGGCTGTCAACTTATAAATGCTTACTTTTTTAAATGCTTGCCATTTAAGTGCGATACTGCAACCTGCAGGTGAACTCGCGGAATGACACACCTGTCTATGTAAAAACCGTTGAGAATTCAAGTCTATTAGGATCACTTCAGCTGCAAATAAGCGCTCATCCGTAGGCTATAAATATAGCCTACAGGCTTATTTGGAAACCACGTTAAATAAACATACAGACCAATGGAGGGGTTATCTACAGAGATAAATTCAAGACAAAAAGAGCATGTTTAAACCAAATTAATTAGACATGACAATATACGAAACGAAATATACAAAATACATTACAATGTAGCCTATTTATACCAAGTAAAATACATTCCTTCCGGTGTCACTCGTTCCAGTGCAAACACTGACATCGAAACCAAATTACCGCACAGTAAAAATGCTTTCAATGATTTGTTCATAATGATTGTGTTTAGACTACATCGATTTAACTTGCACAAAAAACAAACAAACAAAAAACAGCAAGCATCAAATAAATTGATCTTACAAATCTCGTGGGTTGAATATTTCAGTGTGTGAAGATAATGGGTTAAATAATAGGCCTAAGTCTACCATTCTTCAACAGAGCAATATGAGAATTGAAGGCGCAACTGTGATACGATAATTATAAAATAAAACATCAACGGATAAAATAGCATGCATCATGTTTCACTGTTATAATCTCTAATAATTAGTCAATTAATTACTATTGTCACTGTCCTATATTTCAAAAGCGTTTCAGTTGTTAGCGCCCTCTTTCTCTAATAATTTAAAGTACACTTTACCCTAAAATATTTCTATATTTCCGTATATTATGGTTGTGTGTCAGGTGTAAGTCTACTGTCTTTAAATGGGATAGGCTACTTACATTTTTCTGATAGTCTATCATATCAGGCATAAAATGGTCTCGGATCAAGGGTTGACTGGAGCCTTTGATGCGTATAGTTTGACAATGAATAAGTCATAAATCGTGTTTACAGTGCCTCAATTAGGTCTGTAATGAAAATAGATCAGTGCGTGTATGTGCGCAGGGGAGCGCGATGCTTTCTTACGCACATACACTCATAGCGATGGTCCGTGTTCAAAGTCTCGTGCAGAGCTCGGTTTCCTCTAGAGCAGCCGCGGGTATCCGGGACTCGGCGGGGGTCAGGCGCTCAGCGGGCGGGGGAAACCCGGCGAAATACTGCTTATATAGCGCGGGAACATGTTTTTATCCACATCCTCACGGTAAGCTAAAACTAGGGGATTGTTGATTCGCTTTGTTCAAAAGAACACTTAAAAGAGTTGGGTGATTAAAAAGGGAGGGGAAAAAAGAGAGCGCGAGAGATAACATATCCCGTGCCATTTATGAAAAAAAGCCAGGAGTCATAATGCTGTATTTGTTGTCTATAAATATAATGCTATTTATAACACCATAAATAATAATATAATAAACCGCAAACAAATAATATGAAGCATTAAATAACAATGCATAATAAACAAATGCAGAGGTGGATCTCACAATTCGATTTAAAATATTCTGCTGATCGACTTCAATGTACAAAATCAGTCAGTAAAATAACTAGTCTATACAAAAAAAAAAAAAAAAAAAAAGCATTTTTATTTTTTGCCAGAACAGATGACCACCATATACTACCAGTCAAACATTTTTGGACAGCAAGATTTTTAATGAATTCTCTTCTGCTCACCAAGCCTGCATTTATTTGTTCCAAAATACTGCAAAAATAGTAATATTGTGAAAAGTTTTTAATATTTAAAATAACTGCTTTCTATTTGAATATATATTAAAATGTTTTTACTCCAGTCACATGATCCTTCAGAAATCATTCTAATATTCTGATTTGCTGCTAAAAAATAAAATAAAATAAAATAAAAAGTAAATAAATAATAATAATAATAATAATAATATATATATATATATATATATATATATATATATATTATTGTTGTTGAAAACAGCTAAATAGAATTGTTTTAGGTTTCTTTGATGAACAGACAGTTCAGAAGAAGAGCATTTATCTGAAATAGGAATATTTTGTAACATTATGAATGTCTTTATCATCATGCACTTTTAATCAATTTAATGCATCCTTGCTAACTAAAAATATTGATTTCTATAATCAATAGAAATTTAATAATGCATATACAATGATTTAATTATACTGACTCCAAGCTTTTGAATAGTATCGTGTATAAGCTTTTTAATTCAGATAAATGCTGATCTTTGGATCTTTCTATTCATCAAAGTATCCTGAAAAAATATATACTCAACTGTTTTAAATAATAACTGTAATAATAATACAAAATGTTTCTTGAACTGCAAATCAGCATATAGGAATGATTTCTGAAAGATCACGTGACACTGAAGGCTGGAGTAATGATGATGAAAATGTAGCATTGTCATCACAGGAATGAATTACATTTTAAAATATATCCAAACAGAAAGCAGTTATTATAAATATTTCACAATATTATTGCTTTTGCTGTATTTTGGATTAAAAAAATGCAGGCTTTGTGAGCAGAAGAAAATTATTTAAAAACATTAAAATCTTATTGTCCAAAAACTTTTGACTGGTAGTGTGTGTGTGTGTGTGTGTGCGTGGTGGTCTGTCTACTGTAAGCAATGTAATTTCCTTTTGTCTGTTTTAAAATAAATGTTCCTTTTAACTTTAACATTTAAAACAAAAGCAATAACAGACGAATTATCCGCATAACAATTATGTTTTAAAAAGTAGGCGGCCTACCTTAATCTTTGTAGTAGCCTAACCAATGTAAGGAAATATGCATTAGACGTGTTTACGTTTATATAAATAAGTTCATATTTAGGCTGGTCTAAGACTGCTGTGACCTTCTTTGCTTGCGGAAGCTGTCGACGTCCAAATGGCTAATTGGCTTTTTCTTTTGTTAATGAACGCCGGACTCAAGGGATGTGCTGTAGCCCCGGGCCTGTAAGCTGATCCTGGAGCGCTGTGTGTGGTATCCAGACCTCTCGACAGAGACAGCCTGCTTCCACTCGAGCCAAAGTCATTCCTCTCTCCCTCCCTTGTCCATGTCTGTCTCTCGCTGATCACTGTCTCCCTCATTTAATGGTATGGTTTATTTATTTTAGTCCTGCTGGCTTTATTAAGGCCTCTCACGCTCATTGAGTTCTTGTTCGTATTGACAGCCCTCCAAGTCCATTAGATGAACCCATCCAATTAGAATTCGAGTTGCAAATGCGAATTTCACAAAGTAAACACTAGGATTAGCCCTCAGCTCACTCGATAAGCTAAGCTAATCTTTATTAAAAATCATAATTCTATTCTACCCAACTTTATTCTCATAAAGCGTGCAACTCTGACTGACTCATTCAGGCGAAATGGCCAAAGCATATTTTATAAACAAGCCAAAAGGATAAGCAAGCTTAAGCCAGAAAGATGATGATAATGATGAGAGACGCGATGTTTGTGGTCGCATAGTGATAGATTGAGGGTCAGTTGATTTTGGTGGACAGTCCGTGAGGCTCTGGAGAGAGAGAAAGAGTTGAGTTTGCAGGGGTCTAGGGGTTTGAGGGGGTGGGTGAGGCGGGAAAGGAGGAGCAATTAGAGGAGAGAAAGCCGGGGAGAGTTATTGAGTGATTGGCTGTCGAGTTTTGTTTAGTTGAGGCGCTGCACGAACTCAGTCTTTCCATTTCTTCCTCAAAAACGGACTACAGCCGCCAGGATCAGAACGGAGCTCGTGGCGGAAAAAGAACCGTTTCAAAACGGACCACGATTACGCACGTTACTTGGATACTTTCCCTAACCAAAAACAGGATTTTGATCACAAAGTTAAAGCCCGAAAAAGAAGACCGTAGAGTCTACATAGGATGCCTTGTTAAATTAGCATAAGCGTGGCGTTTATTCTCGAAACCTGTGTTTTCTTGAACCTCGTTATTGGTTACCGAGTATCTCAATCTTTGGGGCTTTGCTTAAGTTTTTCTTCTGTCAACGTCAACGTCTGTCAGCCAGTTGTGTTCGTGCGTCAGCGCGGGACAGATGACGACTGAGAGCTCCCACGGACCACTGAGCTCGACGCCCCCGATGAGGACCAGTCCGGCGTCCAGCGAGCTGCATCCAGGACTGATGAACGCGACAGGTAGCTTGGAGGACCATGGCGCAGTGTCCAAGACTAAAAAGACTAACTCAGGACTGCGACGCCCGGAGAAACCGCCCTACTCTTACATTGCACTCATTGTGATGGCAATTCAGAGCGCACCGACAAAGCGCCTCACACTGAGTGAGATTTACCAATTCTTACAAACACGCTTCCCTTTTTTCCGAGGCTCATATCAGGGCTGGAAAAACTCTGTTCGGCACAACTTGTCTCTGAATGAGTGCTTCATTAAACTACCAAAAGGTCTTGGGCGGCCGGGGAAAGGACATTACTGGACCATAGACCCCACCAGTGAGTTTATGTTCGAGGAAGGGTCATTTCGGCGAAGACCACGAGGATTTAGGAGAAAATGTCAGGCCATGAAACCCATGTATAGAATGATGAACGGCCTAGGGTTCGGTTCCGCCATTTTACCCCAGAGCTTCGATTACCAACCTCCCACCAGCGCACTTGCGTGCCATGGCACTGGCTATAACCTGGACCTGTCTGGTAATGGTTATGAGTCGTTAAACAGCGGGCACCATGGTCACATGTCCCCCAGCTCGAGACATGGTTATATGGCTAGCTGTCCAGTGCCTGGGAACGGAGACTATGGCGCGGAGAGCAACACCAGCCCAGTCCCGTCTTCTCCTGCAATAGCGGGCGCGCTTGAGGGTCACTCGCCCTATTCAGAGGGAACAGCACTATGGGCTTCTTCTTCAAATTCTCCATACCTAAAACAGCCGACTACAGTCTCGAGCAATTCGCCGTCCACGGGGCAGCATCCTGGCATATTCACCTACTCCCTGGAACAGGGTTACATACAGCAAAGTGCGAGAGACAACACAGACATGTCAGGTAAAAGCAACAACGTAGCCATATAATTTAACATATAATTTCTGAAACATTTAGATGACATTATATTTACTTGTGTTTTTAATTTAAGTGTTATAGCTATTACGTTTTAAAATCTAGGCCTATAGGCTACATTATTTTATAACAAAAATCTAATCTAATCTAAAAATCTAAAAAAAATAAATAAAAAAAAACTAATTCCAAATTCCAAAGCATAAAAAGAAAGCTCTCAGAATGTCAAAATTTCAACATATTAGGCTTAAGATGACTATAAACTATACAAAATGAGCATGGCTCAAAAGCGTTGAAATCTTTTGCAATTGAAAGATTTTTTTTAGGCCTACGTTAGATCACGTTTTTTTTTTGTTTTGTTCGAACAGTTTGGGTAAGAAACAGCAAAATATGGTATTATACTAATACAATACCCTAAAAAGAATTATTATTATTATCAGATAGGGGTTAAGAGTCATTCCACTTTTATCTAAACGTAAAATATATTTTAATAAATACAAAAATGTGTGAAGCTCATGCAATAAGGCAATTTAAAAATAGTACAATCGAAAAATATACATTTTATTGAATATTGTTGAAAAACAATTTGGATACTTAAAAATAAAATGGTAAATTTGTTTTGTTACACAATATTTAGGCCTACACATTTAAAGGAAGCGACAGGGATATTTTAGGCTACTCTCTAATATGGGGGTAAAAGCTTGTATATGGGGTGAAAATTGTATAGCCTACCCATGTATGAGCTGATAAATAAATAATAATAAAAAAACGCACAACATAATTTTATGCAATGTTCATGATGTGTATATTTATCTCACTGTGTATATATCTGTCCTCAGTGGGTATATCACGCTATCCGACACATTCTTCCCCAGTCGGAGAACGGAAGGACTTCATGTTGAATTTTAACGGAATTACCTCTTTCCATCCGTCTGCTGGTGGATATTATCATCACCATCATCATCACCATCATCACCATCAGAGTATGCATCAAGACGTCAAACCTTGCGTGATGTAGTCCGCTTGTTGCGGAGAAAGTTGCACAAAGATAAGCACTTGGATAGCTGTGAGGTAAAGACAATTAATGAAGGATTAATAATTGTACACTCACAAGATGCTTGGAAATGTATTTTTGAAAACCAGCGAAAAAGCCCCTGACGACGTAACTTGACCTCACCGCCCCGAGTGCACATAAATCAGTTATACTCATGAAGTCATGGACTTGCCACTTTATGGCTTGTGGTTACATTTCAATAGTTTGCATTAAGCACATAGAAGTATATTTCACTTAATCTGTACAGTGCAATGTGATGTTAGCAATAAAACATTTCAGAGCAAAGTAGTGTTTTTGCCTGACAGATAGCCAAGACCCTATAGCCCTCTATCTATCTATCTATCTATCTATCTATCTATCTATCTATCTATCTATCTATCTATCTATCTATCTTCTGAGTCAAAAGTCCAAATGTGTGTTTTTCCCCATCAGTGTTTTTAAATGTTTTTTACAAACACCTATAGTTTAAAACCCTCCAACATCAGATTAATTGTTGTAAATTCAAACTTAAATTCATGCATCATATTTTTGTGATAGCGGTTGTGCAAACAAGCGAACAATATATAATAAGTCAGTTTTATAATGAAGGTAGCCTATTTTTAACCGAGGTTTAAAGACTCTGCTATTTCTCACATATTCAGGTTGCGACAAGTTGTTTTTAGTAAGTTGTAATCACATTCCTATTATTGTTAGCCTATTATTATTATTATTATTTTAATTAAAATTTTCAGGCCTACATTTTTGCAGTTTCATTAATTGTTTCGTGTTTCATAATTTCATAAAAACCATAACCCAGTTATTTTAATGGCAGGTTTCATAGTTACAACATGCATTATCTTTTAGAAATGTTCAATGGAAATTTTGTTGCCGTATAATGCCTTTACAGAAATTTGACATTTCAAATAATAATAATAAATACATTGCCCTGTGAAATAGCCTATTTACTGGAGTAAAATGGTTACAATGGTTACAACTAGCCCCGGTCTTCCTCGTTCATTATTGTTTCTTTAGGTTAGCCCAAAGAAATGATAAATGCGTCAGGAAAAAGATAAAATTAAATACAGCAATGTTGTGAATAATGAGGAAGTAAATTCTTTTCTTCTATACTCTACCATTTAAAATAAAGAAAAAAAAAAATGAAACGAGGCAAATGATTATTAAACATAATTTACATTTAGCCTACCCAATATATATTTTTTTAATTAATCGCCAGTTTGGCCAACATGACAAATTATAGGGTTTATGTTATTTGAATACTTTAGGATGTTTTGGTAACATTGTAATAACTCTTAAATAACTTTTAAATCAGTTTCGTCCAGTCGCAACGCTTCGAACATATTTTATATTTCTAACTTCATTTAAGCTATAGGCCTGTCCATCAGTGCCCTTGGGAATTTGACCCGTAAGAATGGGTAACGAAAGATACAACCGAAAAAAATTTCTTGATCTTGAAAAGTAAAAGGACACATGTGTCACTGTAAGAAAGAAAAATAAAAAAAAAGTTCAGCTCATTTCTCAAACTTATTCGTGATCGTTTGCGGCGCAGACAGTGGAGCTTTTAGACGGTCATCTACTGCCATCTATCGGTGACTTAATGTACCTTCACGCGACGCCTGTGAAATAGACTCGATGATTGCCAGTTTTCCTTCTGATTTTATAAACAAAGCGGCATACCTGAGCGAATATTTGGAAAGGATTACAATGAGACATTTATAGCTACTAATAAACACGGATTATACTCACAGCTACATTCATCTACATCAATCGCACCCGTCTTCAAAACAGTTATCTTCCAAAAAACACAAAGCATTATTATTAAAGCATATTGGAAGCATTTATATAGACCATGTAAAATTACCTGGAAACGACCATATAAACACAGTTCGTAAACTACAGGGCAATAAAAGAAAGAGGTTCTCATATGACAATGATGCCAATCACAATATTAAATCTTGGGATAAGTATTATCTGGGAATGACAGCTGCATGGTGCCCAATGCAGAAAAATAAGAAGAATATGCAGATCTTATTTCAGCAAACAAGACATTGACTTTACAAAATGAAATCATTATTGTATATTAATAATAAGTATATTAAACAAAAAATGGGATGGGATCTAGACTCCGGGTGTCAAACATTAGTGGTCACTCACTGAAATAGAAATGCACTGATGCAACATTCATTTTGACCTTATCTGAACTGAAAAAATGGCTAAAGGATTGACAGAGACAGCACTTTCAGGTGCCACTTTGAACAACCATGTCAAATGGAAAAAGAACAAAAATGAACCATATGGTCGCTGAATTTATTTTGTCTTGCAGTTCCATGCTCTTTTTCCTACATGTCATGAAAACTGTGCACCAGATGTGTTTCTGTATAGAGTTCACCGTTCTTGTAAATGACGACTTCAAGTCTTGCACTGTAATAGTACAAGCAAAACTTAAATCTAAGGAATCAATTTTCAGTGTTTTTTCTTGGTCTACCAGTGCATTTCTAGCTGCAGATTTGCATTTCCAAAATTATAAACAATTAAATCAAAATATTGTATTAGACATTCTGAGATGCATGTAGAACATTTGATCTAACGCACAAGATAAAAAGTTGATGAAAAGAAACCATAATCTAGGATTTCTCTCACTGGAGCAACTAAAGTTGATTCAAGAGCAGAATGACTTTGATTAAAGAGATGACTTGCAGCATTGTGAGTCAGGGCATGTGTTTTAGCTCTAGGACTGCATATTTTGTTCATTGACCTCATACAAGACAGAAAAGACCAGTGGTGGTGAGCAGAAAAAAGCTAAAATGATGGCAAACCAGCAATGTATTTACTACCATAACCAGTTAGCAAAACAGTTAGAAATGTATTTATTACCATAACCAGCTGTTAAAACAGTTAATGCAAGTCAAATATGTAAAGAGCTTGGACTAAGAAATCGGCGTTGTAATAATGTTATCTATACATTTTCAATTTTAAAATTTCATAATTGTGCTAAAATAATAGTGAGAGCAAGGAAAAGCCTTTCCCCTTTATTCAGTGTGCTTTTCATACTTCGCTTGCCTTCACTACTTAAAGTGGTGCAAGTGTTCCCCCTAGCGACCAAAGCTGAAATCGTGGTTTTTTTTTTTTTTTACTTGTAAATAAAACCATAAACCATAAATTGTTATTTATATGAATATTTCATGTCTGATTACTATCTTTAAAGGCTGGCAAACACAGTTGTCATGAATCAGCGATGAACTCTTAATGAGTGGGTCACAATATCAAGGCTGTATAGTTTTGGGATAGTGTGAATGAAACAAAATAGCCTACATGATTTTATTATTACTGATAATCTCTGACTGCTGAATACTCAAAACGCTGGCAAGCAAAGTTGTCATGGCTCAACAATGAACTCTAGTATGTATCACATTTCCAAGCAAATGAAGAAACAAAAATAAACAATACAGTATTTACCTCACACAGTATTACAATGCCGTTGTAGCACTGTACAATGCCTCACACAGTATTAGTGTTACAGTGCCGTTCCAGAACTTCCGCCAACAAATGAAACACACACACCCTTTTTCAACCATGGTATCTTTACCTGTCAAACAAAAGCTAAACAAGCTCTTTACGCACTTTCTCAGCAGCTCCTTGCAGGGATGAAAAGCGTCACAGTTCACTCTTCTTTTTTTTTCAGCTTCCGGCTTCCCATATATGGACTGCCCCGTGACAGTGAACGCGCAAAATGATTGACAGACAACAAACGCATCAGAGGCTTTCTGATTGGCTAAACACATAATTCGACTGTCATAATCTCAGGGCAGTTATATTTCAATGATATTCAGGGATCATTTCCTTTCTGTTACAGCACCTTTCATGGAAGTTCTCTCTGACTTAAAACTCGAGTTTAAACTTTGGGCAAAGTTAAAACGGACGACAGCAGTGTCATCAGCTCATGCTCATGAATAATGCTACTTCTATGCAGCTGGCGATGGAACATTCCTTTTAGTGCATTAGCTGATTGCATCCCTAACCCATTCGCTGTAGTTAACCGCATTGTTTGAAGAAGTTAGTGTGTGGTCTTGCCTGTTCGCGTGCAGTCTGACATCTGTGCACCAGTGCAGCGTCCCATGCTACTATTCTTCAAACGCAAAAAGAACACCAGAGATTCATTTCTTATTGAGAGCTTCATTTGGCATCATTATGCAAACTGCTGACCTTATTAATGGATCAAGAAATTATGATTCACAATATAGGCTATAGACTACACATCATTTGTATATATTTAAGTTAAATAATAGCCGTAGGCATATATTATATTTTTAATTTTTTTTTTATTACAATATGTAGTTTACATGTTTATTTGCAAGTTATGTAGGCTACATATTGGTAGTTGATATGAAAAACAACATTAAATATCGGTATAAAAAAGGTTACATGAACCAGGTGTAAAGGTAAAAATAAAAACTGATTAAAATGGTGAAAAACAGTTTCAGATTCTAAGATAGGCCTATATCTTTTTACCTTATTAATATTCATTGTAACCTAAAATCTTGACTTTGGTTTAAAATAAAAAGTCAAGCCATTTAGTATTTATAGCCTATACTAAATGGCTGTTATTAGGAGACGAATGACCAAAAATGGGTGCTTTAAAAACATGGCCACAAGGGGGCGATCAAATACAGAAACACAGATTTAGCAGGTGAATTTGGCCAACCTACAACAGACGCGCTCCTCGCTTTGTGCTCCACTTTAATGCTCCTCACTGCACCGCGCTGAATCGGCCTAATTCCTCGGGGTTTAAATTGCCATAAATAAAGCAAGAAAAGGAAGAATACGTGCAAGTGAAAATATGAGCCATGCAATTGTAACCAGTTTTTAATTTTAACATAATAGCATTAAGAACAAGGATTTTAATAATAATAATAATAATAATAATTTGGGCAAATAACAGTTTTCCAAAGTGAATTTGCCTACGTTTACGTTTATTCCTTTAGCAGTAAGTAAAGCACTTCGTCAATACAGTTATCTGATTAGTAATTTTTTAAAGATCAAGTTTTTTCCTACAACAAGCTACGTGAATGATGCTTTGTGACATATCTTCTTCTCATCTAATTTGCTAAAACAATACCGCGATATATGATGTTAATAGCCTATTTGTAAATATAGCCTACCTACAATGAACGCAGTCATAAAAAGTCAACAAACACCCAACAGAAAAATAAATAAATAAAATGCAATTGAATAAAAACCGCTTCTTCTTTGTATATTACAATAGTTGTTGATGAAACATGTCATATTAATAATTTATCATGGTGTTTCATTTCTATATATTGATGTTATTGTTGTCATTGGTAATAATGAATTGATAATGATGTTTTAGTTTTTCATGTAATGATTGATTTATTTTTTTAGAATTTATTTGATTTACCTTCTCTTTTTTTGCCAAAGAGAATAACAATTTTACTTATTTTACTTAAATATTTTACTTAATTTTTGTCCTTTTGACAAACAAATGCAATATTAAATACTTTACAACCCAAATGCACGTTAAACAGTTGGTCAGCAAATATATCGCCCGTTGTCACTATTATCTAACAAAACGCCAATTTTCTATCAATAGTAGCTTTCCTTCATTTTCACTGTTATGATGAAGAAAAAAGTCACAAGCGGTGCGACCTCTCAACGGAAACCTAAAGCTATTATTAACTCTGAGACGACATGTCTTTCATAACACTTAAAGAAAATTAAAGCAGCACTGAAGTGTGAATCGCAGTGACACGCACCAACAAAGAATAGGTGCAAAGCACAATTTGGGTGGCTTTTCGTCCATCTAGCACTAAAAAGGACACATTGCTTCATTGACACCTTTCGGCCAGCACAGATTTGCCTTGCTCCCAAGCAGTACATTTGTTTCTGAAAAACAAACACCGCTTTACTTCACCCCTCCAGCGCATCTATTAGTGCCAAATGATTGAAATGAATCCTGACACGTGAACGAAAACAGGGAGCCATTCTTGTTCGACGGGCCGGCTGCAACTGTAAAAACACGAAACATCTTTACAAATATTATAAATCTGTTTTACCTCCTGTTTTTAATATTGGCCATGTACTTTTATACAAAACATGCCGTTTTACACCCTGCAGCAGATGTCAGCGATTCTATGTATTTCACGTCTTAAGCAGCCCGAGAATGTGAGAATTTTCTTGTTTTCTGTCAACATTCCTACTCTTTCTGTGTGTTTGCGTCTTCCTTATCCTCAACTCAAGGGTAGACTATGCCTATACCCAGAGGGAAAAGGTCTTCGGGTACAGTCTTTCCACAAACAGCTCTCGAGCGCTTATTGGTCGTGAGATGAGTTTAGGGAGGAGCGCTGAGCTCAGCCAAAAGGCAGAATTGGTAATTCGGTGAAAAAGTCCCTGTGAAGTGACGGATGCGGGAAGTTCACAGGTTTTCCCTATTCACTGCCTTCTCCACGTAAGACATTTGCTTCTCGTTCGCCCGCACAGCGAGGACCTGAAAATTCGCTTGGGAAGAAACTTTGGATGAAAGTTTTGAGACAAGATACTGAAGGAAAAGGTGGAAGTGACGAACTTTGTGATGAATTTTCTTCTCGAAGTGAATTAAGACGTCTGCCTAGATTTTAACCTTCTTAATCTCTGTTCGTCCGCAGCAGGAGAGCGTTGGAAAGAGGGGTACGATGCAGGCGCGCTACCCCGTGTCTAGCCAAAGCCCTCTAGGCGTAGTGCCTTATATCACCGGGGATCAAGGCTTTTATCGAGCCGCTGCCGGAGGTGGATATACCGGTATGCCTGCGCCTATGAGCATGTACTCTCACGCAGCGCACGAGCAGTACCCCGGCGGCATGGCCCGCGCATATGGGCCGTACGCCCCTGCTCAGCAGCCCAAGGACATGGTCAAACCTCCGTATAGCTACATCGCGCTCATCACTATGGCCATCCAGAACTCAGCCGACAAAAAGATCACGCTGAATGGGATCTACCAGTTTATCATGGAGCGCTTTCCATTTTACCGGGACAATAAGCAAGGCTGGCAGAACAGCATACGGCATAATTTGTCGCTCAACGAGTGCTTTGTCAAGGTGCCAAGAGATGATAAGAAGCCAGGTAAGGGCAGCTACTGGACTCTAGACCCGGACTCATATAACATGTTTGAAAACGGCAGCTTCTTGCGACGGAGGCGCCGCTTCAAGAAGAAGGACGTGCTGAGGGACCGAGAGGAGCGGGACCGGCAGGGCAAAGACAACCAGGGACAAGCGTGCGAGCAAGACGCACAGCAACCAGTGAAGCTCCGGGATATAAAGACCGAGAACGGGGCCTGCACGCCCCCGCATGACAGCACTCCACCCCTCAGCACCGTACCTAAAACGGAGAGTCCAGACAGGAGCGGTGGGAGTGCGTGTAGCGGGAGTCCTCAGTCGCAAACGACACAACAGGCCTTTAGTATGGATACAATCATGACCGGACTTCGCGGCTCCCCGCAGCACGCGGCAGAGCTGCCGGCCTCTCGCGCCGCGCTGCCAGGCTCGGTGTCTCTGACCTACTCGCCGTCCCCGCAGCCTGCCCATTACAGTCCACCCTGCGGCCAGCCCGCCACTTACCACTGCAACATGCAAGCGACCAGCCTGTACACAGGGGAGCGCGGCCACGGGGATGACACTTTACCGGAATACACAAACACGACGAGCGCCTCCTCGATCTCACACCCCCACCAGAGCTCGAGCCAGGAGAGCCAGCACTTGCAGCAGAACCGACTCGCGCCCTGGTACCTCAGTCAGTCCGGAGAGCTGGGGCACCTGAGCGCGAGCTATCCCGGCCAGCAGCAGAACTTTCACGCGGTGCGCGAGATGTTCGAGACGCAGCGGATAGCTCTGAACAGCTCTCCGGTGACCGGAAGCAATAGCTGTCAAATGGCCTTCCCGTCCAGTCAGCCACTCTACCGGGCTTCCGGAGCCTTTGTATACGACTGCAGCAAGTTCTGACCAAACGTTTTATGAATTTCAAAATTGTTTAATATATATTTGTATTATTTGCCATGTGTTTGTAATTTAAGGAAGCTTTTAGGTCAGTGAACTCGGGCTGATATGCGAATTTGTGTTGGTAAGTAGGATAATTCCGCTGCACATAAACATTCTCTCCCTGCTCGTCCATCAAGATAGATTGAAAGAAAATGTGTTAATTTATTTCATGCAAGAGCAGGTGGACCAACTTTGCAAGAAAATGTCTTAAGTATTTATAATCAATTCAGTATAGAAAGGTAACGAGTGTACAACTGAGTTACAGTTTTTTCTTATACATTTTGAAAATATCTAAAGTTACTATTTGTTTAATAAATTGTCGTCTTGTTGGAGTTAAACTCTTGAGTGATTTATCGATTTGTAATGCCTGTTGAATCCATTATTTACTTAAATGAGTGTCAAAGCTCGTTATGATTAGCAGCCACAAAAAGCAAGGAATAATTTTTAAAACGTTGTTCAAACATAGCTGGCTAGCAAATATTTGCCAATTTTCCTATTTTCCTCCTAAAAATATTTGGCTCTTAATAAGGCATTCCTTGGACAGGGGGTGGGGGTGGGGGTCAAAGGTTTAAAAACATCTGGAAATTATTATTTTTTCACTTACGCGTGCAAGGAGTCTTTAAATTGTTCCTAACCTAAAAATGCATTTACTAACAACAAAAAACAATGTTTAATTATAACTATTATAAGCACTTGACAAAATTTCAATTATCAATTTAGCGTTATAGGCTACAATTATTTTATGTAAATTAAAAAATAATCGAGCACTTTATTTGACAGAACTTTCTCCCCCGTTTACCTATAAATCTCCTAAACGAGTAATGTTCGTAATTTTTACAACTTGATAAACGTCCTATGTGTTCCCATGTATAATTTGTTTCTCAACTACTTTAGAGAAATATGCATTTATAGGGAATAAATATGTTTCTAGTTTTAATATGAGAATTTTTTTTTTTTTTTTACTGAGATATATTTTGCAGTCTTGTTTTATTTATGCCAGACTATTTAGTTGAGCGTTTTTGCTGTGTTCTCTTTTTATACTGTTGGCACACTGGAGTGAACTGCACTTTTGCAATCTTGCGGAATGTAGACAACCAGTCTTTGATAGAAGTTTTCATTTGTAAACACATAATAGATTAAAAAGCAGATAAACAGCAGATGAAAGAATTGCTGTAGGCCAGACACGTTGAGCCAGCCATGTAAAATATGGGCTTGATAAATCAAATGATTAATTCAGCCAGAACCTCCAAACAAAGGCATTCTACTCGGTATGCGACTCAGTGCTTTGTCGATTTCTGCGTTAACCAAATAGGTATAGGGCCTATACTTAATCTATAGCCTACCTCGATATGTTTTAACTCAAGATAGGCCTACGGACACAAACCAAATAACGAATTACCTTATTTAACATTTCAGTGTTATTGAAATAAGATTGATAATTGTCTAATTTTGATTTGTTGTCCTGATACATAATCAGCAATATTTAAATATGCAGCTGCGCACAGCAGCATGTGTAAAGCTTCTTGCAGTCATCGGCAGCAGAAACTGTGGGCCTTGCAGTGCCGCGTTTGTATTTATTTGGTGTATAATTGGCCCCGTAACTGATCTGGTGTTTTGTGATTATATAAACGCTGTGATTAAATAAAGGGTTGTGCATGATTCACATACACGGTTCGAATAGGCCTCAAGTGTAAATCAAAAGAAACAAATGAGGATAAACAGAAAGAAAGATTAAAAAGACAGACAGTAAGAAAGAAAGAAGAAGAAGAAGAAAGAAAGTGTGAAGAGACTTTACAGCGTCTAAGTATCGTAGCAAGGTCAGCTCGAGGCGATTTGACTTCGTATGAAGGGCTTAAGTGGTAAATGCATTACAGGTGCGCGCGGGCAGTGTTAGGGGCTCGTGCCAGTGAAAAGGTGTCTTTGTTGTGATCAGCCGCGTGATTCAGGGTTGAATTGTGCGCGAGGGGAATATGATACAGCAGAGAGAGCCTTCTGGTATTAACGTGGCACGTTTTAACCAGATGCAGCTCTCATGACATGCCTGAGAAGTGTGTTTGTTTGTTTGTTTATTTTAAATCGATGTGCATCATGCGTGATATCCTGTGTGATTGGTATATTTTACAATTTCCTGATACATTTTGCGGTCTTTTTAAATTAGATAAATGTAGGACAATCTGTCCAATTAATTTTCAATAGTGTTTAAGTGCGTTTTGCGAGGTGCTGCTTATTTATTTATTGACTAACAGTTCGTTGTGTATTATAATAATAAAGGCTAAGTAGAAATATCGATGTAGGCTATTATTATTATAACAACAACAACAATAATAAAACAAAAGAGTATTTATAAAATTAAAAAACAATGAAATATAAGCTACATAATTTTTAAGTCTATTTATATTCAACCATGTAAAAGTAAAAAATGGTTTGATCGGGAAAACGACAAACTGACTAGAACTATAGGCCTGATTTACCTCGGCCTAAATCACATATAATGTGAACAACTTTGTTGGCAGTAAACATATTTGCAAAATGTTAGCAATTAAGTTACAGTATATATAAATTAACCTCTTACGTGTTTTATTTCTCTTTTTTTCCTCACAATCTGCACTGAATAAAAGAAGCAATAAACACGTGCATCAGCCATGTGAAGAAGCGCCGTGCTCCCAATGAAAAAACAACAACAAAAAATTATGATACATGTTAGCTACTTTAAATGCCACATTAAAAATGTTCTTAATATTTCCTACATATTTATATAAAAGTTAAATAAATATTTAACAATAATTCAAAACTTTGTTATAACAATAAAATATAGGCTACTCCTAATTTGTTACAGCGCACCTGACGAAGGCGATTGCTTTTAAATGTTAAACGTTTAAATCTTAGACATTAATACTAATTATATAAAATTACTTTTCTCACGGACAAAAACGGAATTGCAAATAAAACTTTAGTAAACACAAAGCCGTGGACTGTGAGAAAAGGTTGAGAGGTTTATCACGGATTATCTGCTTGACGATGAAAAACAAACACTAGAAAAATAGACACGAGTTTACCTTGACAGAGTAGATTTAAACAAAATGATTTTCTTCTGCGTGGCAAAAATGTCAAAGGATAAAATTGTGAGTGAAAGTTCCTTATCAGTGAAATCCAAATGCTAGACACTGACAAAGCAAATAATTTCTGATGTTCCAAGATATAATACAGAAACAAATAAACAATACCGAACAAAGGGTGACACTAATTATAATACTAAGCAAGTTCACTGAAATATAAAAGCAATATGATATATAATAGCATAAAATATAATTATAAAATAAATGATGAGAGAAGATAAAAAACGATAGAATACCACTAGCCTAAATAAAATTCTCCATATTGCTATAAAAAAAATCATTATTAAACATTTAAAAAACATATATAGGCCTATTTTTAAATAATATTTAATTATTAAAACCCGCCAACAAACTTAATTTAAGGACTTTTGTAAGCAGTGAACAAACATTGTCGCAGAGAGGATAATTTGAGTTCCGTGCATTCATTACAAATCTTTTGAGATAACTGACAGTTCCCAACAGAGAATATAAATAAAGCATTATATTAAATTCTTAGAGGTTTTTCATGTCCCTTAAATTTTTATTATACTTTAATTTCTTGGTCCAATTGAATTTCACGTTTCCTACTGCTTTTACTGGAACATCAGCAGGGTAGTCAAACAAAATACCAGAAATTTCCCCGCTCAAGCGTAAAATATAAATTCGCCAGGATATATAAGGTGGCTGCTCGCGGCCTGTGCACCTGTATGCGGTAGAGCTCGCGACCCAGGCCAGTGGAAAAGTGCTTTTTACGCTCGCAGACCGACGAGCCACAGTCTGGTTCCAATCAGGCCCGCGCGCTCACACTGCTGCGCTGCGCTTAAATGACACTCCACTGGCTCGAGATGCCGTCTCAAAAACACAAATACACATACATCAACCACCCCCACTATCGCCTGTCTTACGAGGGTCTCAAAGACCCCACTTTCTTGGACGTCGGTGTCAAATGACCTTCATTTGGCACTTCGAATAGACCAGAATATCCGTGGCCTCTTGAGTCCTTTAAAAGAAACTGATTTTACCGGGTCTCTCTCTCCTCGCTTGAGGACACTTACGCTGACAGAGGTCTCTTGAATCTGTTGTTACTTTGATGAGGACAACCGTCCCGCCATTGCAAATAAACACGGCGGAGGATTTTCGCACACAGCGAAATGTCTTCACTGTCAGGGTTCAGTGGCCCAGCTGCGCCCGACGTCAGAGGTGATTAAACATGAGCTGCTTTACAAGGCCGAGTTACTGCTCCCTCAGCTGCGCGCGGTGGGCCGCGCTCGAGCATCTGGAATGAAGGAGCGCGAGGCCTTGAAGACGCCCGTTTCCCGCCGAATACAAGAGAGCGCTTGTGCTCTGCGCGAGGGGCTCGGTGACCGCCGGGCAACCCGCGAGAGCTGGCACGAGCCGCTTTCTGACGCATTTCACTGTATTCTTCTGAGGCGAGAAAGAATGAAACTGAAAAGTTGAGTTATTTTCAAAATGATGTTTACTGATTTTAACCATGTTCAAGCTTTTTCTTACTGAGTCAGCAATATTAGCTAATGTTCTAGACTATTGCTATCTCTATTGTTGTTCTGTTTACATTAGCCTACAGGAAACAAAGTAAAAAACAACAACACTTATCACCCTAAATAAAAGCTTAAAATGACAAATCTACTCTGAGAACCGAACCTTTCAATATGTAAAACCCAGCGGTTCACAAGAGGTCTAAAAGAGTGACTTAAAATACCTGAATAAAATAAATTACTGAAACCATAATGAACATGTAAACCTACATATTTATGTTAATCTGCCCCCTCCTCCCCTCCACAAACATTTTTTATTGAAATAAAAAAAAGTTTTTGAAACATGAAATTACAATAGCCTATTATTTGCAGCTGATCATATTCATTCTTTCATAATATATTTTTTCATAATATTTTAATGTTTGAAAACAAGCAGTTCTAACTTACTATCATAGGCTACATTGTCTTGGACAATGGGGGGAACTTGGAATCAAAAATGTTGAGAACCACAAACAAACACACTCAAATGACTCTTTGGAGAATTTACTGAATTATAAAACTTCACAGTTTGTATTTGCATTTTAAATAATCAGGAAACAATTTTTGAAGTTTCAACCAATTACTTCAGTTTAAGGAATCGCATGAATAAAACAGCAAACAGCTTTAAAAAAGCTCTCCAAACCCTTTAATCCCTTATTTATACATTTCTTCATGATTATGAATAAAAACTGATTTATAAAAATGGATAAAAATCATTTAGACAGAACAAATTAAAAATCCATACACAACCTTAAATATGACATTATTAAGGAACAGAGAAAGGCAACAGTGGGGACCCTCAAAACACAGTGAAACTGAGATCAGAAAGCTGAAGCAGCAGAGAAAACGACAGGAGGAGGAACAGAACTGCAGCTGAATGCTTCTTCCAGTGATCACACACACAAACACATGACAACCGCCTCTTTGGCATGCATGGAGATGAAGGCGTGTGGGCTCAGGCATTTGGGTTGTTCCGCATGAGCTCGATGTCCGCGTCCACCATTTCTTTAACAAGCTCCTGTTGGAATACACACATACACACACACACACACCAATTATTTCTCAATCTCCAGTGCACTGGAAGTGAACCGCTTTGATTTTTTACAGGAACGCTTACCTCGAACGTCACACGTGGTTTCCAGCCCAGGATCTTTAAGGCTTTGGAACTGTCTCCCTGTAAGAAGTCCTAGAAAAAGACAGAGAGAGAATGAGACGGGGAAAAACAATGACGAAGAAGAAAAAAAAAAAAAAAAGTAAAGGGGTGGTTTAGTCCTTCTTTATTAACTGGACCTCCCAACCTGTACCCCCCACCCCACACACACACACACTCTTCTTCACTCTCACACACCCACATACAATCACCAGCACCACACACACAGGTGTCAAGCTCCGTGTCTCGGGGGGAAGGTGAGGGCCGAGGTAGGCCATCCATCCAGCACCCCCTCTTTTCCAGCCCTCTCTCAGTGCCAGAGCATGATGGATTATGTGACTCTCATAGCCTAACCCCTTATGTTCTCCTGCTGGGACGGCAAAATACACCCACACACACACACACACACACACACACACACACACATTTAAAGGTGCTTCTCAGGGTGGCAGTAAAGAGTTTGAGGGTGTCCTTGCTGCTGATCTGATTACACAAGGAGCCAGAACACACACACACACACTCACAACGGCACTTCTGTGCCTTTGACAAATGAGAGCTCTTGTTCCAAAAGCCCATATTTTTATGTTGAACCCTGAGAAGTTACAGTCACTAACTCATGGTTCCATTTTAGCTCCAATTAAATCATTTAAATGACATAACCATATTTTAAAGACTAATTAGCGAAATAGCATTCATTCATCAACATATGAAACAGCATGCAATCATCATAATCAAGATACGTATTAATGCGGCATATTAATCATAATTAGTCTTCACTTTTTTGAAAGCTAAATTAACATCAGCTGCTTTTGTCACCCATCCAAGTCTTCACATGCAAACAAATACGGTACTGTGTCCTGTCAATGTAAGTTTACAAAGTATTGGCGAGGAAGGAAAACTAGAACGGTATTAATTCAATGAAACCGAAGCATTGCGTGTGTATGTGAATCATGCATTGTGTGCAATAGCTCTTGCTATTAAATAGAAAGTCAGCAAGTCAAGACAAATCAAAGGCACAATGGAAGCTCACAAGCAGATTTTAGTTTCAAACACTGGCTGTTTATGCTTGTTTAAAGAAGATATCTTTATGCGTCAGGGTTTAAAACAGAACCTGCATGTATGGTAAATAAAATGGAAATAAACAATAAATTAAAGTGATAATCATCATCTGGGTGCATTTTTATTATGTGTGACCGAGCACTTAACGTAAAGGAATTCAGGACTATTGAAAAGACAGACCTTCATAAACATCAAGCGACTTTTGCTAACTTACAGCATGGCTACACATGACATGTGAGACTCTAAAATTACTATATGCATGCATGTTTCAGTGAGTTTTAATATCTCTGAGACACACAGACAGAGCAACAGTCCCGTGCACTGTTGCAGGACAGCAGAGTCAGAGGTCAAATCCACAAAAGCAATATGACCAGATCGACATAAGGAGCGGTCAAACTTCCTTTGATGAACAATCCCTGGATATTTGTGTCCGTATTGTGCATTAACATTTCTAAATCAGTCTTTACTGCTTCTTCCACAATGCATTATTTTACTTAAATCTATAGTTTCTAATTTATCGACATATCTACATATAAATAAAAACATTAGACAGCATACTATTTTCCAGTTTTATGTTTTTTTTTTTAAAAATAAATCATACTTTTATACACACACAGACCCACAAACCCACAAAAAAAAAAAAAAAAAAAGTTTGGGGTCTGTAGGATTTTTAAACCAATTAATTATTTTATTTAGTAAAGATGCATTACATAGAAAAATCTTTCTCACTTTTGATTAATTTCAAATAAATGCAGGGTTTTTTTTTTTTTTTTTTGTATATTTATATTTGGCAGCAAAACATTTCAGGGTAACACTTTACAATAAGGTTCATTAGTTAACTACATTAGTTAACGTGAACTAATAATAAACTGCACTTATACAGCGTTTATTAATCTTTGTTAATGTTAATTTCAACATTTACTAATACATTATTAAAATCTTGTTAACATTAGTTAATGCACTGTGAGCTAACATGAACTAACAATGAACATCTGTATTTTTATTAACTAACGTTAGCGAAGATTAGTAAATACAGTAACAAATGTATTGCTCATGGTTAGTTCATGTTAGTTAATACATTAACTAATGTTTAACTAATGAACCTTATTGTAAAGTGTTACCCATTTCAGTTCCAACGTTGATAATAAGCAACATTTCTTAAGTACCAAATTATCATTTTAGAATTATTTCTGAAGGATCATGTGACACTGAAGACTGGAGTAATGATGCTGACAATTCTGCTTTGCCATCATAAAAAAAAAAATTACATTTTAAAATATATTCAAAAAGAAAACAATATCACAATATTACTGTTTTAACTGTTCTGTACTGTCAAATCAATGTAGCTTTGTTGAGCCTAAAAGACATCGTTATGAAAACATTTTTAAAACATTTTTACTGACCCTAACATTTTTGAATGGTTTTGTATATATAAAATGTATAGATATCAGAACAAAAAATTAATTTTATATTTTCATGTGTAAAAGAGACGCAGTACAATGCCGAAAAATCTGAATCAACACAGGGGAGAATGTCTCTATCTCAGATTCTTGTTTCAAGTATTTAATAAATATTTATAAAATCATGTAAACCCTCTCCAGCAAAGAGACACAGACCCTAAGTGTCTGACACTTTAAATGCATGCGCATGTAAGAGACACAAGCGCGAGATGAATCCAACTGCACCCTTGAAACATGGTGAAACAGAACGAGAAATCCACGGCTGTTCGACAGACTTCGCTATGTGCCGTGCAGTTTTGTGTGTGCGAGTTTTGTTATTTGATGCAGGATGTTTAGGAGGGATCAAAGACTCTAATGATTTCCCATTTCAAACAACAGCCAATCACAGAGCCAAAAAACTATAGAGAGAAACCAAAAGACTGAGTGCAAAAGTACATCTGAATCTATACAACCTAGTGTCAATGTGTTAAAAACCAGACTTGAACGACAAGATCGCAGCATGAAAGCATCTGTATGAGTTACACATACTCAACGGTGTGTTTATTACTAAGGATCTGTGTGTTCTTACATGTGGTATTGGCAGTGTGTTTGTGTGTTTACAAGCCTCTGAGAGCTGTGTCTTTTCAAGCAGTGCAAAAGTACAAGAGTACAAGAGTACAAGAGCGTACAAGAGTCCTGCCTGTCAGCGTGAACATGATTCACCTCGTTCAAATGACCCAGATACCTTTTCAATTTTCAACTCACCTGGGGGTGGGGGGAGATGGAGAACTACACTGTAAAAAGTGATCAGAATTTTAACAATAAAAATAGCAAAAATGCTATGGTAAAAACCTGCTAATTGGTTATAGTAAGTTCCCTTACTATGTACACTAAAAAAAAATAAAAAATGTATACATACTGAATATACATGCATATATACACACACACACACACACACACACACACACACACACACACACACACACACACACACACACACACACACACATATATATATACATACACATACATACACACATATATACATACATATATACACACACATATATATACACACACATACATATGTATATGCATGTATATATGTATGTGTGTGTGTGCTTGTTTTTCTATCCAGGTGGGGACTTAAACCTGAATACACACAGACTCATGGGACTAGTGTCACTGTGGGGACCTAAATTGAGGTACCCACGGGCAAACAAGCGAAAAAATTCACACACAATTAAGTTTTTTGAAAATCTAAAAATGCAGAAAGTCTCCTGTAAGGGGTAGGTTTAGGTGTAGGGCAATAGCACATACAGTTTGTACAGTATAAAAACCATTACGCCTATGAATGTCCCCACAAGGATAGTGAAACGTGTGTGTGTGTGTACACACATTTGGCGGTTGTTTGCATTATAAAAGATACAAAACAGATTTTAGTACTACCTTGGTATTTTGGTATATTAACATTATACCAGTTAATGAAATAATGAAATATACTTTTCTTTTTTTACTGTAAATTAAATTTAAATTCGTAAAACCTAAAATATTACCATGCTACTATATTTTAAGGTAAAGTTAAACCACAGCTGCAATTTTTATCCACTGTAACCAAAAAGCACAATACACACATTTAGCTCAATTAAAGACAGTTTCACCCAAAAATAAAAATCCTGTCCTCACTGGACTTTTTCCTCTGCTGCAGAACACCAAAGATGATATTGGGCTCCAAAACAACATTGGAATGCACTGACTTTCATTGTATGTACAAAAAATAAGTAAACAACTTTTGTGTTCTATAGATGAAAGTCACACAGTTTTGCAACAATTATTTTTAAATGAACTATCGCTAACACTATTAGAATTATTATCATGAGCTCATATTCATATTTGTAATTCATGCGTGTAATAAAAAAACGGTCTTGTCTGGAGTGATCGAGAGTGAAAGAAGAGGAGGAGAGAGAGGACGGAGACAGGAATGACATGGAGAGAAAGGAAAATGATGATAAATTGAAAGCTTGGAGAGACGAGCTGTGTGAAAGTTAAAGAGCGAGAGAGGAGAAAGCATGAGGGAGAGGGAGTGAGGAATGCGAGGTGTCAGGAGTTCAGCAGTCTGACAGTGTGAGTAAGAGTGCCGAGAGCCAGAGTTAATTACTCAATCAAGATAACGAGCCTGGGACATGCCATTTACAGAGGGCAGCCCACAATTAACCTCCCCTCTCCCACTACACACAGCCGTGAAAGTGCGAACACGCGCACACACCCATGAGGTAATTATGACACATGGCACAAACAAACCCAACACTTTTTCTTATTTACACAGTCAAAAACACCTGCTGGGAAGAAAAAAATGTTTTCTGATCCAATGCAGAACAGGATTGTTTTGATCACTCCAAATGAACAGACTTGTTTACTTAAATAGTGAATTGCTAATTTTATTTTAAGTAATCTAGTTAGTTGCATCTGATTTCAACAGTTTAAAGAAATATTCCAGGTTCAATACAAATTAATCAAAGTCGATTGTTGCACTTGTGGTAAAATGTTGATCATCACAAAAATCTAATTTGACTCATCCCTCCTTTTCTTAAAAAAAAAAAGACTTTAAATGTAAGCGAATGGAGCCAATCTGTTTCAATAGCACAAGACAATAAACAATAAGCGAGTTGACAATTTTAGTGTGAAAAATTAAACTATTTTACAACTTCATTACTTTAACAACGTAATACCTAAAACTCTACAATGGCAAACCTTATTTAAACAGATTTGCAGTTTATTTAATACACGAGTCTTAACAGAAGAATTAATTTGACTGCTTTTATAAAATTATAAGCATCACATTTTTGCTTTTAAATCCTCCAAAATTGGAAATGTCATTGTATATGTCTCACCGTAATCTTTAGAAAATGAGGAACACTCAGAAATGATTTTTTGAGGTAATCAACATTAGACAACAAACCCTTTAAATGTTGCAAACTTTTAGTTTAGTAATAGACATCCAGTGATGTAATATCTTCACATTCTCTACTGCTTTTGCTCAAAAGGGAAAGTCTTTCTTCCCTAAACAATAAAAAAAAAAAAAATCAATAAAAAAAAAAAAAATCACCTGTTTACTGGGGATCTTTACACTTGGCTTGCTTTTTAAGTGTTATATTCTCAACTCTCATACGTTTTAAAAAGCTCTTTCTCTTTCTTTCCCCTCCGTGGGGCCCAGGGTGGTTCCGCTCAGTCAAAGTCCTTCAGGAAATACCAGAGAGTAGGCCAGGGGAGAACGTACACCCCTCTCTCCCTCTTTATTTTTTTTAGTTCTGTTCTCTCTCTCTCACTCGACAAGAACGGAGTGCAAGAAAGTTAAAAAAAGTCCCCGGGTACGAGGTAAAAAGTGCCATGTAACGTTATGAAAGTGAGTTAAGCTCTACTGTAAAGTGTGATGGAAATAAACGTGGATGTATATACGGTCATCATGAGGAAAAGCTGAACGGTAAGAGTGCGGCTTTATTGCAGGTTTGAGTTCTACCTGGCACCCGGCCAGACTCTTTACAACATCATTCACACTCAACTTTAACAACTCTGACCTATTACACTGCATATCACCGTAAAGCTGTCACAAAGAGCCAGCCTCTCAACCACAGCAACTATAATACCCAGAAAACCCTAATGACTGCACTACCCATAAAGCATCACGACAGACAACAGAGGCTTAAGCTCTGCTTAAGGTGGGGGACCTGCCTTCAACAAGCACATAAATCTAAAAACGCACAAAAGCATGCAGGTCGGTTGGCCACTAAGCTTAAGCCTGAAATAAAATGGATCTTGCATTCAAATTAAAAGCAAAGCTGCAGGTAAGTGATGATGCAGCTGTGTTTTGCATGCTGGTACTATGACGCTCAACATGGGTCAGATAAGACAGACTCCTGCATTCACAGAGTGAGGGCCTCCGTGTGTGTGTGCTGCTCACTACAGGATGCTTTTTATCTCGCTCCTGACCTCTGCCACAGAGCAGATAAGATCATCCCATCCTGATCCTTGGAGTGAAAGGTCAAAGCCATCTTTCATTCCAACAGAAACCAAAAAACATGTAAACACAGCACACAGATCTATACGTCATAATGCACGTGTCAGTTATACTTTCTGCCTACTTATAATGTAATAATGTAAACTCTAAAGCAACATCACAGTCATATGTTTGATTTGTAGGGAAGACACATACTGATATACCCTAAATGCATTGTAATCTGCTTTGGATAAATGCATTAATGTAAATGTCTGAAGTAGTTTAATAAGTATAAGGCTAAGGAAACACTGGCTGTGCATTCTCTAAATATCGAACAGTCATAAATAGCGCTGAATGCTAAATTGTCAAAACATAATGCAACTTATGATTATCATCAACATTACAGAAAATAAGAGAGAAATAATACGTATAATACAAATGATACAAATGAAAAAGTTAAGAAACATTTTATCATCACAAAAATATTTTCTATTATAGTATAATTATTAATTACAACAGCAACAATAATAAAATAACAAAAAATAAACAAATAATTTCAGGATATTCTATCAAAGTATTATTATTATTATTATAAAAAAGAAGCAGTTATAAGAGAATAAACTGAAATAAAATGAACTAAGATAAAGTATTTGTTTTGTAATTTCTTCTTCTTATTATTATTATTATTATTATTATATTTTAAAGAATATATTATTACCATTACTGGAATCAAACGTACTTAAAAAAAAATCATAATAAATTCACAAAAGTATTTTCTATTATAGTATTCTTATTAATTGCAACAGCAACGATAACAAAATAACTAAAGATAAACAAACAATTTCAGAGGATTTTTATCAAAGTATTATTATTATGGAAAAGAAGAAATAAGAGAATAAGAAAAAAAAGAAAATGAATTAAGATAATCAAAGTTTGATTATGATTCTTCAGATTATTATAATTTAATTTTTATATTTATATTTATATATACACACACACACACACACACGCGCACACACACACGTTTGTTGTTTGTTTGTTTTTGTGAAAAGTGGGGACATCTTATAGGCATAATGGTTTTTATACTGTACAAACTGTATGTGCTATTGCCCTACACCAACCCTACCCCTTACAGGAGACTTGTGCCATTTCAGATTTTCAATACACTCCATTCTGTGTGATTTATAAGCGTTTTGAAAAGTGGGGACATGGGGTAATGTCCTGAAAAGTCACCTTCTCTTTGTAATACCTATGTCATACCCTTGTCATTATACGAATTTATGTCCTCATTTGTCACAAAAACGCGCGCGCACGCGCGCACACACACACACACATATATATATACTTACACACACACACGTTCGTTTTTGTGAAAAGTGGGGACATCCCATAGGCGTAATGGTTTTTATACTGTACTTACTGTATGTGCTATTGCCCTACACCAACCCTACCCCTTACAGGAGACTGTGCATTTCAACTTTCCCCAAAAAAACTTCACTCTGTGATTTATAAGCGTTTTGAAAAGTGGGGACATGGGTCAATGTCCTGAGATGTCACCTTCACCTTGTAATACCTTTGTCATTATACAAATCTATGTCCTGACTTTTCACAAAAACGCACACACACATACATATATACATATATATCAGTGGCGGCTGCTGGTCTTTCAAAGAGGGGAAGCTCATTTTCGGCCTACATCATAAAAATTGTCCATTTATTTATACATAAATTCTGCCCTACGTTCCTTTTCAAGAAAATGCGCTGTGACCCTGTCGTACCAACTAGGCGTCTTTTCCAGTGACGCTAGTCTAGCCTACTGTATGAATGAATGAAACAATCTAAGAAAAAAAGATATTAAACTCGATGGAGGAAATGTGGGAATTAGGTTCAACTGAAACAAGGAATGGTGTATAATAGGTTGTCACGATACCATAAAAAAGTCTTACGATACTATACCAGATTAATTTATAATTCAATTCTACAAAATGAATCAAAATTTAACAAATAAATAGATGTAAGTGAAAACAGACAATGATTTTTTGTATTTATTTAGAAATACTTTTGATAATAGTTGGGTAAATGTATACTGGGTTTGAAGCGATGTGGCTTGGTAAACGTTTTATTACCAGTATAAAGGCTGATAATGGCTGAATAAAAACAAAAGAATAATGATAAAAGAATAATAAGGATTATGTCTCATACCTGGCGGAAGTGTGAAAGGTTCTGTTTCCTTAAACTAGTTTGTCATGCATTTCTTTTTGAACACATTTACAGGTAAATCCTAGTATTTTAAATTTGCGATTAATCATGATTAATCACAGTCCATGACTGTGATTAACATAATTAAATTTTTAAATCGATTGACAGCACTAATATATACACATACACACATACATATACATATACATATACATATATATATGAAGAGTTCCAATGCAAAAGCCTCTAAAAGCCATCTTGGTCAAAAATGAGATAATAATACTGAGTGAACGCTCTCCACACATATAGTAGTATATGTCCATCAAGTACTTTCACTTCAAATGCACTAAATCCCAGCCTCAACCCATTCAGAAGTACCAGTATTTACATAGAAACCTATACATAGTAGCCAGAAAGAAATGCAAATTTTAAAGAAAAGCATCAGACGTACTTAGTGGCTTTTGCATCTGAGCTCTTCATACACACACACACACACACACACACACACACACACATATATACATATGTATGTATGTGTGTGTGTGTGTGTGTGTGTGTGTGTAATCTTTATTATGCCAGCATCTAAGATGCTGATGTGCATTTTAAGGGACATTAAATATCAAGACAACGTGCATTTACTATAAAAATACACAATATTCCACAAAAGAACAACTTTCTCAAATTTAAATCTGTAAGAAAGACGTGTAATTTCTCTTTGAGTTGCTGGAGGAATCATGTTGACATATGTACCATATAGTCCTAATCTCTGATAATCCACATAATTCCACCATTATGTTGTGGCAATTCCTCAGGGTCGCCAAGTCTGCGAGTTGATTTGATGAAATACACACATGGTGAACTGCAGCCAGTGCAGCTTGTGTGTTTTGTCTATCATCAGCATGCATGCTCACACTTACACTTACCTACTGTACATTACATTTATATTCCTGGCAGACACATCCAGAAAGTATTCATATACATTTCACATTTAGTCATCTGAAATTACACCACATAACAAAATAACCACAGCCCAGTTTACCAAAAACAACTTTGAGATGTGCACATAAGTTCAGCAGGGCAAGACATTCATAAAAGGCCCGAGTTACTAAACCAAGCGACTGCTGCAAACTCGCCGTTTATGGAATTGGTTGCATAAATCAAAGCTTTTTGCTTTCATTATGCCCTCTCTCGTGCTCCTTTCTCTCTCTCTTTCAAAATGAAAAACGAAAAGAAAAAAAAACCATGAGGGTTTCCTGGGGACTGTCTGGAAAATAAAAAGTGAAAAAGAAAAAAAAAGCCTTTGGCTAACTTTGGTCCTCCTTCCCCAAAGTGCCTCATAAAAATTGTTTAAATCAGCATCCGAAAGAATGAAATGGATGTGCAAAATCATATTTGCTGAAAGGCAGAGCAGGGACCGCAGGGTTCATGCAGCGGTCTTCAGCGGCCGTCTGGGGGCCACATTCATCAGCTCGAGCCTTCGCTATTAAAAACCCCCTCAATCAGCTAAAAGACAAAGCGCTTGGTTTTGATGTGCTCATTATTGCACCCAATGCGCTGTGTCCTTGTGTAAGTGCAAATGAGAGACTAAAAGTAAGCGAGAGAGAGAAATAAAAGAATGGCTCTCCTGCTGGAAATCATAAAAAAAGTTACCGAAATTCATTCTAATATTTCGAGCTTCATTTAAATCGTGGTATTTCAGGCCTTAAAAGGAAGTTCGCATATTATTTCAACGCGCACACACGGTTTCTTTGTCTGTGAGTAGATGGTGTGTGATGGACAGACAAGGCCAAGCGCATTACCTGCTTTTCTCATTGTGAAGCTAAAGCTACGCATACCTCCTGAAGGAATGTGAGCGAGTGTGTGTCGACTGAAAGAACACATCCAGTGAAAGCGAGATACAGGTTGTATTTGCAGCAAAGCCACGGATGAAATCCTCCCCTACGCACACGCAGACGCTCGTTATGAGATCTCTAAAGGTTATGCAAATAAAGATGGCCGATTTGAGTTTCATCATTCGCTCGCAATTTACGCACATCTAACCACAAGTTACGTCTGGCATGATAGCCATCACTCAGAGGCTTCACATGTTGATTTTGGGAATGATAATAATGCATAGAGCCATTCATCTAACAGCAGTTTTGGGTGTGACAGTTATTTTTAGCGTTAACGTGGGATCTTTCAGCCAGAAGATTTTTATCTGTCAGTAATTATGCTTTCATAAATCATGCAGGTGTAGTACGAACAAAAATAGATTAGGATGGCTCAAAAACACAGCAGTTCGTGTGACGATTGACGATGGTCTTTTTGGACAAACAGGTAGCGTATTCAGCCCACTGCTTTTCTATTAATAGGTGTGTATTTCATCCAGTTACTCCCTTCAGGCGACGCAAGCGTGTGTGTCTGTGTGTGCTGGTAAAGAGGAGCAAAAACATAATTACGCATTTGAAATTGAAGTAAGATCCTTTTTTTGTTCTGTTTCTGCCAGAATAAGTGATTTGATTGATCGTAGGCTTCATCCAACAGATTTTAAAACATGTTCACATGTAGCCTGTGGACAATGCATTTGTAAATCTATCGCAAATACACACACTCGCTCTCATTCATCCTTGTAAGTGACCTGTGTCCCGTACTGACACTACTGCCTCCTGAGGAAATGCAGTGATTTACTTTCTATCACAGAGGTTAAAGGTCAAATTCCCATTTCGCTTCTGTGTTGATGGATGGCCTGTTCGGTTTATGCCTTTTAGAGTGTCTTTAAGTATCCTGGGCTGATATTATGTAACAGCATTGGGAGGTCATCAAAAACCTGATACCAAAAATATTTAATAGTTTTATACCCTAATAACACTGGTTCTTCTGCACTTTTTCTTTCTGTCTTACCTTTCTGTTATTTTTTTCTTCTAACTGAAAAAGCTCCTTGGTAACACCCCTCTGACCCATACGCAGTAAACATGCGTCTTGGAGAAAACCTCTGATGTGTCAACAATCATTTCATGTGTATGTTTTCTTTACAGATTTAGTGGCCTCTCTCATTCCTGAATGACCACCCACCACACACACACACACACACACACACACACGCGTCAGGTAAGGATGGACCATTTTAATCATCTTGTCTACTTGAGTACATCATAGAAAAATACATATTTTTAATTGTTGAACTACGCACATACACTGCTGTCTAAAAGTTTGTGATCAGTAAGATTTTTTTGTCTCATGCTCACCAAGATTGCATTTATTTGATCAAAACCAGTTAAAATAGTAATTATGTGAAATATTATTACAATTTAAATGAACTTATAATATCTATTTTAACACATTTTTATCAATGTTGATTTGCTGCTTAATATTTTTGAGGAAACTGTAATGCACTTTTTCACAACTTTATGCATCCTTGCTGAATAAAAGTATTATTTTAACTTACCCCAAATTTTTTAATGGCAGTGTATATAAACAACACAGCATAATTAAATAATAATAATAATTGGCCAACACATTGGGTCTGGCTTATTTGGGGAATTGTTGTATGTTAAGCGACATTTTTAAGATGTTCTCCCAAGTTAAAAACAAGTTCTTGCAAAAAGTTTCAAGACCCCTTCCACTGGGTCATGCAATGTCTAGCTGTTTTTTGAAAGAAAGAACGTGTCCTATGTGAACGCCCTCTAATCCTCTCTAGAGATTTGAATGCTGCTGATTTAATGGAGTATAAGTCACAATGAACAATATTGAAACAAATAGCTGTCTAATGATGTCATAAAATAAACATAGAAAACATATTCTCACCACATATCTAGGAGATGTCAACACTTATTGTACAGTAGTCTATGTATGATATTTTGTAATGTCTCACCTCCTAAGGGCACCTTGGACGTTGTGATCTTTTAACACATAGGAAGATACTTGCAGTGACTTACTACTTCAGTTGGCCGATAGTACTTCGGATCCACCTTTACATGAATCTCTCCCGTCTCCTGACATCGGCCCACCTCCTCCTCATTCTTCCCCTCCCACCTAAGTGCGAGAACAAGAGCTTTGAACCCATTCCTTCATTTTATTTGTTTTCCAATTCAGCTGTCAGCATATGCGTTACATATTTACAATATTTATGGTGTGTTTGCGTGTTGTTTTGCGGTCTTGTACAGCCTGTCGGCGAATCAACACCAGATGTGCCAGATTAACCAGATGGGCTTAATCTGAGGTAGATGTGTGTGTACGCGTGCTCTCACACAATGGTTTTTCCCACGTGTTTGAAGGCCTTCTCCACGAACTCCCGTACGCTGTGCACTTCCCCCGTCGCAATGACAAAATCGATAGGCTCCTCCTGCTGCAACATCAGCCACATCGCCTAAAACAAACAAAAACAACAAGTTCGAAATCATTATTATGAAGCACATTCCATTTCAGAAGACGCATATGTGATTGATGATATAATACCAATATGATGACCTCATTTAACAGTATCAAAACAGCTTTATTTTCTCAGGTTCACATTTGAGATCAAGTATCAAGACTCCCCCGCATACACACGACACAGATTCAACGCAGACACATCTGCTCCCAGTAGGATGTGCTTTTATGTGGTTACGATCTTACACACACCCCAACACACAAACACACAAGGCCGTCCCCATCCTGACGTCAACACTAGGCCTCATGGGATGCCAATTGTGGGAATAAAACACAGAGTTCCCAAGTCCATACAACCACTACACAACGACACAAATGCACAGACTATATCTAAATAGTGATCTAGATGAAAGAGAGAGTGCTTTTGGAGAAATAAATGGTGAGATACTTAAAACAAGAATGCTTGCCAAGAGGTCAATGGGTGATAGTCTTTTGTCTTTCTTCTCTGGCTTTAGCTCCCCTCTCTTTCTCTCTCTCATACACATTTTCTGACTCCAGGGCTTCAGCGTTTAGCCAGTTGGCCGGAGAATCGCCCCGTTCCCTTGACAGGACTGTGCTCTTTTCTTCCCCTCAGCTTGATGGAGGGATAAAGACCCCATCAGCACGTTTTATACGCTGCAGTGGGAGCGCCGCACTTGGCCGCCCAACTCATTCATATTTCACTCCTGCTGCACTCACTTAAAAAAAACCTCTCAAACGAGATAACAGACAGACAGACAGAAAGAGAATACCATAAAATGAAACACTGAGGGAACTCACACAGCATTGTGACGGATACAGCTTTGGATTTTATCACGGCACAAAGTCTAAGCAATCAAACTGTATTTTAAACATCTGTAGGTTAATTAAAAATGACTGTTCTACATCACAAACCACTAAACACCCACTGTGAAGGATAAAGATCGTGTTCAGAGCTGCTCTATTTGATTTAGTCTAGTCTGAAATGTAGAAATTCCCTCAACACACAGATGAAGACATCCAAAATTAATTTTTTGGTAGAAGTGAGAACATTTATTAGTCATAAATAGAAATTTTTCACTGACCAATAAACTGTTATTTCGCGTTATTTTTATTAAGCGCAATACATAAACACCCCTCACACACCTGAAAGTTTGCAGGCAAGTGCATCCATTTAAAAATGCCTAATGTAGAAATGTTGCGGTTTTATTAAATATTGAAGTCTGTGCAAGCAGATTTTTTTCTTCTGTCTTTGCAATTTTTTTTAAAATTAAGAATATATATTTTGTCCCAATGACAATTGATTTTTTTTAAACATATTTGTGACAAATAGCTCAAGTCACTGTGTCACTGACAGCTTTCAGCATGCGTCACAAAAACATGAAGACAACACACTGCAATGTTGTTCCTCATTTTTGTTGAGGAATATTCATGTATGTGTTGTCACAGAGTTCTGGAGAAGATGAATGTCTGACAGTACATTTTCCCCCGAGGTAAAAGTTGTTAGTCGCGGCAGATGTTTTCTTTAGAAGACGCGCGTCACTGACATCAAGCTGGGGTCAGACTTCTCACAGTTTGACATAAACCAATGTTGCAATTCCTAATAAAAATGTTGCATTTCCTAATTAAAGTACCAGCTTATTGGCAAGTAATGCAAATGTTTTACTGTCAGTTGGTGCTGTGAGTGCTAATTCCGGAGTATACACGTATAAAATATGTAATAATGACCATTATGACACCATGAGGCAAGTAAGGTCAAAGGTCAAGACAAAGCTTTCTATCTTCACCAATACAGCTTCAAAATGATGAAACCTACATGTAACAGAGGTAACAGTGTCTATGTGTGAGAGAGAAAGACTGAAGAGAAAACAAGAGGGACAGACATAGAGGTCAAGTGAAGAGAGGAAATGGTCTGCAACATTCTCTGATCTTATTTTAGTCACAGCAAACAGCATTCTTGGATTTTTCACTCTTTTGTTTCTCTCTTTCTCACACTGATGGCAGAGTGAAGCACTGTAACTGATTCATTCCTAAAACCTTCTCCATTGTGTTTGGTTTGCTTTGCTTTAACAGCCATTATTATTCAGCAACTTTCTGGATTTGTCAGCATGGACTTTTGTGAAATGTGAGGTGGTTTAGCGCCACTGTAAATGTATCCAACAGGAAGAATATTCTGAACTGAAACCCTGCTCATACAGTATCTGTCTTAACATCCCTTGCTTTCCGTCCTTTTCTCTCCATTCCTCCCTCACGCCTCTCTCCAAGGATCATTAGCGCTGTGAGAGACAGCTGAGAGGCCTGCAGCACAACTCCCTTCCCCTTCCTTCCTGTTCACACACACTCTTCTCCTGGAGTTATGGGAGGGGTCTGGACGCTCTGAGGCTCTCTGGCCATTTCAGCCACAAATGTGCAAACTTTGCGTATAAAAAAGAAAAAGAAAGAAGATGCTTTCACCTTTTGTGTACATGGTTCGGTAACTCGTATGTGCTTTTGTCCCACAATATCATACTCCTAGGCCTCTAAGGTCTTCAAATAACTTGTTTTTGCCGGTTCCAAGATGATCGTGCGGCCCACGCCTCTGCTTGCCACGGAATAGTTTGCCGCTCCATATTAGATCCTCTTTTTCTACTGATGCTTTTAAATCCCATCTTAAAGGAACAGTTTACACAATTTTAAATATTTTCAGTATTTACTTACACTATCATTGAAACAAAAACTGATCTGCTCGATCTTAATAAATTAGGTCAATAATACGAATTGCTTTATAAATAAATGTGATTTGATCTGACTAGAAAAAGTAACTTATGAAAAAAAAAAAAAAAAACTCAATACAATTGAAAAAAAAAAATTATTCTGTCTTAAAGGGACAAGATAAAAATTGTTATTTTTTTTTACTGCCCTCATGTCATTCCAAACCTGTGAAACATAAAACAAGATATTTTGAAGAATGTTTAAACTGTTTTGCCTATATTATGAAAGTCTATGAGGCCCAAAACAGCACTGGACCCAACTGACCTTTATTGTATTTAGAAAAAAATATCTTTTTTTGTGTTTCACAGAAAAAAGAAGGTTATACAGGCTTTCTGTTTCACAAAAGGTTCTTTGTGGTGAAAGAAGGTTCTTCAGATTATAAAAAGTTCTTTAAAGAACCTTTGATTGAATGGTTCTTTGTGGAACCAAAAATGGTTCTTCTATGGCATCGCTTGAAGAACCTTTTAAAGCAACTTTATCCAGGACCCATGCATGGATCAGTAAACACACGCATACATCTGTTTAAATGATCACTTTAAAGCTCAGTGGAAGGGTCACAGAGGTAGAGCAAAATGTGAGGTTCAAGGGCAGTTTCCTTCTCTGGTGGATCAAGGCGTCTCTCAGCTTTCCAAAAATTACATGTACACCAGTTTGTTTTGAATCTGTGTCAGTGTTCCTCCTGCCATCCATCCATGCAGGAAAACATATACTTGGATGAGAGAGAGGTGAGTTTAAAAGAAGGTGAAAGAGAAAACAAAGGATTAACTGTGATGACATCCTCTTCTCGGCCTCAATGGCTCTTTTGTTTTTATGCATCTGGGCGTGTGACTATATTTCCCCGCAGGCACTTTTTGAATGAAGTATCTTCAAATATTCAAATCATCTTAAGTTTTGGAATGGTAAATTATGACATATTATGCAATCACTGGTCATATGACCATATGCATCCAATCACAATTTTCAAACAAATTTACATTACCTGGGTGGCTAATTTTCCAAGGGGAAATGTTATGAACGTTTACGTAATTATGCTACCAGTCGATATTCTGAATACTACACATTCTTCATTATTACTGTTTTTACCACAGTTTAGAAAAAAAAGGAGAAAATTGTCAAAACTATGATACAGCGCTAATTGAAGTATGGGAATTTTGTAGTAAAACCAATTATAATTTTAATCTTCTTCAAAGTATCCATCCGATCTAGATCACAGTTCTGTAAAATGTCATGCATTTAAAAAATGTGCTGTTTTGTAAAGAAGTACATAAATAGGCAAATTTAAATGAAAACTAAGCCTTTAGATCAAATAATTTTAAGATCATGAGTAACCAATTTAGTTAAAAACTGCTTAAAAAGTGTGCAAATTTTGGACTAGTACCCTATAAAAATATATGCATACTCTTAATATAGTCATAATTGTGACAAAAAGGTAAAAAGTTAAGAAAAAAGTATTATGAAAAAAAGTTTAATTTACTTTTTTACTTTAATTGTAAAGTAAAAACCGAAGTAAAAACATTAAACAAAACATTTAATAAAAAGCTTGTTTTATTAACTTGTTATATTATTATTATTCAAAAGGAAAAAAATAAAATGCATCTTTCTTAAAAAAAAAAAAAAAAAAAAAATTCCTCTCATGTATGACGTAACTGTTTGGCTATTTACATTTGTTTTAAGTTTGTTACTCTGCAATAAACAAACCTGCAGTTCTCTCTGCAACACTGAATCCAATTCAACCAAACATGCAGTTACGATTGCAACACAAAAAAAAAAAACAAGAAGTGCCCACACACTCCAGCTCGCTTTATGCCATGTGAAGAATTCCTCACATAAGAACTGTACGAGTCTTTCAGGTAGATCTTGCCCTGTAATAATACAACTATTCATAACTATCCACCGGGAAGGACACACACACACACACACACACACACACACACACACACACACACACACACACACACAGCCTGGAACTGACTCTATAGCTCCAGGAGTCATTGGTTTAGAAGGGTGCCTGTTTTTAAAAGCCTATTTTTATTTTTGGAGCTGCTGAAAGTTTAAATACTCCCCTCTACCCACCACAACACACACACAGACACAGTCTTTTTTTGTATGGAGCACAGAAGTACTCTGTTTAAGGCAGGTGGTTTGAATTAGGCAGAGACAGGCTGTCATATGGTGACACTTGCTCACACACACTGAACGAGAAAGAGGGCGAGAGTGTGAAAGAGCAGACAAAGAGAGAGAGTTAGCACTGACCACTAAATGACTGAGTGAGAGAGACGATGAGAGTGTGTTTTTGACCACGGATCACCTGGTTACTTCATTAATGCTATTTTAAAATGGACTTTTCCACACAGCTCATGTTTCTTGTGCCGGCCAATACAAATGCACAACACTGATACACAGAGTTCACCATTACACACACGTCAAAAACATGGCATAGTTCCAGTCAGACCATCTGAGCTGATGCATGACTGGATGTGTTTCGATGGTCCATAACAGAACCATATCATCTCCTAAAGCGACATTTTGCCAAAAAACATTATTTGTCTGCCCTTCCATCCAAATTTTCATGATTTTAAATAACACAAAATTGGAATATAAAACAAAACAAACAAACAAACAAACAAAAAAAAACAATTAAAAGGATAAAGCAGTATCTCCATCCCAAAATCTGGATAAAAATACATGGTCGACTAGCAAGGATTAAGTACTTTTTATTGACACTAGAAATGTGTTCTTTTAACTCTAACTTAATATTAATTATTAGATTTAAAATATTTTTTAATTGTATTAACAGTATTTTTATTTTATATTAAAACATTTTATAATTTTTATTTTATATTTGACATTTTCAAATATCTGCTTGCTTTTTAATTAATAACTAATATTATATTTAACAATTTCATTGTTAAAATCATTTTATAATAAACATTTTTTCAATTATTTTATATCTGATAATTGCAAAAACCTGCATACTTTTTCGATTATGAATTATTATTATTGTTAACATTATTTTATATAAAACATTAAATATTAATCAATTATTATTATTAATAATAATAATTAACAATTATTAATATACTTAACATTTATATTTTATTGAAAATATTTTTATAATTTTTGTACTAATTTTTATAAATGTAAACATTTTAGAAATTATTTTATGAATAACCTGCTTAAGTATGTCCCGAGATGCAGGCTGGGAATCACTGTCCTACAGTAGGTTTGAGTGGTACGCTTTTCACTATATTGAGGCTGAAGAGCCAGACTTTAGATCGTCATATCGATCATGAAAATGACTGACCAATAGAGACAGGAAGAAACTATAATTTAATCTGATGGAAGATAAAAAACAGTTACAGATGCAGTTTATTGACTGGAACTCATATGCATCCAGACAGTGAAACTTGTGTGTGTGTGTGTGTGTGTGTGTGCGCGTGTTTGTGTGAGAGAGAAAGAGTAAGAGAGAGCAGTCAAGATGGTTATCAGGGCCGTTTAGCCCCTCGTTGAGAGCAGATTGGTTACAAATTGGAAAATGAGGAACAGGTGTGTGAGCGGGGAAACACACTCCCATACACATCCATTAGCAGTACACACAACTTCTGTGACCACAGAAACTCTGCAAGCGGGAAAACAGAAGAGTTCAACAATGCCTTCTATAAATGTTCGCAATAAACACAGATGCGACGTCATGCACACACACACTCACACACGTCCTCTCCTGTCTGTTTCACAGGTGGCTTCATTTTGTGTGGTCATATAAAAGTGAAAGGTCAAGCTGTAACACTGTTGGGAATTTTCTCACACATTAGGACAACTTTTTTTAATTGTATTTGTGTGTGTGTGCGCGAGACAGATTGAATGAACATTTATGTGGCCAAGGCTTCTGCCCAATGAACACTCTGTGTGTGAGACAAAGTGATGACAGTTGTATTTGTGGAGGCATGCCGTGTTGGCGAATCTTACTGCTGATGCTTTCCCCAGGTGAGTTTTTACTGCCTGGAGTACAATGAACAAAGAGAGGTGTGTGTATGTGTATCACTTTTTTTTCTTGCCTGTCATAGCACTGTCACAAAGACAGACAGAAGGATCTGCCTTCACTTGGTCAGAGGTGCACAAAATTAGTCCTGCAGCATGTAAATGTGGATTAAAAAAGCAGTGAAGCAAAGGATTCGAAATCTGATATGAACCAAGAAAATCAAAACAAAGAAGGAAAGAGCAAAAATAAAAAGTCAGAATTACAGATAGGTCAGGATGGTCAACTAGTTGTCCACTAAGCAACAAGTCAATTAATGAGAAAGATTTCTTTAAATTGTTTTAAATGGGAATTTAGAGACACATCATATCAAAGAAAATTTGAGCATACTGTGCAAAATTTAAATTAAAAAATGAAAACAAATTGACAACATCAAATTTCAAGACAATTTAATTGTCAGATTACATTTTTATTTTGCACATCTAGTCAGAATGTTGTATTTTTTCCTATTAAGCCTATATTTATTTATTTATTTATATATATATATATGTGTGTGTGTGTGTGTGTGTGTGTGTGTATATACACAAACATATATGTTTTCCTAAATTTTGTAACCACAGTTATGATTACACCTTACTTGGTTAAACAGTATAGTGTATTTTAACATGTTACAAAACATAAAATCTGGCCATGATCATGTATTATAATGCATAAAACTAATTAAAAAAGTATAACCAGGCAAATACACACACACACACACACACACACACACATATACAATAATATATTATATTGTTAGGTAGTTATTTGCAAGCACAGATATTATGAATATATCATGAATATCTAAATAATGCTCTATGCATCATAGAAAGGGTTACCAAATGTTGATATTATAAATAATTAAGCTGACTGCAATATTTGGAAGAGTTATTAAATTCACTGAAGGAAAAAGCACATTTTCCTTAAATTACTGCTATTTTTTGCCTTACAAGATAAAACTTCCTCCTGTCTAGTGCCATCACAGAAGCTAGATCCAATCCAACCGATCTCATGATTATTACGATGTGTGAGTTTGTATAATGAATCAGTAAATTTGCAAGCTGGCACATGTCTATATCAGCCTAAATGAATGCAAGGCGGTGAGTGTGTGGCCATTAAACTCTGTAATCTTTTTAAAAGACACAATTAAACCGTTCATCTAAACATACACGTACAGACAGTACAATCATCTCACTTTACCAACAATCAGGCTTAAACAAACATCGGCACACATCCACAAGATCGAACCTCTAATCTACAGATTAGCACTGATATTCACAACACAAAGGAAGCCCTCTACAGGAAATAAGAGGAGGAGAGAATGAAAGGTGTTGGTTTCAGGTGTTTATGCAGGTAGAGAGGAAGCCAGTTCCTGCTGCATGTTTGAAACAGACTCATAAAAGAGGCCAAAACACGTCACCAACCAATAAACTGTCAAATTCTTGGTCTGAAGAATAAGGAAGAGAGGACAAAAGCCTCGTCAGTGTTTTGCGCTTGGCCTGAGGTGCTGGCAGCGGTGGAGGTATGTACAGAATGTGCTGTTTTGATAACTGTTAAAGATCAGCACTGCCTGAACCTCGGATACCTGTTTGTTTAATTCGGCTTTAATATCTGCAGCGGTTCTATACTAGATCTGATTTCATTTGAGGAGGATGGGTGGAGTTAGACACCTGATCTGGGATAGTTTAACCTCTAGTCAGTCTATTTCAAATATACAGCTTAAAACCTAATTAAAACCTTATTAGCCTGGGAAAAGAACGGCGCAACTAAAATAAGTTGTGCGCGCACAAGTATGGCTGCTCCTCTGGACTCCTGCAGACTCCAATGAAATCGGAGAACTAAAAAGAAACAAAACAAACCGTAAGAAAGAGCTCTTCTCTGGAGGTGTTTTCGTAAAATATGCCGACAATTCCCAGGGTCAGTCAGACCACCTCTGAGATCGTCATGTGTGTATTAAAATGTGTTTAAGAGTGAAAGTGAGTCATCAGGGAAATTCGTGGTGTGTTTATGTGAACGTAGCGGCTTAGTGCATGTGTGTGTTTGTGGACCACAAGGAACATTTCACTCTAATTCATAATTTTGTCAGATTTCAAAAATGATGACAGACATTAATGAAACATGCATGTTTGTGTGGGTTTGATGGCATCTGACCATTTAAACAAAATGGACATTATCAAAGAGAATCGGCTGTTAACTATTACCGCAGATAATCATCAGTGTCAAACACACCGCTTTGCAAAACACCTCAATGTTATTCCTCAAAATGTGTGTGTGTGAGTGACGAGAATAAACTAGAAAAATGAAAAGAAGAGTTGCACTGATATAGAAATTTTCAGATACAACTGATTATTTCTTTTTATATTAAAGGTCAAAAACAAAAAAGAACGGGCGGTATTCATTATGCCATTCATCCCATAAAATTGTGCTTCAAAATAAAATCAGGCATTAAAACCTTATAATTTTAAGATTATAAATGATAATGATAATAAAATTGTGATAAAAGTTAATAACTATTGATATTGGATACGGATATATTGTGTATCCTTAATGAATACCCGTTTGTGAGAATGTGAATGTATGTGAACTATGAGGTTGTGTGTCAGGAATGCTGGGTAAAATTTGACCCTCCACTTTTATATCGCTGTTGGTCATGGAAAGCTGGGATTCAGTTATTCTATATTCCCTGTGAGTGCATATGTGGATGTGTATCTCAGAAGCTCATGTATGCCTAATAAAATTCAATATTCTTTTTTTTTTTTTTTTTTTAAGATCGCAATGTAAAAGAAATGATTTTATCTTCGCTTTCATTGAAAACATTTCTAAAGTCAACAGGTAATACCACAAGACACATGTTTATTTAAAAAGGCTGCCAAAAAAGTACAAACTACATGAAACTTTCAGCTTTGGTTTGAAACTCTGATTTAAGAATTTTTTTTTTAAATAGTTGTGAATGCCAAATAACCATTAAAATTCCTAAAGAGAGGAAGTTTGGTCACAGCGCTGAAAGTCCGTTGCCGAAATGTTCTGACATTGTGGAGCCATTTAAACACACATTCCTGCAAAGGAAATACCATATCTACCAACACAAACACACACACAAACCCACCACTCTCTATTCACCTAGTGAGACATAAACAAACACATTCAATGAAACATCCAACCTCATGAACGTACAGCGACATACATGTGCGCACAAAAACACACAGACTTCAGTTAGAAATATATGAAGTTATAATGAAATACATTTTTTTCATATTGGATTTGAAGGCCCTGAAATCAGAATCATATGTTGCAATTTCAGGGAGACAGACTGTGATATGTTCAACCTGTAGGGAGGTGTGTGTGAGTCAGTAGTCAGACAGTGTGTGCGTGAGGAGGGTAGGAGGAGAAATACCAGACTGTACGAATAGTAGAGGCTATAGATCATGAGTGTGATGGTGTGTGTGATTCTTCAACACCTGTACTGCATAAATTCTGAGCTACGGCTGCAGTACAACACAATTCTAATAACAGAGTAAGAGTCAGCTACTGTTAAGATTATAACAAGACCCAGCTGTGTGTGTGTGTGTGTGTGTGTGTATAGAGCGTGCTCAAGCTTCCTGCACACCCCACATGGTTTGTGTGATCAGGTTTTGATTGTGTTTGGCTGTGCAAGCCTGAAATGAGGCAAATGACTTTTTGATTAAACACTGCAGAGAAAAAAAGGCCATAGAACATAATGAACAGAGCTGTTATGGAGAAACTTATGATAATGATAACAAACATGCATTAAATCCACAAAACATATGGATTTTTTGCACTAAAAAAGCCCAAAGTGTATATTTGCAAATAATGTTGTCAATTAAATAACAAATAAAATATCCACAAAGATATCACAAGACAAAAATGGATATGTAGGGGAGAGTGTGTCAAAGGCTATCACCCTCTTAATCTGGTAAATTGTGTATATTCTGTGTCATGTGATTATATATATTTAAAAAGTGGCCATCATGTGCAGCTGCCTCTGATTAATAAAACTACATTTGCAAAGTAAATATTCTATATGGCAAGTAAAAATAATTTTCTGTCAATGCAAATGTAATCAGGTCTAAAAATATATATCATGCATTTTGAAAATGTATAAATCATTTAAACATAAGCCATGAAATAATAATAAATGAAATAATTTCTTCAAATTTCAGTTGAAAGCAGACATCCTGAACTATAATTAGTTATGCAAGTGTTGCCTCTTCCTTCTTGCCTAGAGAACAGCTTAAGTGAAATGTGGCTTAGCTTACCCCACTCCCCCATAGCTCATATATACACACACACACACTCACGAAGATATCTAGATAACACATTCACACAAACACTCACACTCTTGTTCTAAATTACCTCTCCTCCTTCTAAAAGCCAGCACTTCCTGTAGAGACAGGAAGCACTCACTCAGTCAAGCAGCCAGTCTCTACTGATTTCCTGAGATTTAAACAGAGGAACCATTCAGGCCATTTACACAAATGTTAGCATTCTCTCACTCCCTCGCTCCCTCTCTCTATCACACACACTTTTACACAATAATGAAGTGTATTGGCGTGACAACACTCCTGTCAAACAGCGATTCAATAACTACTTTATCTTCCTCCAGAAGAGGGACATATTAGTCAACATCCCAACAAACCCACAGAAAAACAACATTCTATTTCCCTCATGTCATATCTGATAATGTCCAGATTACGTATGTGTATGAGAGTATTCATATCACATGAACCTAATTTTTGGCAGTTCAAATATAATATGATATGATGTTAAATCAATATGGCAAGGATTATGAGAGAGAACTACAGAGTGTGGTTGTCTGTAAAGCTACAAACTATGAAAATGTTTAATTGTGTAATAAAATAGGGGTTCTTTAACCTGCTCTGTGGGTGAATTTACAAGGAATCGAGGATCCTGCCACCCACTGAAGTGCACACCCACGCCCCCACACCCACCGGTCAGGTTTAATGGGCAGAGCAGTGTTTGACCTTTCACCCCTAAACCCTAAAGCAGAAACTTTGACCATTAAACAGTCCCTCCAAGCCTATTATCCAATCAAATGCATCAGCGCGCACATCTGGATACTGCATGAGTGTGTGTGCGCGCGAGTGCGTAACGTAAGAGTGCAGAGATGATTAATGCGGGGGGGGTGCATGGCAGACTGCAGCGTCATTAAGATGTTTAAACGTGACATGAAATAGTGCTCTAGTTTCACTGGCTCAACCAGACCCTTCAAACTACTGTGTATCATGGCCAGTGTGTGTGTGTGTGTGGATGAACTGCTTTTCATTCAATGTCTGTGTGTGTGTGAATGAAAAAGACAAAAAAAAAGTCAAAAAAAGAAAAAGACAAACAAACTACGTAATCAGATTCCAAAAATCAAGCACGTGTAATTACAGTATAATACATTTTATAATGCTCATTATCAGATTGCAGTTACTTTTTATGGATTTCATGATTACATATTCGCACATTGGCAGTGAATTATTAATTCTTCCTAATTCTCCTTTTAAATTTTCCTCTCTAAAAATCCTACTGTGTATCATACCATTTAGCTTTAACTATTTTAACAAATGTTGTGTAAATAAATTTGCAAACCAAGCTTCTGAATTTGGGGGGAAAATTAGACAATTATATGCAATTAGACCATGTATGAAACAAATAATTGTGCATGTTACTATCTCTGAGGAAGTTAACATTTCAATAACAACACATTCACATGTTTACAATTTGATGTCACTGAATGGTCATATTGACATGCAGGTAAAATAATTAAATATTTCTCTTTTTAGTGCTCAAGTGTTTAATTTTATAATAATGTTTAATAATTTATTTCACATTTTTATGATTTAATTATTAGTTTTTGATCGACTCTCAAACCCACTGCAGTTCCCACATTAAGCCCAGATTTAGAAACACTTTTTATTTTATGATGTTGATGTCAAAAAATGAAATATATTTTCATAAAAAAGAAAAGAAAAAAAAAGTAAAGTAATCTAAAATGTAGTCAGAATACATTACCTAAAATAAGTAACCTGGATTACATTACTAACTACATTTTTCATTATGTAATCTGTAATGGACTACAATTTGTAAGTAATCTACCCAGCTAGATAGATCAATAGATCGATAGATAGATAGACCGAATTAAATAAACAAATGGATTGAGAGACAGACAGACAGACAGATAGATAGATCAAAGGACAGAGAGACAGCTATACAAATATATATATGGACAGACAAGACAGACAGTTGTGCAGAAGTAAGTGTGTGTGCCTGCATGATTGAATGCGGAGGTTCAGGGGTCTGCGTGGAGCTCAGAATGGGTCCTGTTTCTCCGGGTAGGGCCATATTTGTTATTTCTATTATTTAAGACAAATGTAAAAGGCAAGAGACAAACAGTGGTGCACCTGTGAAATGTGGCCCCAGGGAAACACATGGCTCTTCAACTATTTCCTGGCCCTAAGGGAGGGGCAAAGCAGAACCAGATGAGGAGGTGACTGGATCGGCCAGGTCAGATCGGGTTGGATAAGGACGTACGTGTGTGAATGCGTGTTTGTGTGCGTACACATATAGTAAGGCTATCGTGTTCACTTCCCAAGCAACTCCATGAGGACTATTGAACCTAGACGTGCAACAAACTCCTAACAATCTATACGCACACACAAAGGTGACGAAAGATGATGGGGTCCTCAAAGCATCATTTAAAACATGTCAGTTAAGTGTGTGAGATGCTCCATTAGATACAGCGGGTGAGAAGGTAAGAAAACTCATTAAGTCACTTATCACCTCCTTACATACACACACGGGCACTCAAAGGATGGCCAGTTACATTAGCCTGTGATCACCGAAGGGATGCTTTTGAATTCTCGAGGCGGGCACACTGACAGACACACAGCAGAGCAATGATATTACCCACATGTCTAAATACATTTGCGCACAAACACGTTTACACACACACAGCATGCCAAGGCTCCACAAATCTCCCTCCTCCTACATGACACTATAGTTTGATGGCCGCCTGTGTCCGTCACACCATCAGATTTTTGGATAAATAGCTAACGTGGTCACGTATTGCTATGGAAACTCTATTCTTTGCTAAAGCCAGCTCCTGTCATCACAAAGATTACCACAGCTGACTGATGACCCAACAGCAGACTGTGTAAATGTGGACAGCACACACACACACTCTCAAAGGAGAAAGCTGAGCTCTCCTGTTTCGGTGAGTGTGGGCTGATCGGCAGGAGCTACTACAGGATTTATTACATTCTACATTTGTTCACCAGATTATAGAAATTACACACATGCACACAGCTCTGGGTAACTCACATGCTTGTTTTGGTATTTCTTTTGTTAATATAATATAATATAATATAATATAATATATAATGTAATATAGTATAGTATAATATAATATAGTATATACTGCCAATGCTGGATTTAATTTACTTAATAAAAAGACAGTAATAAGTAATATTCTAAAATATTTTTACAATTTAAAATAACTTTTGACTATTTTCGTATATGTTAAAATGTAATTTATTGATGTGATGACAGCTGAATATTTAGCAGCTATTACAGTGACACATGATCCTACAGAAATCATTCTAATATGCTGATTTGGTGCTATTTTCAATTTTGAAAACAGTTGTGCTGCTTAATTCTTTTTGTGGAAACAGTGATGCATTTTTTTTCAAGATACTATGATACTAATACAAGATACTTCAAGATACTAATTAGAAAGTTCAAAAGAACAGGATTCATTTGAAAGAGAAAACATTTGCAACATTATACATGTCTTTACTCTAACTTTTGAACAATTTAATTCATCCTTGCAGACTTAAAATATTATTATTTTTTTTTTTTAAACTTGCTGACAAAACTTTTGAATGGTAGACTATATTACTCATTGTTTATAAAGAAAGTAGTATTAATAAATACTACTTTATGAACTAATTTCATATACTATTTTTAAAAAGTAGTATGTAGTATACACTACATATACGCAGTAAGCAGTACACTTATCTTCCATTCTCAACAGAAGACAGGTCAAGAGCTCAGGACACACACACAATATGTTCCTTCAGTGTTTCCGAAATGATGTGTTACAGTGGTACACTGTTCTCTGCACACAGATGCCATTTGGCAAACGGTCTCTTTCTCCTGACCACAGACACACAGGATCTCTCTTCTGTGTCACTTCTTCCCCAGTCTTTTTAAAGCAAAACTCAGCAAGAGTGACTTAGTGTGTATGTGTGTTCATGTGACATATGCTGCCCTAACAACCGTTGTTTTTACTGGCAAACCCCAACATTACAAAAGAAAAGTGCCTGTGTGCACTAATAATTTTCCACACAATAATGTACAGCATAAATGGTCTTTCCTGCTTATTAATAATTCATGACAGATATAAAAAAAAAAAGTGTGTGCGCACGTGTGACTCTGGATAAATAAATCATGAAACAGGTGTGACTGACACAGAAACATCTGTCAGCTTTACAGGACAAAACCGAAGACAGAAGCAAAAAAAAAGAAAAGAAAAAAAGAAGAGAGAGTCAGAAAGAGACAGAAAGACAGAAAGCAAATATGAATTATTTATGAGTGGAATAACGTGACAGATGTGGGATATTTTCATTTCCAGTAAGTAAATGCAACTCACAAACACACACATTTACACACCAGAACTTTGCATCACTTCAAACGGTGCGGTCTGGACTTCCTCTCACGCTCTAATGGACAAACAAGGTCTGTCTTGAGTCTCGAGTCTCGAGTCTCGAGTCTCACACACAAACACACACTCACACCTGCACTGCTGTGGGACTTGATTTATTTAAACATGTTTCAAGTCACTTTTTTTTGTCCTTTTAATGTATAATTCCCTTGAAAATGATACTGGAACACAGTATGAACATGACTGTCATCGGCGCAGTCATAAAGAATACAGACTTTATAAATATGAAGAAACTTAAAAGTTGTCATACCAAACCTCTATGACTTTGTGTTTCTGTTCATTCAATGAAAGTCAATGGGGTCCAAAACAACAGCATTAGACCCCACTAACTTTCATTGTATAGACAAAAAACAATGACATTTAAAAAAAAAAATTTTTTTAAATGCCTTTTTTTTCTGTTCCACAGAAGAACGAGGGTTTGAAACCAATGATAGAATTAACATTTTGGTTAAAACAGCCCTTTAACTGTAGTCACAGCAGTGTGAATTATTATTACAATCTGCTGTTAGAACAAAAACTGTGTAACTTTGTTTAACGGCGAACACAAAGCAAACACACAGAAAGTTTAACACAGCTTTTTTGTGAGGATTAACGTTGCGGTAATGTTGTGTTACGGTTATACCCGGCCGTGTGGAAAACTGGTGTGCTAACATGGAGGAAAGTGGGAAAATGTGGGCTGTTGCAAACCATGGTACACAGTCATGAATGGCCCAACACACACGCACACACCCCTCGTTACTTTCTGTGGTGAGTCAACAGAGGGTTAGATTTACTTATTTGGTCTCGATGTTGCAAAAGACAAAAACTCGGGCGCTTAATATAGAAGCTGTCAGGGGAAATATGTGACTCCACTGAATGATGGAGTGTGAATAAATATGCATGTGTGTGTGTACGTGTGTGAGTGTCTCCACTGTAATGACAGACTTTGGCTGCTGACTACGCAAGAGAAGAATGAAATGGACAGAAAATGGAGCGACATAGGAGGTCTGTAACTCAGTGAGAAAAGACAAGGTGAGAGGTGATGGAGGGGTCAGCCAGGTCTGGGATGGAGAGCGTGTGGGTGTGACTCCACGCTAAGAGAAAACAGACGTTAGCTGAGGGAGCGTGATATTACAGAGGCATTATGGACGTGGTGAGTCTTCATATCTATTCCAGAGAATGAGCAGACCGCAGACCATTAGACTGGATACGTCCCTGGAGCCATTAATTCCAAACGAAACGGTGCGTGTGTGCAAAAGTAGAAAGAGACAAGTTTTGTTCCAAAACCTAGTGAGCTGTCTCTCTGCCCACCGCCTACGTAGGCAGCATTCTAACTGTAATGGAACCTCAGAAATGACCGATTTGGAACACTCTGCATAGGCAGAAGGGCAGTACACAAATAGCACTCCACACAGGACACTAGACTTATAATTAAGAGTTTGACGTTAGCATGTTGCTAAGCTAATTATGAAATAGGCAAGCATAATGATAAACAAAAAGAAATATTGCATTTTAAATTTCAATTATATTTGGCATTTTTATTGTATTGTATTGTATATACACTAGCATTCAAAAGTCTGGGGTCATTAAAAAATTTTTTTTTTTTTTAAAGAAATTAATAGATGCATTAAATTTGTAAAATAAATGTTGTTCTGTTAAATTTTTTATTCAAATAATTATCCAGAAACATATTTAGCAGCACAACTGCTTTTAACTGTGCATAAGAAATGTTTCTTGAGCAGCAAATCAGCATATTAGAATGATTTCAGAAGGATCATGTGACACTGAAGACTGGAGTAATGATGCTGGAAATTCAGCTTTGCCAGCACAGCAATAAATTACATTTTAAAATAAACTAAAATGTATTTTTGATCAAATAAATGCAGCCTTGGTGAACATAAGACAAAAAAAAAAACTTTATTTGATTTATTTTTTAACTGAACTTGTCACAATGCATTCTGAGATTGCCTTCTTTTAAAAAAGGTTTAGTAATAAGTTAGTTTAGTTATAATTAGGGTTGTTCCGATACTAGTATCGGAAATTCCACCGATACCACAAAAAAATCTGGCATCGGTATCGGCGAGTACTTGAATCAATGTACCGATCCGATACCATTCTTAAACAAGATCTATAGTTATGCCCGCTAGCTTTGCTTAACGCTGCAAATCGGAAATCAATTCTTCTTCGCTGCTCAGAATGCAAACACAGGAAGTTGTGCACAAGCAACCACTATTTAGAGCAGCAAAGAATAAATACAAACATGGTAGCACATTGCCAGTAAATCACTCGCATATGCGACTAAATCTTCACCCTGGGCGACTAAATAGTGTATAATATTAGCCACTGGCTAATAAATGCTCAGATTATACTCGCCAGTGTGTGAGTTGGAGGCTATGTATAAGTTTAGCACAGATATATTGTCACTCGCTGAACACTCTGACCGAGCGCTTCAGAGTTTCACTCTCCGTCAAGCGATCTGGGCTATTTTTCAGTTCATCTGAATGAATGCGCAGCGCACCTGTATTTGACGTACCGTAAGCTCTAGTGTGAGCTTTGCTTTTTCCTCACATGCAAAGAGAGAGAGAGAGAGTCTTATGTAGTCGTCAATTCTGCTTGGTATGTAAACGATATTCTTTGTTGTATTTTCCTGTCAGAATAACGGAGTTCCTTTTGAATTCTTCATCTTTTAAGAACTGCCGGGTTCTCCGGTAGTAGGCGGAGCTAATCATAGCGACAATCTCATTGGCTGGCGCTCACCTATAATCGTCCCTGTTTTGATTTCAGCAAATCAGTTCAAGCGACGCAGACAACGTGATTAATATTCATGAATCCAGCAGCTCGTTAATCCTTAGTGCGTTTTATATTGTTCTTAGTAGAATTCATAGTATGATTATTATCTTATCAGTATTATTGATAGTTTCCATTTTCAGAGAAACACTGAATGACCAAAAAGCACCACCACCAGTTCAGTTAAAATGACTGTATTCATGGTTACCAAGTTTTAATTCTAATTGCTAAAGTTATATCATTAAATAATACTCGATTATCATAATACATTTATAATGCTTCACTGACTGATGTTAAGAGTATACTTTTAGATATTTAAATAGATTTTAAAAATGGAATGCCATTTTCCAAACATTATATATTATATTTTTTGTTTACCGCCAGACTATCTATCTATCTATCTATCTATCTATCTATGGTGAAGCACACCATAAAATAATTGTATCTATACAGATCTAGTAGTACATACAGCTGTATAACCAGATACACACCCAGGTATCGGATCAGTACTCAGTATCGGCCGATACCCTGAGCCTAGGTATCGGAATCGGTATCGGGAAGGGAAAAAGGGTATCGGAACATCTCTAGTTATAATATAGTAACATTTATAGAAGGGAAAAAGCACTAAAGTCTAATACCGATGAAAGTGTGAGTAAAAAACAAAACAAAACATATATCAGAGTTTTGAATTACTAACATAACTACACTAAACATTTTTCATGGCCTCATTCTCATGATATAATATCCATCCCTATTGATTCCTGCCCTTAAATGTGATGCCACCTTAAAATTTGAACAAAATTCAGTGTCTATGAATCACATTTAGGAAACAACCTTTTGTAACAACCTTCGAGTCGGGAACATGCCTAAGATGCCTTAAAATGCTGCTTCCGTAGTCAGCTCACTAGGTTCTGGAACAAAGCCACTAAAAAGATAAAAACACCCTGATAGACTGAATGCATATGAGCAACAGAGAGCCAGAGAGAAGAGCTTCTTAACTCACTGAGACTGTATTGGCATGTTCATTTTCTGCACTGCACTGCCAAAACACAGGCATGATAACAGAACAATGTGATCAAATTCATCTCTTTCATCCACTTTGTAAGATTCTCCTCCACTCAATAATTCTTTTCCTCCCTTTCTTATCTCCCCTCGCCCTCTCCCTCTCTCTCTCTCCCTCATATCTTCAGCTCGGTGAGAGGCTGAAAGTTGAGGATTCTGGTTACAGAGGGCATGTGAAGAGAGGGGAGAAAAAAGGGAGAGAACGAAATGAGAGCATCTGCTTTCATCCTCAACACAGCAGGGAAGAGCTCAGCCATGTCAATCACACAGACAGCCAGCGGCCACACACACACACACACACACACACACACACACACACACACAGATGCACAAACACATACATGCATGTCTTACAGTGGAATAAACCCACATTCATCATCACAAAGCCACCGTCTCACACACATTGAGGAGTCTAATAGTCGCTCACAGACACGTATGACCTCGTCTCAGCACAGAGAGCTTTACACAAGTTCAGGAATGCCCTGCGTTAAATGCTCTGCTAAATCAACCTTAAAATCAGCCCTTTCCCTAGATCACCTTACATATTGTGGGTGTGTGTACGTGTGTGTATCTGTGTGTTAGCAGGTTTTAAAGCTTGTAGTCCAAGTTCTCCCACATTAAATGAGGGAATGAACGCACACACACACACACACACATTAAGGTGGTCTCAGCTTGCAGCTGTGTTTATTTATTCTGCTGGATGCTGGCCACTGGAGTTTAAGGCCCCCACCTCCTGGCCCCCACCTCCTACCCAAAAACCCCTCAAAACCAGCCACTTCATACCAAATACCCCTCAGAGCACCAAATCCTACCAACCCCTACAACACCCACCGCCTATCACAAACATACCCGACTCACACAGACATTAGAGCATTTGCTACTGGACTTTGGTTTTACTATTAAAATTGAACTATGCTAATAATTACTATGTTTATTTCTGGTAATCATACAAATAATAATGATAATAACTATACATTTAAAAAAAAAAGTATTACTAATTATAATATGCATATTTTCAACATATTACAGTACAACTATTGCTGATATGTTTCTTGAACTACACATTTTCATAGTGAGTAATGGACTGTTTAATTACTCTAATCTTATAAGTAACATTTTTAACAAACCACAGTAATGATTGTCAGTCTATTTTGAGTCAGACATTATAACTTATTATAATAACAGTTCAATCAGTCAACAAGCAAGTGTTCAGTCAGTAAGCAAACTGAACAATTCAATCAAGATTTAGATGCCTGAATTAAATTTACTTTATGAGTATATATATACACACACACACATATACATATATACACACACAGACACATATACATATATATATTTATTTATTATGCGTCTAATTCTAAAAAAGGCTGCATTTATTTAAACAAAAAATACTTTAGAAATGTAGCAATATTAATACATTTGCAAGCATATGTATGTATGTATGTATGTATGTATGTATGTATGTGGCCCAGGAAAACCCTACATTGTGGGGACCAAATGCTCACATTTTTTGGTCCTAATGAGGAAAACGGATTAGAAATAACACTAAATTATTATTATTTTTTTTTTTTAAATGTAAAAATGTACAATGATTTCCTTGGGTTTAGGGGACAAAATTTACAGTTTGTACAAATGATTATTTTTAATGGAAAGTCCCCATAACATGTTAAAACCCAACATTTGTGTGTGTGCTACAAATTGAGAAACTCCTATTGGTCGAAAAGTTCCAGCTGGTTTCTCAGTCTCCTCTGAAAACAATCTTTTTGGAAAATCCTATGCAGTCTTCACACAAAGCATTACGGCCATGAAATAAGAGTCTCTTGCAGTGACGGGTCATTGCAGGTACAGTTGGTCACCGAGCTAATGAGTGATTTGATTGGCCGTTGGGTTCTCATAAAGACCAGCATGATTCATCTCCAAGCTCTCTTTAGTACGCGATTGGTTGGTGGTGCGGATGGATGCGTGAGGTGAGAGCGAGGACAAAATCATTTTGTTGCTGGAGAAACAAAGCGATCTGAGGTGAAATCATCTAAAAAATAACAAAAACATCAGCAACCTCAAAGACCCCGTTGAGAGTTACGCGCTATCAGCTCAGCCTGTGTGTTTTCACAGGAATCTTTGAACTTCACTTCATTTGCGCCCTGATTTTATGCATGTTTTTAGTGGAGGCCTGAAAGTCTGAATTCCATAAAACTATAAAGCTTCAAGTTTCAAACAGCTTATTAAGTCACACAAACAGCGAACCAATTAAAACCATGCACGGGTTCAAGAGTTTACACAAACATACAGTGTTGATCTCCGACTGCCTCGACTACATGGAGTCGTATCTGTACGCTTATAACTAAAAAGCACAGACATGCATAGAAAAGGCTTTGATCTCACATAAACTACCGTTCAAAAAGTTTGAGCTGTTATTAATGTTTTTGGAAGTAGTATTTTATGCTCAGCAAGGCTGCATTTGTTTGATCAAAAATACAGTAAAAACAATAATACTCTGAAATATTATTATAATTTAAAATAGCTGTTCTCCATTTTAATGTATTTTAAAATATAATTTATTCCTGCGAATAGAACTTTTAGCAGCCATTACTCCAGTCTTCAGTGTCACATAATCCTTTAGAAAGCATTCTAATATTATTATTTGGTGCATAATTATTTATTATGATAAAAACAGTTGTGCCGCTAAATATTTGGGTGAAAAAATGTAAAAAAAAATGTCAGGATTCAACAGAAAGTTCAAAAGAACAGGAAACAAGAAAACATTTTAAACGTCTTTACTGTAACTTTTGATCGATTTAAAGCATTATTGCTAAATAAAGCGATTTATTAAATAAAAAAAGTCATACAGTACTCCATACACAAATTAAAATGCTATACAAGTTAAAACAGTAATAGTGACTGATGGCGCTTGACATCACGTCAAAAACACGTCTACATGGTGTACTGCAACAAACCCTCGCTTTCAAACATATCTCTCACTAAAGATTTCACACAGACTGAAATAGCGTGTGGAGGAATCGTGGAGTTGAGGCCTTCAAGAGGTGCAAAACAGAGATCAACAGAGCGAACAAAAGATGATTGACTTACTGTCTGTCTGGAAAAATGTAAACCTATGGATCTGACAAAGGATTTTTACATTTTTGTACTTTGCCTGGAGGTAAAATACACGGAGTAGAGTACACGGACTGTTTCTGTAGCGAACCGCACTGATCTACTCCATCTCCACACACACGCACAACTCTCACAAATATACACACGCTCACAGCTTTGGTCCTATTTCCCGAAATCTGCCCCAGTCTTGAGCCACATAAACCTGGCTGCATGATTCAGCCGCCTGGAATACCAGCGTTCCCACAGGAAACCTGGAGCAGCTCACACATGCATGCACACACTCACACAAACCTAAAGCTCCCACTCTGGCAAAAACCTAAAGGAACACAGGTCTCTCTAATCCAGGATAAACACGACAGCACGGCTGTGCACTCAGAGGGTAATTACAAGCAAATTGAAAAGAAAGTGCAAGGTCAAAATACCCATATTACATATGGCAGAGTCAGACCAAACTGAATATATAGTTATAAATAGTTCTTGTAATAGTTGTAAATGAGAACATAGAATTTTATACTCAGGCAAACTGATGAACAAACTTGTTTCTATATTTCATTTAAACAGTAGGCATGCTTTTATCATTACTTAAATTTTGTAAGATATATACAAAATGCTTTGACAGCTGTGCAAATCATAGTCTCCAAAACTCTCACAGCTTGAATTTTAAATGTTTTTGAAAGATAACTCTTTGGATGACCAAAAACAGCGTAAAACTGTAATATTGTGAAATATTATTACAATTTAAAATAACTGGTTTGGAATTCAACATTTTTAAATGTAATTTATTCCTGTGATGGCAAAGCTGAATTTTCAAGTCTTAAGTGTCACATGATCCTTCAGAAATCATGAAAATATGATTGAGAAACATTTCTTTTCACAATCTAATATCAATGGAGTTGCTTTGGGATCCTTGTTGGACTTGATTTAATAGGTGAAACTAATTTTAGATGACAACAGCATAAACAGACAGCAATAGCGGAAGTGCAGTTGCAAATTGCTACTGCACTAGAGAGAAATAATCATTTGTCAATAGGATGCTGATGATTTCATGCACTTTCACTCTCATTCTGGACTTCAGTTCATCAGGAACTTTGGGATCTTCATCATAGCCAGCTGGCTGACATGTTGACATGTTTATGGAGCAATAACATGTGACCAATGGATCCCTTTCTTAAAAAAATAGCAACAGAAGAGACCGGAATTGATGTACACTTTGTATCTGTCATTACCACAAATAGTAATGCTTGCAAAAACAAATAACTAAGAACGTAGACACACCATTAAACTGGAATGCACATTGCATCAACAGTCAAAAAAATAAACAGAGAAAAAGAAAGTAATTATGCAATCCAGCACCCCCTATGCAATGAATTCTCACACTATGCTTTTTAAAAGTAGGGTAAGTCAACAAAACAAAAAAAAAACGACCTCATATTTTGAATAATTGTGTTGTTGCAATGCAACTAATACAAAGCATGTGCACTGTTTTCATACAATATTTTCAGGGTTTATCAGATTTTACATACAGTCATTACTAATTATAATATGAACTAATAAAACAATAATTAAATGTATATAATAATGATTTATATATATATATATATATATATATATATATATATATATATATATATATAACATATATACACACTATATATATATATATATATAACATATATACACACACTATATATATATATATATATATATATACACACACTATATATATATATATAACATATATACACACACTATATATATATATAACATATATACACACACTATATATATATATATATATAACATATATACACACTATATATATATATATATATATATATACACACACTATATATATATATATATATAACATATATACACACTATATATATATATATATATATATACATACATACACACATAAGAGATGCGCGGATGAGCTCAAACGTCACCCGAATCCGCTGCTTCAAATAAATAATCCGCCCGCCATCCACCCGCTCCTATATTTTTCTCTGATTTAGATAACCGACCCGACCCGCACCCGATCGTCACATTACAATGATTCTAATTCTTAGTTTTGTACGATGATATTATGAATGGATGGTTTATTTTTAAAAGCAGATTCAGTGATGTGAGAGCTGATCTGCGCATCACGTCTGCCGCGCATTACGGCTCCGACGCGGCCACCGGAGCTGATCACAGTCGCTCTAGTCAAGTCAATGCTTGTGTTTATACCCATAGATATGTATATATATTATACCAGCCACGCCGCGGCACGTTTCAGAAGCATCCCAGAATCTCGTGGTCTCGCGAATCCAGTTGCTTCGCTCCTGGTGTGATTTGGCACCGCGTGAAGGACGGAACAAAACGTCGTCGGAGCCGTAAGGGGTAACGGTAACAGGCTAATACAATGATAATACGCTGCTTTTAAATGAACATTTAATTAAAAAACAAAAGTTCTTCTTTGGCCAGATTATAGTCTACACTTTCTTAATAGCGAACACACGCTTTATTCCATTCAAACTTTATCTGGAATATCACTGTATCTGTCACTGCAACTTCCCGAACAGACGAACACACACAAAAAATGAAATCTGCGTGTCTGTCTGCCTGATGAAAAAATTCATTTAAAACACGTTCATATTTTAGAGAATATTTGCATCTCTAATGATTTATCTCATCCACCCGCAATTAATTAGAATGTATTTTTTTAATACATGATCCACCCGACCCGCGGATACAACCGCCATCCGCGCATCACTAATATACATATATATACATACATACAGTGGGTACGGAAAGTATTCAGACCGCCTTAAATTTTTCACTCTTTGTTATATTGCAGCCATTTGCTAAAATCATTTAAGTTCATTTTTTCCCTCATTAATGTACACACAGCACTCCATATTGACGGAAAAACACAGAATTGTTGACATTTTTGCAGATTTATTAAAAAAGAAAAACTGAGTATTCAGACCCTTTGCTGTGACACTCATATATTTAACTCAGGTGCTGTCCATTTCTTCTGATCATCCTTGAGATGGTTCTACACCTTCATTTGAGTCCAGCTGTGTTTGATTATACTGATTGGACTTGATTAGGAAAGCCACACACCTGTCTATATAAGACCTTACAGCTCACAGTGCATGTCAGAGCAAATGAGAATCATGAGGTCAAAGGAACTGCCTGAAGAGCTCAGAGACAGAATTGTGGCAAGGCACAGATCTGGCCAAGGTTACAAAAAAATTTCTGCTGCACTTAAGGTTCCTAAGAGCACAGTGGCCTCCATAATCCTTAAATGGAAGACGTTTGGGACGACCAGAACCCTTCCTAGAGCTGGCCGTCCGGCCAAACTGAGCTATCGGGGGAGAAGAGCCTTGGTGAGAGAGGTAAAGAAGAACCCAAAGATCACTGTGGCTGAGCTCCAGAGATGCAGTTGGGAGATGGGAGAAAGTTGTAGAAAGTCAACCATCACTGCAGCCCTCCACCAGTCGGGGCTTTATGGCAGAGTGGCCCGACGGAAGCCTCTCCTCAGTGCAAGACACATGAAAGCCCGCACTGAGTTTGCTAAAAAACACCTGAATAAGATTCTCTGGTCTGATGAGACCAAGATAGAACTTTTTGGCCTTAATTCTAAGCGGTATGTGTGGAGAAAACCAGGCACTGCTCATCACCTGTCCCAATACAGTCCCAACAGTGAAGCATGGTGGTGGCAGCATCATGCTGTGGGGGTGTTTTTCAGCTGCAGGGACAGGACGACTGGTTGCAATCGAGGGAAAGATGAATGCGGCCAAGTACAGGGATATCCTGGACGAAAACCTTCTCCAGAGTGCTCAGGACCTCAGACTGGGCTGAAGGTTTACCTTCCAACAAGACAATGACCCTAAGCACACAGCTAAAATAACTGTGGCTTCACAACAACTCCGTGACTGTTCTTGAAAGGCCCAGCCAGAGCCCTGACTTAAACCCAATTGAGCATCTCTGGAGAGACCTAAAAATGGCTGTCCACCAACGTTTACCATCCAACCTGACAGAACTGGAGAGGATCTGCAAGGAGGAATGGCAGAGGATCCCCAAATCCAGGTGTGAAAAACTTGTTGCATCTTTCCCAAAAAGACTCATGGCTGTATTAGATCAAAAGGGTGCTTCTTCTAAATACTGAGCAAAGGGTCAGAATACTTAGGACCATGTGATATTTCAGTTTTTCTTTTTTAATAAATCTGCAAAAATGTAAACAATCCTGTGTTTTTCGGTCATTATGGGGTGCTGTGTGTACATTAATGAGGAAAAAAAAAAATGAACTTAAATGATTTTAGCAAATGGCTGCAATATAACAGTGAAAAATTTAAGGGGGTCTGAATACTTTCCGTACCCACACATAATTTTTATATTTCCTAATTCAAATTAATGCTGAAAGAGTATGTTGATCAGCAATATTAAGTTAAAATAACTGATTAGTTTAAATTAAAGCGATTCTAAACCAGCTTTGGCGTAGATGTTTCAGAGTTCTGAAAGTGGCCTGACATTTCAAAACAAAATGGGCAGAAATTTCAATGTAGCGTTCACTCTCATAGAGATAACGTGGCAATGGGTTAGTACACCATGTACCATGGAAGCAAACAGTGTATGTGTATATGTAAGTCCTCAACAGAATTTAACCAAAATGTGCCAGTGTGTTCAAGTACCTCCACATAATCTTTGGCATGGCCCCAGTCTCGCTTGGAGTCCAGATTTCCCAGACTGAAGCACTGCAACTGCCCAATATGGATCTTCGCCACAGAGCGACTGATCTTCCT